>NC_013488.2:10675061-10801098 GCF_000004555.2 Caenorhabditis briggsae | reverse complement strand
AGAGTGTTCCAATCTGGCTGAAACTTTGGGGAAAACTGGATAAAACTATAGGAAACATTTTGCCAAAGTTTGGGGTCAAAATAAAAACTTTGAAAATCGAAATTCCAGCCAAATTTTCAAAGTTGACATTTTGATCCCAAACTTCGGCAAAATGTTTCCTATAGTTTTATCCAGTTTTCCCCAAAGTTTCAGCCAGATTGGAACACTCTCCGAGTTTTCGCGGAGTTTTTTTTCCTTTTTTGCCGACTCCCTGAATAACCCCATTAGGATCAATGTTTATTGACCAACTAAATTAAATATGATAAAACTCGACGAGTACTACAAAAACATTTGCAAAACTGTATCTTGTTTATAAAAAAGTTATAGAACGGCCCCAAAAAAACAGGAAGGGCCCGGGCAGGTTTCATCTAGTTTATGGCTTGTAACTTCGTTCATAGCCAAGATACAATTTTCAAAACTATCTTCTTTTGTAGTACTCGTCGAGTGCTATCGTATCCTATATATATATTATCCGAGCACGTTGATCCTCCAAAAAAACTATAACAGAACCCGTTTTTTAAAAATGGTAATAAGTAGGAAAACATTCTTACAGACTGAAGAACTCAATTCCTTCCCATGCGTTCCATCACTAATATGGCTCCACTTCTTCGGACTGTTCCTCCCGATTACCAATCTTATCATCGTTGGATTCCTTAGCTTGATATTCACAACTCTATCTTCATACACCTTTGTATACATTCCAACCATCCTCTCTCTTGTTTATCACAATTCAATGGCTGATTGGATGGTTCCTCTAATTCTGATCTACTCGATTACTCTCTCTTACGACTTACCGGAAACCCTCAAGTTCCCACATATCCATGTTCCCAGGTGAGTATGTAGAGGAGAGTGGGCTGATACGAAATCATATTATTGTAAATCGTATAGTAGGTGTATACTCCCTCGTGAGAAAGTACCACAGCTACTAAATACATTTCTTTGTTTTCCAGAGACATCGTGATATGGTTGGCGATGCTGATTTATGGTTTTCTGTTCAACTCTTTTAATCCCTGGGGTATGTTGTAGGGTTTTGATTTCATCCAAAAGTATGATTTTCAGACATTGTCACTATCCGCCGAATCCACCACGAGAATGGACACATCTCCACAGTACTCATATTCAAAAATACCAAAAACGAAAAACTATATATTTCAGTCCTTTAATTTCGTCGACGCATTTGTAGTGGCTCTTTCAATGTGCTTCATCGGTCTCCACGGTTACCGCATGACATTTCGAATTGCGTTTCGAGACAACAGATTCCACATGACTCTTCTCTTTGTCATGATCAAACTGGTAATTAGTATTTTTAAATCTTAAAAGAGAAAAACAAAATTTGAAGCTAGCAGTTCATTGAAGAAAAAAACAAAATGACATCTTGGAATCTCTCAAAAGAAAAAAAACAAGTTTTCAGTGCTTCCTGCTGACGAGTGCTTGCTTCATCCCAGCCATCCCAAACCACACCAATAGCTCTATTGAATCTGCCAACCCATCATCTGCTCCGCAAGGTCACGTCTTCTCTCTGGATAACCTGAAGCTCTATGAATCTGTCGTACAGAGTGCGGTTCCGCTTCATTATCTCGCTTGGAAACATATTTTCTTCAAACACATCTGATCTTCCGATCTCAATATCACTTCCCAACCCTCGCAGCTTCAATTAATCTCGTTCTCCAAAACTTTCAAATGATTTTTCTCATTTGTGTTAATAAAAATTCAATTGCTTCTCATTCTTCTGGCATCAAAAGTAACAGATCTCATTGTATGAAAATCCGTTTTAGGCCCTGAAAACATCGCACTGGACAGAATTGAATATGGATAAGAAAATGGGCCAAATATGCAAAAAATTTGCCAGGTGCCGCGTTTTTCCATAAGAACGTTTTTCAAACTTTCCAATCTTTCCACATTAGAGCTATTTAGCATAACTAGGTTGAATATAAATAAAATCTGAAATTAAAATAGTCTCATTTTGAGAATGTTTCCTGAAGACCAACGTGTTGAAAGAATAATATTACAGTAACATGAATTAAACTTGCAATTTCATAATTTGAAAGATGTTTCGGGTGTTTGTAAACATTCAAAAGTTTGATACCAACCAGTATTGTTGTACAAAGTATTATAAAACAATCAAATAGATTTATAGAAATCAGCTGATACAAATAGTGATTGGTGTCATAATATAGCACACTCTTATCTGAAATTTTGAATAGTTATGCTTTATTAAGATGAATACTCACTGTGGCTATTAAAAGGGTGGACCCACAACCCATACACTGAAGATATTATCCAAATGGTTCGAGATCTGAATTTGACATTTTAAATAGTGTATTGGGTTGTATTAATCTACCCAGTTTTCGATTGAAATGCTGTTTTCAAAGTTTCAGTTCTCTGAAAAACAAAAGAGAAAGAGTAAAGAAATGTCATTGTGGTGATAACTGGTGAGATGAAAGGAGCGCAAAACTTCAACGCCATTTGAATAAAAAGAAACATAATCAAGAAGATGTGTCTGATACTTTTGAAATACAGTAGGGTAAATGTGGTGACAGTATACAACAAGCTCCCAAGAATGACTACCGCAGTGCAGAAGTAAAATATGAGAGTAAAATGATTGCTGGATTCAAATACTTTACACTGAAAATAAAAATACAACAGTGTTGAGAATGTTGAAATCCATACCTTCCATTTTAAAACTATTGATAGTATGATAGAAAAAACAATATAAAAGATAATGACACAGTTCTCGATATCAATGAAATACTGAATATCCTGTAATTCTAAATAGTAGCTCATGCTAGAGTTTTCAGTCACTACGTCACTCTCATATTCAAGCATTATTCACCCCTAGATCGGAGTTTTGAAGAGTGGAGTTTTTTTTTGAAAATTTCTGAAGTTTATGGTGGAATATTTGTTTGGAGGGTGCGATCATCTATTACGTAGGTAATGCTGCTGAAAAAAACTTCCCTGCAATTAACATCCACTTCTTATTATCAGAGGCTCAATAAATCTGGATCTGGAAGTGAGTTTATAAGCTTTAGGATGGTCCAATAAAGGTTCTCCAGATTTTTTTGAAATAAATACTGCAGCTCTCCGTAACACAAAAATTTAAAAACACAGTTTTTAATCAGAGAAAAAGACATTTGATAGGAGAATGGTTTTATTGTCAGATCGTTCGTACAAATTCATGAGAAAGTGGTTTACTGATTGTTCTGGGATGGTCCAAATCCAGCTTCTCTCTTTCCATAATATCCAGCATAAGCAGATCCAAGACCGTATCCTCCATAAGCTCCATAGGCTCCGTATGCTCCATAGGCATTTCCATAACCTCCGTAGTAAGATGGATAATAGGAAGAGGCATATCCGTAGTATTGAGCAGAAGCTTCTTGGACAACTGAGCACATGATGATGGCAAGGATACAGAGAAGCTGGAAATGAGTTTGATTATCATATGAGTTTAGAAAAAAGAAAACTTACAATTTGGAGTTCATTTTTGTGTGGATGACAAATATAGTTTGTTGCAACTACCGACTTCTGACTCTCTTTTATACCCTTTTATTTATTTGCTCATTGCGTTTTCCGAACAAACTACAGTGCCAAAAATATTCGAACTTTGGACTGGTTATTCAGACCAACCAACATTTTTTGAAAAAAAAATCCGTTTGTATGGTTGGACGACTCTACGTATCCCAAAATAAGTTTGCCATGGTTTTTCCAAAATTTTGAAACTTTTCATTTTGCACTTTACTGATCATTGATGAACTTTTGACAGGTTTGCGAACTATAAAAAATTAGGTGAAAAAATTGGCGGAATCAAAAAAAGTTGAACAAACATTAACTCGACTAAAAACCCAATATAAAAGTGCATTTTTCATTCGAAACATCCAAGAACTCTTGAATCCTTCTCCAACAGAACACTAATATGAACTCCAAATTGTAAGTTGCCTTTTTCTAACGAAGGTTAAAATTTTAATCAAATCCATTTCCAGCCTTCTCTGTGTCCTCTCCGTCATCTTGTGCTCAGTTGTCCAAGAAGCTTCTGCTCAATACTACGGATATGCCTCTTCCTATTATCCATCTTACTACGGAGGTTATGGAAATGCCTATGGAGCATACGGAGCCTATGGAGCTTATGGAGGATATGGTCTTGGATCTGCTTATGCTGGATACTATGGAAAAAGAGAAGCTGGATTTGGACCATCCCAGAACAATTAGTAATTTTCGAAAAATGAAATTTGTACGAACGATGTGACAAATAAAAACATTTTCATCCATCAATTTTTTTCGTTGATCCTGAAAATTTGTTGCATTGAACGAGCAGGCGTGTGCTTTGATTCGAAACGAATGACACACAATTTGTTGGAGTCTTGGCTGACTTAAGAAGCAACATGCTTCTCTTTCGAAAGTTCTTTATTTTCAGAATTTCACCTGGCCGTCTTCAGAATTGTTTTCTGATATTTTTTATCTTCACAAAATGTTCACTTTTGGTTCAGAAGAATCACGAGGATCTGAATCGTTTGATTACTTATTTTTCTCTCATTTGTTCGCCGCTGTAATTTTAACAGGACTCTATTTATATCTTCATTTTGCAAAGAAAGTAAGTCTCGATTTTATTTTTAATAAGATGTTTTTCCAAAATCACATTTCAGAAAATCCTAATAAAATGTACTATTCTGTTCAATTTTTTTCTCAAACTTCACCTAATCTATCTCTACTCGTTTTGTGGAATTGTTTTGTTTTCTGTGGAAATATCCGAGAGAATTCCAGCAGTTTCTCATGCATTTCAATTTCTATCAATTGTGCTAACGTTGGTTTACTTGTATTCCAATATATTAGGAACTTTCACAGTCATCATTCTTGTGAACTCGATTTTGATGTTTTTCGATGTACCTCAACTCATCTTGGCGCATAATTTCCAGCTCAAAACTAGAACTACTATAGTGATAGTATCGACAATTTATATAATATGGACACATCCTTGTAATGTATGGGACCCGATGACGTTCCACTATAGGAAAACGGATGGCGATCCTTTCGTGAGTGCTTGGTTCGCTTAAAATTCTTGTTATCCTAAATTTCAGTCAATCAATGCTCTAAACCTTTTATCAATTTGCATTAGTGCATTTCTTCTGGTTTACGAAGTTTTCAAAGTGAAGAAATATCGAAAACGGCTAGACATTCTAGATTCCTGTTGTCTGATTCAACTGATTTCTGCTATTTTTGTTGTTGAATTTTATATGATTTATACTCATTCCAGTGCTCTTTTGATTGGATATGAGGTAACTGATCGGTATTATTTTGACATGTATGTTCTGGTTGCTGTTTTCTTTATACATTTATTTTATCTTCTTTCTGCGATAATAGTAGAAAAGTGGTATTTGTGGAATGCGACAGTTGAACCGGATGAGGAATCTTCAGCAATCGAAGATGAATCAAGATTTTAATAATCCTTCAAAACTACCAGTCGAAAGTCGATTTTGCTTGATTGGACAAACTTCCGTCTTTCATCATTCGAGGACTGTTTTCCGTATAGAATTGAGAAAACCATCTGAAAATTTTAGATTGTTCTTGTGTATGAATTTTCATGTGCTCTTCTGTACCTTCTGTGCTTCTGAATTGGACCATCGTTTTTGACCAGAAGCGGAGACTTGATATATTTCTTATTTGACCAAATAAAGACATCTCTCTCGAACTGCATGGCTTCAACAGTCATAAAAAACTTGACAAAAAACCAAGGAATATTCGAGAATATTCTGAATCTGACTCTTTGTAGCAGCGGTTCTTCTGGAGTCACCGTTTGAAATACAACTCCCTTTCCCCAGATTCCAAAGTCGAATAGCATGTGAACGATTCCAGGACCATGCTTTAAAATTTTCATAAGAATATAAAATTTAAAATTAAAACTCCCACCTGTTCCGCAACCAATTTGCTACTTGTCAACGGCACTTTGTATCCCCAAATTGTCATGAATTGATTTAAATGCATCACTCCACAATGTTTATCTTCCTCTGATTTCACTTCCCATTTCCCGTCCCAAACGTGTTGAACTGCTGGCTGCGGATCTGATAGATCGGTTTTTATAATATCTGATCCATTTGTTATTTCAGGTGCTGACTTATGAAGGTAATTCAAATGAGCAATGTCTGCTCCGTTTTCCGGAACTTCTTGAATATGACACATTAATTCATGTTCCGTCCTTCCTCCGAGTTTCCACAATCCTTCGGTTATTTCCGTAATTTCTGGTATTTGCCATTCCGGTTCGACACCATCACAATGGTACCACAAGTATATATTGTTGTTTCTTTCGATGCATGGCCATGTTGTCACTTTTGCCTGTTCAGGTATTCTTCCTTCGTCATATGGAACTTCCACACATTTTCCAGTTTCTGCACTGAAAATCCATCCATGAAACGGACACTGAATGCAGTTGTCTCGAACTACCTGAAACATAAACGGTATACTATGTGCTAAATGATGTATCTCACTCGTCCTCCAATATTAAAGTTCGCTCCGATATGAGGGCAATAGGAGTCTGTGATATACACGGTTCCGGACTCTGATCTTATCAGTGAAAGAAACTGGCCTAAAGAATGATAAATAAAAATTGGTTGGTTCTAACCTAGAACGAACTAACCTAGAATTGTGATTTCCATAATTTGATTTTTCTGTAACTTCTCTGATTCACAAACACAATACCATCCATTTGGAAATACTGGTGGTAAATCTCCAGTCCGTCTCAATAATTTTAATCTTTCCAATTGTCTTTCGCGATAAAATCCTGTCAACTGAAATTCTCAGTTTTGACTTTAAAAATGAAATTTCACACCTCAGGTTTTCCAAAAAAAAGTCCAACATCTCCAAGCCTTCTGATACGATTCAAGGGTTTCAGAGTGATATGAGTGAGGTATAGGATAGCTACGGTAACTATCACAGCTATCGGATGCTCAATTACACATTCCCATAAGTTTTCTAGAAACATTTTCGCCTGAAAAGTGTGTGTGATATTTAAAAAAAAGACTAAAAATATGCCGAGTAAAATTGGAAAAGTGCTAAAAGTACTAAAATGTTATCAAGTCATAACCGTGATTTGTAACAAACCGTTTCTGCCAGAAAGTGGGTCATTTATATACGTGAGTTTCCAAAATGACTAAAGAAGTGAGGACGGAAAAAGTATGCCAAGATCGAAAGCGATAAAATCAATGACACCCGTATGAATGTCTTTTCCCAACTGATAAAACGGAAAGATCGAACCATGTCAAGGCAAAAAAAACGAATTTGTTTTAAAATTTCCCCAAAATGGGAAAGGATTCTTTAATAATGGTGATGGACTAGTGAAATACTTTTATGTTAAAAAATTCGGAGAAAAGAAAAACGATATAAAGTACATTGCCCACCGGCCGAAAGGCAAATATTAGTCTACGAGCAGTTCTTGTAGCCTAATGATTTTGTGTGTTATCAATTAAAACGGAAAATGGTCGTTTTTTGGGAAAAAATTTATGCACGCAATTGTGAAGAAACCATTCAATTTATACAATCAATAGTTGTTCCTTTGAACCGATTGGCAAGATTGATTTCTCCAATATCAAACGTTTTCTTTGGGACGATTCCACTGGTGATAAAGTTGTCTGGGATTTTGATTGGAACCTTCTTGTAACACAACTTCTTGTAATTGCAGCGGTGGTAGATATTGATTTGTGGATCGATATTGGTAATCTCAGTTTTGTATCCGGATACTTTGAAGTATCCATTAACATCTGTGGTTGTTTCATCCATCTTCACATCTTTAACTGAAAACATTGAATCATTAGAAACTTTACAGTTACAAAAACCAACTCACTCTTCTCTTTTTCATACAACTTGATCTTAACATCCTTTGCTGGTACTCCATTACAAGTGAGTCTTCCAGTCACCGCCACTGACTGCTTTCTTCCGATACCGAACAGAGCATTCGAAGTGCTCAAAACGGCACAAAAACAAACGAAATGAAGGAAGGAGAGCTGCATGCCTCAACTGTTTCCTCCTGTTGTTGCCAACTCCTTTTATACTGAATACTGAATACTTTATACTGAATTGTCCTCTTTATGTTATGACCGGAAGAAAAGAGACTCTAACAGTTTTGCATATTTTCAAAATGAATGTATGTCAACGTGAAAGCGAAGAGATGTTGACATCATTCAGATGTTTGCTTCTCAAAAGTTCTTTTGGTGTTTTGATTTTTTTCCGAATTTTCTTATTGTGGAATGTAAAATAACAAGCATGAAAATTTCTTATTGTCAGATCGTGTGTACAGATTTCAAGATCAGAAAATTATTGGTTGCTCTGGGATGGTCTAAATCCAGCTTCTCTATTTCCATGATATCCTGCATAAGCAGATTCAAGACCGTATCCTCTATGACGGACTGTCGGCCCTCCCTTGTTAGAAAAAGGCGAAGAATGAAAAATGGTTCGAATTGGAGACAGATAGACTTGAAACTTTGCACAATAGCAAAAAATATGTTATTCACAACATGAAAATTTGTTATTCACAACATGAAAAAATACTGTAGGAAACGTACGAGGACGGCTGCACCATGGCGCCAAACTTTTTTGCGGGTAATTAACAGCCACCCTGTAAATCACTGGTTTTCCAGAACACAGTGGTATATATTGTTTCAAACAAAAAAGAAAAAAAAATATGCAGATGAAACAAAAGTTTTATTGTCAGATCGTTCGTACAATTTCATGATAATATGGTTTACTGATTGTTCTGGGAGGGTCCAAATCCAGCTTCTCTCTTTCCATAATATCCAGCATAAGCAGATCCAAGACCATATCCTCCATAAGCTCCATAGGCTCCGTATGCTCCATAGGCATTTCCATAACCTCCGTAGTAAGATGGATAATAAGAAGAGGCATATCCGTAGTATTGAGCAGAAGCTTCTTGGACAACTGAGCATATGATGACGGCGAGGACACAGAGAAGGCTGAAAATGAATTTGATTATAATATAAATTTAGAAAAAAGAAAACTTACAATTTGGAGTTCATTTTGAAAGGGTGTGAAGGTTCTTGGTTTTCCACATGAAGTGCTACTCTTTTATAAGAAACTCATGACTATTTACCCCTAGTTTTTTTCCTACTGTTGATTTTGCCGTAACTGTCAAACTGCTCCTGTTGCGAAAGTAATGTATCGTACATTACTTCCACAACTTTATGCTATTGGTATTATTGTATTCTTTAATTGTAAGCACATCTTAAGTTGTAAGAATAATTCCAAACTATGGAAACTCTCTAGCCTATCTGAGGATATCTAAAATAATATTCAACATCTCTTGCTTTGTTCTACGAGCTATCTGAAGGAATCAGTTTGTATGGATTTCCAAGTTACGTGACCGTCTCCTTATGTTACCTAAATCTTATAACGAATCGTATTTGCTACGTGGAACGGTCGATGTGAAGTTTATGTGAAGGAATAAGATTAGTTCTCTGTATATTGCAAGTAAGCCGCCGTCTCGTCCATTCAAAAGATATAAGATGGCGAAGGAGCAAGCTGCCGACGAAACCGCCAAATCGTGTCCTTCTAAAAGTTCGTTTTAATAAAGTTTGAGTGTTGAAATGTCTTTTTTCTTTCTTTGTTTAACTGTCTTTCTGGTTTCCGAGACGGACAGGGTTTCACTACCCAAATGCCGTCTCGACAGCTCCTCCATCCAATTGCTCCTCCTTCGAGACATTTCCAGAAATAACCGAGTAAAATTGAATGCGTCACAAGAGTGGTATGGAAATCCAAAAAAGATTCAGGAAGAAAATATCAATACACTTTTCTGAATGAAATTCTAAAAAAATAGTATGACGAAATCAACGACACATAAGATTTCAGTAACCACTTTCGAACTCCGATATGTTCTAGATGAATACGTGCTGACCCTGAAAGCTTCTGTGACGTCCTACTGTAATCCGTATCGGAAAACATTAGGTTAATCTAGAAGATTCCGATCTTCTCACATGAACATTAAATGCTGCCTAATCCTTCTTATTTTAAGCCTTGTCCGTCAGATACAAATAGTTCACTGAAAACAGAGACTCTTTCTATTTTTCTCCAATTATTCTCTCTGGAAAATTTCAAAACGGCTCCGTATAAACCAGACAATCTGATGATAGCCTTGACCAAATCATTGGCCTTGTGCACTATCTTCATATTCCTCTCCATTTCAATTCTATTGTTCATTTCCGTTTTCTATATTTGCAAGTATCATTACGAGAGGATTCAGTTGGCTCAGTGCGCAATTTTAATGAAACCAGAAGAAGTGAATAAGCGGAGAACAGCTGGTGAATGTGAAAAGGGAGATATTGAAACAGATATAGACATTGAACTTCCATGTAAGTTTTGTTTTCTTTTCCAGTATGCATCTCAACAATTCAGGTTTACTTCATTTAAAAAAAATGAAATACTCTATACAATACAAATACAGACTACACCAACGTCAATGTTCCTCGAATATTGTTAACGTCAGAAGAACTACCTCCAGATTACCATGAACTAGAATCCGCCCGTGCTTCTCCTCTACCGTCATACGATGATGTAATGTACTGTGATCAATTGAATCGCTCTTTTCAAAATTTGCTCTCAGCAAGATAATTGTGTGTATAGTACTTTTTATCTGTATATAACTGTTTATATTGAATAAATGTTGACTCTGGTGTCATATTCATTGTATTTAGTTTCAATTTCCTAGTATTTCAAACTATTCCTGGATGGTTTCTCATGATTGTTTACCCATGCGGTAACTTGAAAGCGGCGTGAATTGAGGATATTGAATGGAGTCAAATAACAGAATTACAAAAAAACTCATGTGACAGTTGCATTTTTAGCGCAAAGAGCAGTTAGCAAACAGTTTGCAGTTGATATAAAAATGAACGAATCTCAGTGGATGGCAACAGTTGTTCTCAACTATTCTACTAAAAATGAACTCCAAATTGTAGGTTTCTTTTTCTCAGTTTAATTTTGTAATCAAATGCTCATTTCCAGCCTTATCTGTGTCCTCGCCGTCATCATGTGCACAGTTGTCCAAGAAGCTTCTGCTCAATACTACGGATATGCCTCTTCTTATTATCCATCTTACTACGGAGGTTATGGAAATGCCTATGGAGCATACGGAGCATATGGAGCTTATGGAGGATATGGTCTCGGATCTGCTTATGCTGGATACTATGGAAAGAGAGAAGCTGGATTTGGACCATCCCAGAGCAATCAGTAAACTTCTGAAATTAAAATCTGTACGAACGATCTGACAATAAAAACATTTTCTTCCATCAATTTTCTTTCTTTGTTTTGAAACGATATACTATACCATTGTGTTCCGGAAAACAAGTTTACAACATATCAGAGATGTGCGGAACTCCTTATTCATTTTTCCTTCCTCTGCTTTCTCAAAATTTTGTTCTGATCATCTCTGCAGTATATAATTGATTCCTTATGGGGAGGAAATGTATTACTGTAACCTTGTTTCTCTTATGAACACTTTTTTTGTTAATAGTTTCAAACTTAACAGATATTGCATTGAAACAATATGATTCCTGATAAAAGTAGTCTAAGGAACATTGTTTACGTTGGCAGACAATGCATAATGAAGTTGCATTATTATTAAACAACTACTGAATTTCCTATCCTTTTCAGAGGTTTTGAAAGGAAAAAATTTCGTTAAAATATACTCAGAACCACAGTCTTCGATCTTTTGAGTATTAATTTACAGGGGATACGGAATGGATTTCTATAAACTGAAACTCAACTTCCCATTTGTTTGGATACTTTGGAACCAGCATTTAGAAACTTTTCCTCACATTTTATTAATTTACCAGTTGAATGAAATCCTTCTTTCTTTTTCACTACAAACAAATAAGTGGACTGCAATCCGCATTTTTCGAAACGAAAAACTAAATACCACATCACAATCAAATTCAGAAACGGTTCAGTATTCGAGGCCTGGTGGTGAAATTCATCAGCGATTCCGTCCCAATAATTGGTGTGCGTAATTTCTCCAAAATGGTCTGTGGCCCAGGAAGTGTCATGAAGTTCTCATAGATTTCCAACTCATAAAGTTCCAGAAAGTTCATCAGAAAACTCCAGGAGACATCATGAGAATATTTCAAAGAGTTTCGAAGTTTTGTCCAAAGTTCGAGAAGACCGAGAAGATGTTCCATCGCCCACGTGAAAACAGAAATCATCATTTGAAAGCTCGGAGAGGACATTTTGAACAACTTCTCATAATCAGTAAATTTTTTAATAATGGGAGAACTGAAATAGTAAAGAGGCGGGTCTCAAAAAAAAATTCTGAAAAAGTTCATAGCTCAATGTGTCACAAGTGTACAATTATTAACTTAAAAAAGGAACCAGTACTGAGAATATTGACACTTTGTGTAAAAGAGAAAGGTGTCGAGCAAATAGAAGATGGTAGTATAAAAGAGCTGCAAAAATTAGTAATAGCAACACATTCCAATCCACACCACAACGAAAATGAATTCCAAATTGTAAGTATCCTTATTTATAAATTTCAAGTTATAATCAAACTCATTTTCAGCCTTCTCTGCGTCCTCGCCGTCATCATGTGCTCAGTTGTCCAAGAAGCTTCTGCTCAATACTACGGATATGCCTCTTCTTATTATCCATCTTACTACGGAGGTTATGGAAATGCCTATGGAGCATACGGAGCATATGGAGCTTATGGAGGATATGGTCTCGGATCTGCTTATGCTGGATATTATGGAAAGAGAGAAGCTGGATTTGGACCATCCCAGAACAATCAGTAAACCATATTCTCATGAATTTGTACGAACGATCTGACAATAAATCATTCAAACGATAATGTAAATTTGTAATGCTTGTAACGAAGTCATACATTGAAAATATTCATTTGGCGACTAGCTCAAATGAACTGTACTTCTTGTAGCACTAGTCAATCTACTACCTCTCCGAATAGAATATGGTTCAAAACTTTTGAGAGTAGTCTCGTGAGGTTTCTTCAAGAAATTGGATAGACCATCTCGATAATCTCTAATGAAAAGTAGATTAGGAAGAGCGTCAAGAGCTGGATAAAGCGATATAGAAATAGAGACATAATGAGCAAACCCCAAATCAATGTTGAACATGGGAAATATGAAAAGAACAAAGAGGGGAAGGTACATTATAACTGAAGGAATGAGAGTTTGGAAGACGAGAGCTCGGAATAGTTGAGTTTGAAGTAGCTTTTGAGTGATTGAGTAGTTTCGACCAGGCATCACAACACGTGTCATTTCGTAATAACATTTGAACCCGAATACTAATATAACAATGAGGGATGCCACCTGAAAACGTTTTTTTGGAAAATGATTCAAAATAAAAAGCTTACTGTCATCACAAGAAAATTGATGCCTGAAAAAAAGGTCCAAAAAGACGGAGTCCGTATTCCATTTCTATCCATGGGATAGAACTCAGCAATAATATAGGTGATATCATCTACATTCACTCCAAAATCATTCTTCATGCGTTTTCTAAAAATAGAATCAGTTTTCTGTATACATGCTAAAAATTGGAATCACCTTAGAAACTCGGTATTATTCTCGTTCGGCTGGAATACTAGTAAACAGTTCAGTGTCCAATTGACGTAAAGAATGGGAGAGATTAGGAACCAGCAGAACAGAAATTTCCCTTTGAAATATGTCCAGTTAGGTCCATATTTAAGGGCATTGTAACGGTACACAAAATGCACTGCAATCAGTGATGCGAAGAAAAAGTAGAAGGCACAGATGAATGCTGAAATGGTTCAATGGAGTTCGTTTATTTTCAGAATTGAGCTGCTTACACATCAGATAAATCATGACTACCGGCTTGAAAATTGCAGTGGAGTTTTTCACGTACACAGAAAAGCATGAGCTGTAGGATAAGAGATCCTGAAAAATACTCAGAGATATCAACTACAGTAACCTATTTCAAAACATCAGGTTCGAAGAAAAATTTAACTTCCGGTACACTTCTACTATACGCTAGCAATAAGTACTAATTATATGTGAATTCTCATTATCCGTGTGTCTCACTATACAGTAGTAATTTTCTCAAATAGACGTTCGAACTCATTCACAACAATTCAAAAAATTATTCAACTTACCGGCCTCACTATCAATCCCAATACAGAGTAACAGAGTGCTGACAGAGACATGTACATCATAATATACTTGTACGAGCCCATCTTGCTGTTCGATTTTGTCATGATCAAATAAGTGAGAATGGAGTTCAAAGCAATTGAAATACACAAAGCAACACACTGCGCAATATCTTTCAACAGTTCGAGCATATTGTTTCTGTGTCAAATGAACGCTGAAATTAGCTAGAGATGCTTGTAGAGCAGCCAAAAGAAAAACCGAATAGATATTTTTCACGAAAATACCGACAGGAAATGATCAGACTGGCGAAAAAAGAGAAGCTTTCTTAAAAAGATCACAATTCAGAATTGGTCGGAAGTATGTTCTTCTTGTGATCAGTAATCAGAGAAGTTCACAGAATCAAACTTCAAGTTTCTCTCAGAGAAAACTGTTCAGACGTGAAATCATTAAATTTCGTCTAGATTCCCAAAAGACATTGGACTCAAAGGAATGGGGTCAAACTCAGAAAATCATTTTTTTATAGGAGGTGTCATGTGACGAAAAATTCGTGTTTTGGTAAATTTTCAAAACGAAGAGGTGGTATTCTGCATAATGATAGCTTTCTAGAATACCGATAAATAATCGAAAACTATAATTAGTGACTGATAAGACTCTCAAGATATATCTTAACTGTTATATGATTCCTTTATATAACAGTCAGTATTATCTTGATATCAAATTTGATCTCGGTTAGAAGGAATGACAAAAAAAAATAGCATGCTAGAATTAACTAATTTCAAAGTAAATGAAATGAAACTAAAAATTAGAGCCCATGAACCATCCAACCATCAAAATGTTTCACACATGAACAAGAATTTTTTAGAATGAAATGTTCAGATTTTAAAAAATCTTGTTTACTTCTGAGAATCATTTTCTCAGAACTCTATAACTTCAAAAACTTGATTACAATAACAAAAATTTTGTCAACAAGAAATTAAATCAGCATTAAATTACGGAATAGCCATTGGGGGACAATCAGAGATGTCCGGAATGACTTTTTTAAGAAGCGGAATTTGGAACACAGAACTTGGATGAATAAAAAATTTTATATAATCCGAAAAATTAATTTTTTAGAATTCGGAAATTAACTTCTAATATTAGATCTAATGGCAGAGAATTCTTGCAAATTAACGTATTAGGTGAAGTTTCGGAATGAGCCAGTTTTCTCCAGGATAAGGAATCTGGAATCCAGAATGAAAACAAGGACCGGTATCCGGAAATATCTGGTGGCAATCGTAAAAAATTGACTTTTTTGGAGTTACTTTCAGGAACTATCCGGAGCGCTGATAGATTGTTCTGGTACGTGTGCGAAAAAAGGACTGTTCTGAATTGAATCTGTTCGACTTTAGGTCTGTTCGATTTTGAAAACGTTCGAATTCGTCGTATCTCAAATTCAGAGGGTCCTATTTTTCAATTTGTTTTGAATATGTCTTCAAGCTACTCTCGAGTTATCCTATGAGAGCAAAATATATTCGACGTTTTATTGTTTTGTCGAGCTGCACCATGAATTTCGATAAATAGGAATTTCAGTTTTATAATACTACAATAATAATATTTTGTTGAGCATTTAACTTTGTTTGCTTCTTATCAAACTTTCCAATTTCAAAAATTTTAATAATTGTAAAAGTTGGATAATGAGCAAAACTTTCATATCTTTATTCAAACAGATTCGGTCATTTAGAATGAGTTGTTACTGCAAAACTGGTTCTTCCCGGACGGTTACTTTCCACTAATCGGTTTTTAAAACTAGGTGAACAGAAAGGAGATAACATGTGGAATGTAGCTTCTCGATATGGCGGATTCATGAAAAGAAGACAAATGGTTGAAATGAATCCATGGCAAGAGAAGAAGACAGAAGTTAGGTTATTCAATGATTGACTGTAATAACCAGTGAACAAACTTCCCAAAAAGTATGAAAGTGGTAAGACAACCACCCACATTGGAATAAATATCTGAATACAAATGGTAATGAAAAACTTTCTTTGCAATCTTTTAGAATGCGCCGAAAGAGTTATATTATCCCATGCATATAGCATGTAGAAACAGTTTCCTCCAAAAAATGAAATTTGAGAAGCCAGAAAAATCGTGAAGCATAATCCTAAGTAACCGAAAGCTGCGGTGTCTTCTGGTCCCTTGAAAACGTATGTGTTGTTTGAAAAGAATTCTGAATTAGGGCAAGGGATCATCTGGAATCAGAAAAGTGAGATATTTGAAGAATTGAAGATCGAACATCCAGAATTCGTAATTTCGCATTGTTCTGCTCTGGAATGTTCCAAGAAAATGGATAAATGGAGAGACAACAATAAGCAAACACAAATCCATAGTAAAATACTCGGGCTTTTGAATTTTCCAATCGGAATATGTTCGTATTTTCACACAAAACATACTGACGATTCTCAAAAACATAAATGATTGCACTGCATAGACCTGTAATACTGAGAGATACATTATTCTGGTACAAAAAGTTGGAGCTGTTGAGTAGGAAATCAGGTGGCTGAGTAGAAAAGCAGGTGGTCCCACAACGAAAACTACCGTAACCTAAAACTATGTTTATTTATCGTATTTATTTACTCGTTTTTACTGATTTTCGTCGATTTTGATGTTATTTATACCCAAACAATTTGGGAAAGAGAATATTTTTTGATAGTGAAAAACTGACTGAAAATACGCGAAAGTAAAACATGAGAAAATAATATTTTTTGGTTACTGTAGTTATCGTTGTGAGACTTTCGGCCACCGACGTTTCTCTTCCAATGTTATGTACCAGAATAATACCTTACCTCCAAATACACAAAATGTTAAACAAATCTGAATTAGTGTTGGTACCCCGACTACCGTTAATAATCCAATTGGAGATCCCGAAAGTGAGGGAAAAAAGAAGAATGGAGTGATTAGAGATCCACAAAACAAATCGAAAAGGGTGCACCTGAAACTTCATCTCAAATGAATCAAAAAGCGGCAAAAAAATACCAAATATGCAAATTCAACAAATACAATTTTACTGGTCTCATTGATTTTGGAGTTTTTCTTGTAATGCAATAAATTCCCCAGCAATTTATGGGAAGAAATAGGGCCGATATGATATGAGAAGTTATTTGGAAACTGTTTTTGTTTTCAAAAAATAGTTCATCTCCATGACAAAGAGCTGGACTGTACATACTGGTGAATGATATGAGCACTTTCTGTTAACTTCAAATTCTCAGAAGACGTCAGAATCAGAGTTTCAACGAATGAGGACAAGATTCGTAGAAAAAGAGGCCGATCTCTGATGAAATCGCACTCATTAATTAGAGAATGCATCGGTGCACAGTTGTGTCTGTGTTCGAATCATTTCGCATTTTCTCTAAAAAATATTCATGTAATCATTTATTTTCAACCATTTCGCTTGTGGTTCAATTTACAGAACATTTATCAATTTTGAGACCAAGGGGGTAAGAAGAAGAGAAGGATAATGAAAAGAAGAAGCAATAAATATAAAACAGGGTGAAATGGATTAACAATTATTGAAACTGTCCATATTGTTGTGGTTGATAGGCAACAGTTCCTGCAGCCGAGTAAGCCGGATAAGCTTGAGCGGCACGTGGCTGACCAGCCACTTGTTGCATTGGCATACCCATTGGCATCTGCTGAACAAGTGCAGCTGATCCAGCAGCAGCGCGGGCCGCGGCTTCAGCCTTCTTCTTCTTCATTTGAGCTTCTACTGCTTCGGCTTTGTCAAGAGCTCCGATGGACCTGAAACAAAACAATCAATATTGCATTCTACTAATAACAGAATCATACTTATAATACTCCATCCATTGAGCGGAGTAATCTTGTTCTCCGGTTACAGGGTCTACGACTGGGGTGCCAGCGGCAGCCTGGGGTTGTTGCTGTTGAACCACCTGTGGTTGCTGATAGGCTGCCACTTGAGGCTGGGCCTGAACAATTCCAGCAGCAGCATATGGTGCAGCGGCCGCAGCAACCGCGGCTGCTTGCTGTTGGGCGTATACATTGTTTTGTTGCCATCCTCCAGCAACTTGGTACGGGTTCTGAGTGGCTCCTGGGATTTGTGTTGCGGCAGCTGGATTCCATTGTTGTGCTCCGAAGCCTCCTTGAGCTGGAGCTGCAAACTGTGGCTGAATCGACATTGCAGAGTCATCGCGGAATGGAGTGTTTGGAGCAATATCGCCGACTTTGATACGGATCAAGTGCTTGGCATGTTCAATCTGCCGCTTTCCTCCTTTGATCACAAACACTTTCTCTTCTACATTTCCAGTTGCATCACGGGACAGCTCACAATGAGCACCACTTTCCGAATTGATCTGTTTGATTGTTTCTCCTCCTTTTCCAATGACAAGACCACATTTGGCAGCCGGAACGGACATGAAGAAAGTCTGGGAAAATTTAGTTTTTAAAAGGATTTATCAGTGCATGTGGTTACCGATGATTCTGCTCCAGCCGATCCAGTCATGCTTCCACCTTGTTGTTGGGCGCTCTTTCTAACCAACTCGGTTATACGTTCAGTTGCACGATAGATTTGATCGCGAGTTCCCATAATGATGGCGCATCTTTCTGGAGCATTTGGGTCTTCATCTGGCTTGAACTGAATTTTAGTTCCAGTCTCCATTGCAAGACGTTTGATCGTATCTCCTTGTTTTCCAATGATAATTCCAACTGATGACCTCGGAACAACGACTTCTCCACGAGCAGATGCTCCACCACTACCAATATGTTGCACCTGGTGACCACCTCCTCCGCTTCCATCTGGGCCGCTGTTCAGAATCTCAGCAACCAGTTGCTTTGCAATTTCAATCTTTTGCGGATCTCCAGTAATTCTTAGCGGTTTGGCTTGATCACCAACAGTTTGACTATCCTGAACGAGAACCATCTTGCATCCGCTCTTCTCCTAAATAATGTCAAAGATAAATTAATTAAAATCGTAGAATATTAAAAACCTGAAGCTGTCGGATAGTCTCTCCCGCTTTTCCGATAATTAATCCACACCGATTTGGTGGAATTGCGATGTCGATAGTGTTTTGCGCTCTCGGAAATCCATATTGTGGCCGTGGTGTCTGCGAACGAGCAACAACTTCATTAATGAGCACTTTTGCTGCCTCAACGTTGGCACGGGTTCCTTCGAGAGTGACCTGGCGGACACCGGAGTTATCCGAGTCGGAAGACATCTGAACGCGGCATCCAGCCTTAGCCTGAATTCCTTGAATTTCAGAGCCTCCTCTTCCAATTACTATTCCAACAGCCGATTCTGGAATCGGATACTTCTCATTGACGTTTTCATTGTCACCCATGAATGGATTGCTCAGACTCAAATCGGGATCCTCGGCGAGACGTTTGGAAGGGAGTCCGTCTGAAAATTATAAAGTATGAATTAGGTAATTATCGGTTTGATTGGCTGGTTCTCTCGATAATAGAATAATAGCATCGCAATTTGAGAAAAAAATGGTTCGAAAAGCATAGATAAAAAATTCAGAAAAAAGTAGCAAACAAACGACGGAATTAATTGTTATGACATCATCAATAAAAGATACACCGTACATTCATCATCCTCTCCTCGTTCCCTCTTGAGTGTAGTCGCTTGAGTAGTTTGCTGAACAAAGATTAAAAATATAGGTATACCGATTTTTAAAATACATTTTCAAAAAGTCAATTTTAGGTTAAAATTCAAAAATAAATATATGATAATCAACCGTATAAAACACACTGGTCATTTTATTGAATAAATGTTATATTGCCAAGTCAAGATTCAAATCAAAGCAATGAGATCATCATAAATTCAAATTGCAAGATAATTTATGCAGTTTAAAAGGGCGAAAATGTCGATGAAGAGAAGAAAGTATAACGAATTCAAAAATTATAAAAATCATTATTTTTTAGGTAAATTTTCAACTTTAGCAAAAAACGAGCTCAACGAAATCAATATAAGAATTCAAAAATATTGAGAACGGGGTTTTATATACATCGGGTTCAAAGCATAACAAAATAAATGGGCAAATCAATTACCTGTAAGCTATATCCATCCATTTCGTACGATTTGTTGATTGCGGGAGAAGGCGAATACGAAGAAGTTGTCGGGGCAACGTAGAATTCTCAATAGGCAGATTTTGAGCTGATTTGGGTCGAAAATGTTAGTCGCCCGCGACGCAGACGCGACGCGTTCGATAGGGCGCACGTTGCGCGGCGTTTTGGGGTCTCGGGCGGAGCCTATATTGCAAGCTGCACACAGTATTGCCGCACAGTATTCTCTCCAAACATGGTTACAGGCAAAAAATAGGAAATAAATCATGATTTAAACTGATTGAGAATGTGGGAAGTAGTTTAATCAATCTGGGGACCTTTTCCATGGCTTACAATGTCGCACCCGTATTTAGGTGTGTTATAATAGCACCTTCATTCACAAATGAACACTTTATGGACAAAACTTACACAACTTTACAGTGTCTTCCAGAATCAGAAGAAGAAGACATTTTACACACATTAAATGTACTGTTAATTGATTGTGGGGTTATATAAGAGATTAGGGGAAGGTGGAAAGGAAAAGTTAATATTCTGCATCTCTTCTTAACTTTTGGAAATGTTAGAAGAGAATATTGTTGTTGGAGTTTCCATTTGTGTCTCTGGTCTAGCTATTATTTCATGTCTTTTTGTGATCCCTTGTCAGTACAATATGATACAAACTGTTCGTTCTGAGGTAAAGAAACTTCATTGATGAGCTTACGCATCAGCCATGTTTCCAGGTAACCACAGAAGTTTCTGCATTCCGAGAAGAAACTGACCTTGCTTGGATAGAATTGATGGATGTTCAAATATCAGTTATGCCTCTTTCTCTGCCACGTCAGAATCCATTCAACTCCATATTTCGACAAAAACGACAATCGTACAAGAGCCTTCCTTCATGGTGCCAATGTGAACCAACCAAACCAATATGCCCTCCTGGTCCCCCAGGTCCACCGGGGCAGCCAGGACAACGTGGTCAACCTGGAAACCCCGGAATCCAAGGACCAGACTGCAACATTGTTTATTCTCCGATCAGCTGCCCTCCAGTATCAGAAGACTGTGTGAAATGTCCACAGGGCCTAATGGGATCTGCCGGAGCAATGGGACCCGCTGGGCCGAGTGGTCCTCCCGGCCGCCCAGGATATCCTGGACCTCGTGGAAACCCAGGATTCCCAGGAACGCCAGGGGAAAATGGAGATAATGGAAAGCCAGGACAGCCAGGACAAAATGGACAACCAGGAAGGAATGGGGCTGATGGGCAAAGAGGATATGGAGCGTCAGGTGCGCCTGGACTTCCAGGTAAACAAGGACCGCAAGGACAACCAGGAATTGACGGGTATTCGGGACAAGATGGTTGGAAAGGAGGACAAGGGCCTGCAGGACAAGATGGATTTCCAGGAACGTTCGGACAACCAGGAACACCTGGAAACCAAGGAAACCCTGGAATTCCAGGACCAGATGCTTCGTACTGTCCTTGTCCCCGTAGATCATCAAGATTCATTTCAAAATAGATTTTTAAAGAATTTATTGAATGTTGTAAAAAATGTATTTGTAAAAATGAAGTTCACTAACCAATTCATTTGAACAGATCTCGCTTCTACGAGTACGGTACCGGACTATTCAACATCTTGTCAATTTCATCTCCTTTGACGATGTTGATTGTATGAATTCTAGCTCTAGACTGGAATCGCACGAAAACTGAAAACCCAAGAAACGGAGCACGCATCTGAATGAGTTCCTGTTCCGGACAGTTGTATCTCTAAATATAAAAACATTTTATGAAAATCTCGAGTTTGGAATTACAGTATACCTGTTTGATACGGATTTGTGCAGCTCTTTGCATTGGTTCTTCCTTTTCTTTTTTGCAGTCATTTATGTCAATTGCAGTTTTTAGGTCATCAACGTCTTCAGTTGTTGTGCTCATCTTGATAGGGAAGTGAGATAATTTAATGGTTAAACAGTTGAAGACCACGTTGATTTGATTATGCTTACGTTTAATTTTTCACGTTTATTAGGTCAAGAAAAGGAAGATTTACGAGCGTTTTCAGAAAATGAACCACTGAAATGATGTCAGTCAGATTAGGAATTCATCACATTCGCATTATGATCAACTTTTCAAATCTATCCGCCCAAAATAGTGTTTGTGTTCAAGAGTTCAGAAATAATACATGTTTTCGATTAGAAAAATATTCTGACTAATTCGTAATTTGTGTATTCCGCCTCTAGCTCTTTTTTTCTGTCTGGCTTCCTCCTCAAATCATTTCTATATATCCAAAACAAGACACCTTTCAGAGACCAAAGCGCATTTTAGAGTGTAGTCAGTGTACTCTTTTTTTGTTTTGAATTCAAACTTGATCACGTGGAAATCGAAGGGTTTCATGGTCTACCTCGATTCTCGGAAAGGCTGCTTGATAATGTTTTTGGCACAATTTTTCTGGGCAGTAGTTGATTTTATATTTACAAGATTTGTTTCCCCAGAAATGATCCATTAGAATGTGTCCCATACAAATTTTATGTTTTCTAAAATGAGGATGAAATCACACCCAAACATCTAATCATTGATAATCCTCAACACTTCTAGGTTATAGTAGCTGCAAATGTGGACGTCTTCTGTCCTGGACGCATCTGGCGTTCTATTAGAATGTTTACGGTATATTGTTATTGTTCCCACCAGGCTAAATAAGAGGTCTGATTTTTAAAATGTGTCTTGTTTGTTTGTACACAGAATAGTATCAATTGCCACATATTTTCCCGATTTCGCAGCCTAGACAAAGGTACACAATATTATCATCTTTCTATTGTTCTTTCTTTTCCGCACTTTTAAAGATAACGAACATTAACAGACCATTCTATTCAACCACAACTTTGTGAATAATTGCTGTTAGTTTCACACTTTTCCAACTATTTCCTGTTTTTGGTTTCGTAGTAGCCGACTTGACCTGGCAATGAAGTACCAGTTAAACCAAAAATATTTATCTGTCTTTTTTGTCAAAATTATACCAAACTGATTCTTTGTATCATATTTTTCTCAGCTTTCTATAGACAGAAAATCTGAAAAATTGTTATTTCTATAATCAGCATTTGATCAATTGTTTTTGTCAGCGACACCTATTCCTATTCTATTGGAACATCCAATTTCCGATCTGCCGATTTCCGCGTTTTATTTACCATCATCCACAATTGTCACAAGACAATCCCTCTCTCCACATTTCGAAACAACAATCATCATCACATGAGCTCCCGTATACCTCTATAACCATGTCATCCACCGAATTCATTTGACAGTTGCCTACCCGATTTTTTATTCATTTATTTCTTTTTGTTTCATTTTTTCATTGATTTCTCTCAAAACTTTCAAAGTCAACAGAAGTGACGTTGTACCATCTGGCGAGTGCCAGGTGTTCCTGGTACCAGTCTCCAACCCGTTGGTCATCAAAGAGTGTGGCCTCAGTCTGAATTAAATTCACTAAAATCGCTTCTGTACTTCACTGTTTATCATGGTCAAGACAAGGTGAGTGACTGGTGGCAAGATATAATTATATCCGAGGTCATAAAACCATTTTTATCTTCCTAGTTCTGCGTATACATTATGTTTTCTAAATTTCCTTGCTACAGTAACCATTGCAATTTTTCCGAGTTCATTTCGAAATTCATATCATCACATCAACAACCGAATCGGTGATATTAGGCTTTTTGACGTCAACATCAATTTATCGGTCCGCGGGGCTGCTGTTTGTTTCAAGAATCGCGTTTTACCTTTACTTGCAAAAACTCTGTTCATAGACCACCACATCCTTCTAATTCTTCTTCCTCTTCCTCTTCTTTTTCTTCTTCTTTTTCTTCTCTTTTTCCTTTTTATTTCTACTTCGTGTCATCACAAACAGTTCACAAAATAAATTTCAACAGTGCGTCCTCTCCCCGGCAGTTTAACCTTGACATGTTGATTCAGTTGAGATACATGTTTACAGTTTTAGAGGACAAAGGTTTTTCGAGAGTAATGAATAAGGCAGCGTATCTTGATTAGATAAACTATGTTTCAACAGAAAAGGAGGAGACAACCGTGACGGCGAGAGAAGACGTCACAAAACATATAAATAACGAAATCAGTTCCGGATATTATAGATTTAGTTGAATCATTTGATGAGGAGCCATTCCACATCTTCTGTTCCTTTTCTATTTTTGCTCTATGTTTTGTTTTTTCGATTTGAAATTCAGGAACCAGCCAGCCAAAGAACCAAATTCTCTTCGTTGATCCCCCACTCTGCTTCTAAATTCTCCTTCACTGGTTTTCTGAACTCCTTTTTATTCTGAACATGTGGTTTCAGACAATGTGCGGGGAATACTCGTTTTTGGTGCTCTCGCTGTGTGGTGTTTTTCTGAACTAGAGGATGAAAGAGAATGTCAATTTTCCGACGATGCCATCTCCACATCTTATTCGCTGACGTTTTCCCCAAGAGTTGTTTACTTCGTCGATGTTTTTGTGTCCTCGTGGTCTCCGCGCTTGAGTGACGCAGACGTGGAAAGATTATTTATGTCGCACGTGGGTGAAGAGAACTAGAAGACTGAATCGAGATCAAACGGAACTAACTAAAAGTTTTGAAGCCCACTATCAATTAAACATGGAATTAATTAGTCCTACTGTAAAATCCACAAAAATTTATTTGAACTCCCGCAATTTTCATGTGGCCGAGGATACGAATATCGTGTAGTCCTCGTGGACAAACATTCTTTTTGACTTTGTGTAGTTCGGGAGCTTGTTTTTTAAATTGAAACCGTCCATGATGCTGAAATTTTTCCTAGAACCCTCACTTTTGAAACATTCAGATAGAGGCTTTTTAGATTTTTTTCTCGCAGAGGAGACTTGTCGCGAAGCCCTCCGTTTTCGTTTTCGGATGTAAACAACTCTAGTATGCACTATTTCGCAGCGCCTGTCTCTCCTCTTTCCGCGTATTCTTTCTTTTCTCTTCTCCGCTCAGCGTCACCGATCATCCATCCGCGAAGCAAAGCACGCGCGGCCTTTGATCGGAACCTGCACTATTCCGTACTATTACTCGAACCGATGGCGCAGAAGGTTGTTTTTAAGTTTCTATCTATAAATTTATATTCCAAAAAAAGTTTCGAAAATCTTCCAAAGAAACCTCGATGTCTATCAAAAACAATTTTCGCGATTCTGTCAATTTTTAGATTCGGTTTTGTTTGTGACTTCACTTCTCAATTTTCTCTCTTTTTTCAACAACTCACGCTTTTTTTTATTTTGTCCCCACACATCAAATTGTTTGTATTTGCCTCAAGACCGTCGGTTCAAGACCCGGTCTCTTACCCTCCTATCGGCGTCTCTGATTTCCTCTTTTCTCAATCAGTGATTCTAACTCTAAACGTTTTCATCAGTGCTCCGTCCCTTCTCTCGTCGAATAATCATGGTGTGGCGGCCTAATCCGTAAGTCTTACTGTATCGTCTTTCAGTTAGGAAACATACTTCCCATTCAAATTGTTACTGTTTTGCTTGTTAACATTCCAAAACGTTGTAAAACTTTCCCACAAAAGTATGTTTCTCACTAAAAGTTCATGTTTTTATATGTTTTCGTTAGTCTACCACTGCCACTAGCTCGCCGCATACTTCATGTCTGCGCCTCGCCACGTGTGTAGAAAGCTCCGCCCCTATTCCCATAGCTCCCCTTCGTTTTTTGTATGTTTGTGCGTCTGCTACGCCGCTCATAATCCATGTAACTCGAAATGCTCAGCCGATATATGGAATCATTGCTTTCAGACTACTGTAGATTCGTCGATGATCAGGAATTTATATCTTATCTTTACCACAGAAATCGAATTTGTAACTCAAAGATCACCGAACAATAATAACCTCGGTTTTTTGAGCAAATAAATGTTCTCTCGAATGGCTTTTCCAATCCTTATCAGTCATTAACTAGGCGCCCTCTTTCCTGAATAAGATGTTTTTCGTTTCATTTTATCATGTGTGTTTGCTCCTGCCATTTGCCCGTCAACTTGTTTGTCACCCCATTCCACGTACTATTGCTAAGTTTCTGTTTTTGTAAAATGCCTCTTCTCGAGAGGGAACAAAACGTCTGAAAATAAGTTTCGTGTTTTCCCTACCATACCGCCTGTATTTAGAAGACACAACGTGTTATAATCTTTCCACACAAGGTGGGCTCTCATCGTTGTTTTGAGCTGTTCCAAAGAAATAATCTTGTTTTTCAAATAGACCGATTCTGGAAAACCGATATTCTTCCTGCTTATTCTCCACTGGTTTCTGCTTATTTTCTACTCAATCCCTCCCTCCTTTCTTTCTGTTTTTCTATTGAATGACCGATATTCCGAAGCAGTCTTACTCATCATGCTGTTACCGGGCAGCGTCTGAAAATCTGAAAATGTTTTTCGTTCGACTTGCTTCCGCCTAAAAAGGGTCACAATTCCTTCTACTTGTTTTCTCTTTTTCTCTATTCCCAACTCATGTACCTACACATCTCCCACCCTCTGTTTGTCACACCATTTTCTATTTTGTTGCTGTCTTCTTGTTCTTTTTTCGAACATCAGTCTGAATGTTCAACAGTTTTGCAAACGTGTTTATCATCCTGCGCGTCTGATATGGATGCCTTCAATTAGTTATTTTTTTCAGTCGAACGCGAAATCCAGTCCGAAAAAATTACAACAGCTCGGACGGAAAAATGTCGATGACAAGCTTGACCACGAAATCAAGAAAACCTGAAGATGTTGTCATTGAAGGCTGGCTTCACAAACGAGGAGAACATGTCAAAAATTGGCGACCCAGGTATGTTAAAGATCATGTAAATCAAGCAACACACAGCGATGTTGATTCTCTCGTTAATCTTTTTATTTTTCATTTTTTCACATTCATCCACTTTATCCCGCTGCGTCATTTGCGCCAAGTGATTTGTTTTTGTCGCAATGACTTTATCATGCTTTTCCGGCTGAAAATCTGGCAAATACTCATTAGCTTGATGATCTTTTGCTAAATGCTAGTTGCTAAATATGCTCATTTGCTAAACTCGCTCATTTGCTAAAATAGTCTCACTTGCTAAATTTCATTTGCTAAATTTTTATCATTTACTGAAAATGAAAAAGTGGAAAATTTGCTGTTATTTGCTAATTTCAGTACTTTTTGACTGATTTTTTTTCACAGAATATTCCGGTTTTTGCTTTATATTTTAGGCTCAGGCTTAAACACCTTTTTTCCGGTAAGTAGTTTCATCCTAAGCCTTCAATTTGAACAAATCCTCTGTTTAGCAAATGATCAACATTTAGCAAATGAAATTTAGCAAGTGAGACTATTTTAGCAAATGAGCGAGTTTAGCAAATGAGCATATTTAGCAAGTGAGCATTTAGCAAAAGATCATCAAGCTAATGAGTATTTGCCTGAAAATCTGAATTCCTGGTAAACATTTTTTTTTCGGAAATGATGTGACTTCCTCGCTTAGAATGTAACGCATCCCGTAGGAAAACAGAAACCATGTGTCTCTGACACAGTAGTTTCCGAAGATCGCGCTGTAGAATTCTCTAGTGAGTTCGGTCTGCTTCCGTGGATCGAAATCTCATCCCATTATTCTTATTCTCTTTAAGCATGTAAACAGAAGCACTTCAATCAGTTTATATACAGTGTAGTCTCTGATTATTTTTTGTTATTGCGGGGTTGTGTGCTTCTCTGTCACCAGTTAGGTGGCCACCCTACTCCGTTGATCATCGTGTACCAAAACAATAAACACATTCGAACGGCGAATGAGCGTCGCGAAAAATAATCGAATGGAGTGTGTGTCTGAAATAAGTTGAAAAAACAAAAAAAACACGGAAGAGAGTGGGGAACACATCATGGAAGCAATGGTTGGGATGACTAATAATGGTATTTCCAGGTACTTCATCATCTTCAAGGATGGAGCTCTTCTTGGATTTCGATCAAAACCAAAGGATTCTGTGCCCTATCCAGGCCTCTCAACGACTTCATGATCAAAGAAGCCGCGGTACGTTTTGGATAGTCTGACACCATGTGTTATTATGGGTTTAAAAAGTATTCTGTTTTTAGACCATGACATTCGAGAAGCCCCGTCCGAACATGTTCATGGTTCGATGTCTTCAATGGACGACTGTCATCGAACGAACATTTTACGCAGATTCACCCGAGTCTCGTGCAAAATGGATAAAAGCAATTGAAGACATTTCAAAAAGGTACAAGGATAGCCAAGACGCTCCTGTAGAACATATGGATACTGTAAGTGATAGCAGGCTAGCTGTAAAACGCAAGTGGATTTTTAGAATCCACCAACAATAGACGAGGATGGTGAATATGCGGGAGCAGCACATGCCATCATGGGACAGCCATCTGCTGGCCCAAACCACTCCGACATAGATTTCAGAGCATCGATGATCAGCATTGCGGATACAAGTGATGCTGCGAAACGAGACAAAATTGTAAATCTGTTTTGCATAGAACGTTCCATCATCAATCGTTTCAGACAATGGAGGATTTCGACTTCCTGAAAGTTCTCGGCAAGGGAACCTTTGGAAAAGTGATTCTTTGCAAGGAAAAGCGAGAGCAGAAGCTATACGCTATCAAAATTCTCAAGAAGGAAGTGATCATTGCTCGTGAAGAAGTAGCTCACACAATGACAGAAAACCGAGTTCTTCAACGATGCAAGCATCCTTTCCTTACGGTAAGTCCCTTTAACTACATCTCCTCATTGACCGATTCATCACTCTTAAATTCCAACTTCTTGCACGTTTTCTCATACCGTGTTATCCTATCAGTTGAAACTCTGTTTCATTTGTGCTGACCCCATAGTGTGTGTTGTCGGTATTACAGGAACTGAAATATAGTTTCCAAGAACAATGGCATTTATGTTTCGTCATGGAATTTGCAAATGGAGGAGAGTTGTTCACTCATCTTCGCAAGTGTGGTACATTCCCTGAATCTCGAGCCAGATTCTATGGAGCAGAAATTGTAATGGCCATTGGCTACTTGCATCTCAACAACGTTGTCTATCGTGACATGAAGGTTGGCCCAACTTTGAGCTGATTGATGAATCAGAAGAAATCTGGACAAGATCGTTCGATAAAACATGTTCTACAACTATCCGTTCTCATCATATAAGTTAGTAGAGCTAATTGTAAGCCACGATGTGGTTCTAGAGAACTTACATAGAGAACTGACATGCTTACCTACCACGCTCTAAATATTGTGTTGTTTTTGTTTATATAGTAGACTATTATCTATCCAGTAAACACGCTTCTCTTTTTCCGTTTCACTCCTAACTCTGTTACCTATTTCAATTCGTTTAAATCATCCCCTTATTTCTCATTTTCCTCACTGTTCTTCTTTTCCTGCAGGAGCTGAGATACTCATTCCAAACAGATGATCGTCTCTGCTTTGTGATGGAGTTTGCTATTGGCGGAGACCTCTATTACCACCTGAACAAGGAGGTGCAGATGAACAAAGAAGGATTCTCGGAACCCCGCGCTCGTTTCTATGGAGCCGAGATTGTTCTTGCTCTCGGTTATCTTCATGCTAATAACATTGTCTATCGCGACTTGAAGGTTCGGAACAGCTTTTTTGATAGGTTAGAATTATGTAGATCTAAGAAAATCAGATATTCAGCGGATAGTTGTAGAACATGAATCGTTTTTTAATTGACCTAGAACATCTGATTCATCATTCGGCGGTTATGTGTGTGTTCCAGTTGTTTTGATGTAGCTTTTGTAGCTGGAAAATTTGCTTCTCGACAAGGACGGACACATCAAAATTGCCGATTTTGGATTGTGCAAAGAAGAAATCAAGTTTGGAGATAAGACCAGCACCTTCTGTGGAACTCCAGAATACCTTGCTCCAGAGGTATTTGTCTTGGTACAGATGAATTATTTAGAGATCATTTTTAGGTTCTCGAAGACAATGATTACGGACGATGTGTTGATTGGTGGGGAGTCGGAGTGGTGATGTACGAAATGATGTGCGGACGCCTTCCATTCTACTCCAAAGACCACAACAAACTGTTCGAGCTCATCATGGTCGGTGACCTGCGATTCCCAAGCAAGTTGAGCCAGGAGGCAAAGTTGCTTCTTCAAGGACTTCTTGTCAAAGATCCAGCTAAGAGAACAGGAGGAGGATCAGAAGATGCTATGGAAATCTGCAGACAAGATTTCTTCAAGTCTGTCGATTGGGAGGCAATGTACCGCAAGGAGATTGAGCCACCATACAAGCCGAATGTTAATTCGGAAACGGACACTAGCTACTTCGATAACGTAATAATATATACTATTTTTCGTACTAACTAAATTCTATATTTGCAGGAGTTCACTTCACAACCCGTTCAACTGACACCTCCTCACAAGAGTGGCCATCTACCAACTGTTGACGAGCAGGAAGAAATGCAGTCCAATTTCACCCAGTTTTCATTCCATAACATTGTGGGGAGTATCAATCGAATATATGAAGCCAGTGAAGAGGACGAGAGGATGGCTGAATAAAAATACTCTTCGATTGTATAATATTTTTTTACTTGTTCATTATTCTTGTCATCATTTTCCTGACATTCAGGGCCTATCTTATCATATATTATTAATCCAGATTTCAAAGTTGTTTTCCTTCTTCTCCGATTCCCCATCTCCCTTCGTCTGCCTCTTCTTCTCAATGAACTTGCTCTCTCTCTCTCACTCTGGATTCCTTCGTTCGTTCTGAAACCGTAGTTCTTTCGCTCCACACAATTCCATACCTGTTTTACACTCCAGAAAATAATATTATTCATAACAACCAGAGGTTGTGAAAATTCTGCATATATAATCCTCTTTTCACACTATGTACAACAATTTTCGCCCCCGTTCCCAACTTTCTTACCCATATCTCTCCATCAAAAATAAACATTTTCTTTTTACCTTTATTATAACTTATGGATGTACAAAAAAATACAGTATGGAAACCGAAACAGGATGACAAGCTAACAAAAAAACTGGTTGAAAAAAGATTTTAGATATTGCCGGTGACGAACTCATGAACGATTTGTGGGACTGCAGAATCGAATCCAGTGATATCGAGCATTCCTGCGTCGGACGGATCAGCAATCGAGTAGTTATATGCTTGCATGGCCATCACAATCACCTTCGCGTCATGAATTCCAGATGCCTCACGATACTTCTTAATTGCCTCGAATGGATGAATTTCTCCTGCCCATGTATCGTTGTCAGTGTAGATGATGAAGACGTCAAACTTGAGATTGTTCTCAGTAGCCCATGTCATCGGAAGACCGCAATCAGTGCTACCAAACTGAAAAGAGGAAGTTGAAATTTCAGATCAATATTCAGAGAACTCAAACTTACGGAAAGATTGTTGACGTAGTCGTTGACTTGTCCGATTTTCCAGTCTTTAGTGAACGGCAGTTCAGTGAGCTTATCACAGAAAGCAACACACTTCACTTCAGCCTCATTGTGCAGATTGATTAGAGACATTCCTGTGGCGGCTTCACGACAGCTCAATGGCGATGAACTGACAGGGGAACACATACTTCCAGAGACATCGAGAGCCAAGCAGTAGCGTTTACCGGTTGGTGGGGAATTGACGAATGCCTTGTAGAATCCAGCCTCGAGAGCATCACAAATCTTTTGATTCGGCTCCCAGGTGAGACTTCCCTTGTCTCCACGTCCTCTAGCGTATACGGAACGAGCAGTGAGCAAGGTCAACGGGTGGATACGAGCACGGCGGAGCTCTTCTTGATCGGTAAGTCGGCTGACGATTGACTTGACGCGGTTATCATCAAGAGCCCCGACAAGAGTCATTTTTCCGAGGTTGCGGATCATTGCTGTCATTGGCATTGGCACATCGAAAAGTGTTTCCCATACAAGCTTTGAGTTGAGGCTGCTAGTTGGCAAGTGCTCACGAACAAGTCCGTGCTTTTTGATTGCCTCAACGATAACTTCCTCGCTTTGTTCCTGTTTCAGGCTGAGATATGCCTCCACCAAGTCGAGAGCTCTGAAAATTTATCATTAGGAATTAGAAATAGAACGAAACGAAAACAAGAGTGGTCAAAAAACGGACCTGCTCTTTTCTTCTTTAACAAGCTGCTGCTCAGTGTACGGAACCTTCAGTGCTCTCTTATCCCATGATTCCTCGATCTTGGCCTTTTCCTCATCATTAGCCTTTCTCTTCCTCTTAACCAGATCTCCTTTGACAGCGAAGCGGAAGAGTTGTTCTCTTTCAAGGCGATCTTCACGATCGGTGTGATGTGTTCCATCGTCCATAAGATTTGGATGAGCAAGACGGAAGAGATCGCGATGTGACCATCCCTCGCGTTGTGGGTACTTTGTGAGGAGCATAGCCAATTTTTCCGCTGTCTTCTCTTTATACCACTTGATGATAGCGTTTCTCAACGAACGACCCCATCCCGTGGACGATTTTGCTCCTCCAGCTTTCGTGCTCTCTGCGATGGTTTGACAGTAATCGACGAATTCGAAGAGATGTGTTGGCGTGCGACAAACATCAGGAAGCAAACGAAGAGCAGCAGCGTGGAGCGCGCGAATGTATTCAGAATAAGTGTGGAGTATTGGGCATTCGTTCTTTTTAGTGGTATCGTGAGTCGAAACGCGGGCACAGATGGCGAGAGTGAAAAGCATCGAGTTCATTTTTGGATTGCGATTCTCTGCGTTGATAAGAGCAAGCTCATGAAGAACCTTATGTCCTTTTCCTTTCTGGATGATTTCGACAATACGCTGGGCATTGTCGAGAGTGATTTTTTCCGCGTTTTGATGATAGGTGCCTTTGTCCGAACCGAGGATCAAGAAGCGGCGAACCTGAGTCTCATCAGACACTGGGAAGACGAATCCTCCAGCGTTGTTCATAACCTGCCCTTCCTTTACTTGCTCCATTTGGCGTGGAAGTCGTTGGAGCTCTCCGTCAACAACAATGATCTCCATGTCATCTTCGGCAAGCTGCATTCGGTGAAGGCGAGCCGCTACGCTGAAAGTAACATCATTGTTTTCGAAAACATCCAAATTTACTTACTTAGAGAGATCTCTCAACTTAGATTCATCGAAATTGGCAGCCACTTGGTCTTCGTTCAACTCCTCAGCCATGGTTTTTTTTCTGAAAAATATGCAATATTGCGAAATTAGTTCAAAAATGAAACTGAGCAAGAGAGTGGAAAAGGGAGAAGAGAAAAACATCAACGGTTGCTAAGAAACTCAAGAAAACAAAGCAAGCAACCGACAGAGAAACTCTAGAACATAGTTTTGAAGGCGACAGAAAAAAAAATAGAGTGAGGAAGGAAAATATCGAGTGAAGGCAGGTCAGCGCAATTTATAGGGGAAGTGATGGGAGGGTGGAGACTCAGTCGGGAAACGTTTCGAAATCTCTCTTGTTTGCGGTTCAGTAAAGAAATTATGACAAGTGTTTGGTAAACTTTCAAAACAACTAAAAATCTTGAAATCCAAATAAAATAAAAGTAAGGTTATACCATGATATAGTTGTGTTCTCTTCTCGACCCTCAACGATCCTCAACGATCTAAACCTCAATTTTTCGGAATTCTACCGGCAAAAAAGCAAACAAACTTTTCCGACTGTTCAAAAGTTTTACGACCTCTCGTTTCTCTCAAATATTGCCCATTTCCTACAGCGATTAGTCATGGCGCCCATTTTTTCGATGATATTCAACGATTGACATTCAATGATAGCACTAAAAACCTAAATATCGGAAGAAGAGAAGGATGACGAATCGTTTTGAACAATTGTGCTTCTGAAGTTCAGAAACAGGAATCCGCTGACAAAATTACTACTCTGGTAATCAGTTTCTAACCAGTTTCGGGAAATTTTCCAACCAGATCCGGTAACGCGCATTTGCCAACCAGATTCGAGTAAAATTCCAACCAGATTCGGAAACTTTTCATTTTCCGACCAGATCTGGTGATTTTCTGACCAGATCCGACCGAAAAAGCTAATTTTCCAACCTGATTCGGACAATTTTCTAACCAGAAGTAGCCATTTCTGCTCCGGAATTTTCCCGAATCTGGTTGGAAACCGATTACCAGAGTAACTGCAATCAAATGAATACCGCGGAAAAGCTTTTGGCAGTATCTCCTATTAATTCTGAATGTTAGCAACAAGCTTTTCGCAGCGCGCAGTTCGAAACGAAAATAAGAAGGACAAATAAAAAATTCCGAGTTTCGAAAAAAACGGATTGATCCGTTTTTTAAAATTTCGGGATGTTCCGATTTTCAAAATTTCGAAAACGAAAAAAGAATTTTTCACATTTAAATTTAAAAGTGAAAACCCCACTTTTCATCGCAAAAGCGCAAAAAGTCTGTGACAAATAGACAAAAAACGCACAAAAAGTTTGTCTTCGAAACGTATACTGTCTATTCAATAAAACGTGGGCGCGCCGCAGGTTGCAAAGTGACACGCCCCTTTATGAAACGCGTGAGAAGAGGAAAAAGGGAACGCGTTTCAAAAAGGGGCGTGTCACTTTGCAACCTGCGGCGCGCCCACGTTTTATTGAATAGACAGTATGCTTGTCTGAGAAAAAAAAGGTTGAGACGCAGAGAAAAAGTGTCTGCGTCTCCACCGTTTGTGTGCTATTTAGGCTCTCCGCTTCGAAATCGCTACCGTACTAAGACTGCAAAAAATACTCTCTAACCTTTTTTTCTCAGACAAGCATAATATTCAAAGTAATTCCGCTCGAGACCCGCAAGTAAGCCTTTCGCGTGCGCCTTTGACATACCGTAGTCTCAAATCTCGAATTCTTATGGGGTTATTCATGTAGCGAAAATGTGTATTGAAATGCATTTCCACGCCCTCGAAATTCAATGCATTTAAAGATTTTCCCCATCCTGCACAAAGTTGAAAGGCGCATCCCTTTTTCCAGAAAAAAATATCTCGCCACGCGATGTATTGAAATGCATTTACAGTTATGTCGCGAAATGCTTTGAAATACATTTCGCGACGCTCATGCATTGAATTTCGAGGGCGCGGAAATGCATTTCAATACATATTTTCGCTACATGAATAACCCCATTACTGTGAATTTCCAATTGGAGAAGCTTTATAAAGGTTCATCAAAAAATGCATCTAATTCGAAACACTCCACGAGCTCTGTATCAAAATTTCGACATTTAAATTCTCAGGAGATTTTCATCTGCCAAGCTTCATCTGCCAAGCTGAATTATCTCAATTTCTATCAAGATATCAAACATGTGTCAACTGGCAAAAAAAACTTCTGATATTATGATAAACAATTTATCAGATGAAAACTTTTTATGTATTTTACAGGAACCGAAAAAATTGACCTAAAATTGAAAATTAGGGACCCTTCTATTACAGGTGTTACAGTACTAGATTGTTGAGAATAATCATAAATAATCCAGAAATATAAATCAGACGGACTGAAGAAACTTCTAAAATTTTTATACTTTCTAACTTGAGGCTAGACAACCGCAGGACATACATTCTGTATTGGCCTGGCTATTACACCTCCAAAGCTCAATTGATGTATGGATAGCATGTTTTTATTTTGATTTCAATTCAAAAAAGTTCAATAGAACATACAAACAAGTAACCTATCCCACGAGACAAACATTCAAACTGTTTGCTCTGTCACACAGATCACAGTATTGATCACAGGAGGGGGCACGGCGTAGTATCTTATCAAATGTGGTAATCGTCATCGTTAAATGACCTGGAGAGTGAGCACAAGACACACCGTCTAGTCATTTTTACCTCAACCCTATATTTCCTTCACGAATGTACTTCAAGAGCCCACTTCTTCCACTTTAACATGTAAAATTTGCTGTGAACCAGCACATGGAGTTCATTTCGGTGTTGCTTCCTGCCGAGCATGTGCAGCTTTTTTTAGGTAAGCTCTAGAGCCTAGAACCTAGTTTGCGATAAATAATCTGAACTGCAGAAGAACCACAGTACTCGGGAAAAAATACTCTTGTCGTCTAAAAAACGAACAGTGCACTACAAACAATGAGGATAGGTTTAATTGTAGATATTGTCGCTACCAAAAGTGTTTATCGTGTGGAATGACTCCTGAAAGTAAGTTTTGATTCTGAATGATAGTTATTTTTAAATCCCCTTTCCAGATGTTAAATACAACTACGATTCAGCTGTTCATTATACAAAGAACCATCCCCAAAAATGAAAGCCGAGTATCTAGATCATCCGACTGATCCTAGTCCTCCTCTTGAAATGGAACAACCAACATGTGCTCGACAGACTAAAGATGTAACTTATGAAGTGCAAACGGATGAAAAAGGAGAACCAATCGTGAAGTTAGATATAACTGGACTTCTGAACAACATCACTTCCGTTCTGGATGATTTTATTCCGTCAGACGATGTTAGAGATTTGAACACACTAACAAGAATGAACCATGCGTTGATAGAATATAGACAGATACATCATAGTAATGTGATCAAAGTGAGTTCAGAAATAGTTTTTTTTAAATCGAATATTGTATTTTCTTTCAGTTTGTTCAAACAATATCTATGCGAGAAATTTTGATGACTGGAAACGATCAAATTAAGTCAATAACAAAGTTTCTCATGCACTCAGTTCCATTTCGATCTCTACGAAACGAAGACCAAATGCAAATGCTCAAATCCATTTGGGTTCAATGGAAACGTCTGGAACGATACGTATCAACAGCTCAAATATTTGGAAAACGAATGTACGAAGATCAAATTGTGACATTAGTTCCTGGGTTAGCTGCGTATCTGAACAAAATTCATGTGGACTGTGCTGCTTTTATCTACAAGAAAGCGGAAGGAATGAAGTTGTAAGTACTAGAATTTGAAGACGCTTATTGGATTGATTTACAGTTTCATGGAGAATTTCAATACGCGGATGATGGAAGAAGTTGGTAAACCATTGGTGGAATTGGAGTTGACCAGTGTGGAAACTGCTTTCATGTTGGCTCAAATGTCCTGGCAGGTTGCCGGTTAGTAGGAGAAGAATTACTGTAAAACCTATATTAGAAGGTCCCCCACCTGTCTATTTTGAACTCAATTATTTGAACTTCCATGCAAGAAAACAAAAATGTGTCAACTGACAAAACACTTCTGAAATTTTGATAAACAGTTTGCCAGTTGACAAATTTTTATATCTCTGACAGGAACCCAAAAAAAAAATGGCTGATACGGGAAAGTTAGGAGGGCCATAATACAGGTTTTCTAATACAGCTTTTACGGAACATCTGAATGAGTATAGATCGATCATTCATTAAATAAATCTTTCCAAGATAAATAATTCTAAATTCAGGAAAAGAACTGCAAGGAGATGTTCTGAAAGCTAGTGAATCAGAACAAGAAACATTAGCCAATGAACTTCATATTTACTACATCGAAGAACTTCGACTACCCAATTATGCATCTAGACTTATTAAAATCATGAACATTATAAATGCAGCACAGGTTTGTCATTACGCATTTATAATCTTCACATAGACTGAACGTTCAGAAAATTCATTTTGAGCGACAAAGCTTCATGGATCTCGTTAGGATTTTCGACTTCTTCCGGGTTCATGTTTCTGATCCCGAAATTTATAAAGCCTATTTCTAAAGTGTTATTGAACCGCCAGCTTTGCCCTCTGAACTGTTCCGCTCATGTTGTTGACTGGAGGTACGATTGTTATCTGAATGAATATTTTTTGAATTCAACAAAAATATGTTTTCCAAAAAACTCACATTTCTACTTTGGTTCTTACAAATTCTAAACGGAAATAAAAGAATCGCAATTCGAAATGATGGAAATGTAAAACACATTACAAGAGTATTAACAGATGAATGAAAAGAAATAATAACGACCATAATTATACAAGCAGCTGAAATAGAAGTTCAAAAGTTAATGAAGGAAATTAGGCCAACGAACCGGATGCATCCCTTCCAGTGTAAATAACAATTGCGAGCAAGAAAATAGGTGACACGAAGAAAATGACGAAAACCAAATTCTGAAATGATCAGTATTACTGTAAAATCTGTAATACAATGGCGCTCACACTGTCAAATTTGAGCTCAATTATCTCGATTCCTTTGAAAGATATCAAAAATTTGTCAACATATGTTATTTATCATAATATGCCCATTATTTTATTAGTTGACAAATTTTTGATTTCTCTCACATGGATCGAGATAACTGGGCTCAAAGATGAAGGTTTATGTGGACTTCTTAGAGGAAATACCTGCATTACTGTGCTCACAATCGCTACCGAATGTTTTTTGAATGTTTTGTGGGATATTTTAGATTTGATTGAATTCAGCATTACATATAATTGTGTGTAAAGTATAGCATAAGATGTCGAAAGAATGAATGTCCCAGACATGATTCCAAATGTCAGAAAGAAAAACGAAGGATTCAGACTAACGTCAATGTCGTATATAGCGATTCCTTTGACTTCAGAAAGCCACGCGGCAATTGACGAGTACTTCTGAAACTTCGACAACTCAATATTCGCTTTTTCGATGTACAATGCCCCACTTCATCTATAATTTTTCTTTTTTGGGAATCATTAGGTTCTGAAAAAGCGTATGCTATTGTTCCAACTAACGGTAAAACATTGGAAAATATTTGTGAAAATTTCAACATTGGAGCAGGCAACATGTTTTTCTGAAAACAATTTTTTTGGTTTTTGATCCATTGAGGATCGAATGAACCTGTTCAATAGCTGCCACCACTTGATGTCGTTTAAGCAAACTGATAAAAACACAGGTATTCGTATTACCCACGCACCAAAGAGTTAAAACCATCTGATAATGAGTACGAATTCCAAAAAATTGATTGAGAAATCCTATTGAGTAGCCTCCCATTATTGGGAACAATGGGATAGGGACCATAAGGATAGAAAAATAAAAATCGAATATTAAAAGAACAATCTTGAAAATACATTATCGAGATACATTTTCAAGAAAAGATAATCACCTGAAAATAAAGAAGATAATAACGATAATCATCCATCATTCCATGATGATAACAAATCAAATAAATGCCAAAACAGTTGATAAAAAATGAAACGATTCCAGAAGTTCCCATAAAAATCCTAATTGATTGCTCTACGGTTTCTCGAGAAGAGCTGAGCATCTGAAACTTATGTTTCTATAGAAACTGGGGACTTTGGATATCCAATGTTCAGGTAAACAATTATGGATTGTGAAAAGCAAAATCGGATAAAATACTGACGTAATTTTTAAAGAAACGGAATCAAAATTCACCCTAGACTCTTACCTGGAAAATGAGATTTGAGGTAACAGACATAATTTTTTCTTTTCATCTAACTTCACCAAGTGAGACTGCTCACAGACATCTCATTCACAACACCTGCAATTAGAGAATAAGTATTCCTTCTGTCATAAGATAAATTGCTGGGCTCTAAAGCACAGAATACCAAATCTTGATTCTTTCAGTTATATTTCATAGATCAGAAAATGAAAGGGGGACTCAAAACAAAAGTTTTATTGTATTAAATTGTTTTAATGTGTTTTCCTAGTATTGTTGCAAAAGAACGTTTTAAAAATTTGAAGTCTCCGTAAAATTTAATAACTCGCAAAAGAGTTGCGAGGATAGACGAGGATTTGGATTCCCGCGCAGTGAGAAAACTATGCCATGGCAGGGACGCCGTTTTTAAATGACCGACAGTGGTTTTTCTCAAATCCTCGTCCCTTGTTCGCCAATTTTGGTTTTTTTTTGAGTCCCTTTTGAAAACGATGAGTTTTTAAATAATTTATTATTCAATGTCAATAGTTTTGTTCACATTCGTTTTATTATATAGAAAAATAGCATCTCTCAAGAGTTGAAATACATAAGAATCGGGGGAGGATTCGTCACAACTACCAGGTGTTTTAATTAGCTAAAAGTTTGAAAAACGGGGATTTTCGATTATTCAATTGGACATAGAGATTTCTATTTTTGGTTTTTTTCGTGTTTGTTTTTTTTGTCTGCTTCCGAATGGTCCTAAGTGCGAAGCAATACTGAGTCAAGGGAGAAGAATTATGCAGAAAAAAACTGAAATGGAAAAATAAAATAAAAGAGATTGAGAGACGTTTTTTGAGAAGTTGTTCCTTATTTGGTGATGAGATTCTTTGCGCGTTTGTTGGCAGACTCCACACGGACCTCGTTCGATTGAGCCTGAAATTTTGAAAATTGAAATGCCTTCTAAATAGAATAGAGAATATACTCACCTTGTCGTGAATTCTGTCGAGTTGTCTGTTCTGGTTGGACACTTCAGTGCTCATATCAATTGCCATGTTACGTAAGTTTCCGACCATGGTCGAGACTTGTTGGATGTTTTCATCCATTTCGTCTTCACGAGCATCGTTCGTGATTCTGAGAAGCAAAACTTGAGCATTTTTAAATTTCTATAAGAACAACTCACTTGGTGATGTATCCTCCTTGAGGTCCCATAGTCGGATCTCCGACCGTGATCCTTGGTTGATCAGAGATCACACCTCCATCGTCATCCTTTTTCCACGCCTTCGCATACTCCGAGTTCTTCTCGAAGTCGTCAGTCTTGTTCCATGGAAGAACACACAGTCCACAACACTTCTCCATTCCCTTCAAATGATCTTCCGCTTCTTTCATGTCCTGATTGATGGTATCAAGCGCACCCTCGCAACGCTCGAGTTGCTCTGAAAGTGTACAAATAATTAATGTGTCTTGAATAACGGTGATAATATACCTCCTTGATCGTCGAGCATGACCAAAGTCTTGATACCAGCTTCCTTGCTTTCCTCGCAAAGAGCCAACATGCGTCGAGTTGATTCCAACGACTAAAAATACGGATATTTTAATTTTTCAAATCTTTATGTAGACCCTCTATTGTCATTCATGATTACCTCGATAGTTTTTTCATCAATTCCCACATTAAGTCCTTTAAGCTCATCACTCATATCAGCTGGCAATACCAGACCATTGATATCAACAGTCGGCTCAACGGCATACGGACGGGGATGCCGTTGGCCGCCGGGAGCGCCGCGCCGAGCCGACATCCCCGTTTTTTTCGAATTTTGGCAACCGTCCCGGATAAACGGGGAGACGAAATAGGAGAGATTTCAGTTGAACGCTTTTCAGTCTAAAATAAAAGGAATTCTTATGGAGAAAAGAAAAGGATGATGTGACTCCCAAAAACTGAATTTCTAGCGATTTTTAGGCTCGAGAGGATTTATAAATCAGATTTTCAAACGAAATGACAGCAATTTCACAGTTGATGGAGCACAACAAAACGAAGAACAATGACGTTTGGAAGATGGGGAGAAGACAAAGATTTCGGGAAGAAACTTGATAGGAATGAGAATTTGCTTTTTTTTCTCAATATGGCCTTTCTTGACTAAACATCCACTTTCCGAAAAAAAACGAATGTGTTGGTGGATTTGAACCCTGATATGTTTTCTCAAGGGAATAAAGGTTGTGTGGGTTGTTGGAAATTAAGTTTCCAATAAATACCTATGTATAAGCGAGACAATTTGAATACAGACAAAAAAAGGAAGTAGACAAGTTGTTCATAAAAATGAACACTATGTGGTTACTTTGTGATCAAGAACAGAGACAACAAAGTGAAAGAGTATAGCCTTGGGCCATACTTAAATGCATATGCATTTCCGATCCTAGTCAAAAAGTCAACAAACTCTTCGTGTTGCCTATTCTCAATATCCTCAATATCCTTAAAAGGCTCTAGTTCTCCTGGTAGTAGAAAAAAGAGCCAAAAGGCATCTAGGTGCCCCATCTGGACACGGAAATTCTCGAATGTGAGAGTAGAGTATTCGATCGGAAGAAAAGTGTGTGGTGTAAGTAATTCAAGAGAAGGAGAAAAGGAAATAAAACAACCCAAACGAAAAAAAAGACAGAAGTAATACGTAAATGGAAAAAAGGGACATGCATTCGAAATGAGAAGAGATATGGAAAAAATGTGGAAGAAGAAGAAAAAGAAAGAAAGAAAATCGAAAAGGGACTTGGGAGTTTGATTGTACTACTAGAAGAGATGGGGAAGAGACAAATCAATCAAAACTTTCACGTCGTTAGTCAATAAGAATGAAAAGAAAAGAAGAAAAAAAAGGAAAGAAGAAGCTGAAGTTTTTGGTTGGCGGGTGTGTGTATGTGTGCTAATTAGGCAATACCGGAGGGAGCTTCTAATCGGAGCCATACGACTCTCTTTTTTTTTGTTCTCACGAAATCACGAAAATTTTTAGGGAAGCTAACAATGAAGAGTGTTTTCTAACATGGATCAAAACTTCATATTCTGACAGCGTCCAGGATTCAAAACGTCTTTTTTTCAGAAGTTTGAAGGTTTTGGTTCCGAAAAGGAACAAAAAAACCAACTTGAAAGAATTGAAAAGAAAAGGTTCTGGTTTTTTTTGTTAATTCATGAATAGGGTTTTGAGGTGTGAACAAAAAACAAATGCGAGGAAAACCCATGGAAAACTATGAACCCATGAACGTAATCCGTATTTAATGGACTAGATGTGGAGACAGATTTCAAATATTCTGTACAGTTCTCCATGCAGTATGTACTTATTTCATAACAGTTCTACATAATATTTTTGTTCAGTAAATAAAGCATGACAATGAATTTGAAGAGCAAACAAAAAAACCACAATTGGTTTCACAATATAGTGGGGTTTTTCTATCGTGAAAACTTCAAATCTCATTTATGGTATTATTCTGGTACAAAATAATGCGAGGTATGGAGAAACGACGGAGACCGTGGCCGAAGGTTCACAACAAAAACTACCGTAACCTAAAATTTTTTTCAGAATTCATTTTCTCGCTTTCCACTTTTGTCTCCTCGGAAAATATAAACCTTTATTAACGAGAAAATGCATTGAAAACGCACGAAAGTCGAGAAAATAAATCCAGAAAAAATTGTAGAGTACGGTATTTGTCGTCGTGGGACCTTCCGCGTTTCTCATTCACAACTCCAATTTTTTGGTCTACCAGAACGATAGAAAAGTCAAAATGAGTAAGAAGAAATATTAGAATTCGTCTGACTGAAGGCTCTTCAAAAATACCACTTATCTTAAAAAATTAGTGTGTCATTTGAGAACCTTTTGAAGAAGAAAACCGTAAATACCGATATAGGTTTTTTGAGTGAGTATCTAGGATGAGATGACGTGTTTTTTTAGAAATTCATGGAATCTTTTCGTCATCATGACTCGCCTCCAATGATGATGTACTTGCAAGTCAAGAAGGTTATTGGCACGCGTTTCGAGGTTTCATATCAGCAAGAAGGTTTCCTACAATCAAGGAGGAATGTTCTCATGTTTCATAGATTTCAACATCTACAATATTGTTCAATGAAGCCTTACATATTTCTCAAATTCTCAATTTTCGGAAATAGGGGTTTTCTAGATGTTCAAAAATGGTTTCATGAATGAAATCGAGATATGTGTTTTCTATAATGAATGTACATGTGAAATGGAACGAGAATGATATGGAGACATCCTTCTAGAATGAAGGCTCTTTATAATATCAAGAGATTTTTGAAATTGAATTTGAAGGAGATTTCGGAGGGAAACTATCTCGAAATGTCGGGATGTACAAATCGAATTTGATATGAAATAAACAGGGGAATTTTTTCTCTAGTTGTAGACCACAAACAGAGACTGATTGAACAAGAATGTTGACACCGAGACTGGGGTATTGGGAGTTGTGGGTGGAAGCGATGGGAAATTATTCGAAATTCGAGATGTTTTGAAATAAACTTGCATAGAGGATCATGTTGTACTGGAAATATAGTAGATATCGAATTTTCTGCCGAATCCAGATTTTACAAAGGAAAAAGAACACGCATCTCTTTGTAGAATTATTGAAATTGTTCCCAACGGGTGTACAAATTTCCCCCATGTTTCAAAATAGAGACAAAAAAGGGCGATTCATATTTAAAAAAAATAAAAACCACAAGAAAACACTAGAAAAGGAATCGAAATGAGAAGAGCCACCCGTCTGAGCCTCCCGGGCGGCGGGATGACTCCTCAGAAGAGAGAGAGAGCCGCGAAAAATTAGCCAATGACATGCGAATTTTCAATTTATTTGGGAAACACAAAAAAGGAAGGAAACGAAAAAACGAAAAAAGAAGCAGAAGAAGACGATGTAGAGATGGTTGTGGGTCCCATGTCTATATATGTATGTGCATACTCCAGCACAACTGAAAAGACATACTCTTCTCGCTTCTTCTCTTCTTCCACAACGACCACATCATCACTTTTTATGAGGGTCGCAATTCAAGTCAGTTGACGAAAAAAAATAAAGTGGACAAACAGACATAACGGATCTAACAATTCTGTTTTTTTGTTGGTGGTTCAAACTTAAAAAATAAACTGGTTGCCGTCTATATAACAAGTAGTGTTTTTCAAAAGTTTTAATTTTGGGAAAAATATTCAGAAAGTTTTAATATTTCTGTTATATTTTTTGAAAAAACACGTTGCTCCCAAAAACTTAACGGTCCATCTTTTGGGAGATTCAAAAGATTCACGTGGCTCCCAAAAATTTTTGAAATTTCAGTACTTTGATGTGAAAATTAAAACTTTTGAAATTCACTAATTGTTATATGCAGAACCAAAAAGCACCGGGCGAGCTGGCCGCAGTGATGGGCACTCAATCACGAAGAGAAAACCTCAACCAGCTGATGCAATTACGGATTGAAGAGAGTAAAGAAGGAGGTGGAAGAGAAAACACGAACACACCGACTGATTGAATTCGGGAATCTAACAAATCGAATGGATATAGGACTGAATAAATTGACAGAAATTGGTTCGTTTGCTGCGGATAAATTGAATAGAAAAATAAAGCACCAGTTTTTTGGAGGTGGGCGCTTGAAGCAAGAAGAACCCCAGAAAGAGTTTCGGAACAGGGGCTTTTTAGTTCTATTTTTCTACGGAAAAAAATAAATTAGGTGAGACATCAGAAAATTGATAGTGTATATAGAAAAATTCTTAACATCCTTCTTCCTTTGTTGAAAAACGGAAGGTGCCGTAAACCCTGTACTAGAAGCCCACTCAAACCGTCAACGGTGATCTCAATTCTTTTGGTTCTTTTGAAAGAAATGAAAAATTTGCTGACTAATAAACTGACAAATTCTTGATTTCTTTTGAAAGAATCAAGATAATTGTTGAACAAAGTTGACCAAAGTTGGTGGGATTTTATTAGAGAAAAACGGTTTCTTTTTGAAAGTCTCCATATGATATCTCACTTTAATGGTTTTGTGAAAAAATTAGCTTTGCAATCGATGAATCTGAAGAATTCAAAAGCATTCCAAAAAGTCAAACATAGGAAACTAATGCTGAAAAAAAACCACAAAAATCTCTGTGCTCCGAGGTCATGAAAATGAGCCAAAATGAGAATCTTTGCTCCAGAAGCTCATCTTGCACGCTAGTTTGCGTGGCGGCTCCCAAAAAATGGTGGTTATTATCTTGCTCGAATTTTCAGAAAATGGAATGGGACCTCCTTCATTCTTCTCGTTTTTCATTTGAGAAAAACGGGGAGAGCATCTGATAAAGGAATCAGCGTGGTCTTGAAAACTCTAATTTATTCGAACAGAGTGGTCGTGTGAAAGGTTTCGCTGTAGAGTTTTCTAGCTTGTAATACACATTTATCGGTCTCCGAAATTTGAAAAAAGAAACCCCTAAGGGAGAAAAAGATTATGATATCATGTCAGACTCTGTGCGTTGATTCAATTAAACACGTGTTTTTGCAATTCAATTGATCAAAAGGCAATCAGGAAAACTTCTGATGATGTGGAAGCTACACCGAGTAGTCAGGCTCAGTCGGAAAAAAACTTTTCGGAGAATCGGACATTCGAGTTTTTCTTTTATATCTTTCGAATGGTTTCGGAGTATTTCAGGGGAAAACGTTTCTTGTTATTTAATTGGAAATAAATTTTCATAAAAAAGATATACGACGAACGAAAATAAGTAAGACAAGAAATAATATTTCGGTTCAACTGATTTCTCAATTTTCGGATACGTTTGCTCTGTCTCAAAAATTATTCGCAATTAGTAGGATAATTATCCGTCAGAGAATTTATCCCAAATTAGCCAAAAACTCGAATAATTTTTTATCCGATTATCCGAATCCGACCAAGGCTGGTAGTCAGTAGAGCATTACTCTTCAATATTCAAATTCAAACGGTTCTAAGCACATGTCAATGAGTTTTCCAGAATTCTGAACTTATGGTGGGCGGCTACGGTATCTTTATTTGGCATATCGAACCAAACTTGTTTTTTTTAAATTTCTACATTTCAAATATCCCGCCGTCGTATCTGATCCTTGATGAAAAATTTTGGTATCTGTCCTCATAAATCCCAATTCTCGAAGAATTCTCCATTCGAATAATTTCATTTTTTCACAACCATCTATCTTCAAGGTAATCATGAATTCACCCCCATTTTTCCCATTGACTCACCTCATCAGTCGTTGCATTCATCTTGAGGTTGATCGCCTCAAGACCCTCCGGAACATCATCATCTCCTGGCATCTTGATTCTCGATTGTCTGACTGCTCAACACAACCTGAAAACGTAAAAATTGATTAATTGTATTGAATTGAGTAGAAAATCGAATATACGGAGAGAGGCTGAAAATGAAAGGAGAGCGGAGGTTGAAAAAAAAAGAAGGAGGCGTTGACTTGACTGAAAAAAAATTAGAAATATAAGTGAGAGAGCAGCCGACGGATTATGCTAATCTACTCATAAATTTGTATTTTTCTCAATCTCACTCTCTCCACTTTATCCGTGTTTCCGCTATCCGTTAATGTGTTTTTCGAGATGAAAGACGGAGAATAACAAGTGGAAATAGGAAATGAGAAGGCACCTGTTCCATGGAAAACCGACGCAGAAAAAGCTTCTCATTTGATATTCAGGCAAGAAAAAAGTATGAGTCAGGAATAATTTTTTGAGAGGATTCGTAAATTCAAAAAGGAAGTTTTAATGATTGCTAAAGAAAAACATTCGTTCGAGATGAGCACGAAAAATTACAACTTCATTAGCGTTAGAACTAACTTTCTGCAAAACTTTGTTTGTTCTCAAGAGACAGTGGTATTTTGTTTTTGCCGGGTTTCAAAGATAAAAACCAAACAGTTTGAGAGAACGAAAAGTTCCTACACCAATTAAAATGTTTGATATCTTTCACAGAAATAGAGATAATTGAGCTCAATATTGACGGTCTGGGTTGGCTTCTATTCGAATAAAAATGGTGAATTTTGGTTCCTGTGGGTCACAGTAATATCGGTTTTTCAGAAACTCAAAAAGAAAGAAAACCCAAAAACGGAACTCAAAAATAAGTATTTCAAAAAAAAAACTTTTGAACTCGAGAAACTCGGAAGAGAAGAGTTTCAAAACCAGTAAAAAGACTTCCTCCTTCTTTTGTCATCTACAAATTTTCTGCAAAACCAACCGAAACAACATCCCCTCTACCCAATTTCTTTTTCTTTTCCTTTTTACCCCAAAGAATAAGCGACAAAAGAAGAAGACGAAACGAAACGAAAAGAGCTCAGAAAAAAGGCAATTATTCATAAAATAAGCGCTTTTTGAATGGATGGCACGGAGAAAACGACCCCTGGAAAACGCAGAAAAAAACTTCTGAGTTGTTTCGGAGAAGGAAAAAAAAAGATTCGATCTAGTTTTTTCTCCTACTCCCACTCCTAAAAAACACAAGCACAACTAAAAACAAATCGGGAAAAAAAGAGAGAAAAGAAAAAAAATAGAACGGAACATTTTTTGAAATTGAGAATAGAGAAGATGCAAAAGATGTCACTTTTGAGAAGAACAGGCCCCAGGGATTAGACATTTTGAGCACTGGAATTTGGAAGAGAAAGAAAAAAAAAGGATGAGTTGGAAGGAAGGAAATGTGGGCGATCAGAGGAATCAGAAACTTATTTTGAAGAAGATCACTGTGAAGAAAAAGGATAAAAAAGGACAAAAATTTGACGTAGGAGATTCTTTTTGGAGTCTGAATACGAAAAATCAGAAGACGCCGAATATTCAGAATGCGTGGGTAGTGTGAGAATCATAGAATTTTTGTATGGCAATGGGACAGATTTCTACCATGTTTGGGATTAAAAAAAAAAATTAAATCAGTGCAAAATAAAATGCATTCACGATTTACCGTTAAACCTGTATTAGAAGGGCCCTATTTAATAGAAAGGCCCTCCAAAACTACCATGGAACAATAGAAAGGTTTGCTCTTATAATAAAGATTCCACGGTAACTTGCTATTGTTCTTCCATCATATCGTAAAATTATATTTTAAAACAAAAACATTCTGGATCTCTACAGAGAACGTTTATAATTTTGACTAGCTACAGGATGATGAGCATTTTGTGTCTACGCATTTTTTTCACTGACTCATCACTCAATTTCAGGATGTTTTTTTCATTTTTGTTCTACTGAAAAGTTAATTATTTTCCTATATATTTTTCAGTTTTCGAACAGGTGGAGTTTGAAACAACCTGTGAAAATGAGTGACGAAATGAAAATCTGGAAAGGTTATGAAGAATATGGGAAAAGAATTGAAAATATAAAACTATGGAGGATGCTCATAATTAATTATAAATATTTCATAAGATATGTGAAGAAGAATGAAAAACAACATGTTCATTTTTCATTTGACCTCTCTCCTTCATGTTTTCAGTTTCCACAACATCTGATGAATTCAAAAGTAGTGAAAACCAGGAAAAAAAAAGAAGAGAAGAACATTCGGAGTCGCGAGCGATGCGGGAAAAGGAAATAAATCGCCGGAAAGAATTGAAATTGCTGGGAAACCGGGGAAGACGAAGATTCATGATGACGTGGCGATGGGAAAAAGAACAAGAAGGAAGAGGGTTGGCGAATAAGTAGGTAAAGAAGATAAAGATGATACGAGTCGAGGTGACGTTAAGGCGGTGGATGAATAGAATGACAATTTGAGCCAAATGTTTTTTAAGTTCGAACGAAAATTAAAATGACGATATCTGTATGTATGGAATGACGTCAGAAAGTGTTAATTCTAGAGTTCTGAATAGAATAGAGGTGTAAAAATGAGATGTTCGGTTAAATGTATTTTTTCTAATTACCACCTTCAGCTGCAAAATATTTGGCCAGGGACACTAAAATTCGAATTTCTAGCTTGAGGATATTATTCTTGTTACTAAATTCGAACTGTGGAAGAGAAACAACTACAGTAACCTAAAAATAATGGCTCTTTATGACAAGGGGGGCCCATGAGAAAAGGGGGGCCCATGGGAAAAGGGGGCCCAAGCGAAAAGGGGGGCCCATGAGAAAAGGGGGGCCCAAGTCAAAAGGGGGCCCATAGGTAAAAATGTGGACTAAGTTAAGATTTACCAATTTTTTCAAGTTTTTCGAATGTTTTTATAAAAATTTCGTACTTTGCGCGTGTTTCCACAAAAATTTGTAACTTCAAAAATAACAGTTTAGGCCGGTTTTTTGCATGAAAAACACATTGTAACTGTGTAATTTGAAGTTATTCAGCTAGTTCCAGATTTTTTCAGGCTTAGTAACAAAAATACAAAAAAATATGTACAAAAAATGGCATAAACTGAAATTTTCAAAAAATTATCAATTTTTTTGTTAGTTTTTGGGTTTATGAAAATTTTTATAGTGGAAAAATTGACTGGAAACGAGCGAAAATCGAAAAAATAATTCCGAAAAGTAAAACATGTTTTCAAGTTTACGGTAGCTGGTGTTGTGTTTTCCAAAACTTCGATTCTTCGTACCAGAATGATAACGTACCAGAATGATATATTATGGAAACTATCATTGAAGCTATGCAGAAATATGATACATATTTTGATTATAAAAACTTGCTAAAATTGAATAAGCAAGAAAATAATAACGACAGATGAATAAATATATTATTTTCTAGAAATTGCTTCGGATGACGTATATCTGTCATTTTCAGACACCATATGAATATACAAAGAGTTCCCAAAATAACGATTGGACTATAAAGTGAATCTACTTTTATCTGAAATGACGTTCTTTATGAAATCATGAATAAAAAATGAGAAAATTTTGAAGCACAGCTGACTCAATTTTTTGGTGCAAGACCACTTAAAGTTGGTGCGCATTCAGGTGTGAAAAATGAAAATGGTCAATTGTAGGATAGAGGAAAGATGATGGGATGAAGGAATGGAATGGAAAATCGAAGAAAAAAAGAAGAATGAGCAAAACAAAAATATGAATGAAAAAGGGGTGAATAAAAAGGGAAAAAAAATGAGAAATGAAGAATAACAAGAGAGAAAAAGGTTGGGATGAGTAGGAGGGGTTGGATGGAGAGAAATCGGATATTTTGGAATACTGGACACAAATGGACAGATGACACACGTGAAAACAAAGAGCATTGGGAGCGAATAGTGAACAAAAAAGAGCATTGAGTTTCGCAATACTTTTTCTCTTCCACCATTCCTTTTTCCAGGATTTTGAGCCAACATTTGGGATATGGCAGTGCCGTCTGCTTGTGTATGCTCCGGAGAGAGCCCATGTGTGCGGAAAAAGGAGAGAAGAGAGACTCTTTTGCTCTCTTTTCCTCTCTTTTGGGAACCGATCGATGCGTTTGTGCGGGGCCCTTTTTCTTCTTCACTTCGTCTTCTTTTTCTTCATCTTATACTTTCCTTCTTCGTCGTCTTAGAGCCGCTGAGCTGCTGAAGACGTTCTTCTTCTTCTTCTTCTTCTTCTTCTCCTTCTTCTTTTTGGCCAACTAGCATTGAAGGATTAAAAGAAGAAGAAGAGTGTGCATCTGAGCGGGCGGGAAGAAACGAGATCGTGCACACGATTCGGTGGTGGCAACGTCGGAAGAAGACGTCATGGAGACAGGAAACGAGGTCAACGACTATGGAATGATGGATTGACAGAAGAAGAGCCGTGAAGAGAAAAACAAGGAGAAGTGAAACGAGGAAAGCTTCCGATATATAAGCTTTTGTTCCTTTTAGGAGTAATTCTGAATATTAACATCATATAGGAAAAATCAGGGCCGGACTCTAGAAGTAAATATTTAACCTGATGTAAACAATAAAATTCGAGGTGAATTTGATTAATATTATTCACGAAGGAATGAAAAAAATGAAAAAGATGTCAATCGTATTTACAGAATATATTCCATGAATATACAGACCAAATCAGAAATTCGAAAATAAAACCGTTCTTGTTCTTAGGTCTCTCGTGTTTGAGATGTTATAAAAAATAAGGTTTTCCGTTGGTGTTGGCTAAAGGATCATTGGAACTTCATAAAAAATAGTTGATTAGCCAGGAATTCAAACTACGGTACTTTTTGTAGAACGGTGTTAAAAACTTTACTAAAATTGTAACTATTTTGTCATGGAATTTCAAAACCCAAAACCTTTTCCACGGACCGAAAGTTTTATAATTCTATGAAATGTATGATCAGAGAAACGATTTCCTAATCCCAATAAGTCATATTTGGAATTTAAGATCGAAGAAACGCACTGACGACACCTTCTCTTTTTTCTTTTTCAGTTAACTAGATTTACAGATTTCATGTTACAAATCTTGGGATTAGCGGTTTTTTGAGACAAAAAAGGGAAGAGCAACACAGGAAAAATGGAAAAAAATGCAACGAAACGATCATATGTGAAGGAAACGAGAAAGGAGAAAAGAAAGAAAAACTCGTAAAAATTGGGGACGGGGGAAACCATTCGGACACATAAAACACAGAAAAAAGGCGATGTATTGAGGAAGAGTTTGGTGGTAAGAATGGGAGAGCTGCGGGCAACAAAAACGGACGAATGCCCCGGAAATAATACACGAGTCCGACATGCTGGAAGCCAACCGATCGTTATTATGAATGCGTTTGCATGCCATCAGTGATGACGTGTCAAGGTTTTTTTGTGTGTAGATCGGGATGGAACAATTTGGAGGCGTTAGTGCCACCAACGTTGAGAACGCTTTAGTGAAGAGATGAGGCTATAGAAGATAATATTGAATGTTGAAATAAGTACGATGGGAAATAGAAAGGAATATTGAATTGCATTACCTATATTCTTAAGACGAGTACGAATTCAATAAAAGATCATTAAGACAGAATAACCATACCCCTTTTCAAGGCTTCTTATTTTCAGAAGAGACCCCAAAAAATTTCCAAATCACCGAAAGAACAACAGAATGTGCAACCTGTTTCAAACATCAGTTGGTTAGCTAGTTAGGAACAACACTCCACCTGATTCATGGTCGCTGAGCTTCTTCTTTTTCTGTTATTTTTTCTCCAGAATCAGTAGGCCGCTACAAAAAAATATTCAAGTACAACTCCTACTTCTTCTCTTCCTTTTTTTTCTTTCTTATGCTCGAGTAATCCTAGACACTTTAGCTATTTTTACCCTAGGTTGCCATCTAACTTTTCTCCCTTCTTCTTATTCATTTAATTAGAGTGCCCTAATAAAAAACTCATCAAAGTTAGAACGAGCCTTTCCTACTTTTTCTTAGGATTGGTACGTCACCAGAGGATCGTTGACGAGAAGATGATGGCTCCGAAAAATAGAAAAAACTGAAAAGAAAAGAAAAACGAAGAAGGAAAGTTTGGTGAAGTGGCAAACGGGAAGAGTCCGTCAATTGTTGTCGAGAGGCGACCTTCTTTTTTGGAGCTTTTTGAATTGTTACAATGACAGAATGTGGTGAAGAGCACGAGGTTGGGACCGAATATTTTATTGAAAATGGAAAAAAAGTGAACAAAGCGAATTCGGAATGACAGACGAGTAGGGTGGTAGTTCAGCTTTATGAGCATGAACAACTCGAGATTTGAAATGAGAGGTTGATAACGAATTTATATTTTTGGCAATCTTGTGGGCAAGAAGGTCGGAAATTTAAGTCTCGGATTACTGTCTGAAATTGATTAGTGTTCAAAAAAAAATCGTCAAGATCATGGCAGACATAAATTGGGTGAATTATCTACACTACTTGGCGTCCTGCTTGTAACTTCTGTGCAGAATTTAACGGGTTCGGCTTTTGGGCAAATATTTTCTCGGCTGTAGTCGGAACATGCCCGAAAACGGCTCTTTAGAAAACGGCTCTATACTCTATAGCATGGTCATATTTAGTATCTGGAATCTGACAAACACTTGACCAGAAGTCAGCAACGCCCGAGAAGGCAAGAGAGAGTTGAATAGTATTGATGCCAAACGGGGAGGGTTCTCTCGAAAGTTACTTGTGCCGTTAATTGGGACAGCCCCTGCTGTTGCGTAATCAGGCTCCAGTTTTTAGGACCGTTTTTCATGCATTGGATATTTGTGTATAGAATCAAAGATTGTTGACTGTGTTAATCAATTACCGAAAATAAATTTTCCTCATATCACCTGTTTTCTGAAAAATCTTATGTAATTGTCCGTTTTCCTCAGGTTCTATCCCTGAGATATATGTTAGCAACATGATTTGGGTATTACAAAACTATTTGCAACAAAAAGGGACAAGAAACCACCGATCATTGTACTTCCTTTAGCAATAACATACAAGATTGTCAGTATCAATGAATGATTGAGTGGTATGACTCATATACTTTTTCGTACAAAACTTACTACACTTTTTTGTATAATTCTAGCTAGCTGGGAGCTATTCTTGTTTGGATCGCTTTTTGAATTAAAAAACTAAACGGTTTTCAATGCGTGCACTTCATTATTTTCTTACTTTCATTATCATCTTTCCGGCCATCTGTTTGACATTTGAAAACGACTAGCGCCTCCCTCTTTTCCCCTTGAATCTCTTCTCTACTCGTCACTTTTCCATCTCACTGATTACTCTTATCACTTGCCTTTGGCCTCTACTTAAACGAGCCTCCATCCATCACCGAATCATTGGGTTTTCTTTTCCATCCTCTAAAACTTTCGCTCCGTTTTGCATCAACATTATATTTCACTTCTTTCCAGAAGCAATGCTCAAGCTTGTCGCCCTCACTCTCCTCGCCACTTTGGCTTCTGCCCGACCACAAGACGTCGATTCCAACAGAATCGTTGCTCTTCCTCAAGATGATTTGGATGTTTCCGCAATTGTATTCGAGAAGATCGAAGTGAAGCCAGCCCCAGCAGTCGTCAGTGTTGATGCCTCTTATGCCTATGGAGTTGATCTTGCTGTTCCTGCCACTCTTGCTCAGATGAACTGCCTCAAGACTTCCAGATATGCTGCTGTTTTCCTCAGAGCTTTCGCTCCAACTGGATCTGGAGTTTTCGATACTACTTCTGTTAACAACATCAGAAATGCCTATTCCGCAGGACTCGGAATCGAGGTCTACATGACTCCACAACCACTTTCTTCTCTTCAAGGATACCAACAACTTGATCTTCTCTACAACGGACTTACCAACAATGGAATTACCATCAGATCTGTCTGGATTCAGGTTCGTAATTACAATTTCACATTCAAATCATTGAGTGCATTAAGGACTCTAGTACACTCACATCTCTTATCGACAAATTTTTCAAAAGAAACTCTTGAGACGATACTGATAAGAACTCCTAAAAGATTATAATCTTCTATCAAACGACTTGTTTCAGGTTACCTCGCCAGCCAACTGGCAAAAGTCTGCTACCACAAATGTTAACTTCATCAACAGCATCGTCTCTCGTGCTAAACAATACGGACTCACCGTGGGAATCTACACCAACCAATACGATTGGAGCCAAATCACCGGAAACTGGGCCACTTTGAGCTCTGACGTTCTTCTCTGGTACTGGCACGTCCTTGGAGGAGGTGTCACTGGAGAGACTCCAGCTACTTTTGATGACTTCCGCGCCTTCGGATCCTTCAAGAAGGCTTCAGTCAAACAATTCGCTCAAGTCGAATCTGTATGCTCTCTGACTGTCAACCGTGATGTGTATGCTGTCGGAATCCCAGCTGCCGCTTCTTCTTCCAAGAAGGCCATCACCGAGAACAGCAAGATTTTTGTTGGAGGAGTTGTCGGATTTTAAATTTAGTTGATACGGATCTCTTCCCTGAATAGTTTTGTGTAATAGCTGTAATAAACTGTGAAAGCTTTACGTGTGTATTAAAGTCTTTTGAATGCAAAAATGGACCGACATTTACGAATGGCTATTAGTCGGAACCCGATTTATTCATTGCTCGAGGGGATCAAAAATGGAGCGTTTCAGGGACGTTTTTTTGTGACAATGTCCCGTCGCCAGAAGACGTTAAAATTAGAATTCAAAAAAAAACTAAAGGCGAGCCAAAAACTAAAACTATGCAAGTTTTTTCCAGAGCAATGTCAAACATACGGTACCGGCTATCAATTCAATTCAATTTATTTGTTTTACTTTTTTTTAGTGAAAAACAGCAAACTTTTCAAATGTTTTTGTAACTTTTGGTCAGAAATTGAGGGCTGTTTGGCTTTTCGACGAATTAGCGGTCCTTGAGATTTTGGTCGGCTTCAGAAGCGCTCTTAGCCGGAACCTTCGACAAGAAATTACCGACAACGCTCGAGTGGGATGTTTGAAAAATCAACTCTGTATTCATATTTTTAATTTTAAATTAGGTGTGCAAACACGTTGTTTCATTGAAATGTATCTAATTCGCAACATTGCATCACCCGAAGAAAAGTAGATAAACATCCTCTCAACAGCTATTAATCGTGTATTAGTACTCTTTCGCCCAGTTTTATCGATTTTCGTTTTATACTACAACCTAGTAACATACTGACAACAGAGGAAAAATACACGATTTATTAACTTTCCAGAGAAGAGATCACAAAATTAAAGCGAACAGTTATTAGTTTCCAACAAATCCTCCAACAACAATCTTGTCGGATTCGTTTGCCTTTTCAGAAGCAACAGCTGGAATTCCAACAGCGTACACGTCACGATTAACAACCATTTGGCAGACAGTTTCAACTTGAGCGTATTGCTTCGCAGACGCCTTCTTGAAAGATCCGAAAGCACGGAAATCATCGAAAGTGGCTTTGGTTTCTCCATTAACTCCACTTCCGAGAACATTCCAGTACCAGAGGAGAACATCGGAACTCAATGTGTTCCATTGTCCAGTAATTTGACTCCAATCGTATTGGCTAGTGTAGATTCCAACAGTGAGTCCGAGTTGTTTGGCACGAGAAACGATGCTGTTAATGAAGTTAATATTGGAAGTTGTGCTTCTTGGCCAATCGGATGGAGAAGTGACCTGAAATTGAAGAGTTCATAAAAACCAATTTTTAATTTTATGACTTTGAACTGATAAGATGCACTCGTTTATGCTATAAACGTCTATACTTTAATAGAGCGAAAATCAACTAACCTGAATCCAGACAGATCTGACAGTGATACCATTGGAAGTGAGTCCGTTGTAGAGGATATCCAATTGTTGGTATCCTTGATAACTGGAAGATGGCTGTGGAGTCATGTAGACTTCAATTCCCAATCCAGCGTTGTAGGCGTTTCTGATGGATCCAACTACGTTCATATCAAACGATCCCGATCCAGCTGGAGCAAATCCACGAACAAAGACAACTTGGTACTTGGCCTTCTTCAAGCAAGTCATGAGTGCTGGACTGGTTGGAACGGAGAAGTCGACAGCATTACCATAAGAAGCATCGTTATTGACGATCTCTGGAGCTGGCTTGGCATCAATTGTCTCGAATCCAATCTTGATTGGCTCAGTGTCTTGGGGTCTCGCAGAAGAAAGAGCAAATAGGAAAGTGAGAGCAATCAAAGACTTGATCATCCTGAAAACGTTTGATCGATTCGACGAAATGAAGAGTTATCGTCTGGTTTATATACCAGACGGCGGTATCTATTTTCTGCAACAAAATGACGAATCTCATAAAATAACGATAGATTGATTAGTCAAAATTAAATGTCAATAGTGGTTTCCGAAGATGATAATTGATAATCATTTCGGTGCGAGACTATACCAAAGTGAAAATGACGCCAGAGTTTTCGGAATCAGAAAACCACACACAGAATACTCTTTTTGTAACTTTAACTTCTTTTGGGAATATTTTAAGCTTTGTGAACTTCAACGTTTTTTTTCGATGGAAGAGGGAAAACATATTTGTTTTTAAAATGATATTTTTATGGAAACAATGAAATTGATAACAAAAATAGTTCGTATTATGCTTTTGTTTTGAATTTTTGAATTCGTCGTCATCAGAAGTCTCAAAGTCCGATTCCACCAACGCGGATCATTTCCTTTTCAATGTGGGAGTTTCCAGATGGAATATGAATAATCTTGGATTTCTGTTGATTCAATATTCCATAAACATTTCGATTAACAATCATTCCACACAACTTTTCAACTTGTCCGAATTGCTTGATTGTTCCTTGTTTCCATGGTCCAAACGGACGGAAATCTTCCAGAGTTGGAATAGTTTCTCCATCAGCTCCAATTCCAAGAACATGCCAGTACCAGAGGAACACTTGAGAAGAGAAATTGTTAAATCCGCCTGTAATTTCCAGCCAATCATAGAAAGAAGTGTATATTCCAACTGCAAGTCCAAGGACCTAAAAGATAACGGGTTGACTAAAATTCAGAAATGTTGATGTATAAAACTCACTTGTGCTCTTTGGATCATATCATGAATAAATTCGATTCTCACAGGCATCGGGGCTTCCCAATTGCTTGGCGAAGTGACTTGAATCCAAATCGAACGAACATTGATTCCATTATCATGCAAGTTTTGATAAACGAGGCTAATTTGATCTCCTCCCGATCTTGTAGAATTGATATTTGGTGTGATATAAATTTCGGAACCGAGACCAGCTGAAAAGAAATTTGGATAGAAGAAATCTGACATTCTTATTACCATCGTATGCATTGTTGATGGTGTTCAAAGCTTCTCTATCGAAATACGTATTCCCCGATGGATTGAGAGCTCTCACAAAGACAGATTTGTAACCGTGATCTCTCAGACAATCCATATCACTGACAGTTGTATGAAATGCAATATCAACGGAATACGCATGAGTTGCAGAGTCTCTTTCTTCCATTGGGATCTCTGGAGCATCTTGGACAGCTGGGATGTTGTAGTCAGGGTCTATGACTTGTTCAACTGGAACCTTCTCAAAAAAATTCCATGGTTCGAAATGATCTTTTGGGGCAACAGTTGGGAGGGATGAGACAAAATGAAGAAGAGCCAGGAAGAGAAGAAATTTCATTGTGAAAGTGAAGACAATGGAGCCGGAGAACGTTTTTATATTCAATGTTTCTTATTGAGTAATCGGTAATAAAGTTGTATTTTTAGGTGAGTGTAGGTGGAAAGAAAACAAGGAATTGAATCTTGATAAGACCTGAGTCATCGTCTGAAAAAATAGTTGAGTAGGGTCAAAAGTTGGTTTACTGTCTTCTGAAAAAAATTGTCCGAAAGAAACATGATACCTAAAAGAAAATCGGAACAGCGTTCTTATGCAATTATAGTTGTTTTGAGTCATTGAGTAAACCAAATGTTGAGCAGGGCTGAGCGAAAAATTTTCGGTACCGAAAAAATTTTTCGTTTTTTCGGTCAGTAACGGAAAAAAAAGATTGACGAAAAATTTTCGGACTTAAAATATTTTCGTAACAATTTTTTCGGTCGGTTGCAAAATAAGGTCAATTTGTTACAAAATATAATTTTAAATAAGGAAAATTGTATTTGATTAACTTGAGAAAAGCAAAAGAACTTCCCAAAAAATCTAAAAAGCTGCAGGAAATTCGAAAATACGTTTCGATTTTAAAAATTATCATTCCAACCCGGAATTTCAGCCGAAAATCGGAAAGTATTTTTTTTTGGTTTTTTCCGGTTTTTTCGGCCAAAATTTCCGAAAAAAAAACTTTTTCCGAATTTTTTCGGAGCCTGAAACCGGAAAATAAATTTTTTTCCGGATTTCTTTCGGAGGTCTTTTTTCGCTCAGCCCTGATGTTGAGGAGAATATTCATCTGACTTTTTATTCTGAGCAGATCCAGATGAATGCTCCAGATGATCGGTCATTAATCTTTCAAAATCGTCAATTTTCCATGATGCCTACTTTCTTTTCTTCAGAAAAAAACTTTCTAGAATACGAAACGAGCCAATTAGAGAAGTATTCAACTCGTCACTTTTTTTTCCAGGTCCTTGGCGTATGTAACACAAAGATCTCAGCAGGTTATCAAATTTTTCCATCTCCTCGGATCAATTTTCTTATTTTCCCATATGTCAGAAATGCAAATTGCAGTATTTTTTCTTGTTTTGTTTTTAAAACCATTTGACAAAGCATGCTCCGCCTTCTCCTCTCTTTTGACGCAATGAGGTCTCACTGGGTGGCCAAAGAGAATTAGACTTTTGTGCTCTCTGACGTCATGTTTTCTACTCATCTGCAACAAAAATTACATTTAACAATAAACGGTAGCTTGCTCTCTAGAATTTTGGTTTCACTACGTCACAAACTACAGCTTCTGTATATTCTTGGCCTGTATAAAATAGACCCGAGTTTCTCAGAATATCCCTTTGACATCTCCCCTCTTTTTTCATATTCTCAATTGTCTTATTACCGAGACAACCGGCCTTCCCCTTGTTGTATACAGGGCTGCGCAAGGGGAATAGAATCAATAAACGTTCATCATGTGATTGGATAGAGCCCATCATCAATTCCCATCTCTCAACAGATTTTTATCCAATTTCTTTGTCACCCACATGCTATTAATCTGATCATCAATTCTCACTTTTTGTATTAGTACCACATTGTTTGTTCTGAAGAGCTGTGTATCTATTCCTTTTTTCTCTCTAATCTCTCTGCTGTCTCAATGGCTCATCACTGGTCACTGACACTTCTTCTTTTCTCTCGCCTTTTCCCCCTTATGTTGACTTCATCTGAATCCTCTCTTCTATTTTTTTTCTCCCCTGTTTCCATTCGTCTCCTTCATCTGAAATGGATATCAAAGAAAAGAAAATAAATTTTCGCATTTCACATTCAACCAGCCAACTTCATTACCGTTTTTGTGTCGTTTTTTTCTTTAGAGACTGCTCGCTTATATCCAGTGAACGTTTTCCAGGTTCTCCTAGTTTCTATGAAACTATTCATTTTTCTTACATTGATATGTTCTGATGTAATCGCACGAGGTGGTGGTGGACGAGGCGGTGGAGGTGGTGGAAGAGGTGGCGGTGGAGCAAGAGCTGGAGTCGGAAGAGGAGGTGGACTCGGAAGAGGTGCAGGTATCGGAGGGTCGGGAGTCACGGGAAGAAGTGTTTTTGCTGGTACATCAAGATCTGGACTCGGTGGATGGAAAACGTAAGATTAAACACATAATCTTTAGTTCCTTCAGAAAGACCGGCCTTTGGCTCGAAACAGAAAGTAGGGCTCTTTTATAGTTTAGAGGTCCAAAAATAAAATTGGGGTCCGAAAAACAATTAGGGGTCCCAAAAAAGTTTAGAGGTCCCAATAAAAATAGAGAACGATATAAACACAAGAAATGTCACAAAGAATTGGAAAAACTTGGAGAATACCTACAAAAGTTGAAATTCTATAATTTTCAACATTTCAGAGGAAGCTCATCACCTGCATCAAGTTATGGATCATCTTCTTTCCGTTCAGCTGTTTTTGCATCATCTTATTCTCAATCTTATTTCACACATTCAAGTCTGACGAATGCTCTGATCATCTCATCTCTTGCTAGACCAATTACGTAGGATTTAGTTGTTTATAAAGTTAACACCTCCACTGATTTTCAGATATGACAATCGTCAATATTATTGGAGTAGCTCACATGCTAAAGAGAAATTGCCTCCAGATCAGTATCCAGCTTTATGTGAATACCAAATTGGACCAGATGATGGACAGTTGCAGAATGTGAGTTTTCAAGATAGTGCACCCAAAATGTCAATCATTTTTAGGTAACATATGCAAATGGTACATCCGCAAGATCTCTTTTCTTCGGATGTCCTGGCCCAATGGTCGACTGTTGTGGAATGTATTGTTGCCATAATACGGGAGAGTATGTTGCAATGTGAGTTTGACTTTTATAAATATGGAATATATTTTCATTTTACAGGGGAGTTCTTTGTGTAATTTTGGTAGCTTTTGTATGCGCGGGATTGTGTGGAAGTTGTTCTGAAGAGAAACAGCGATCTCGTCAATATGTGGCTACAAGTAGAACTCCAGGAACGAGCAACGCTCATGGAATCCCGATGGTCAAAGTTTCACAGGCGTCTACTTCTTATAATTTTAGAAAGTCTTGAAATTTTTATTAATTATAGACAAAAATCGATTAGAATAGCTCATTGAACTGGTTGTGTTTCTATGATCGAATTCTATATATCAATTTGTTTTTTATGCTCACTGAAGAGGACGATATTATGATGAATAAAACTTTAAAATTTGAAAAAGATCAGTCTCAAGTTGAAAATACACTGAATGCATCACACAAAGTTCACAATCGAAATAATGGAGAGATAGAGGGATTAAAGCAATCCGCCTACAGTTTGATGAAGGAGAAAAAACCTGTAATGGAAAGGTTATGAAAAAGAATTTCGAGTTGGTTTTTTTTCATTCTTTTAACTAACTGATCAATACGCATCAGAGGTTGTCTTGAGAATCACTGTTTTATCGACTTCATTTACCGTAAATCCTGTATTAGAAGGGCTTCTATAGTTCCAAGGTAACTTCGGGGCTCTTCAATTAGAGGGGGTCTTTCTATTTTTCCGGCCAGCATCTCCGAAAATTTTCATTCAAAAATCGGTGAATTCTCATTCAAAAAATTCATGAAAATCTATCAATTTCACAAAAATTGAGCATTTTTTGAGTTTCGTTTCTATGAAATTGAGGAATATCCGGAACAGATTTTATTAAAACGTTCGAATTTTTTTTCTTTTGAATTTCAAAGAACACATTTTGAAGGGACTCTCCTATTTTTTCCAAGTCCACCTCGGAGGGCACTTCTATTAGAGGGACCCTTCTCATGAAGGTTTTATGGTTATTCGAAATCTGAGGATTTTTCAACGCTCGAGGGGCAGCAAAAGTCATTTTTTCTCTGTTCCGGTGCAAGCTAAAAGGCTGGACTTTTAATTAAACATTAGATAACACTGTTTTGGCACTCCTGCATCGATCCTTTTGAAATCATTCAGCATGGAATATAATTCTATGAATAGAGAATATTGGTGTATTTTTTTTATACGAGATGGTTAACCGTGCTGACACTGCGATTTTTCCAGAACGTATTTTAAATTTTTTTTTCGCGCCTTTTTTTTTCTTTAGGTCGCAAAATTCTCTGTGTAGCGACTCAGTTATTCATTTTTCAGCATGCGCGTCGATACTTCTACAGTATTCGCGTCAGAGCGCATTTACATTAGAAAATTCACCGTCCTAAAAAATTCACCGTGTGCTGAAGCTACACTCTCAATATTGCGAAAGTATTGTATACGCTCTAATAGAATCTCCACATCCCCAAACCGTCAACTTTAAACCCATATACCTCTTTGTCTGTGAAATATCAAAAAGTGATAAAATACTTGTATTCCCAACTCTTTTAGAAATTAAACTTTAAGCGATAAGCTCTCCTCTCTTTTTTTACTGAATAAGTATCAATTTCTCGCTCCAAAGTTCATGTATCTTTCTCAATTAATATACATAGTTACATTCTACTTTTTCCCGGATATATGAAGTTTATTTGCAAGTTTGCTTTCAAAACAAACACACACACTTTTCATTCTTCGTCTCCTCTCGCTTTTCTCTGTTCGGCGGCACGTCTTCAGGTGAGAAGAAGTCTCTCTGCTTTTCCCGTCGTCCCACAATCCGAAATATGTATCCCTAGACAACGCTCTTTCATTTTTCGTTTCTTTGCTCGGAAATTGTGATTTTTGAGGGCTTAAACGACTGAGAAATCTTTCACAATCAATTTTCAAGATCTTTATGAATGATTTGTTGAGTTTCTTCAGCTTCTCTGCGTTTCAGTTTTTTCGCTAAAGTTTTGATGTCCAGTGCCATCGTTAGGTTTCCGTCGTCTTCCCTTCGTTTTCGAATTTTTATTAAACGGCTGTCGACATAAAATGTGGGACTTCTTCTATTTTTGACATCGTTTTCCAACTATTTCTAACAAATGTATCCTTCAGATTCATGCATGAATCTTTGGCGAAGATTGTGGAAATACCTTCTGATAGCTGTTATTCTGTGTAAGTATCATTTTTCCAGACAATTCAGTCATGACCATAAAAAGTCAAAAAACATAATTCTGAGTAAACAAGGTGTTCCTTCCAGTGGTTGACACTGCTGGCGTCATCATTGAATAAAATAATTTTCTAGAGTCAACAAAAATGAATTTTCAGATGCCACAGTTTTTTTAAATATTGACCGAATACGCACCTTTTCTACCGAATCATCCCTTTTTCAAGTCATTGAAACTCCTTCACATCCTAATTGGTCTCAAAACAGAACATATTCCGCTCAATTCAAAGATCAGAGGCATTCATATCAATTCGTAACGATTCCAAAGAAACAGTGCTCAAAGTGAGTTTCATTTTCCTGATCGATGAATACATAATGAAATGATTTTAGCAATACGAAACTGCAAATCACAATTCTTTCTACTGCTGGAAATTTTGAAATTCGACAGGCAATCCGAGACACTTGGGCGAACCCAAACAATTCAAAACATGTTGAAGTGAGAATTTGAAATATTATCCTAATTTTAGTTTACTTTTTTGAGAACAACGACGTTCGGATATCCTTCATCATATCAGCAGCTCAAAACGAGTTCTTGAACTCTTCAATTCAAAAAGAAATAGAAAAATATGACGATTTGATAGTGACGGATTTATATGAATCCTACGAACTTCTCATTCTCAAAGTTCATGCAATTCTGACCTATAAGCAAAACTTCTGCGAGTCTGCTGATTTCCAACTGAAAATTGATGATGATATGGCAGTTTATATGGAAGGCCTTTATGATAGTTTGAGTGAAAAGAAGCAGTCAAGTGTGGATGCAATTAGTGGTATCATTTGGAGGAATTCACCTCCGGTCAGGGAGAAAAAGCATCGATGGTGTGTTTTTTAAATATGTTCGAGTCATCACTTCCTTAAAATTTCAGGTACGTACCCATGACTCTCTACTCTCAAAAACATTTTCCTCCGTATATCGATGGCCCAATTTACCTGATTGGAAAAAATGTGATTCCCAAAATGCTGGATGCTACTAAAAACTACAGTCAGTGGATAATAGAGGTACAATATTTGTTATGACCAAGACATCAAATAACATTTTTCAGGATGTTTTCTGGACTGGAATTCTCGCAAAAGCACTAAAAATCAGACAAATCAACTGGGCCAACCATTTGCTTCGTTACGTCATTGAATTGGTTCCATCGAGATTGAAATGTTTGAATGGAAAACCGCTGATATACGCTGTCCATAATATGAAAGGACCTCAAATGATTGTAGACGGGTATAACAAGTTAACCGGTGTCAAATGTGAATAATATAATAGAGTGTCGTTTTGCAAGACTCGCGTTTGGGGCAAGATCTTGCGAGTTGTTCAGCAAGACCAGTTCAGCCGCAAAGTTTCATTTCAAAACGTTAAAAAACATTTTACAGCATTCAATTTTCTTTCAAATCTCCGCATACTTTGCGATAAAAAATAATACCTTATTCCCTCTAATAGAAGGTCACTCAAATCGTCCACTTCGAGCTCAATTATCTCGATACGTGTTAGAGATATCAACAGTTTGTCGACCGATAAATATTGGCGACATTATGATAAGTAAAACAATTACGCTCAAGTTTGAAGTATTAGGTGTGCTTCTATCATAGAAAATACGGTATGCAAAAACGAGAAAATGCTGAATTTGAGATTTCGGAAAAATGTTGTGCCCAATATAGCTGAATGGATGAATCTGAGTCCTGCGAAATTCGATGAGTACGATGAGTAGTTTTACTGAACTTGAGTCTTGCGAGACGACACACTAGAATGAACAATAGATTCAGGGAAATTTAAAATGTTTTATTTTTCTTGTTATTATTATCAGAAATAAACTTTCTGAATTTCTTATTATTGCATTGAAAATCTCGTAGAAATTGAAGATGCCTAATGACGATTGAGGAACATAACTGATCTTCTTGGGCATACACAGTATGCGGCATCTGATCCTTGAAGTCCTGGATTTCCTGGAGCTCCTGGATGTCCATCGGATCCTCTGTTTCCTTGTTGTCCTGGTCTTCCAGCTGGTCCACAATATCCATGTGGTCCTCGCTCTCCTGGCTTTCCTGGGTGACCTGGAGCTCCTGCGCGTCCTGGTTGACCGGCTCTTCCTGGTGCTCCTGGAGCTCCGTGTCCACGTCTACCATCTTTTCCTGGATGTCCTGGTTGTCCTGGGCGTCCATCTCTTCCTGGTTGTCCAGCATTTCCTTGTGGTCCTGGTTGTCCTGGTCTTCCATCATTTCCTCTTCTTCCTGGCTGTCCTGGACGTCCGTCTGGTCCTGGTCTTCCAACTGGTCCACATGTTCCAGATGGTCCTGGTGGTCCAGCTGGGCACTTGACACATTCTGGATCGCGTGCTGGGCATGCTGGTGGGGAAATCGTATTGTGATTGTCTTGTCCACGACGTCCTGGAATTCCTGGAATTCCTCGTTGTCCTGGATGCCCTGGTGGTCCTGGTGGTCCAGGTGGGCAACGTGGCTTGGCTGGCTCGCATTGGCACCAGGATGGAAGACTGGCATAAGTGGAACGACGCTTTTGACGGAAGACGGAGTTAAATGGATTCTCCTTAGGCTTGGATGGTGGGGCAACCATTACTTGCACATCGAGCATCTCAACCCAAGCGGCGTCAGTTTCGACTCGGAACACTTTTACTCCATCGATGACCTATAATATGATAAGATTGGAAAATTGTACCAAAAATACTGCTCGTATAAAAAAATGATGAAGTGGAAATATGAAACTAACCTCATCATGCATTTCATTGATAGTGGAATATAGTCCTGGGATGACAACGACACATGCTAGAATCGCAATAGTAGATGCAAGTGATGCAATGCCGACTAGAAGTTTCTCCTCGAACATATTCGTTTTTTCTCAGTCCGAACGTCTTCTCCTAGAAAGGGGAAGTCGTAATGGATGATGCCTTTTTGAGTCGCACGTCTTCGCTTATATAGTATTCCGGAGAAGGTCGCCGCACCAGGCGCAAAATGGGCGGCGACTCCCATACCCCATCTTTTTTACTTTTATCATCTAAGGTTTCTGTTCTCTTTTTTTCTTATCTCATCTTGCTGTTTCGTTTTGCACCCGTTTAAACGTAAACGTTTTTCTTTCCGTTTCTGACCTAATTGGTAATCCTTCAAGCGACCCTTGACGTCGCTCTCTCGAAACCGTTGATAGGTGAAATTGATAAGGTGAAGGTGTAACCGAAGGGAAAATTAGAAGAGATAGATGAAGAAGAAGAGAACACTTTTTTTTGCCCTTTTTGATGACACAATGACCACTTTCTCTTTTTTCGGAAAAGAGAAGAAGAAGAAGAAGAACGGTCAAATTCGAAACGAGAGAGGTAGTATTGAAGACCTGTTTTCGAATTTTTTTCGGATAGTTTCTGTTGATCGTTTGGTTGGCGAGTATGGAATTTCGAGATGATGGCAGAAGGACACAAATTAAAGAAACTTCTTTTAGAAGACATGGAGTACGGTCATGAAATTACACTTGAGTAACCGTTTCCAAAGTAACTGAGTGTTGCGTTTTTCAAGAGGTTTAGTATGTCTACCGGGTGAGAAATAAAACATCAGTGGGTTCAAACCACAAGTTCAAAAAAAATCTGATTCATTCTAGAAGTAACTATTTTAACGGATAAACATTTTTGATGGTATTCAGTTGGTACCATGATTCATCTGATCTTTTACCCGAGTTGTCCAGAATCTGAATCTACCCAGCAGAATCTACCCAGCAGTACTTTTTCTTGTTCTAGACATGTATATTAAGAAATAAGGATTTATTATACACGTTTGGAAGTAAAGAAAAGAAAATCGGTTATGATATTTTGAAGAAAGTTTGAAGAGATTAATGTTTAGCCTTGACGAAAACTGAAGATCTTGGTGGGCAAGCACAGTAGGCGGCATCTGGACCTGGCAGTCCACGTCCTCCAGAAGTTCCTGAATGTCCATCTGATCCTCTATTTCCTGGTTGACCTGGTCTCCCTCCTGGGCCTGGTTGTCCATCTTGCCCTCTCTCTCCATTTCGTCCTTGCTGTCCTGGTCCTCCTTGCTTTCCTGGTTGTCCTGGTCTTCCAGCTGGTCCTGGGAGTCCTCGTCCTTTTCTTCCGTCTTTTCCTGGATGTCCTGGTTGTCCTAGTCCTCCATCTCTTCCTGGTTGTCCAGCGTTCCCTTGTGGTCCTGGTTGTCCTGGTCTTCCATTGTTTCCTTTTCTTCCTGGTTGGCCTGGACGTCCATCTGGTCCAGGTCTCCCAGGTTGCCCCGATGGTCCCGATGGTCCTGCTGGTCCACGTGGACACTTTACGCAACCTGGTTGTCTTTGTGGGCAGTGGATTGGAGCATGAACTTGATGATTGTCTTGTCCACGCGGTCCTGGTGATCCTGGAGTTCCACGTTGTCCTGGGCGCCCGGGTGGTCCTGGTGGTCCTGGTGGGCAACGTGGTTTAGCTGGCTCGCATTGGCACCAGGATGGAAGTTCAGAGAATGTTTGCCGTTTTTGTCGGAATACAGAATTGAATGGATTCTCTCTTGGTTTGGATGGAGGGGAAACCATAACTTGAACATCAAGCATCTCAACCCAAGCAGCGTCGGTTTCAACACGGAAAACTTTCACTCCATCAAGTACCTGAAATTATAAAATGATTCTCGACAATTAGAAAATGAGCATGCCTCTTCATGGACTTCATTGATAGTGCTGTATAGTGATGGGATCACTACCAGACAAGTTATCACAGCAATAGTTGAGGCAAGTGATGCAACACCGACCAGGACTTTCTCCTCAAACATCTTTGTCAGGATGATGTTTTCTGTCTTCTGAACATCTGACATTCTATTTTATACTCCTCGACGGAAGGTCAATTCCTGCCATGCCATCTTCCATTAAAAATGGGCGGTACCACCCAGAAGAACAGCCGGTAGTGGGAGAAGGAGGGCATCATGTTTTCTTTTTTTGACTACCGGGTTGGAAAATTGGGAAGAAAGTGTCGGATGCGATTAAGGAAGTTACTCTAGTGAAGGTAAGATGGAGAATCACAGCGGTGCGCAGATAAGTAATGCGATTTCCATTCAGTTAGGTTTCACTGGTTTAAACGACTTATTTTCCGTTGTTCACAGTAAGAATTTGAATTTCATTTCAGTTGGAGGTGGAACAAAAAACAAAGGAATAACAAAAAACAAGAAGATCATGTTGACAGATTTGCAAAATTATTTTACGGACCAGTATCGAAGGGTACATCTAGTTCTTAGGGTCCATTGATTTAAAGGGTACATGTGATTTTGTGGTACATGCGGACCAAGAAATAATAGATTTTCGAAGAGAGAATTTTGTATTTTGCTGAAAATTATAGGCTTCGGCTGAAACGCCGTACACCCCAAGATCCGATTTGCCCTCTGAACTAATGTACCCGAAGAACTCTATGTACCCACGATGTCCTCTTTTTCGATGTATTCTTTATCAATAAATATGGAATACCTTTTGTAAAAAAGGGTTTATCCAGTACGGATCTCCAAAAAAAATCCAGTTTCAGGTTGAAAGATACCGCACGCAAATTATTATTTTTAATCTATGTGTATTATGATCTTCATCCCTCTGATATCTCCTTCAATTATGTAATCCCAAACCTTGTTGTCTATGTTTATCCCATTTGATTCTCCAACCTTGAACAATCGTTATCCCACCCCAAAAAACTTTGTTCTTTTCTCATTACTCTTATCCAACACATTTTTCCATTCGTCCTTGACCGATCCATGTTTGAATCCGAAACAAATGTTTCTTTTTTGGAATTTTCGGATACAAGATTGGAAAGTGAGATGAGAGAAAAACGATGTAATGGATCCGATTGGAAATCATCTAAATGGAACGGAATGCTGGGTTTTTTGTTTTCGTTTTTGATTATGAAATAGAGAAGAAAGCAGAAAGCAGAAAGAGATGGAACAGCTGTGATAGTGTAACACTATATTTTTATCATTGCTTTTTTGGTGTTACAAAAGAAATAAATACCATAATAGCGATACAAAGTTTTGAAATAGCTGTTTGCACTAAAAACGCGATTTTTACTACTGACACTGATATAAATGGAATGAAACTAGCGAGGGTGTTCTAAAATTTTCAGTTGCGTCTAGATAAGCTATAATTGACTTTTTTGGTCAAGAAATATTGAAGTTTAGAGCTATCTAAAAATCTGTGTGACCATATAAAGAATTCAAAATGTGTTGTTGTTCTCCGTATTCTGTCGGACTGTAGCTGATAATTCGATATTAATAGATTCAGGGGCCGTATTCATGAAATTTACTTTTGTAAATCATTTACTCTCAAAAAATCAACTGAATCATTTACCAAAAGGTAAATGAAAGCGTGAAAATGTACTGAAAATCTTTTTCCTATTTGTAAATGATTTTCCTGTTTTTTAGATAGGAAAACGACTTTGAACTAAAATTTCTCAACTACTTAAAACTGAAAAATATTCATTTTTTGACACATTACTTTAAACTGAATGCTATATCCATTCATGTCATTTGTATCAAAAGTCATAATGTTCGAATTGAAAGAAACGAAATATGTGTTTAAAGGGGGAATCCGACCAAAAATTTTTATTGCCTTAAAATGTTTCAAAAAATATGTATTTTCCAAATATTATTGCGAAAAAATTTTAAAAAAATCCTAAATCCCCGAAAAACGGCGTTGAAAAAAATAGGATTTGAATTCCCGCGCAGTGAGAAACCTAGGCCACATCATCATCATAGCGCCTTTCTTACATGGAAATTTTTCCGGATTTTTTCGGTGTTCATGTCCGGCAGGTAGAAAACGTAAAAAACCACTGTCGGCCACTTGAAAAAACGGCTGTCAGGCGCCGTGGCCTAGGTTTCTCACTTTCAAATCCTCGTCCCTCCTAGCAACATTTTTTTGAAAATTTTTCGCTTTTAACGGCATTTTTCGGGGTTTTCGGATTTTTTCGAATTTTTTCGCTATAATATTGGGAAAATAGACAACTTTTCGAACATTTTGATGCAATAAAAATTTTTGGTCGGAGCCCCCTTTAAAGATAGATAATATCAATGTTACAATACTATTCTTTCCATACATAACTTTTTTGGAATGAAAAGTTTCCAAGAAGTGGTTGTAAACAGCAAACGAAATTGGTACCCCTTTTTACCAAAAAGAGGGTTATTTACCAAAAATTTACCAATTTCTCTTAAATTTTCGCGATTTTCTCGGGTTGACCTCATTCTATTTTCTGTGAATCTTGTGGTAAACAACACAATCATAATCCTATCACTAACTTCTGTATTCACTAAAAACAAAATGATCAAATTAGGGAAGAAGGAACGTCGAATAGTATTCAAGGCCTTCTTCGTCTTCTTCTTCTTCTTGAATTTTTGATTGTTGATTACATATTTATTTATTTCGCAATTCCGACACTTCTTATCCGACCATAGAAGCAAAAAACAGTTTGCCGTCTGTGTTGGCGTAAGAGATATCTGCAGATTTGCAACGTTTTTCTTTTTGTTCTCAACCTAAAAAACTCTCATATCTTCTTATCTCTTCCGTTTCTGTGACGTCGAGATCCATCTGTAACGTCATCATATTCTGGGAGGGTTTTCTATCAAGAATAAACTGGTTTTCACAAATACAAAGGAACGGAAACTGGGAAGAAAACTAAGTAGATGGGGAGGTGCAAGGTTAATTTTACGACGGTGGAGACGTGGAAGACAGGAAAATGAAATACATATAAGGGAAATATGATGGGCATGGAAGAATAAGAACGAAAACTGTAATTACAGATTATTGCCTATTGAAACAAAAAGAACAAAGAGTAATTGTGTAAAAGTGCGCGAGAGCAATTACGGAGAACATGGTTTTGTTACGGAGAACAAGAACACACGGGTTCTGGAATAGCTTGTTGGGTCGGGCCGGGCTGACCTTTTCAGAAAATCTATCTACTGGCTAGGATTGCTCGGAAAACCTTATTCGGAAAATTGGATGTCCGATTTTTTCCAATTATTTCCGTTTTTTTTTCGAAAAACCATTTTTAGCGTACAAGCGAAAAATAATTTTTAGCGTACAAGTTCAGTCTGTAATTAAAGGTTTGAAAAACAGCGTCCCACAACAACAACAGCGTCCCACAACAAAAAGGTCCCACAACAAAAAACTACAGTAACCTAAAAATATTTTATCTCCAGGATTTATTTTCTCGGTTTTCGTGCGTTTTCAGCATTTTTTTGAGTTACTGTAGTTGTTGATGTAGTCAGAATAGTTTTTTAGAAACAAGTCGGAAAATAATCGGATTAATCGTTTTCCGACTCCGATTAAGCCTGCTCCTAACTCATTCTGTGGGCCGTTACAGATTCTAAAAAGCAAACACTGTATTTAGAATCTTTCGATGCGTTTGCAAAGAATTGAAATAATTTTGACAATTTCGGAAATATTCGAACAAATTTCGAGAACATTCTAGTGTGATAACATTCAGGAACCGCTTATGTGAGTTTTGAAATTTCACTGAAAGAAAAGATTAAAATCACTTCTGGAGTTTTAAAGTGAATCATCAATGATTCACCCACATCTTAGTGACGATATCGTCCCTTGCCTTATCACCATTATCACTACCATCAAACCCACTCTTTTTTCTTTTGTGTTTACATTGCTGGTCTTATTTAAGCAACACCTAAAACGATAATGGTGTATTCCAACCAAGGTTTCCATTCCGAGAATAATGATTTTTCAAGTCTTTCTCGCTCTGTTTGCTGTCTGCAATGCTCAAAAACTCATTGATTTGAAGTCTTTCAAAGGACAAACCGACACTCAAATTGATGCAACTGGCCCATATTCTATCTATGTCTCTGCTTCATCAGATGACGATGCTCTTCTCAATAAAATGACTATCAAGAGCTCCGACAATAAAGTTCAAACTTTGTTGTCTCTGAAAAATGCCAAAAAGCAGCAAAATACAGGACCTTTGCAACCATTTGCCATCACCAACAGTGCTGTTCTTTCTTCTTCTTTAACCAATGACCAAATGAGTAAATTGACGGGAACACTATACATCACTACTGCTCAGCAACTTCAGAGTAAGCTGTTTAATGAAGATTTATTTCCCAAAAACCCCATTTCCAGACAACAAAGGATTCTACGTATTCAATGTGGAAACATCTGAAAAGGTCACAATCACAGGGGACATCTATCCTGATGACGTCACTCTTGTATTCTTGAATACAAACTACAAGGATCAACCATTCATGTCATCGACGATCAGTGCATGGAAGCAAGCTGAGGGATCATCTGTTTACATCTACGAAGGAATTCCAAAGGATACTGATGAGAAGGCGAATTCTCAAATTTTCTCCAACCCAGTACTCCTTCAAGATAAATCCATGAAGTGAGATATAGCCCACAAAAACATTTTTCATGGTAACTTTTTCTCAGATTTATTCCATCCGTTGAAATTTTCTCCTTGAACTTGGGTGCATTCTACATCAAATCTCACAAGGGAATTCAATTTGTTATTGAACCAACATTCAGTAAGTTTTTTGTTTCCAATAAACTTTCTGAATACTATTTAATTTCAGACGACATCGACAATTCTGTTACATCTTCGAAGACAACCACTGGATTTTATATGAAACCGATTGCCAATCCTGACAGAAAAGTCACAATCAAAACTGGACATGACAACGACTACCAAGGAATGTCTGGAGTTAATGTTCTCGGCTCAGTTCCAGCAAACGCCAACTTCGGCGTTACTGGACCAGGAAATTGGGCAACCACTCCATCAGAAACCATCCACAGCTGGAGTGCAGCTACAATTGCTGACACTTTGTCCCTAGAAACCACAAACTGTGTAGCTGGAGAAGTATTCGTCCAATATTATGTTATTCGTAAGGATTCTCAAAAACAATTCTTCAATAATAAAATATTTTTCAGAAGGAGCCGAGAATGTGCCATCAACAACCATGCTTCCAGGAAGACAAACGACTGCTCGAATTCAATCAACTACAAAATCTACAGCACTGATTCAATTATTCACTTCTGTTTTGATTCCAATTGTTGGAGCGAGAACTCTTTGAAAACATCTGTCTTGAAATTTGTATTTATGGGTTGTTTTGAGTAATTTCCAATGTTGGGTGCTATTTAATAAATGAATTGATATGTTTCCACATTATTCAAGTTTGACTCTTTCCGAGAAGGACGGTCACAAGGCGGGACCATCGGTCCCAAGTATTTCGGGAACGGTGCCAATGTCGCTTTGGGACCGTTCTTCCCGGAAAGTACCGAAATTTTCCAGTGCTGAAACTATGCGAGACTTACTATGCGAGATTTAATTAGACTATAAATACGCACCAGAATCTATTTTAGAACCTATTGAAGTTTAAAGTCATGCATCTATCAATACCATTTTCATTTCTTCTAATTTTTTTGAAGATTTTCACACTTGGTCACACCCAAAAACAAATTGAACATCCCTTATCTACATATATTTTTCTCACTTTCTTTTTAATGATAACATTTTTTTACAGATTAGTTTTTTATTCAGCTGACATCGACGTTATTATATGTTCAAACACCCAATTAATTCTAGATTCAACAAATCATTCGAACCGATTATGCCCAATGTGAAGTCAATTTTCATCACGATTTATTTATTTTTTGAAAGCTAGAGAAAAATTATCACTAAAAACTGAAAACCCGAAAACGGAAAACAGACGGAATTTGTTCATTTATTTTATCACCGAATGAGAGCATCCAATTGTTTCTTCCGATTTGGATCAAGTTCCGCAGTGGCTAAATCTAGTAACTGCTTTTCTCCGACCTGAAAATAAGGTTTTGGAATGTGAAAGCGGATGCAGGGGACTCTTACAAGTTTAGCCAAAGTCTTTGCCAATAGTTGCGAAGCTTTCTTGTTATCCACGTCAGGTGGACCATTTTTAATACTATCCCAAAGAAGGGGAAGAGCCATCACTTCCACTTGTTTGGGCTTATTTTTGTATGCCAATTTGCACAATTCTGAAATTTTTTCTATAGAAAAAAAAACTGAATCCAAGACAACTTACCACAGTATTGAGTTGTTATGTAAGGTCGTTGTTTAATATTTGATTTTTTGGTGGCTGCAGTCATTGCAGGAAGCAAACTGACTGGTTCAATTGTCCGAATGGTTTGCTGAATACACGTTCTTGCCAGGTGTTTGTGTTCCTCCGATTTACTTGAGAGATGAGCAGTCAAAGCAAATGCTACCTGATTCAGAACAGCTTTCAGGTTGGCTTCAGTCGAATAAAGTCTAAAAAGTTTACCATTCCACCTCATTTGAATATAATTCAAAACTTACTTTGCCATACTCCCCATTGTCGATATATAAGTCTCCATTGCATATGAGGCAACCTTGCTATTGGTATCCCCTAGTCTCGAAATAAATGCTTCAATGAGTCGAGTATCACTTGCAACTGCTTTAGCAGCATGTCCACACATTTCTTCAAATCTCTGCAATCCAGCCAATCTTCTCTCCCATCCAGAAGCAAGAAGATCCGTTCGAATCTCATCTAGATCCAGTTGCAGACTATCCGGAAGTTTCTTCTGAACTCGTCGAGTACTTCCGATTCTTGACAGAGAACCAGAAAGATTTGCAGTAGATTCCAAAGAGTCGACTCCTCCCTAAACATGTAAGTTAAGTTGATGGAAAATATTGGTGGACTCACTCTTTTTTCAACATTTGCCAAAACATCTTTGACAGTTTTGATGTCTGATTCATTTGCATTCTTTTTCATCAATCTATCAAAATTCGGGTCCTGAAATATGATTTTTTAGAATCAGAAAGACACTCAGGGACTATACTTTTGACAAGAAGCACAATGATTGTTTTCCAGAAGTTCGTACTTGAGGGGATTGATCTTTCGCGAACTGAATAAGAACTGGGAGAACACTGCAAAGAGCTGCTTGATTGTTCAGAATCACTGAACTTCCTTGAATCGTAATAATATCATGTACAAAGTTTGCACATGAAGCTCGAATCGTGTTATTTTTTGATCTGTAAAAATATTCTCATCAACTTTGAGAAGTTAATGAACTAACTTGGAGCCAGCCACAATGATTCCTTGCAGGGCTTTTCCAGCAGTTGCTGCTTTGACGAGTTTATTCAGTGAATCCGTTGCATCATCTCGAATGAAAGCGTTCGAAACATCACCAGCTTTATTTAGAAGAACCACACATATCTAAAAAGAGGGCATGTTTGATTCTAAACAGTTATTCTGGTCACCTTCTCCATTTCCGAATCAATTTTTGAATTCAAATTCTGTGCAACTGTTCCAATAGTCACGATGGCGACCCGAGAAACTGAGGATCTTAGATTCTTGCACTCGTTAAGAATTGCGATAATAACCTAAAAAAGTATTTCCTTATTGCGTTTTTCTTTTCTGAAATACCTCTTTCAGATTATCAGAAACTTGTTTCGGTTGTGTTTCAGACAGCGTTGAAATCATATTCAATCCATCAACTTTCTCAGACCATTCATCATGTGCCATCTTCTTCAATGCAATATTCACTGACATATTTGATGAGTCAAGTGACGAATACGTTTTGGAAATAGCACTTGGCTCGCGGTGTGGCTGCAAAAATCATATAATCCAGAAAAAATGAACATAAAATGGGTATACCTTGGACACAGACTTAGTCCTTTGGCCTTGTCCGGAACGAAGAAATGTTCCATTGTTGTTGACACGTTTTTGTGGTTGAGAGACCTAAACAGAAAAAAAGATAACAAGAAAATGTGAAAACGAATTACCGCATGTTTGAGAGGAGGATGAGAAGTAATCGGAAGACTATGATGGCTGACACTTTTCTTTCCCATGTTTGCTGGACTTATCGGTGAATCGAAGTCTGAAAATAAAAGAGTTGAGTGGGAACCGGTTTAATTTATTTGTCATTGATTTTCTAGAAATTCCTTTCGGATTCAGTCAATTCTAAAAACTACAAGCTACCAAAATATGGCTTTGTTGAATTCTTTTCTTGAAAAACTTCTGATATTCCATCTAATTCGAACAAAAAACACAAAGATCGATTGAAATTGTTTTACATCCTAAACATGATTACCGAAAAACCTGTATTAGAAGGGCTCCTCTAATTGAAGTGCCCCTTTGCTATGTTACTATGTGTTCTCCACCAATAGAAGTGTATCTGAGCTGGATTTCAAAAGCATGGAAGTAGGAAAAGCAAAGACTTCACAGAAAAATGATGATGTCTCCTAATAAATGTGCCCCGCTGGGCGACTCCACAAAAAATGCAAGTGTCCCCTCTAATTGAAGTGCTTTCCGAGACCCCACAAAAGTAAGAAGAGCCTGCCGTTCTAATACAGGTTTTACGACAGCTCCAAAAATTACTTGGACTACTCCACAAATATTCTCTTCCATCAGATTTCAGCCACGAGTGAGTTTTATGTGCATAAATTGGTGGCAAATGAGTACTAGAGATCGTGGACATTGTCTTGGAGTACATCACGAAAGGAATGGAGAACTGCCGTTTTGTTTCTCTTTTTCTGGATGCTTCGTTTTCTTTTTTGTCCCCTCCTCCCGCTCACATGGTTACGCATACGAACCAATTCGATGCTTCTTTTTTTTCCTTTTTAGAGCCTTTTCTTCTTTTCTTCAATAGAGCTTTTGTTTAGACTTTGGGGTGCACGGAAGAGAATGAAAACAAAGAAGAGTCAGAATACGTCGGACAAATTTTTTTAAAGAAGAGGATACAATGCACCCACAAATCTACATAGTACCCACAAATCTTATCGAATTTTTTTAGTATGGCTTCTGATCATTGGTCAACCAAAACAATCTTTGTTTTCTAAAATATAAAATTTGAAAAAGGGCTCACCTTGAAACGAATAAGCTCCGCTTGCCTTCGCTGGACGATCGTCGAAATTTCTCGGTGGATCGTTTTCCATTTCATCGGTTTGATGATCTTCGGACAGATTAGTATCACTTCGCTGAAAACGAGAAAAAAAACGAGATGAATTTTCAAATGAAGATCTTACCATCTTCTTGAGATTTCCCTTCTTGTCAATATGATTGTTATTCACCTCTTTTTCTTTTTTTGGTGCACTAAACGACGATTTCTCCGGTGGAGAAATTGGAGGTCTTTTCGGTGCTTCCCATGAACTTGTACTTGAATTTGGATTAGAGGTTGCTGAAATCAAGTAAATGGTGCCTTGGTTGTCTCCACAGATTCCTAGAACTACCTAAAGACAACTAAACAACTACTAGAAAATTCTGAATGGCAAGGTCGATATAACTGAAAATACATAAGCTTAGAAACTCAATTATCTTGTTATGTTCATTAGAATATTTGTATATCATACGTCTCATTCTTCCGTTCACCACAGTGAACATGTTATTCCGATTAGTAGAAGACGTCGGAATCGGAGCAACAGAAGACGAATAGATACGATTCGGTGCAGAAGCTGCTCGACTGACTGTTGTTCCCATTCAGATGAAGCGAAGCGGCCACGTCATAAGTACATTACGTTTTGTAGTGGTCAAAAAAGGAACAAAAGAGGACAGAATATTCGATGAAGCGAGGAGTATAACAAAAAGTAGATATAATGTGGAAAAAAGGGGCGGGTGCTTGGCAACGCGTCCTCAGCCGAAACAAGTGGTCACTTTTGTTATTTCACCTGGTCGTTTTGTTGCATGGGAGAGTACGAGAATAGAAAGGGACCAGAAAAGAAGGAGAAGAAAAGGAAGGGAAGAGAACTCGTAATTGGTTTGGACGGCGGATGGAGGAGACTTCAGGTGAAAATACTACTAGCTCTCAATTTTGACACTTTTACGGCTCACTATTCTAGTACGACGTTTTGTTCTCTTTTCGCTTGTTTTTACTTTGAAAATTTAGTCAAGGTCGAATGCCAAACAAACCAAAAAAACTACTAAACGATTCAAGAGATTCGAAACTCTTCAAATGGTTCTGAACTTGGAAATTGAAAGGCCCCTGTAATCAGAGAGCCTCTTTCAAAATGCTATTGTTTGACTTAAAAACTTTCAGGTTATCAGAGAGAAATGTTCTGGAAATTCCACAATTTCATGGATGGATAAAGAGAAGGAAGTGCCTAATTGAAGTACCCTTGTAATAGAAGGGCCTTCCGGAGGTACAATAGAGAAACCCGCCACACGTTGTCAAAAACAGCAAAGTGATATGAATAACTCGGGATCGCTTTTCTTTTAAATCTAAACGATTCTTTGATATTTTCTACTACTATATTTTTCTTTTTGCTCCGACAACAATACATGATACGAATATCCAGAATACACGTCGCATCATAACAAGATTCTTGTTAGTACTTGCTTGTTCCCACACCTTCTAATCCTAGGAATAAAGCAAAAATCAGGAGACAGCTATAGCAATGGAGAACACATTTCTAACCAGCTTGTGAGAAGGAAAGTGTATTTTTGGAAGAAGTTAGAAAAAAGATGAGAGACCCACCGGAACCTTGTCTTCTCACAAACGAATCATCACTTTTCATTCTCGTCATCACAACTTTCTGGTTGACATCCGGACTAGTATTCTCCGTTGCTTCGTGACTTTTCTCAACTCCGTTTTGAATGCGTGACGGTTGCTGAGCAGGCGGTTGCTGTTGCATCCCGACTACTGGCTTTTCTACGCCTAGTTGAATCATTCGGTTTTTCCGAATACTCGCCAAGTTCCCTGCCAAACTGATCGGGGACATTGTTCTTTCGAAGGGATCTGGTTCGACTCCTCCATTACTAACAATCCATGCAAGATCCGCATTCGAAGGCAAACTCATTTCGGATTCAGCCAAATCGAATGAATCCATCATTGGAGGGGTTGAATACTCAATCAAACCGTCGTATCGAATACGTGGCAAAACCTGACGACGGATTCTGGCCTAAAAATCGGAGATTAGTGGACTCCTGGATGTACGAATTCTTACTGTCACTGCTTCAGCCAACCCTCTTGTCTTCTGATCTTGCTCAAAGTCTCGTACTGCTTTCATGATAATCTCTGTTTTGCCATTCAATAGGTAAGCTAGTACAGACAACTGCTCAAAAGCCGCTAATCTGAAATGAAAAAGATTGTCATATTACTCAATTCGTATAGTCGGACTAGACGAAATTTACCTGACTCTCTTTTTTGGATCATGAAACATCGGAACGATAATATTTACAAGTGGAGGCAAATTGAACTTAGACGGACTGATAGTCATTAATGATGCAGTGTAAATGTTAATCACTTCCTCTCGGACCCTTGAGTTTTTATTTTCCAAGTAGACCCTGAGACAACCCCCAACTGTTTTTGGGTTGATATTCTGAAAATGGCAAAATTATATCATTTATTTTTGTAGCTTGAACGAACCTGAAATAACTCCATAAATGTCATCATTATGATTTGTTTAATCACGGATTTCTGATTTCCGAAATGTTTTGCCACAATATTCACAAACTGTTGAATATGTGCTTCCATATGTCCTTTCAAATGGTGGGCAGTTGCACGTACAATGTCCAGAGCGAGGACAACAACCTGAAATTCGAGACTTGAAAATAAGAACACCAGAAACCAAAACCTTGAAATTTAGATCTTCCAAAACATTAGACAACATTAGAAGGTAGGAATGTAGATGCGGAACCAAACGAGCAATTTCTTCTGCAGTTATCTGATCAACCACTTGTTTCATTTTCTCCAATCCAGCAATTTTCTGATTTGCATCACTATCTTCTGCGATCAGCGCACACACTAAACTTGGAATGATTCCATATCGAAGACGTCGTTCTCCTCCAGATTGTGGTTTTGCTGATGTCCTTAGAACTCCATTTCCTGTTTTCGAATCGGTTTGCTCCACTTTCACATTCTCTGTAATCCGTTCCAAAACTTCTCGCTTTTCCGGTATCAAATTGGAAACTATTTTCTGCCAGGATTCATTTCCGATGAAGTCTGGAAACATACGAATTTTTATTCAGAGTGTTTGGCTTATCTTAATCTCACAGTGAAACTTTTTCATCAGGATTCCCGCTTGTTCTTCACATCCTTGAATATTGGCTGTAGTTGCTAGATTTTCCACAAGACTTGCCCAGTTTCCTTTCACTAACTGAAAACAATTTATTCAGTCAGAAAACAGTGGCAAAACCTACTTCTGGAATCAGAATTGCATGTAATTCAGTAATTAATATAGGTTTCGAAGTGCAATTTGGCATAAAGTTTGCTACCATTTTCTGAAAAGAAAATAATTCCATCTCGTTTAAATTAGGATAAATTACCAAAACTGATTGCAGGGCTTCTGGTTTCAGCCGAAGAAATGTAGAGATCGCTTGGTGAGTGATTTTTCGAACAGTGACTTTGTTGCTAACCAACTTTGGTATCAGATTTGGCATCACATAACACATACAGTATTCTGTCGCCTGAAATTTTGAAATAACGATTCATTACCATGATTTTCACTCACACTCCCAAACGTTGGCATTGCTTCAACGAGAAACTTAATACATTGATGCTGAAGTTCCCACCGATCATCACATACGATCTTATCAATACATTTAAACAGTTCTCCTTTCTTTTTAAATTTCTGAAACCAATCTTCCTCTCGCTTTGCTACTGTCGCTGCTCTGATTAGTGTCTGAAAATTGGAATTTGTTCTGTGAATCAGCTGGAAAACTGAAAATTTTTAAGACAAATAAAAAATATTCTAAGAAAGTTTCTTTTAAAACTTGGTTTTCAAAAAACAACTTACCGTTAGTTTGGTATCGAAATCGTTGCTTTTTAGCAACTCAAGAAAGTCTTCTGGCAGAATGTTCGGCGACGGTAAGCGATCATTAGTCCTTGATAAAGCATCAAACAGTGACGTCATGGTACTGGATTGTTTCCCTCTGGAATTCAGAAAAAAACAGAATGAAAATGAGATCAACAAAAAAAGAAAAAGAGAGTAAAAGAGAGAAAGTAGAAGAAGTAAGGATATCACGAGCGAGTGGGTGGACATGAAAAAGGGGGGAAAAGAAAGGGTGTGAGAGATGAAGAAGTGAGAATGAGAAAGGGAACGCAATGCAATGGAGCAGGAGTCTTCGTAGTCTGGGCAACCGACATATATGGAGTCGCTCTACTAGTTTTGGGAAGCGGAAGGCGCGCGGAGTTTCGAGGAATGTTGATGAAGAGGAGAGAAGAAGGTGGACACTGGACAAGAAGGACTCCCAAAAGACAAATGCATCCGTTTTGGGACGGAAGTGGGAAGCGGAAACTTGGTGATACTCAATTGAGATAGACATACCTTTTTTCAGATGTATATTCCGATTTATTCTAATCCCCAAGTTTTTTGTAATCTTTCCCAGATATATATGTTTTGAAAACAACTAACTCCAAACTAAATTTTCGCTTTTTTGCAATTTCCGTAAAAACAAAGCATTCGCTACCCATTTCCCGGTAGTAAAATTCAAAGTATTTATCTCTCTAACTATAAGTGGAAAATTATTATTCTGTTATTATGGTGGTATGCAAAAATGGGATGGAAAATCCACCGTAATTAGCAAATATTTTTTACTTTCATTTTTTTTCTCGATGTTCGTCCGTTTTTCAGTCAATGCTTTCACTATCAAATGTTTTTATTTTCCGACTTGTTTGAAGGTTTTCAACACAAAATCTGCCGGAAAGCAATGGTAATTGAGAAAATGGACCAAACATGTTAGGTTACTCTGGTTTTCGTTATGGGGACCATTGGCCACGCCCACAAGCATTTATCTTCCACAGCCCCTATTTTTTATACAAGCATAATATCTGAAAATTGGAAAAAAAATCATCACAATTTTCAACAGTTTATCACAGAGAACCACGATGACCAAAAGACAAAAAAGAAAACATAATTTAATCTTGTTATTTCTTCAGATTTTTCGGGGCGGCTGACTCGTCCATTTTGAGCAACCAGTACGTTGTCATGACACCTTTTCCCTGAAAAAAAAAACAAAAACATCAATGATTATTCAAGATGACAGAATGTACTTTAATTATGACTTCTCCACGTGTCTCTGTAGTGAATCCACCGAGAGTCATCAGCATTCTGTTTGCTTCGTCCGAAATGTGAACATGGCCAGCTGAAAAATTGGAACATGACGCTTCGATGGTTGGTTAGAAGTTACTCACGCTTTGAGTTACTTTCCATTCGACTTGCTGTATTTACAGCATCTCCAAAGAGACAATATCTAGGCATTGTGAGACCAACTACACCAGCAACTACTGATCCTGAAATATAGAAAACCCCTTACACTCCTCAACCAAAGTATACTTCCTCTTCTGAATTGCATTCCTATTTTTCATATATTAGCTTGATACTAATAACTTTCTAATATGACATTAGGGTTTCCCAAGAACTACAAACCACAATGAAATCCAACTCGGATATTAATCTTCTCGCCGGGCAAATGAGGAATATTAAAATCCGCCAGAGACTTTACAAAGCACAAAGACATGCTTGCAATGTTTCTTGTGTGCTCATTCCCATTACGACGTGGAACTCCAGATGCAACAAAGTAGCCGTCACCGATTGTCTCCACTTTATACACATCGTGTTGTTCAATGATCCCATCAAAGATAGTATACAGACCATTGAGAAGATTCACAACTTGAAGAGGAGTACATTTTCCCGCGAGAGTGGTGAAACTGACGACATCGGAGAAGAAAAGAGTGACGACGTCAAATGTTTCTGGTTCCACAGTCTGTCCGAGTTTCAGTTTATCGGCTACTTGTTTAGGAAGCATTCGATACAACAAAACATCACTTTTCTTCTTTTCTTCAACCAATTCTTTCATTCTTTCAGCAACTTCGTCTTCCAATGTGGAAGCATACGATTCCAGAACATTGAAGACGTGATCCATCAAATTATCATTCCGATTTGTGTTCATACTTCTCAACTGAGATGCCACTTGCTTAATATCAGGACGCTCAGAAGGTCTTTCTGTCCAACAATCTCTCACAAGATGCAGCTATAAAAAGTGTATTTTGTACAGAAATCAACCCTACGACCAACCAATCCTGGATTGATTTCTATTGATTCATCATGATCCAAATGTGGGCGAGGTGACTGTAATCCTCCTTTCTTCAACATATAGACTATCTCTGGAAAAAGTCAAGTAGGAGTAAACAAGGTGAACGTTTTTCGTGTACCTTCTGCGTCTTCCTTCCGATTTTCTAAATCAAAAACTGAACTTCTGGTTATCAACTCAGCACTGATGATCCCCAAACTATAAACATCTCCTTCTCGACTTCCCATTATATCATCATTTCTTAAGAGTTCAGGAGCCGTCCACAAGCGGTCTGAAAATTTAAAAACCTCTGAGAAATACAATATTTCCAGTAGCTCACCCATTTTCGTATACTGATCATGGGTTCTGAAGTTTCTCAGTCCGAAATCAGTAATTTTCAGTTGCCATCTGTCATTTAGAAGACAATTCTTAGAAGTAAGCATTCCATGGTACTCATGAGATGAATCATGGATCCATGTTAATCCATTCACAATATCTTTCATCAAAGAATAAATGAAGAACCCATCCATTTGAAGACTCGCCTTTCTGATTACATCTGCAAGAGAACCTCTCGAACAGAATCTCCATACTGATAGTAGTTGAGGTGCATCCAGAGACATTCCAATAAACTTATTCAAGTTTGAATGATCAATCAATCTCATCTGTAACATGTCGCTGGCTATTTAGCAGAGATGTCCGGATTCCGGATTACGTGAAATTTTTATATGTCCGGATTCCGAATTCTGGATTCCGAGTAAAAATTTTATTCCGGATTCCGTATTCCGTTCCTCAAAAAAATCACTCCGGACTTCTCTGATATTTAGTATTCTCTCCTTCTTACCTGTCTCATATTGGCGCAAATTTTATTATCGAATAACGTCCGAATTGTGTATTTTCTGGCAGCCACTTTCTCAATTTCAACCTCATTCTGTATTTGAAAAAATAAATAATTTCTAGTTTCTCCAACTTCCGAAAGTGTGGATGATCGGGTTGAAGATATTGTACTTGGAACGCTGCTGATACTCCTCATACTGTGTTCTCCTTTTCCTTTTTTTGCAACCGTCATCATTGATTTGTATGGAATCTGCCAAAGAGCATTCTGTCTTTCAACTTCTTGTCGTTTGGCACTGAATTTGATGTAATTCGATGAGACTGAGAAAACTGAGAAACTAACTAGAAAAGATAGACAAATGCTAGAATTGCACCGAGAATCGTGAGCAAAATTACAATAATGGCAGCAATAAACCATCCCATGTTCTCATAGAACACATTTGCAGGGCATTTTGACCCAGTATATCCACAAACAGGTTCATCTGGAGGTCTGATTCCTTTCCGGTGATACCACACTGCAGTGGCTTCATTCGAATAAAGTTTCGTGACTTCGGCTGATTGTTGGTCAACATCGACAGTCATTATAATGGAAGAAGTATTGTTTGCATCAAGAGTCAACACAAAAAGAGTTGGACTACGACCCCCACTGTCATCAATTACAATTGGACCTCCGACACCTAAATTATGATGCCCGGAAAAAATGTTTTCCAAGAAACCAAACCTGTAAAAGTTCCAACAAGGTACTGTGCAAACTGAGTTCCATTTCTGTATTGAGTTGGAGCAGTTATGAGAACTCTCTCCATAGCCAATCCATAAAGATAGACAGCGTCATGCAACTGACCAGCATAAGTTGCTGCCTGAATACTCAGTTTTTTTAATTTCTTCATTAATAACTCACATGTTGATATTCCTGAGCAGAACAAGCTTCAGTACAGTTGTAAGGTGGTTGCTTCATTCTTCGAATGACTTCATCCTCAAACACTGAATAATTTGAACCAATTTTTCCTTGTCCTTGCATCTGTAAATATTTTCTAAGCATTCCATTCTGTTATTTTTGTCTTACATCAACAATAAATATTGATCTTTGAAACCCGGGAATGGCTTCATGATCGCTTGGTTGAGGTCCGGTACTGTCCACCCACGGGTATCTATAAGATCCATCATCTTGTTGAATAGCTGAAAAATGAATTTATCTTGAATCAAAGTCAAATGAATACTGTTACCGTATCCTTTAGATCTTAAAGACGGAATAATGTAAACGTATTCATCAGTGACAAATCCATTTCTAGCTGCCACAAGCATCCATCTTCTATGAAGACCTCTAGTGTTTCCTTCGTGAAAACATGGAACAATTACTAAAAATCTATAGTTATTTTAGGCATGATTGAATCGGTTTACAAACTTCTTCCCCGGGTAGAAACATCTTTCAAAACAGCCAACAATCCTGCCTCACTGTGATCCATAATCTGTATTGTGTAAGAGAGAACAATATCTCCATAGTATGCAATCATATTTTGGAAATCATCCCTCATTGTTTCACATTTCTCATCATCTCCTTCCAAAGAATACGCATAAACAAACTGATCCCATCCATATTCCAACATCACTTCACGGAAAGTTACAGCCAAACTGAAGTACCTATGCCTCTTAACAATATCAATCAACAGATTTACCTTCTCGATCCAATGGAGATTATTCCAGCGGTTGGGTATCTGGAAGCATCATCGAGAGTAGCTGAGGATGTCATACCCCAAGTGACAATTGGTGTATTGTAGTAAGTGGCCAAAGTGAAAACTGGAATTGCTGCTGAAATAAAACAATACTAAACGGAAATGAATTTGGAAGATATTGGTTACGAATGTTTGTAGTTGGTCCGATTAGAACATCAACATTATAATCCCTGAACAGTTTAATTGCATTTCCAGCAGCAAGATTTTCGTCACATTGATCATATAATATGGTAAATCTGAACAGTTCATATACACTGTTCTAAGATATAACCTAACTTGAAATCATATCCAGTAAGACGATTCTCTCTTTTAATTCTGTCTATGGCAATGCTCGCAGCACTGGCTGATGTTCGGTAACTGATATAAGGACTGCTTCCTTCCACATTCTGAAATCATCTGATTGTATTCTTGAACCCATATCAGCCACTTTTTGAAGTACATCACAATGTAAAAATCCAAGATGAAAAATATTTCCAGGAGGTTGACAATCGACCTAAAATCTCGGATTTCTCTTCGAACACTTGTTCACTGAAGAACGACCCACCGTAGCTAGAAATAACAAAACCGCCGTAGTCGGGTGCATTTATAAGGAAAATATGAATAATGAATGAGTGGGCTGCGTACAAGATTCTAACTTATATTGAAGCTGGAGGAAAACAATATTCCTTCTTGTTTTGACTTTTTTATTAGTATTCCAGGCTGTTCCATAATCCGACAGGCGGTATCAGGGGCTTCATATAGATGAGTAAGTTGTTTCTATGCTTTCATTTATTTATGTATTCATGAGATCTACGCAATAGGACAGATTCTGTGTAATCGATGAGTACATTTTAAGTGCTCGCTCATCGCTTCTCAGAATAACAATTTTCGAATTGCCTCGCAAAAAATGAACGGTGGCCTAGAATACGACTCCATGGACTAATTTAGCACATTTTTGATTTTTGTTAAATCTATAACATACAATTTTTTTTTCTAGAAAATAAACTTAATTTCTTATCAGAATTGTGATGCAAAAACTTTTCCGACTCGGATCAACTCTTGCCAGGTCTGCTGTCTCCATCAAGCCCACTCTAATGACTTCAAGAGTGACGCAATTCCGTCCTTTCTCTCAAGGATCATTCGTTTTTGAGATCGAATCTTCAGATGATTTCAATGAGAAGGTAATATTTTTTATAAAGAAATCAAACAAAAAGTTAATTATTAGGTCATCCAGTCACCAGTTCCGGTCATTGTCGACTTTCATGCCGATTGGTGTGGTCCATGCCAAGCACTTGGACCACGACTTGAAGAGAAAGTATGTTGATCAAGATAAATTACTGAAAATATCTAAAACAATCGTTTCCAGGTCAACGGACAGAGTGGTAGTGTTCTTTTAGCAAAGATCAACGTCGATTATGCTGGAGAGTTGGCAATGGACTACGGAATCTCTGCAGTTCCAACAGTGTTTGCATTCAAAAACGGAGAGAAAGTGTCGGGATTCCAAGGAGTTCTTGATGATGAGCAGCTCGACGAATTCATTGAGAATATCCTTGCTGACTAGCTAACCTTTATTTTTATTGCCAAAACTAAAACGTGTTAATGAATCGGTATAGTTTATGTTTTTAATAGTACGAATAGAAATAAAATTCAATGAAACCGATTTAACATCCAGAGAAATACACAGAACATTCGAAATAAATACAATCGCGATGTCATTTTCTGCCAGTCTGCAACCATTTTGGCATTGCTGATTTCGCAGGAGGACCAGAACTTGGGGCTGAGAAAGTAGAATCCGTAGTTGTTCGCTTTTGTTTACGATCATCGTTAACAGTCGAGTTGAATGGTATGAATGTTTTATTAATGGAGAGCCATTGCGATGCGATTCTATCCGCCTCCTCTTGTCTCACTTCACTGACATTTTGGACAACATCAGCTGCATTAACAGTTTGACCTCCAAATGTAGCAATAAGAGTTGACTTTGGTGCAAGTTCCAAGTCCACAAAATTCTTAACTTCACTTGTGACAACTTTCATGTTGGTGAACATCAGCTTCCAGTCAGATCTTTTGAACACACTTTTCAAAAAGACATCCAGCTTATAACTTTGCTCATTGGTGTTGAAGCAAGCTTGCAGAATGTGTTCACCGACATTCACACGGACCACGGTATGTTTGTACGCATCAATTTTTAATTGCCTGTTTTTCTTGACCAAGTAATCCTTTGAGACGAAGCTGGCCTGGGTTTGATCACGCCTGAAAATATCCAATTGGGTCTATATCATAAGAATTAAGTAAGCATACACAGCTTTGCGAAGGTCTTTCTGCATATTTCGAACATCATCCAATCCAACTTCAAAAAACTCTTCCGTCTCCATCGGTTCTTCTGCTTGTACTTTCGATCTGAAAACGCTCAAAATGATGCTGTATCTTCAGTATTTAGTGAGTACCCTTTCTTGAAGATCACCGCCTGTCTGTCACAAGAGTCTCCAAAAACTTCAGCAACTTCTTGTTCCTGTTCCATTGCGATGTCAGCTCGTGTGCGAACCTCCGCGAGAGTGATTCTACCTCCATCGGCCAAAGCATTCACCATCGCATCCATTCTGGACTCATGAGAAGAGCTTTCCAACGAGTTGTTTGTACGTTCAAGAAGCCGATTCAATTCCTCCAACCTCATCGTATTTTGCTGAGCTGGACGTGAGAATGCAGGTCCATCGAAAGACCACGAGTTAGGATCTTGTTGAGGCACTTCTCGAAGAACATCACGATTCCTACAATTGTTCGTTGACTGGTTTAAGACATATTTGACTTACTGTGGTCCAGATGTATCGATTTCGACGTTTTCAGGTGCATTTGTTTCTGGTATGATCGCTTTTAGTTGCTCTTCCTCTCTTTTCTTTCTTTCATCCTTATCTTTATCAAAGGCTTCCTGTCTCAACTGTTCCAAACGATTTCTTTCCTCATTCTCTGCTTTCAACTTGGAGAAATTCGCATCCATAGCCTTCTTGCGATCCATTTCCTCTTTCAATCTTGTTTCCATTGCGGAGAGCTCCTCGGCGTTCAGCTTAACGCGCATGTATCTGATGAGACATTTTCCAGTTGAAACTCCTAGACTTGACAGAGAATTTACAGCCAATTCAGCGCCCGTATACTTGAAACATCAAATAATTATAGGTTCTTGTTCTGTCCAACTCACCCGCTTGTTCATGTAAACGACGCATGGAACGGACCCATCGACTGTAGTCGCCAGATCTTCTCCAAATTCAGCAGTGAAATCTTTGAGAACATCTAGAAGCATAACTTTCACATTGACTTTTTTCTGATGGCGAGCGCCTGATCCAGATTGAATAGCTAAATCAATCATAGCATTTTCTGATGAAGCTTCTTTTTGAATCATTTCAAGGGTAGCATTGTTAGGGATTCCAGAGAGCCGAAACGGTAAAGATGGATCAATGGGCTTTCGAGACTGAGTCTGAAGGCGGTGCCTGTTCACTTCGAATCCACTTTTGAGACAAGCTTCTTCGAGCACTTGTCTTATCAGCATCATAGGAGTAGTTTTAACTTGAACCCGTTTAGCGTTCGGACATATAATCGTCAGACAACTCATCTGGAAATTATATTTTTCTTTTAAACGATGGATTTATGATTTTTCGATGAATGTATATAATTGTGGCGAAAGACCCTGAGTCCACATTGGTGGAAGCAAAAACATTTGTAACAATTTGTAACAAATATTTTTAGAACAAAAATGAAAATTTAACAAAATAATTCAACAATAATCAGTAACATGATCAGAGTTGATCAATAAGTTCCTTTGACAGGTCATAACAGGAAAAAAATGAAGAAGAAAAAGAAATAAGGTTAGTTTGCTTCTTCGACGGCAGCAACTTCTGTAACTTCCACTACTTCCACTACTTCGGGGTTGGCCTCCGTCAGTTCATTATCATCCTTATCTTCTTGCTCTTCGTTTTGCTCCGCACCTTTTTGCGATTTAAGTGAAGCGTCGCGCATAGATTTCTTGCCCATGTCGTATCCAGTCACTTCACGGAGAGCAACTGTAGCGTATGATCCAGAGCTCAAGCTGAATTGAATTTGCAAAGCTAGTAGGGGTCCTTTTTGTTCCGATTCTGGAATAGCACGCGTCTGTAGACCATCTTGGAGAAAGGCTCTTGGTTGCTCATAGTGGATAAACTTCCATTTGAGCTCCTTAGCTTCGACAAACAATGGACGAGATGACTCCCCGAGAGAGAATTTACTGAAAGAAACTGCGTCAAAAAAGAGTGTGGAATGAAATTCTTACTCTCGCAAGGACGTAAAACTAGCTGGAGTTAATCCGTCTTCCTTGAGTAGTTCGCTGATCCACTTAGCGCCGTAGCTATTCTCAAATGCTGAATTTTCTCCCGGTAGGGCGATGTGGATGTCATAGTGAGTGGAATGTTCGCCAAGTGGTTTTCCATCTGCTCCGACATCACTTTCATGAACACGAGTTCCATACTCCTTCACTCGTCGAGAAGCAACTTTGTTCCAAAGAAGGCTTTGATACGCATGAACGTAGAGACTGCGACTCTGAATGGGAATAGCTTCGGTGATGCATTTTTGCCATGTGCCGCCACGTGTCAGACACTTCAGGATCTGTCCTTCAACGGTCGCAAACGCTTGAGCTCCTTTGAGTTTGGAGAATGCCTTTCTAGCATCGCCAGTTTCCGTGAAGCATTTGACAGCCCATCCAACTTGACCGTTTTCCAAATGATCTGTAATTTTTAATTATCTTTGAAAATTGGTGAAAATGCTCACCTGGCATGGCATTTGACAAGATCATCCTCACAGCTCCTTCCCAGTCTCTCTTAGCGATTGCCAATCCGATTTCAGCTGTGGTAGAGCATCGTGAGCCAAATCGCTGAGTTCCTAAAATATGTTTCTATGGTGAAGCGATAAATTAGCACCTTACCAAAATAGTTCAAAAATCCAGTATTTTGGAATGTTTCCAACCTCTCATGCAACGTAGGCTCAGAATCATTTGGTAGGTCTCTCAGTACGATACTAAAACGGTTTCCCCAATGACCTCCCATCTTCACTGGCTCATTTTTGTATTCGCATCCAAATACTTTGATTCCACGTAGTCTTGAGTTCAAATCGAGAATCTTGCTTTCGAGAACTTTAGTAACGCTGACTCTCTGAGCAGTAACTCCTCTTTTATCTTTGATTCCGTGAGTCTTGATGTTGTTTGGTCCAATACTGTAAAGTTTATGAATTAAAATAAAACAGCGGTTTATTGAATCTTACTTCAAAAACTTCGCGATCAGCTGACACGCATAACTTGTTTCCTTGTTCTCTTTGCACATAGTGAAATGGCACTCTTTTGGGATGTTCTCATCCCAATTCTTACGTTTCCTAGTGCTTTGGGTATGTCCATGAGACACATAGATACCGTCGTCTTTTGTTTCCGTAATCAATTTCCCTGAGAATCGTTCTCTCACGAAATGGTGAATACTCTTTCGTTCCTCTTTGGTCAGAGTGTCGACTTTCACTAGAACCGGCGTTCCTTTTGTAGAAAACCGTTCTTCAATAGCCGCGAGAGTTTCATCAGAGATGCAGCTTGGTTTTTCAACACTCTCTTCAATTTGCACATCCTTCGATCCGGTGCTTTCCAGTATGACATCAGGAGATGGGATTGATAGGACCTTGCCATCATCTGAAGTTAAAGCTATTATTACGGAGAGTGTAGCGGTTGTGTAAACCTAAAATTTCTTGGACGATGAAGTCCGTGTACATTTCCTTGAGTAAACATGGGATCGGAGTGATTTCATGTCCACTGGCATATTCGGTTAGACCAAATTCGGTTTCCATCTTAAACTTTATTCAAACTATTTGAAGGTAATTAGGATGAATATTGAGATTGAGCATACAAATAAGTGAATTATGCGAAGAAGTAAATGCAAATAAACAAGAACACAATGATCATTTATAAAAGACGACTTTGATACCGTCTACGGTAAATCAGAAGCGCTGTGTCATGAAATTACAGTCATCTTTGAAACCGAATTGAGAATAGAAAGGAAGAAGCTCTGGGACACATTCGAGAGACATTTTGTAAACACCAAGTGACTTTCCAAGCGAAACTAATGTTTTCAAGAGAACAGCTCCAAGTTTCTGACGACGCATTGCGCTGTCCACGACGACATCTTCCACTCTACCACGGCTCCCCGCATCATGAATGAACTTCATTTCCACAACCAAGCTTGCTGATGCAACAACTTTCCGAGTTTCCGTATTTTCGATGACGACGATGTGATAATTCGGAACAGAAACTCTCATGGCCTCAAACCGCTTTTCAAATGCTTCTTGGTCAATATTTCCAACAGAAGTGAGCTGACCGAGTAAATCCAGATAGCCTTTCGAGAAATCATCCTTCGCCAAGGGACGAATTATGAGATTTTCAGGCATACCCGGAGGAACATGAGGAGCTAATACAGAAGCATCGAAAACTGACGACATTAGTTGTCTGAAGAAAATGATGATAAATAAATCCAAGAAGGGATGTGATAACTTTGGTTAGTAGCTTTTTGCACAGAAGTTAATGATTAATGAAGACAAAACCTAAAAATTTTAAAAAATATATGAAAAATCTGTTATAATTTTTCATAAAAGAAGGAGAAAGAAGACGAAAATCGACAAAAAAGTCGGGTTGAATCTCAAAAAAAAACAAAACAATTTCGCAAAAAAATTCGGCTGCGGCCACCCTCCCCGTGTACTCCACTCGGACAAACAGAATAGAAAACTTGGGAAACATATTTTTGAACCTGCTCTTTTTTTGTAAACTTTTTAAAATGCTCCAGCTGCCCATCATCTGCCCTCGTTTTTTTTCTATTTACTTTCTCATCGCGCACTTATACACTTGCAGCTGCCCTCTCGTTTCGTTTTGCGCCTTCTCTCCTCAGAAAACCAACTCTCTGCCTCGACTCCTCCCCTCCCAAAAATGTTTCCATTACTCATTTCCGCTTTTTTTCTGCTTATTTCTTCGTTGCCCATTTCTTCTTTTGGTATTTCTATTATTGCCAGTCTATACGAAAAGTCTTCTCATTTGTGCGTTTCAGAATGCTAGAAAATCTATGGGAAGTGCGACAAGCACTACCCATCTATCTTCTAACGGCAACTATCGGACTTGCAGTCTCTTGTTGTTTTACGTTAATATGCCCCCATGTGTGTAGGCTTATACCAGCACTCACAACTTACGGAAAAGCAGCAGATCAGTTGGAAGAGAACTCGCTTGTCGCCAGGATATCTGTACCAAAGAAGTGAGTGTTGTTTCCTTAGATGTTCGCATCATAAAATTTTTACAGATGGTTCAAACATTTTTATGCCCTTGGTCTGCTAACTCTACTTCTTTGTCTTCATTGCATCCATTCGTTGATTCATAACCCAGACTTCCTTCCAACGATTCCCATCAAATTCCTCACTATACTCACTAGATCCTACAGTATACCACCAAGTCTGTTTGTCTCTTTTAGAAGCAAGTTTCATAAAGCATAGAATTTCAGTTGCACCCAGTACCGCAGTTCTGGCTCTCCTACTCATCACCTTTCACGTAGCACGTCGTCTCTATGAGACTTTGTTCGTCAGTGTCTACTCGGATAGTCGTATGAACGTATTCCATTACATCGTTGGAATAGTTCATTACATCATTCTTCCTATTTCTATCATGTGCGAAACGCAAGGAGTTATTACAAAGAGTAAGCACACTATTGCTCCTTTTTAATCCCGGTATTTGTTTCAGAAGAAATATTCCATGTTTCTGTAGATGACATCACCTTGACTCAATGGGCTGGCGCCGTTCTTTTCTGGGTGTGTAACTGGAAGCAACATCAGATTGCCGAACAAATAGCCAACACTCGGAAAGGTCCAAGAGGACTGATTCGCAATTATGCATACGGTATCTGTTTCGGAAGATGGTTCAATCTGGTCTCATGCCCTCACTTTCTCTTCGAAATATGCATCTACTTATCGTTGTTACTTGTTATTCCAACTGCCTACGTTTATAGGGTAAGCAGTTAATTCAGATCTCTCCATACTTGTAATCCGGGCCTTTGCCGGGCCTTCGCGGGCCCTGCCATAGCTTCTTTCAGAATCAATGTTTTCAAACCAACTCAATCAGATATGATAGAGCTCCACGACTGCTACAAAATGGTATCATTTGGAATATTGTGTCTTGTCTATGAACAGAGTTACAGAGCAAAAGGAACAAAAAAAGCAGGCCCGGCCCGGGCCTGCCGGGCTATGAGCGAGAAAAGCCACTTTATGATCTGTAACTTTGTTCATAGATAAGATACAGTATTCCAAAAAATACCTTTTTGTAGTACTCGTGGAGCTCTATCATGTCTGATTTAGTTGGTTCAAAAATATTGATTCGTAAAGAAATTATGGCAGGGCCCGGCAAGGCCCGGCAAAGGCCCGGATTACAAGTATGGATCTCTCTAATTATTCTGAAATTTTCAGTTTGTTGTTCTGTTTGTTTGCGTCAACCAGACGTTCGCTGCATTGATCACTCATTCCTGGTACCACAAAACATTCCCAAAGTATCCGAAAACCCGCAAAGCTCTTATCCCATACGTTCTCTGATGATCTTCTTCTCCCCAGTGCTTTAATTTCATTTTTTCCCTGTCGTTTCGCTAGATTCTTGTCATAAAGCTAACTTTATTAAAATTTTTAAAATATTAATGTTGAAAAAAATGTTCAAAATAACTGTACAAGACAACGGATGTGGAGAGGGTCTGATAGGGGCGGAAAAGCTTTTTTTTCAGTAAGAAGGGGGCTGAGATGACCCGCATCGTGATTTAAATTTTTGTGGATGAAAAGAGACGGAGAAAAGAGTTTAAGAGGGGGGTTTGCGAGTGGTTTGGACCCGCGTTGAAATGAGGAAATTGGTATTAAGAAAAAAAGGTGATTAGACACGATTACACCGGATACCGATGCTTCGGTGTCAATGGTTGTGTATCGGAGATGGGAACATGACCAGAAGAAGAGATTGTAGATGGGGCTGTCGACGTGTCACTCCTTAAATAAAAACCAAATTGACTATCAGAAGCTTCTGCAGAAGTATCAGTTTTCAAGCATTTTTCGTCAGTTAGAAATTCGAAACTTTTAAAAGATTACAGTTCAAAAAACTAACATTGTAGAGAGTAAACTATCAGATTGGTCATCTGAATTATGAGAGTCGTGTCGGATGTGATTAGCTGTCGCCTTCAGAAACTCTTCCCCACTTCTGAAAAACCAATATTTGTTTTCAAGAATAAAGCATCAGAACTCACTCGTCTCTCGTATCCTTCCAATCCACTAATCTTGGCATCGATCCAATTGTTTTCGATGCGGAGAGTCTTACTGTCGATGTTCCTCCCGATGCGATTTGGCCCACTTCGTTGAACTTGTGTAGCTGAAAAACATTATAAGTTTATTTTTTCCGAGATTCCAAAAAACAAGCCTTATTGCTTTTTCTACTCCATTTGTAGAGAAGCATGAACACAATGATTAGGGCAACGACGCTAAGCGACATAAGAGAGACTACGATCAGAGACGTGGCAGAGCTTCCACTTCCATCATCGATTTTTGGACCGAGTGATGTTGGGAAAGCTCCCGAACCATTACCGTATCCATATGGACCCCACTTAGCATCTGAAATTGTTAGTTTAGAAAAAAAGGCTGCACTAGAAGATTCTGTACCTTTGCATAGAGGACAACAATGTCCTTCAATGGGAACTGGATCATCACAATGTGGGCAAACCATTTGACGACAGACAGTTTGCCCGCCAGTCACACATGAGCAGTTCGAGCATCTTCCATCTTGCCACTGTTCCCCAATCGAATAAACGGATGACTGATAAGAGCATACAGCAGAAGTAGAAAGAGCATCGGAGCACACTGGACAACACTTTCCTTTGATGACGAGTGGATTTCCACGACATTCAAGGCTATCGTCACAAGCTTCTTTATAGCAATCAGCAGATCCTTCAGCAGAGCAAACACATGATGTACAGTCATCTTGACGCCAAGAAGAGCCCGTAATTGTATAAAGCTGATATCAGAACACAATGGTTTTAGACTTACCAACGATATGGGCTGTTCCAGAATCATCTGTACAGACAATTGTATCGCCTTTATCGTTTTTTGTATTCACTACTTTTTGTTCCGGGCACACCGGACAACAGTCATCTTCATTCTCATATTCGGGATTCGGACACGCGATTGGTGGACATTCTGTTGTTCTACAGAGGACATGTCCGACACGACAAGTACACGAAACACATGGGGCCAATTGCCAAGTTTCTCCATCAGTGAATAGTCTTCCGGTGCCTGGTGACTGACATACTGTATGTTCATGTTTTTGGGCCGCCAACGAATTACTCGATTTTGGTTTCTTTTTCTGATCCGTACACGATGGGCAACATTCTTCTGTAAATTAGGATTAGAAAAGGAAGAATACTCAAAAGAGCTTACCCTCTTTTTGCACCCAATTCTCATCAGCACAATCCGATGGTTTGGATGGACACGAAATCAGTGAACAGAATTCTTGTTTATTCTCACAGAAGCAATGTCTACATCCGTCACTCCACCATTCTCCTCCATCTCTTACGATTTGATGACCGTCGTTTGAGAACGAAATGCACCTGAAATTCAGTTTGAGATAAATGATACCAGTTGTGAAACTTTGAGCCAATTTATCTCGGTTCCTGTGAAAGATATCAAAAAGTGGTCGCCAACTTGATGTCATAATTAACATTTTGTCAGTTGAACATTTTAAATATCTTCAACAGGAAATTAGATATATGAGCTCAAAGTTGAAGGTTTGGGTGCATTCCATTAGGGGGTTTATGGTAAATGGAGATGAGAAAATGGTTTACTTTTCACTATGATACTCGGTTTGTTGCAGAGAGCCGGCTCCAGGTTTCATTGATTTTGTTGTGCTTGGCTTCTTATCCAATTTCGATGAAGCTAAAAATTCGCAATTCAATCTAAAAATCATAATTTTCTCTTTAAATACCTCGACACTTGCACAACGAACATCCCGCTGAATTCGTCTCGAATCCATAGAGACAATGCTTGTGACACTGGTGAAGAGGTGGACACTTTGAACATTTGCATACGGTGCAACCATCTTCGTCTTTTAGGTATCCATGAGCACATTGCTTTTCGCAATTCTCGTCATTCAACTCTCTACATCTTGGATTCGTAGGCACCTCATCTGGAAGACATTCACACACGTAGCACCCAATGTTGTCTCTTCGAAGGCCGTTTGCACACCTGAAAAGCATTTTATTTATAATTCATTTTTATGAATCATTACCTCAAAGAGCAAAGTTCCAGCGATGGGCAAGTTGCAGGTGGGCGAATGATGGTAGGCTCATCACAAACTGGACAACACTGTCCTTCTACTTTTCTCGGATTCTCACAATCCGTTTTGCACATGTATTTCTCACACATGTGAGCACCAAGTTCAGAGCAGGTACAGGAAGTGCAGTCATCTTTTTGCCACGTGTCACCTCTTTCCAGTTTGGTTTGATTTTCGGTCTGACATCCTAGACAAACGGGACAGCACTCTCCCGTTGGAATTCCGATCCAAGTACATTCTTCTGTAATTTTTCGAACCCTCTATTGATAAAAAAATCAAGAAACTTACGATTGATTTTTGGGCACGCCATCTTGCTGCAAACAGAAACTCCTCGAAGACATTGACATGTTTCACAATCATTAGCGTGCCAAGTTTCCATTGGCTGTCTTTCAATGTTATTGTGTTTACAGGTAGCCTTCGATTCTCCAACAATGCAATCCCACTCATCGCAACATCTTCCTGGATAGCCTGTTCCTTTTTTGATTACACTGATCACTTTTTTATTTGGACATTGAGCTGGGCGGCAGATGGATCCACGGCATTTGCATGCCTGTCTTACAGGACAACATCCTTCTTTTGGAATCATATCAGGAGGCCGGAAACTATCGGAAGGGCATGGTTCTTCATCTTGAATTATTGGAGGACAGATCACATTGTCGCATTTCTTTTCTGAAAAAAACCAATTTTGTGCGCTATGAAACTTGAAACACTATAAAATTTGTACATATTGTAAGCCGGGCGCTGTCGGGCCTTAGACGGCTATGCCATGGTTTCTTTCATAAACTATATTTTTGACCAACTAAATTGGATATAATAGAAATCGACGAGTACTTCAAAATGATACTAATTAGAAAACTGTCTAAGAACAATTACTGAGAGTCGAAAATATCGACCGCGTAGGTCAGGCGGTTTTCGGTCTGAAACTTTGTTCATAGACTAGATAAAGTTTTCTAAACAGTATTATTTTGAAGTACTCGTAGATTTCTATCATATTTTTAGTTGGCCCAAAATATTGATCCTAAAAGAAACTATGGCTTCGAAGGTTCGGAATTTGTAGACATCATCCGAATAAAAAGCAAACTTTTTGACTGTTTCAACTATTCATACATTGAAGTGATAACTTTGTGAATCTACTGTACCTTTCTTCTGGCATTCGTATACTGCACAACATTTTCCCGGAGTATCTGATCCCTTCTCTACCATCACGAGTCGTTCTTCTTTTGTACAAGTTGGCACGGACGGAACACATTTCTGTAAAGATATATCCTCTCGTTTGTATTTTGATATACTAGGAAAGATGGAGATCTCTCTTCAATTTTATGCTCTTTCTTTTATAAACTCCCCTCTCTTTCAAACAGTGGCCTCGATACGTCAATAAGTAAAACAAGAAGGAAAAAATAAGAAAGGAGAGGATTCACTAGAAAAAACGGATGGCTCTGTTCGGTTTGTGCACTCATCGGTGGGTGATGCTCGGGAGGACAAATAAAACAGTTACATTTCGACGAATCGAATGAGAGAGAAGAGTCAAGAGAAAGTGCAGTGTCTCACCTTCTGATCGCAGTGACATGTTCCTGGCTTTTGACAACAGTTTCCTGGTGTGGACGATTCGGTGATCAGCTGAGAGTCGGGAGGGCATCCTTTGTGGAAATATAGTGGACAGTTTGCTTTCAGACACTCGTCGTGCATCCTTTCTGAAAATTGGTTTCCGTTAATAATGGGGATTCAACTTGATGGTTTTTGAGAAAACTTTTGAAATACAGTATATCCTCCAACCAGGAGTCCACACAAATCGTCAACTTTGTCCTCCATTATCTCGATTTCTGTGAAAAATATCAAAATTTTGTCAACTGATTGGTGATATTATGATAAACAATTTATCAGGTGACTTATTTTTGATACCCACGACTGGAATCGAGATAATTGAGCTCAAAGTTGACAGGTTTGGATGGGCTTATATTAGACGAAGTACGGTAATTGGGATCGTTTTGAAGAAAATAGAAAGAAGTTTCCAATAAAAAACGTTTTTCTCATCCCTACTGCAACTGAATTATAGAACTTGGTTAGTTATATAAGTTATATTAACTAAATTAGAAAATAGATATTTTGGATCTAAATGATGGTAGGTCAGTGATGGTTTGTTTGTGGAATTACAGTTGTATGTAAAATTTTTCAAACATTTTTTTTCGAAAACGGACTTTAATATCATAACATCTGTTTTATTTCCACCCACTAATCATTAGGCAGATATTAATCATCCATATGGTCCTCACAACATCATCGACCCTACTACCGTAATAGTACCCGTCCATTTTTTTTCAATTATTCTCTATTCTAACGCATTCCAAGAACGACTACTAATTATAACCCCTCTCCAGATGTCGTTTTTATTTGTAACACAACAAATTGTTGCAGCAGATGCGCTCAGACCGACGACATCTTCCTATTCCCTTTTTTTCGGATCGCGTTCCCGTTTGATTGATTAATTTGACGGCTTTTTTGGTGTTGAATGAAACTGACAAAATCGACGCAAAGACTAAACGATGGGCTCATAAAGTTGATGGGTCGTACGAGGTGGCAATTAGAGGATCTTCTCAAGAAGTTGACGATTCGAATGGGACAGATTGGAAAAGAGAGTTGTCCTTCGTATGAAATAGGGCAAGCGAAGAAAAAAAAGAAGAAGAAGTAGAGGTGCCGGAAAATGGAAATTCAAAAAAAAAAGTGGCAGAATTCCCACCTAACCTTTTTTGCTCTTTTTGGTATTTGTACGAACTTTAGTCGAATAAAAGACAGTGAAAAGAGAGTTCAATTAGGATAATTATTCGCAAATAGCAACTGATAAGAATGTGTAAAATGTTAGTTGACACTAGAGATTACGGTATCTTTTGAATTTCAAACTTCAAAAGAACCGAATGAGAGAGTTTTGAACTGATGGGGAAATACACTAAATCATATGATAGGAAAAGACAAGAAGCGATATAAATTGAGCTGGATGAGAGCATCAAACACCAATAAAGAAGAAACAATGCGGTGGAGAAAAAGAATGAAGAATCGGAATACCGTCCTCCTCTCACTCACTCGGATGTCTACTTTTTGTGTTTGTTTTTCTCGCCACCTACCGGTGAAAAAACTCTCTCTATCTTTTTTCCCTCTTTCCTTGGATCATGTGTTCGGAAAAAGAGCACCCAAGAGGAGGTTATGTCCCAATGGGACAGATGATTGAAGCGACATGAAAGGGGTGAGATTGACACTGGAAACAAAAAAGAAGACACTCAAAAAAAGAAGGAGGAACAAGAAAATCTAAAAAGAACAAGGAGAATATATGTTGCAAGAATGGCCGCCCAGAGGGTCCGATGTTTACACGATGACAAACGGGCGACTCATTTCACGCCTTTTTTGGTTTTCGAGAGTGTACTCTCTTCTGAGACAATGGTCCGAAAAAGATATGTTACTTGGTTCAAACTTCAAAAGCTGAGGGTGGAATGGCTTTGAAAGGAGTTGAGGATATATCTAGCTTCCAGAACTCCTACAGTATGAAACCTTCTGAAACAGATGATTCCCGTTTCACATGCCACTAGTGGACACTAGTAGCATGTAACACGGGCAAAGGGCAATTAAGAAAGTGTAATTTTAAACTACAGTAACAAAAATAATTGTTCTCCCATTTCTCTCAAGAACCGAACACCAAGGAAATGGCATTCGGCATATGTAAACGAAGTTAACAAATGGAGACGTCGGCACATTGCAACGTCATGATTCATGTGTCACAGAAGAATAGACGTCACGGACAGTTCCTGCCGTTTGTCAACAAAACTTCCATTTTCCTGGTTCCCGCCCTCGTTTCCCATTGCCACCGATTCTTTGATTATTCTGCCCTCCCTCATTTTTCTTTTCAGTCATTTTCAGAGGAATTTTCAAGCACACCTGATCGCTCCGTCCGGTTAGAATTGACGGATGAGAAGAGGAGAAGAAAGAAGAAGACGCAGGCAATTAGTTGCATTCCCGAGCTGTAAATAAAGTGAGTAGGACAACGAGGATTAGAGCACAAAAGAGAAATCACATGGACGAAAACACGAGAACATCTGATCAGGTGGGGGATAAGCATGGGGACAAAGATGAGAAATTTGAGAAATTTTGGAGATGACATGGGTCAGTTTCAGGAGTTGGTCATGGGGAAGAATGGCAACAATAAACCATTTGTGATGCATTTTGAAACATATGCAACCTATTTCAATTCAAGATTCTAGTTTGATGAAAGTGAAAACTTCAGGAATTGAGAAATGATGTTTTCAAGTATACAAAAAAAACAAAACTCTAAAAATACCAGAGGCTCTTTTTTCTAATAAGAAGCTCAAATCCTAATCTCCAGCAGACGAGGGTCTTACAAAGAAAGAAACTCCTAATTCGGCATACTTTGCCCAGATGATTTACATCTTCTTTTGGCAGAAAAGAACTCCATGCGACACTGGAGAAAGTGGGCGGAGCCAAGGGACAACGAGAGGGAAAGAGAGAGGTTTCTTTGGCTTTTCTTCTTCACTGCGTTCTTTTTTCGCTCTGCGCAATCGGTTAGTCATTCATTCCGTTTTCGAATTTTCTACGTTTTTCGAAAGTTTCGTTTTTTTTTTGGATTCTTGATTGGAAGAAAATGAGAAGGCAAGAGAGGTTACGATTTGAAAAATATTGGCCAAGGGAAGGATAGGAATTCGGAATACGAGGATTGTTATGGTCATATGGAAAGAAGAGAGGACAGGAAAATTATAATGCTCTGGAGAATATCTTGATTCAAAAAGTTACAACATTAGGATTTACTAAGATCGCCTGGTTATCAGACAGTGCCTTATTTCCTCTAACAGAGCCTATTCGAACCGTCAACTTTGAGTTTAATTATCTCGATTCCTATGAGAGATATCAAAAATTTGTCAACAAATAGAGTATTGCTGACATTATGATAAATAATTTTTCAGTTGACAAAGCTTTGATATCTTTTGCAGGAATCCAGATAATTAAGCTGAAAGTGGGCCGATTGACTGGGTTTCTATTAAAGAAAAAAAGGTACTATCTGAAAATCCGCTAATCTTGGGTCCTATTTTTCCAACTTTGTGAATCACAATAATTTCCAAAAATTTGGACAATTAGAGAAATATACAGTATGCTTTGAATGACAGAGTGCTTTTTCAGAACTTGTTGAATCATAACTCTAATTTATAAAACGTTTTATTGAAAAATGGTTTTCATGGAAATCTAGAAAACCCCAATTTTGGATAACTTTGTTTTCAGACGGTATCATTATAGGTTTCCAGACAATACCTCCCATCTGATATATTTTTACCAAAAACAAAACCGTTTGGGATGAATTCTCAGGTAAGTCCTTCATTTTCCTGCAAACCACCTATCTGGCGGACAACAACAGAGAGGACTTTTTGGTTAAAAAACTGCGGCAGAGTGAAGTAAAGTAAATAGAAATTGTATATTCGGAGAGCAGGGTGGATTGCGTCGTCCGGGGCTTCGAGCACACACGAGAAGAAGCCTAGCACAAGAAAAACCACCATTTTGAGCAGTCGTTTTTGTTGCTCATTGGGAAAGAAGAGAATGAGAAGAATTGAAAAAAAGAAGAGGAGGGCCTATCGTATTTCAGCAATAAAATAACTTCAGTAGTAACTCTAGAGGGTCGCATCTTCCGGGCTTCCCTTTTAATTATAAAATTCATTGAAGAAACCGAAGACTGCTCTGTCTTCCGATGAAAGATTAGACGTACCTTTGCAACGACTCGATCCATCAAGATCGCTGTCCTGATGACATGAGAGGTGTGAATCGCATACTAGACCTGGCTCTCCACAAGTTTCACCGACTTGTCGAACGCAAATCTGAAGAAAAAACCTTTTTGTTTATTGTATGAACATCATAAAATAAAAATGGAGACCGCACAAGCTTTTTTAAAGCAAAGAGTGATTATTCATAAGTTTTTTTTTATTTGCACTGTTTAAGACAACTGAGAAAGACATATTCATGAAAAACTTTGAAGCCATTTGTTGGTAGAAGTTCTAATTTTATAGAGTGCTTATGAAAATCGAAAAGTGAAATTAAGATAACCTACCGTAAAAACTCTAATAGAATGGTATACCTCCACTTTGAGATCACTTATCTCGATTTTTATAAGAGATAACAAAAATCTGTAAACTGATAGTGTTGGTTATAATATCACCAAGATTTCATCAGTTAATTAATATTTGCTATTTCTTACAGAAATTGAAATAATTGAGCTCACAATCAAATCGCAAGTATAGGGTAGCTCCTAGAGTGTTTACGGTATTTTTAATTGGTGCTATTGTCTCAATAAGTGAAAATCTAAACGTCGTTTTTTTGTACATAATTCATTATTACCTTACAACAGTCACACTGATCCACTTTTATCAAATTACATCCTGAAACATCTGGACATGAATCCTTATCACAGGATCCACACAGCGGTGTCTTTTGAGTTTTTGCATTTAAAACTATGAAGAGAGAAAAGAGTACAAAAGTACATCTGGACCAATTCATTTCAACAATTCACCATAACCGCCTTATGCCGTTCTTGTGGCGGAGCCGCGCGTAATGAATTGCCGTCAAGTTCTGAAAATTTTAAGATCGATTTAAGAGAGGATGAAAACATCTATAAAAGTGTAGAGAAGAGAAAAAGAGACACAAGATTGTCGAGTCTCTCTCTGACAAATGAACTGTACCAATGTAGACTCCGCCCACAAAAAAACGAACTGCGCAGGATCTTCTTTTGGTGAAAAAGTACAAGAATCAGAGAGATTCTAGACAACGAAAGTGATCCGTCGATCGGTGAAGAAGCTGCACTGTCAAAGAGAAAGAACACAAAACGAGCAAGCAGGGAGATGAGAAAAAACGGTCTCTGTTGACATTGGGCGAAAGACAAAATGATGAAGGTGCGCGGAGAGAAATAGGTAGGAGCCACAGGAGCTCGTAGTATACCGAAGTGGCGCCGGATGGATTAGAATTGGGCAACAATAACAAGTCAGTTTAAGAAAAACACTATTTTGGAATAGTTTATTGAGAGGTTGAATACATCTGGTCACCTTAATTCGCAAATAAAATAAGGTGTATTAACAACTGGAGAAGATCTATTTTTTCTCAAAACTTTGTTTGCTCAACGACATCGAAACTAGATTTATCACAAATAACTGTTCACATAAACCTACATAGTTTTAGTTGAGCAATCAGGGACGTAGAAAACCAGTGAAGATATATGTATTCTTCATCTCATGAACCCTTGCTGTAGTAAAACATGAAGGATACGTGAGTACCAGAAATGTCCAGAATGACTCTTTTGTGAAGCGAAATCCGGTATAAAATATGTTTCTCGGAACTCGGAATATCGGAATCAGAAATGTTCTACCGTAATCCAATAATGAACATACCGCAAGCACTCAAATACAATGCCCCCAAGTCGTCAACTTTGAGCTCTTATATCGCATTCCTTGTAGAAGATATAAGAAGATGAAAATTTCAAAATTTTAAACATTCGTTTGAATAGAGCCCAGCCTACAAACTTTTCTGTTGGTTCACCGAAATATAAGGAACATAGTTATTTAGGGATTTATGTGTGAGAATTATACTTCACAAACATTTTTTGACCATTTTCATCATAAAACAATTCAATTTTGTTTTTTTTTACTTTTTTTCATAAGAAATTCAGGTCAACAAAACAGTAAAAAACTTATTGAAGAAAAGTAAAAAAAACAACAAAAATAATAACGTGAGATATATTTCCGTGAACCTACAGAACCGTTTTAAGGGCATAATATACTTTTTGATACCCCAAACGTGTTAAAACGGTTTACTTGAAAATCTTGTTGATTTTGAAATTTCTCAATGTTTTCAAAAATCAACATGATTATCAGATAATATTACAAATATGTAGCTAGAAATATTTCTTGCCTTTTTCAAAAATTCACTTTGAATCACAAAACACGATATCCTTACTAGTAAGGGAGCCCATTTTCAGAATGAAAAATATGTGGATTTCAAAACTTCACGATATTTTTCGAAAATTAGCAGATTTACGTGAACTTGATATTTTTTCGCTCTCACAAAATTCCCAAAAGCGATCTCGAGATCGCTTCTGTAGGTTCACGGAAATATATCTCACGATATTATTTTTGTTGTTGTTTTTTTTTTTACTTTTCTTCAATAAATTTTTTCTGTTTTGTTTACCTGAATTTCTTATGAAACAAACATTATTCACCTTATAAACGAGTGAAGTATCGTATTCAAGAAATTTCTGTGAAAATCTCTCCACCAGACAAGAAAAAGTTACGAATTGCCTAAAGTTAGTTTTTTCTGTATAAAGTATACATATTTTACTAAATTGCAACGAATTTTGAGACAGAGTTAGAAATTTTCAAAATTTCCCCTTCTTATATCAAAAGGTGGTCCACTGATAAAATGTTCTTCATAATATCAAAACTGTTTTGTCAGTTGACTAAATATTTATATCTTTCACAAGAATCGAGATAATTGAGCTCAAAGTTAACCGTCTGGGTGGGCTTCTATTAAAGGAAATACGGTATTTAAGTATTTTATTTCAGAAAAGAAAACAACACTTAAACATGAATCCAAAGTAAAATAAAAAAGAGAGCTACTTGTTCGGAACAATCTTTGAAATTGGAAACTTTACTTACCGTTTGGCTTGAAACTACTCTGTCTTACGAGGGTTCGAGTGTGAGGTATCATCACATGAGGCTCCGCCCATCTTTTTTCCCTAAACTCCGAGCGAAAATATAGTGCCAGAACTCTAAAAGATACAATAAGAACCACTAAAAACACCTATCATGATATTAAAATCTCAATAAAAAAGTACCTGAGTTTTGACAGTTTTGAAGTTTTTATGTGTTCAAAATGCTCTTATCAAGTAGGCGAACAACGAGGAGAAAATGGGTAAAAAAACGAGGGACTTCAGTAGATTCCTCTTTATCTTCAAAATAAACCGGTAAGGAACGGTGTGATAAAAAAAAGGAAAACTAGGTGTTTTGTTATTAGTGTGTAAGAAAAAAGAACTGAATTTCAGATTGAGAAAAAGAAAGATAGAAAATGAAAAAAGAGGTTATGATTGAAGAGAGAACGACTGGAACGGAATGCTTCTTTCAGCAAAGAAAAATTGCAGTATTTTCCTTTTGAAGTAGCTCCAAATATTACTGTGTCACTCAGAAATTCTTATTTGAAAAGAAAGAGAAAAAAAAACAGTTTGAAAGTGTTGAATAGATACTGAACTGATGATGATCGAGAGGATGATTGGCGTGAAAGGTGAGAAGATTGATTACAGTGTGTTTTGGCGTCTCGCAGTCTCTTCGGCATCTCCTTTCTGTCTTTTCTCTTATAATGCCAAACATATGGAAGAGGGGTGTGAGGAGAATTGGAATGCATTTGACTCATTTTTAGAGGTTATCAGTTGAATTCTTAACCAGCTGAAGAGCATTCTTCAGTAGCCGGAAACGGATGATGAATGGAAAAAGATAAAACATTTATGAAGCATTAAAATGGACAACAGTTTAAAATACTTTTTAACTATTAGAGATTGAGAAAATGAAGTTGAACTTGCGAATTCGATTTGTTGATCAGCTGATTTGTCACAACATCAAAAAATCTAGAAGTAAGAATTGCAAAACAAAGTGATCTAAAAATGAGAAGTATAGAAGACAAAAGGCAAACTAGTTGTAGTTGTGGAAGAAAAGGGCTCGTTAGAACCAAAAACGACTTATTTGCTTTAATAGAAGTCCACCCACGCAGTTAACTTTGAGCTCAATTGTCGCGTTTCCTGTGAGAAATTTTGAAAAGTTGATTTGTTGAAAAAATTCTGATATCTTTCACGGAAAGCGAGATAATTGAGCTCAAATTTGACGGTTTGGGTGAGCTTCATTTACAGGGAATACGTTAGCTGTAACCTGAAAAAATACTACTTTCAAGAGGTTTTTTTTCTCGATTTTTTCAATTTTAACTTTTAGGTTACTGTAGCTCTGGTTTTGAGACCTGATACCACGGTCACATGTATCTTTTTTTTGCACAACTCTATATTTCAGTTCATAAGCAAATCATTGGTTCCGCGTCACTTCGAAACTGCGACACTACGAAAACAGTCATTTCGAAACCATGGTAATACAAGCGAATGAATAAGTTTCAGACTACGAAAACAAATTAAGAGTTTTCGAATATGATTTTTTTGATAGAACACATTTTGAAATCGGAAAAGATACAAAATTTTGATTTTTTCAACATAAATTTTTTTATCTGATTTTTCAAGTTTCCGAAAGTGTACTTAAAAAGTCAAACAATTGGACCAAAACTTTAAAAAAAGACCACTGCTGCTACAGTAATCTCTTTTACCAAATGAAAAATGAATAACAGTTTTGGAATTTGAAGTCGTCAACAATAAAAAAAAACATTGGGGGATAACTAGAGGGAAGCAGTAGCAGTAGTCGTAAAAAAGTTCCAATTTGCCTTTTACACAGACGAGACCTCCCTCTCAGTTTGATAGGTTGGTCAGGCGACGAAAGGACACTAAAATGCATTTTAGAAGTACCCGTCGTCGGTGGCTTCTGACGGTTTCGATCGACCACTGATTTATGGGGGCCAATTGAAAAGAAACCCATTTCAATCAAAGTGATTGAGAAACATGGAAAACACGACTGGGGTGGGCTTATGAATCAATAGGAAACTGAACTGATGGATGGATAACGAACTGTTGCAAAATCCTCAAATATGATCAGGTAATGAGGAGAACGAGGAGGACACGGGCCTGAAGATAACGATTATCCGTTATGGTGGTTGAGTGTCCGTGTCTCAAATGCGGGTCATCACTATCGAATCATTCTTTTTGCTGTTGCCCTTTCTCTGGATGATTTCGGTTTCATTGAATGGAAAAAAAGGAAGACGACGTAATCTTAAACCAAACGTAGGAAGTGAATGAATTCAAAGTGGAAAATGTATTTACAACAGAGAATGATGGATTCGGGGGGTTGTTTGGTTTAAGAGATAATCGGTAGAATAGGAGAGTGGGGAATAGGATGCCTATAGAAAATAAATTAGGTAACATGTTAAGGAATATATATGTATGGGAGACAATGAAAAACGGGGATAAGTGAGCATAAAGCACTTCAAACAGAAACACGATTATAATTCACAACTTTTTAAGCCTTGATTCCAAGTTTGGCCATACATCTCGCGATGCCACCCTCTTCGTATTCTTTTTTCGATACCCAGAAGTCCTGATCACGATCTTTCATCAAGTTAGCCAATACAGCTCCTCCAAGGAAAACCATGTGCTTACGACTTGGAGGCGCTTCAATGCGAATTTTGAATTTCTGAAAAAAAGTGACTTGAAGATTTTTTAGTCTCATTCAAGGACGTTGCCACGCCTCTCGAAGAAGGATGTAAGTGAACACTGAAGTGATGGGGCGGAAGACATACAAAGAAGTGTTCTTTAAGGCCTCACACGAAGAAATAAAATGCATTTAGTTAACACATCATCAAATCATTTCGGACGACGGACCCCGCCATTCTTGGAATTGGAGTGGTCATCTAGTGAAATAGAAAACGGACAAAGCTATCATGTTTAAGGCAATAACATTGATTTTTCGTTAAAATTACCTGGAAAGCGTCGGTGTTTCCGTGCAACACACGATCCAAATACAGCTGTTTCAGCTCTTTCTCGAGCCGACTTGGCAGACCAGGATACATGGTCGTTCCACCAGACAAAACAATATGTTTATAGAAGTCGAGGCGAGTATCTGAAGAGGAATTGATCTTTTTTAACTGATATTATTGTTGTCTGAGAAAAAAAGGTTGAGACGCAGAGAAAAAGTAACTGCGTCTCCACATAGTTTTATTTAGGCGCGTCGCTTCGATATCCCTACCGTATTCAGACTGCAAAAAATACTCTCTAACCTTTTTTTTCTCAGACAACAATAATAGTTATAACTTTCGCATACCAATGTCACTGGCTTGAATACATCCAAAAAGTAGTTCTGAGAGGCCAGCTTTCTCTACATTGATCAAATGGGGTTGGAAGAGAATCTCGGGAGCTTCGAATCGCTCCCCACCAAGACGAATCACACGACCATCAGGCAACGTGTACTGTTGTGAGAGAACAGTCGTCTCAAGAGCCAACCGTTCTTCTTGCTCAACATCATATGCAATATAGCACAACTTCTCTTTCATTTGGCGGACAGTTTCGAAATCCGCAGAATGATTGAAATTGTATCCCCTTTGAAGGAGAAGCTGAAAATATCGTATTATTTCAAAGATTCAGCTTTAAGATGTTCCTACCTTGATCAGGTACTTCGTAATATCTCTTCCTGCGATATCCAGACGTCTTGTCAAATGATGAAGAGCGAATCCTTCGTAAACAGGGCAGATGTGGGTGACACCGTCTCCTGAATCGACTACAACACCTGTCAAAAGTCCCTGCGCGTACAGAGTGAGCACAGCCTGAAAATAGGGAACGTATGCAAATTTAAAAACTTCTCATTATCTTGCCTGGACAGCCACATAAATCGAGTTGAACCCATACTGCTCAAACATTACTTGAAACATTTTTTCGCGATTGCTGTTTGGGTTGAGTGGTGGCTCAGTGAGTAGAAGTTTGCACTCTTTCGGATCGATGTCTAGTTTTTCCGGACCGAAAGTGTGATCCCACACGTGACCCATATCATCCCAATTTCTCACTATTCCGTTATCCATTGGATAGTTGATGTCGAGCATCTGACGGAGTTGAGAACACTCTTCACCAACCATCAAATCATGAAAATGGAAAAAAATGAGCACGAGTCTTATTCTGTTAGTGCAAACCTTGATTTCAATGTTTCCAACTCTTTGCGTCGATCTCACGATGGGACGGCCCACCATCGACGGGAATATGTGAGCAGGGAAGTTGGTTCCAGCATACCCGCATTTGACAAACTACAAAGATGCTTTAGTTTTTCTTTAATTCAATGTTTAAAATAAAATTCTGAAAACTTACACCTGTTCCGTTGTCGACGACTATAACCTTCCGGCCTTGCGAGTCCATGTCGCCTGTAATGAAATGGTTGAATCGATCGTATGCTTTTCGGATGAGTCATCGCGAGGAGAAGAGTAAATAAATGACAAATTTGGCAAGTAAGTATCGATTGAATGAGCTATTTACAAAATCAAAAATATTTACCAGAAAGAAAACTTTTTAAAAGATAAACACATGTTCAATTAGGTCGTTCATCAAGAAAATATGAATTCTGATGTGAAACATTGCAACGACTAGGTCTCTAGTTATCAAAGTATTATGAAACAAGTGGACCTTGAAAATTTGGAAAAAGAATAAAAGAAGTTTTCTTCTGAATGAAGAAAATAAGAGAACAATTATGAGATTTAAAAACAATGAAAACGAATTGAAATTCAAGAAGAGAAAGCATGCAGATTGCATGCTGACAACTAGGAGACGCAGAGAAATGGTCAAGGCGATTAGCGATGGAGCGCACCTATAGTGGGGAAAATCAAACGACGCCGTAGAGACGCAGAGACTGATCGGAAGTTAGGTATGTTTTGATAACAGCATTTTACTTATCAATGAAAACATCAGAAGCTATTCACTTTCAGAATTGCTAAGCAATATTTATAGCAAGAGTTCAGCCAAACATCATTTGAATTCTTTCGTATCCAGTAATGAATACTGTAACATCTATGTGCTCAAGTTTGATATATTGAGCAAAAAATTAGGGTGAATGTTGCACTTTCTATCTTTGAATATTCCTCGAATGACTATGCTATTTCAAACTATATTTGTCTTTTTGTCATCTCCCCACTGTTAATTTTCTCTTGATACATGTTGAAACGTTCAGACTATGTCACGCTTCACTCGAGTAGTCGGAGGCGCTTTCAAATTTACTGATGGATTTGAAATGCCAAAAGTCGGACTTGGAATCTCCCGAATTCCAACTCAAGAGGCTCTTGATGTATCCGTAGAAGCCGCTTTGAAATCCGGATACCGATTGTTCGACACGGCTAATTTGTACAAAAATGAGCATTATCTTGGAAACTCCCTCAAGGTAACTCTTTAGATTCTAAATTCAATATCTAAAAACTTTTCTCAGAAATATCTTCCAGCGTTCGATCTCACTCGAGAAGACGTTTTCATCACCACAAAAGTTCGCACTCTGAATGAGAATACAGTTGAGGAAACTGAAAAACAACTTGCCAATTCGTTGTCTTCACTTCAAACAGAGTAAGGTTTTTAAAATTAAAATAACCATCATTTACAGTACTCCTTTCCAGTTACATCGATCTTCTTTTGGTACATTATCCACGCGATCGTGATACTGGACATGACGATGACTATGAAATCAACAAAAATAGAAGAAAGATTGTATGGCAATATCTTGAAAAGGCACAGGGTAATTGGCATATATTTCCTTAGTGGTTATATAGAATCCTCATTTACAGAATTGGGAAAAGTGCGATCGATTGGAGTCTCCAACTATGAAGTGTACCATCTTGTTGAAATGTTTGAGTATTCGAAAGTCCGTCCAGTGCTGAATCAATATGAATACCAACCATATCTAACTCGCCCAACTCTCAAAAAGTTCTGTGATCTGAACAACATCGTCGTCCAATCTTACTCTTCTCTCTGTTGGGGAAATCAGGAGATTCTTCAAGAAGAAGCTCTTCTCCAACTCTGCCAAAAGTATAATCAAACACCACAAGCCATTCTCTACGCATTTGCCTACTGTAGCAATACATCCATGATTCCCAAATCAGCAACACCTTCAAGAATTCATGACAACTTGCATAATGTAAAAACTTCATATCTTCCTGATCAATGAGTTTATATTTTTCAGACTATGCAAATTCATTTGAACGAGGAAGACTTAAAATCACTCAGATCCTTGGATAAAGGAAAGTCCTTCTTACCAATTGGACAAACTTGGAGATGTTTATAACTGTTTCTGAAACTATAAAAAAATTGTTTGGGCTTTTTTGCTGTATAAATGATTTTTAAACGATATAATTTGCAACTGCCACCCATCAGTTTGATTTTTTCTTAATATTCATTGTCATACAGTGCGTTGCAGATTCTTATGTTTAGGGCCATAACTTGAAAGCTATTAGAAGTATCGACCTAATTTCTTTTGCAACCGTTGCAAGTTTATACGTCCACACCAAAGTTCAGTATAGATCACGACCTCCAGCGAAGACGGAGGTGTCTAATTTTGATTCTTCCTTCTTGGAAACGGGCTTGGAAAAGAGAAAAATAAAATGGAAGATGTAAAAAAGGGATTTATTGAAAAAAATTTGAAATATAGATATTCCTGAACTATCAACAAAAAATTGAAAAATGACAAGTTTCAAAAGTGTACTGATTAGCCAGACTTCCGTCTGTTGATCCCTTTCGCCACGTAGAGGCTCAGTACATGAGAGGGAAAATGGGTTTTCACTGGGGGAAAACACCAACACAAAACCCCTGTCTCCGAGGAGACAGTTTTCCAATTTTCAATAGTTCTTTTTCACTCCTAAGAAGCTATACGATCGCTATTTATTGTTTTTTTTTCTTTGTTACTTTTTTCTTTGATTGAGTCTTTTGCAAAAGGGGGACGTTCAGTGAAAATGAATTCACCTAGCCATGAACCACCAAACATGGCGACCCTTAGGGCCTTTTGTAACTTTTTTCGCATCCGACCAATCGAAAGAAAAAAGCAAATGAAACAATAAACAGCTTACGCAGGGAGCTTCAGGGCAGTCAAAAAGTGCTAGTGAAAATTATCAAACTAATTCAAAAAGTGGGATTTCCCAAAGGACTGTTTTTTGCTTCAATACGTGGAATGTTCTTAACGTGGACAGAGGTGAAAAACTAAGGACGAACGAGTAAAAACTAGGCTCAATCGCGCCGAAGGCGCACCATCTGTTGTTTTATTTATTGGGCAATTATCTCGATTCCTATAAAAGATACTCGAAATTTGTCAACTAATAAAATTTTAGTGGTATAAACTGTGATAATTTTGTCAGATTCTTTTTTAGAATGAAAAACATCCATGCTAAGGTTATTTTGGTAGATCATGTTAAATTTTAACACCTTCCCCAGTTGGATTCGATGCACTTTTGAAAGAAGTGGAGACAACGCACTTTGTGGTCGTCGGTAGTTGTCGGAGCTAGGGCCATGATTGCTCTTTCAATGCCTGGATCAGCTTTGAGACTTCTCTAACCCGTCCACTTGATGACTTCAAGTTACGACTCCTGGTTGATACCATTACACGACTTCAAAGAGTTTAAAACTACAGTACTGGTAGAGGGATGGGACCTTGAGGGCAGGATTTGAGCTGATCCTTTTTTTTCTTTGAGCTGATCCTGATTTTTTAAAAGCTTTTCCAGAATCAGTCGGCAAAAGGTCCCATGTCATGATACAAACGGTGGTACCAGGGATGAGAACTCGGAAAATGAGAACTGCTACAAATAAGAACACACACACAAATAAGAACTCGTAAAATATATGTCGAAACCGGAATTTTTTAGAAAATCATGAAGTATTGTGAAGAACGAGACCATTTCGATAGTATTTTTCTGAAAAAAGTTAAATCCTGAACTACGAATAAGAGCCGGAAAACGAGTTCTCATTTGCAAGTTTTCATTTGTAGCAGTTCTCATTTTCCGAGTTCTCATCCCTGGTACCACCATACAAACTCAAAGAAAGAGAAACACGTAATGAAAACAACTTTTTACAGTGATTTTAGTTGTACAGAATCAAAATTGGACACCTCCGCCTTTGCTGGAGATCGTGATCTACTGATCTTTGGAGTGGACGTATAAACTTGCAACGGTTGCAAAAGGTATATTTTCAGACTTTTCCAGATAACTCGGGTAGTTTTCAAGGTTTCAATACAAAAATTGTCCACTAGATTTAGTTTGTTGTCTCGAATCCGATTTTCAAAAAATTAGACCGATACCTCTAACAGCTCTCAATTTATGAGCCTCAACATGGGTAGACGTAAGAACTTGCAAAGCACTGTATGAATATATTCAGATACTGGATATCGAAAATTCTAGAATTCAGTCATAACTTTTCATAATAGCAAAATCAACAAACGAATGAATCCCTATGCATCATCCATCCAATCGTAACCTTAGACCGTGTTTTATTCTTATTAGGTTTGAGATCAGTTTTACATAAAACCATTTTCACACTAAACACAGAAACTATGTATTCCAGAGTATTTAAAAAAAATTGAGACCACCCATATTTGAAATGCTGCATTTTCCAGTTCTCTTAATCAGACAAAGAATATTCCACAGCCAAACCATGAAATTATAGCTCAATTGGTTGCGATGTACCATTGATCCATTCAAATGTTCCCCGAATAACCGTACATGTCATCACCAAATTGGTTTCATTGATTTCATTGCAACAAACATCACTCCCCAACTTTCAAAAATTGTTCATTGGAACTTGTCTTGTTTGTTGAATCACTATCTTTCCCGTCTGTCTTTCGCATTTATAGGGTTGACATTTCTTCATTTTTCAGTCATCACATTCAGTTTTCTCTTGACACATATTGAACCCTTTAGACTATGTCCCGTTTCACCCAAGTCGTCGGAGGTGCTTTCAAATTCAGCGATGGATACGAAATGCCAAAAGTTGGACTAGGAATCTCTCGGATTCCAACTCAAGAGGCCCTTGATGTATCCGTAGAAGCTGCTTTGAAATCCGGATACCGATTGTTTGACACTGCTAATTTATACAAAAATGAGCATTGTCTTGGAAACTCACTCAAGGTAACTTTCTGTGTTCGCGCTTCAATATCTGACAACTTTCTTTCAGAAATATCTGCCAGTGTTTGGTCTAACTCGGGAAGACGTTTTCATCACCACAAAAGTTCGCACTGTGAACGAGAATACAGTTGAGGAAACTGAAAAACAACTTGCCAATTCGTTGTCTTCACTTCAAACAGAGTAAGGTTTTTAAAATTAAAATAACCATCATTTACAGTACTCCTTTCCAGTTACATCGATCTTCTTTTGGTACATTATCCACGCGATCGTGATACTGGACATGACGATGACTATGAAATCAACAAAAATAGAAGAAAGATTGTATGGCAATATCTTGAAAAGGCACAGGGTAATTGGCATATATTTCCTTAGTGGTTATATAGAATCCTCATTTACAGAATTGGGAAAAGTGCGATCGATTGGAGTCTCCAACTATGAAGTGTACCATCTTGTTGAAATGTTTGAGTATTCGAAAGTCCGTCCAGTGCTGAATCAATATGAATACCAACCATATCTAACTCGCCCAACTCTCAAAAAATTCTGTGATCTGAACAACATCGTCGTCCAATCTTACTCTTCTCTCTGTTGGGGAAATCAGGAGATTCTTCAAGAAGAAGCTCTTCTCCAACTCTGCCAGAAGTATAATCAAACACCACAAGCCATTCTCTACGCATTTGCCTACTGTAGCAATACATCTATGATTCCAAAATCAGCAACACCTTCCAGAATTCATGACAACTTGCATAATGTGAGTTTTACAATATCAAGTGTCTATATCAAACCAAAATCAATTTCAGACTATTCAAGTTCAATTGACCGAGGACGATCTGAAATCCCTCAGAGCTTTAGACAAAGGAAAATCGTTCCCACAAAAAGGAAAAACTTGGAGATGTTTATAGTTATTTTATGAATTTTGAAAATCATGGTTTTTGCTGATTGTGAGTAATAAAAAGTTGTTTTTCTTTTTTTCCTGCAACTCCATCCAGCTTAAATGAATGATACTCTCCACCGTAAAAACAAATTCAGATTAGGCTTAGAAACGAACACCGAAGTGGGTAGTATTCATCAATCCATGATTATTTTGCATGATTTCAAAAAGAATCTACGAACACTTTCAGAAGAAAAACAAAACTTGAAGATCAGTATGGAGATCTTTGCTACCTGTTTTTTGAGTCGCTGTGGATGTAAGATTCATCACCTCGACTCATTTTCAGATCATTTGGTATGTAATTTTGTGTAATTGATACAGCTATGCCTGGAATTTAGGTACAAATTTCTGAAAATCAAAGAGATTTGAATCACCTGGCAACTACAAAAGAACATCGTATAGTGGAGACGGCGTACCGAGTAGAACACAGAACACGTATTTAGTAATGTCTTTTGTTTTGTATTCAAAAAATGGATCTAGACAGAAGACTGAAAAGTATAAACCGTTTTTACTAGAATGATGGTTCTCAATAAAGATTTGATGTTAAACTAGATAAATATTCATAGAAATTATTGAGTTAAAAATCAAGTACAGAAGAAAGCCATGGATTTGAAAGATTCGACACCAAGAAATCAAAAAAACTCTTAAACTCTCAGAATGCCTGGCAAAAATTATTATAGAAGGATTGTTTGGTTTTCTTAAAGTTCTTCATCATAAATTCAGAAGCTTTTGAAAAACAACTAGATACAAATTTTTACCAGCATAACATTTGAGTGAAGCATTGTTCTGGACTGAAATTTGGAGTGCAAAAATTCAAACTATTCATCAGTAAACTAACCAAGTTTCAAATTATTTTATCAACTTTAAGTTCAGTTATCACTTGTCAAAGTTGCTTCCTCTCATATAAAATCACATCGATGTACAGGAAACATCACGTCGCTCATCTTTGGACAATCGTAACAATACCTAGACTTGAGGAATTGCTTTGAAAAATTCAGAAGTCTTGAATCAAACGTGAAATTATATTTCTACCAGTTTTCATGCTTCCAAGATACTTGTGTCTGAAGATATACTCGATTTTATCAGTCCGGATAATTGTGCGCCACCCTGCATACGTTTGCGTTTCCTGTTGTCGTATTCCAACCCAATTTCCAGTTCCGTTTTTTTCCTTTTTTGAGCGTGAGAAACCTCCATATAGCATTATTTTTCTCACACTGAAAATCAAACTCATTTTCACACAACAATCAGTCACTTTATTCGTAGGAATAGAGAGAGAAAAGAATCACAAAATGTACAAAATGTAGTGGTGTGTACGAACGGAACTTAAGAGAAGAGGAGAAGACGTTTGAGGTGCTGCTTCGGGAATTACTTCTTTCTTCCGAACAAGATTCCTTTGAATTGTCCATTGGCAGTACGTTCCTTCAAGCTGCGGATTTTCTGATCGATGGATCTCTGAAATTCAAATGACAATAGACAACCCTCTTTTGAATCCTTCCAACCTTATCCGAAAGAATCGGGACGAAGAAGCGTTGGTCCTCAAGTTGGAATGGGGCAGACAATCCAGCGTCTTCCTCCCAGTATTGGTTCTGAAAAAATAAACAGATCCATTAAAAAACACTCAGTGATTTTTCTTCGTTTAACTTCCTGCTGAGTGCTATTTTTTTTTGAAAGCATTTCAAAACTTTTTGGCTCGGAAACCGACTCAGAAGATCTCCAAAGAAAGCAATTTGCAAAGGAGTTCAAAGTGCTTTTGAATTATTGAGAAAGTGATGAAAGACCGTAGTTTCTGTCCCTTACTTCATTATGTGCTTTGTTCGCGAGTCAAAAAAAAGAAAATTGAATTGAAATTCCCGCGAACTAGATATTTATCTAAGGAGATCATAATACGCTTTGGGTACAAAATCAGAAACCACAATCTACGGAATGATGTCTAGTTTTGCGTACTATCTGGGAATTTTTTTCGAGATCTATATCATCCGAAAAGACGTGGATCATAACCCAGTATTACATCAGAAGAAGTGACCAGAAAACCTTCTGACTATAAACTGTGCTTCATACTTGGCATGAATAACATAACTAATGATAGTTTATATCATAAAAGTTGTATGATCACTATGTAGGAGTTAAAGTTTGTTTTTGTGGTTTCTTGGAGTTCGTAGACAGACTTATAATTTTAGAAATATTTCGTACAGTAGTTTCTCATATATGGCTTCTTCTTCTAGGATGACAAGTAAAAGAAGCCGCCTCCACTCAGATGTTTCGTTTCAATCATTTTGAAATCCCATTTAGTGTGTGTCCGAAGAACAAGAACATGAATGTGAGGCTTCTCGTGGAAGTTTAGAAGTTTAGAGTAACAACTGATCAGATGTAGATTTCTCACGCCAAAGATCTTTTCAGAGCAAGTCTGAAATCGTGGGTGTGAGAAGCGGAAGTTTCTAAAAGAGAAGAAGACGGTTATTAAAATTAATTGTTGTTGAGAATCTCAACTTGAGATGTATTATGAGAAGCTTCTAGAAGCAAACATCCGGTTAAGACTAAAACTTACTTCATGGTCCATGTGATTCTACGAAGCCCCATTTTGCCTACAATCGAAGTTTTGGAATTACTAAGAGTGACCTGCTGAATTTTTGTAAGATTAAACTCGGTTTTCAGTTGCCGTTTGCACGGTTGGCCTAATTTTTTCAGGAAGTGAATGACGTGTTCAAAATTTGAAAACAAAAACGGATTGTGTTAAGGATTTGGTTATAAAACAGATTTAAAATGCGTAGGTTTACAAATAATCATTCTCAGAATAACACGATTCTTAGAATCTTGAAATTTCGTCTAAAGATCATCGAAGATCACACCCAGAATTTTGGGAATTTAATTACAAATTCTAGGAAGTTGGGAAATGTCACAAAAATTAAACACTCTAATAGAGTGCCACCCAAATCAAGATCATACAAAGATCAGACCCAGAATTTTGAGAATCAAATTACCGAGATGAAATCCGATATATGAAAAAGAACTACGCGATGGAGCTTACACAGAAACTGAGAATTCGAAAATATGTGATTCCTAACAAAGACCATGTCAGACATGTTTTTTTCTTTGTTCCTGAATTCCAAATCGGTTGAACTTCGTCGAATATTCAGAATGACTAAATCAGCTCTTTTCAGATCCCGACTTTCTGCCGTTCTCTTGAGTTTTGAATCTTAATGATCCTATTCCCATTACTCATATAGATTCTCATCTGTCTTGTTCCCGTACAGGTGAAATTGAAATGTACAAATTATAGGGGAAAGAGAAAAATACATCAGAAGTACAACATGAGGATTATGATTAATGGAATAATACATGAATATCCAATTCAGGAGAGATTTCGTGAATTTTTGAAGGTTACTTTCTTAGAAATGATGCAAATCCTTTCTTGATTGGTGGTATTATGATGGGAGTGCAAATTCGTAAAGCAAAGGTTATCTGATGCTTTTTGAAGGTATTTTTGGCCCATTTGAAAAAAAGAAAAGCAGATGAATCTTTAGATTTTTCCAAAACGTTTTTTTAGGAATGCAGGTACAAAACCATAAGACTCGGCAGTTCAGTTTGAAGCTGTCTTGTCAAGACCAACGTTAACTTTGTATATTTGCGTTCGAGCACATTTAAATTAATTTCCGAAAAAAAATGCTCAATTACTAATTTTGGTATGAGAAACCATACATTCTGTTTATCGGTGATATTTTGAACAAAAATTGTGTCAAATTTAGTTTTTTTTTTTCATTCAGTGTTCCGTTCACAAAACACAATTCACAGACTATTATCCAGAGAATGACAAATGAATTTTAAACGAATTGGGTGTACACTAAAAACAGAAAATATATTCCGGACCCGTATTATTTTTATGACCATATTTTCAATGGAAGACAAAATGTATTTTTTGACTGGACCAAGCAATAAAATGAAAATAATAATGTACCTGGGCAAAAGCGACGACAAGAAGAGCGACGAAGAGCACAAAGAGTCGGCAATTCATTTTTGAGTGAAGACCAAAATGAGAACAATCTGAAAAATAAAGTTAGAAAAGTAAAGTGCGAAACTCATTTCAGACAAAAAGTGACGCGAGACCTGTTTATGAAGACTCGAAATCTAAACTGAAGTGCTGTGAATATTCCAAGCTTTCGCCGTTGTTCTCTTGGCTCCGCCCTCGACGGGGTTTTGACCACGCCTCCTTGCCGTCCATGACTGGCTTCGGCCAACAAATGTAGGCTACGAAATTTCCGCCCCCCCCCCCCAATATGATACTCCACGAAAGAGTCAGAGCTGTTGGTTGATAAACTTTTATTATTTTCAAAAATGGTAACAACAACAGAAAGGAAGTCAAACAGTCAACAACAACAAAATAGTTCAACATTGAGGAGTTATATTCACAAATAAAAACGATCATTGGAATGATGTGTTAATGGAGGCTACTCGTCTCCAGCCTTGCTCTTCTTCTTCTTCTTTGGTTTTGGAGCTTCCTCGTCAACCTCAGCTTCTGCTGCACCAGTAGCCATTTCTTCAGCAAGACGCTTTGCCTTTTTGGCAGCCTTCTTCTTCTTCTTGATGACCTAGAATATTGTGGATTAGTTATACATTTCCGATGCGACGGAGCATTACCTTCTCCTTGACTTCAACAGCAGCTTCCTCGGCCTCCTTCATAACATCAATGTTCTTCTTTGGAACAGTTCCGGATGTGAAGTACTCCAGTCTGTCTTCCACCTGCTGACGGAGGAACTCTCCATATGTGGAGACTGGTGTTTCAGAGAAACAGTCGACACGAGCAGCAATCGAGCACTTGTTAGCAAGATATCTCGAAACACGTCCCTTGTTTTTGGTTCCGGCCTTTCCGATGAAACTGGAATGGAAGAGGAGTCCATACTTTGGAGTATTGGCTGAAAATGTTTCCATTTCAGAAAAATCATGAATTCTTTGAACAGAGCTCAGCGAATGTATTCTTCGATGGAGAATGATTTCGCATGCAAGCTAAACGGCCAAATTAACGTCATTCACCCGCATTAAATACATGCCTATCCTAATAAAATTAGTTATTCATCGTTACTTACATCTAGTCTTCAAGGCACGGAACAATGCCTTTTCAGCACCAAGAATTTGAACGGTGGAAGCAGGGTATTTAGCCAGATTGGTGAGAGATCCTGCGTGCGAGATGAGACGAGCTCCAACTTGCTCTCCGATCAAGGCGCTGAGCGATGGTGCACAATGATCCATGCGGTCCTTGATGTACTCGTGGAGTTGTTGTCTGTACTCCATGAGGGAAGCGACGCGAGCAGCGAATCGCTTGATGTTCTCAAGATCGAGATCGGAGATATCCATTCCCATGGAAGTTCTGGCAGCCTCGATGATCTGAGCTGTCTTTTCGGCATCGTTGTCCAAGATCTCTGCAATGCAAATATGAATAAAATGTGGGACACACAAAGTGACCGAAAACATCAAAACATTCTCGGTGTCTGGCTGTCTCTATACTCTACCTCACATTTTACTAGTGAACACAACATAAAGCTAGTCCCCCGGCTTATAAGTGAGGTAAAAGTGATTAGGTATATAACTGAGTAAACTACTCACCAAGGATCTCGTTCTCGAGGTTCTCATTCTCAGCCATCTTGTTTCTGTCAAGGATCGCAACAGCGAGACGAGAATACTTGTATTGATCAGGAGCTAGACGGAAGAGCTCTGGATAATGGTACGAGTACCATTCTCGGATTCTCATTCCGAACAAGTTGATGTCCTTGTCGAGTTGATCAAGAAGGGCAATCGACTGAATGACCATGTTGTCGACTCTGTGGACATCGAATTTGACCTGCGAAATTGGTTATCAAACGGAACCGCGCATGTTAACTACGCACCTTAGAGCGAGAGTAACTGTGACCGAGAGAAAGTTGAGCTTTCGATAGGGAATGATGTGGGAGATCTTTAGCCAAACGTTCGAAATGGACACGAGTACCACGAAGAATCTAAACTCAATAATGTGGGCGATCGTCATTGGTAATAGATTTTCAAGAACTCTTGCGAGTTCATATCGAATCTTCAGTTTACCTCGGTAATAACACCACCGAAGACAAGCTTCAGGTCTGGGAACGCTTCAGTAAGCGAACCGGCAAGCTTCGAGTCATTGATTCCAAGTACAACGTGCTTTTTCTTTTTTGGAAGCTCTTTTTGGAGAAAGTTAGTGAGATCAGGATGAGCGAGACCTAGATTACTAGCATTATAATCACATCGTACCCTATTGGTCACAGGTTACCTTCAGAAATAGAGTTGCAGTTCTCCAACGCAGCCTCGGTATTCTTGAATGGATCGAACGCCTTCAACTCCACAATTTGCGAGAACTTGTATCCATCAGCATGAGCGGCATCAACCTGAGAAAAACAAGTTCGAGATGTCATAAAGCATCTTCAGTATTTTTCTACTATTGTGGGACACACATAGTGACCGAACATATCAAAATTTGCACGGTGTCTGGTTGTCTCTATAATTTTCCTCACGTTTTACTAGTGAACATAGCATACGGCTAGTCCCCCGGCTTATAAGCGAGGACACTTTTAAAACTTGGATTCTCGTACTCACCTCTTGAACGATAAGTCCAGCGTCTTCGAACTCCTTGATTTTCATCAAGGCATAACCTGCTGCGTGCTCGTAGAGCACAAAGTGTGGCACTTCCGACATGGTGAAGTACCTGAATTTTATAGTTTCAGTACAGAATTAATCTCGACCGAAAAAAAAGTTTTGTCAGATTTGATCAATAATTACATGAAAATAATAGGCCAAAGAAAAAGAGACAGCAAAGATAAAATCGCGCCAGTCAAATTCACACATCGTCTCGAGACCTGCGCGTAAATACACATGCTCCTTTAAATTGGTGGACTCCTCTCGGACAAGAGGACAGAGGGAACAAGTGGGGTTCGGTTTGGTTCTGATGGTTTGGAGAAAAAAAAATACGTCTTCAATGATAATCAACAATTGAACAACTCTGTTCAATTTAAAACTAGTTCACAGGTATTACCTATGAAATTCGAGGAGACAATTATAGGCGGTGAAAAATGGTTCGTACACCGAAAAAAGATACATTGAAAACCTTGAATGAGAATGTTGATAAAAATATGTGAAGGGGTTGAATATTTATAAATATTTATTTGAAATTTAGAAACAAACAAAAAAGAAAAATGGAAAATGGAACGAACATTTGTTATAGACTACTTGCAGTGTTTCTTTTCAAACTTGGAATTCATATAAGCAGCCATAGGATCAGCTGAGTGAACGCTTGTCATCCGGTAAGCTTCCATTTCCTTCTCGGTGGGAGCAGTGTTTGAGTAGTCTGTGTTGTACTTCCTCCCACGATCACCCTGTAAATATTTTTTGAATAAGATTAAAATTCTAAAAAAAAATTCTACCTCCTTGGCTGCTTTCATTCCTTCAGCGCGTTCTCGATTTGCTTTCTTTAATGCTCTGCGCGTCTCTTTTCTCTCTTTATCGGAGTCCGATTCGGAATCGCTGCTACCGGAAGAGTTACTGTCTTCATCTGAATCACGATGACGCCTCTTTCGTTTTCCCAATTTTGCCTTCTTTCTTCCTCGCTTCTCTCGGTTTTTGTCGCGTCTTCTTTGCTCACGTTCTCTCCGTTCCTTCTCCAATCGTCGTTCTTCTTCGTACTGTTTCATTTTTTCTTCATCGTCAGAAGGCGTAGGCGATTTAGTGGGTTCTACGGACTCTTCTTCTTCTTCAGATTCTTCTTTCACCATTTCTTCCTCCTTCACTTCTGTCGGCTCCACAAGTTTTGGCGCTTTGAACACTTGTTCATTCGATGTTGTTGTACCCTTTGCAGCACTGGACTCGGCATCTACTCCTTGCTTTCCAGTACAATACGAATTTCTCACAAATTGATGACAGCACTTGTAACCCCAGTTTCCTTCTCTCCAGAAACTACCGAAAACAGATGTATGGTTCTGTGGGTAAATATCTTCTTTGAACCGAGAACTGATAGCTGCACGCTCCTTTCCTTTGATAACTTTTCCTTTTCGATTGTACTCGATGTAAGACTCGGTTTGTGCGAGGAGAAGTTCGTCAGCAGGCCGCTCCATGTGCTCTCCACCTCCATATTTATCCAGCAATTCTTTTTGTGTTTCGTTTTTCAAGGTTGTTTTCCCTTTCTCGTATTCTTTTTTCAAGGCTTCCAGTTTGGTTGGTTCAGCAATCGAATGAGCATAAACTCCACCACGTGTAGCTTGCCAGGCAAAAACTTGAGCTTCGTTAGCCGCTGTCACTTCGCCAGAGTAGCGAACAAAGTTGTCACCTGAGAAACGAGCAGCTTCTAGTTCTTTTCCAGCTACTCCGGCAAAAGGATTTTCACGCATAGAGCGAGATTTTGGATCGTAGTAAGGAGAATTTTCAGCAAGATTATAGAGATATTTAGCAGTGTCTTCTCGAATTCTCAAGTTTCTGACAGTGATTCTCGTACGGGAATCCATGTCAACGGATACTCCAGCCATATCAGCGTCTTCTGCGTACATATCTTCGTCTTTTGGAGCTCCTTCCTCAGTTGTTGGAACTTCTGATTCTCCTTCCTTCATTTCATGTTCTTTCACAACTTTTCTCGCTTCTTCCAAATGTTCGTAATCTTCGATTACTTGTTTGTGAGTGGCAGGATCATAACCATTCCATCTGTCTCTCTTTGCATCAAAACCAAGGGACAACTTCGGTTGAACATAGTCATCTTCAGCAATGTTGGCGTTTGTTTCTCTGAAATCATTCCGTTCGCTTGAGCAATAATAGCAATTCAACTTACTTAGCATTCGATTTTCTCGGCCTATCAAAACAGTCTCTTTTCTGATGACCCATTGCACCACAGTTTTCACAAGCTCCTTTACGGAACTTGGTCGCTGATTTTCCCGTTGTTCCTTTCTGATACCATTCATGAATTTGAGTCATATTTTTCTGCCGTTCTTCATGTGGACGTTGATGCTTCAGGGTAGGTCCCTCACTGGGAACATACCACGGATTTTGAGAGATGAACATTGGAATATGTGGATTGATGTCGCGTCCAGTCTGTACGTCTACCATAGCTGGAGCCGTTCCAGCTTTACGATCTTCCTGAAATACTCGGTAAAAGTAAGGAACAATGTTTTGATAGACCTACTTCTAGTTGTCGATCCCTTTGAACTTCGGCTTTAGATTTTTTGTCGGCGAGGGACACATGTTGACGAACCACCGCCGACGGCGGAAGGTTCTGCTTGTAAGACGCCATATTGGAGTCTGAAAAATTAATTTTTATTCTGTTGAACATGTGAAAAGAAATTTTTTAAAAATTGAACAAGGAAGTTGAAGTCAACGTTATGTCTTTTCGCCGATTTTAAAAGAAAAACATAACAACTTGATAAACTAAGAAAGGTTTTTATTGAAAAAATATGATTGATTTGTATTGTCGAATTAAAAAAAGTGGGACCTGGAAAATATCGCGGCCGGCTCCCCGGTCAATTTTCGAGGCCTTGTCCCAGACGGTAGTAAACTAAACTTATTTCTGTGAATTTAGTGGGATTTTCTGAACAAAATTTAGATTTCTTGGTAGGAAAATGATCGCTAGCATCTTTAGAATTGTTTTTCATCGAAAAACCGAGCTCAATTGCGAAAGTAGCTCGAACGAGACAAAAATCTGAAATATTACGTTTTTGCCGCACTTTTTCGTAGATCAAAAAAAGCTACGCCTTTCAAATTTTTAGGTCCCTTTTTTTTTAATTCGACAATATGAAATTATCAGAAACTGCTGTCAAACGATAGAAAAGTAAAAAATTCAATCTCTCCCTTTCGAAAAGAATTGTCCACTTGTAGTACACGAGCGCGCGGCCGTAGTTTTCTTGTGACTTCTCGGCCACCTCGAGAACGTTTGGCGCACGGCCTCCCGCACGAGAAATGCACCATGGCGCCCACTGAAAAGGCGATGCGCTGCGTCTTCCGCTCTCTAACGCGTGTTAATGGAGCGCGATTGCGACAAAAATAGAGACGTTCGGAGACCCCGCAATNAGAAGAGAGACAACCCGAGGGAAAGAAAACATTCACCGGAAGAAAATAGTTTCCGTTACAGGAAGATATTAGAATGTGAATCATTGAGAAGTTTCATAGCACGTGTAGGAGAACATGGACCAAGGACCGATGTACTGAAAGAGGATCCAAGTTGAACTTAAATTTTAAAAA
>NC_013488.2:10582298-10671183 GCF_000004555.2 Caenorhabditis briggsae | reverse complement strand
TGTTTTCGTTCGTTTTCGCTCGTTTTTTCTCGTTTTTTCCCCATTCCATTTCCCCATTTTTCCCACCACGTGAAATCCACGTGTCATTTTGAATTAGCTAATTTCGGCTGGCCTACGAGTTAGTTGGGGCGAGCTTTCTGACCCCCTCGCCTGAACCCACGTGCGTTCGTAAAAACTGGCTGGAAAACGAAACGTTTTTAAAGAGATTGAAACGAAAAACAATAAAAGAAGAGCGTGACTACAATTGGTATTAATTTCTAGGTGAAAAGTTATGTCTCCGACAAATAGGGTCTATTTAGGTGTGCGAAGTACTTTTCCCGTTACACAGACAAATCTGGACCATGAATGGAATTGAAATCAACAAGGGATCATTTGTCGATATTGACAACGTGACGTAATGTAGAAACCTTCGCTGAATTTTGATCCTTCCAATACTTTTCCTGATGTGAAAAAAAAATGTGAAAAAACACCATTTTTTCGAGGTTTTTCCAATCTATTCAAAAAACTAAGAGCTTTTTCAAAAAAAAAATAAAACGGAGCGTTTGTAGTAAAAATATCATTGAACATTTAGGTTTTTAAATCAAAAAATTTAGTAAAGTGCGAACCAAGTTATCATCATTTTAAAAGGTCCGGTTTTTTACTACTGGAGTACTGTAGCTTCGCAAACAACGAAGACAGGCGTTTATTCTGAACGGTTTGTGAATCAGAATCGTACCCCTTGTTATCACAATATTTAAATCTGTGAAAAAAATAGTTTTGAGAATGTTTGAAAAATCGTCTTTTGAGTTGTGATGTGTTTGCCGAGCAAAGAAGGTATACACCCTCTAAAAATACGAAATACTTTGGATCATTTTCAGGAGAGCTGTGACTCATGAGCGGAGCCATACATTTCTCTAACTTTGAGCCTATATATCTCATTTGCTGTAGGAGATATCAGGAAGTGGTCCACTAACAAAATGTTAATAATAACATCTCCAAAATTTTATCACTGGGCGACTTTTTGATATCTCTCACAGGAGCCAAGATAATTGAGCTCAAAGTGAGACTATTTGAGCTCCTAACTTTCAACTGATTTATCTCGATTGCTGTGAAAGGTATCAAAAAGTGTTTTACTGTAAAAACACGAATAACATTATAATAAACATTCTGTTAATTGACAACTTTTTGATGTCTTTCGCAGGAATAACCTAATTTATTGGACTTTTCTCACAACTTCAACTGTTTAACAATCTTTCGTAGAAAATGAGATGATTGAGACCCAAGTTGAGTGTCAGTCTTAAGAAGGGGTGCTATTATATTTTACATTAATCAGCTCATAACTTTTAGTTGCACTGTTCCAATCAACTTATTCGATCCTGTTAATAGTTGAACGTAATGAATTATTTATCAACCAACGTTCACTTTCTGCATCTACTACTGATTCCTCGTATATTTCAAGTGACCTGAAAGTTTATTCTTTCTCGTTTCTGAGCTTCTTTCTTCGACAGTCTCAAAGAGAATACTGAAGCAACAGAAAGTTTAAGGTCAACATTTTTTATTGAAATACTTAATGAAAGAGATACGGGGAAAAAAAAGGAAGTAACAAAAAAGGTAGAGAGATGTACAATGGACAAAACAAAACGCACTCCTGGAAGTATAACTCCTGCCTTCATTTTTGTGTCGGTTTACTCGTTTTCTCTGATCTCTTCTCGTTTTCTCTGATCTCTACTGAAAAATGAAAGCAGGAGCTTCAGTTCCAGATAGATGCGTACTATGGTAAATTGGTGAATAAACGAAGCTATGAACGAAGGGATGATTGAATTCACTCATCGCTGTTGACTCCAGGGAACCTGAAAAATTTGGCACAGAAGAATTTTTAGCTCTGGTGTGATTAACCGCTATGATGCGTTCCGGTATCAGTTGATGGGAAGCTGGTATCAACGCCTTTCCGTAAGCCTGTTCCGGGAATTCGCTTGATTTACCTGAAAAATCAATATTATACATTTTGAGTTAAGTATTCACAAATTACGTCCACAAGGAGAAGACGCGAAGAGGGTTTAACAATAACTCAACTGGAAAAATGAACAGAAAACGCCTAATCTAAATTAAAATAGTTATATCTTCATCATTGGGTTATAATTTAACATTTTGCAATTACTAGAGATTCGAAAAATCAGCTAAAATACTTTTAGCTTATTACAGTGATGTGAAGGACGATTCAACAACTAACAACCGAGGTAAAACCGAGAAAAAACTGTAGGAAAAAAATCGCTGAAGCATAATAAGATGACAAAGGTAATATACTTTAAGTTTTGAACAAGAAAAACATTAGAAACTTCGAAAAACCTAGTTATTTTGGCAAAATCTGCATAAAAAATAATTCCTGTTGAAAACGAGAGAGGAGAGAGCGCTAGAGAAAGTCTCTCTGCGAAGGCGCATTTCTCGTGCGGGAGGCCGTGTTGGCGCGGGTGTTCAAATAGATAAATTGGTTTCGGAGACTGAAGACTTGGTTACAAATCTAACAAACATGGAGAATAAAATGAAATGATATTATTTATTTTAAAGATTTGATTTAAATTCTTTTGAGTTGTCGACAATTCCATATATATCCTCCTTCATAAATTGTTCCATGTAAGCATTTACCAATTCTGGTTGGTCCTGTTGGACCCAGTGAGATGCTCCCCGGATGAATTCAACGCGACAGTTGCGACAGTACTGAAAACGCCGTAAATCAAATTGGAGTCGATGAAATTACACAAACTTGGACCGAAAATTCAGCTCCTTTCTTATCCAAAAAGTTGTCTTCATCACCCCACAGTATCAAAACCTTTGGTTGAACTATCTGGAGTTTCCGAGAAATTGAAGGAGCGTTGAAAAGATCACGGTAATAGTTCAGTGGCCCTGTAGTGGCTCCTGCAAAATATAACATTGACTTAAGTCATCAACCACGGTAGTCGGTAGTACCGAGGATCAGTGTGCCTTATCGACAAAAATTTTCCGATTTTGTCGACAAATTTACTTGACAAATTATCGATAAATTTGTCGATAAAAAACGATAAAATTTTGTCGATAAATTGTCGACAAATTATCGGTAAATTTGTCGAAAGTAATTTATCGGCAAATTTATCGACAAAATTTTGTGGACAAATTGTCGATAAATTTGTTGTTTTTTTTTGTCGATAAATTTGTCGAAGGGGGCATTTGTCGACAAATTATCGACAAAAAATTGCTATTGACCGCCGGAATTACTAGTTAAAAATCGTATCTCATCTTTTTTTCTACACCATCTGACCTGGTGGCCTAATTTTTCCAACATGAATTTTCTAGGCCACCAAACTTTTTGACCTGAAAATGATCTGATACACACCTGGTACGTTTTCTGAGCCATTTTAACATGGTGGCCTAACTTTCGTAAGTTGAGTTTTCTAGGCCACCAACTTTTTTGGCCTAGAAATGGTCAGATATTCACCTGGTACGTTTTCTGAGCCATTTTGGGGTGGTGGCCTAACATTTGCAAGTTGAGTTTTCTAGGCCACTAACTTTTTTTGCTTAAAAATGATCAGATATCCATCTGGTATGTTTTCTAGGCCATTTTTACATGGTGGCCTAGAAAACTCAACGCGCAAAAGTTAGGCCACCATGTTAAAATGACCTAAAAACACACCAGGTGAACATCAGATCATATCTAGGCTAAAAAGAATCGTGACCTAGAAAATTCATGTTGTGAAAGTTGGGCCACCAAGCCAGATAAAAGTTTGCGTGGGTAAGTTCTTCCATCATTCTAGAAGTCCTAGGAAAAAATGTTAACGATACGATTTTTTACAAGTAATTCCTGCGGTTAATAGCAATTTCAATTTTTGTCGACAATTTGTCGATAAATTTGTCGATAAATTGTCGACAAACAGCATTTTTATCGACAAATTTATCGACAAATTGTCGATAAATGTTGTTTTTATCGACAATTTGTCGATAATTTTCCGATAAATTTACCGGTAAATTTGTCGATAAATTTGTCGAAAAGGGCGTTTGTCGACAAATCATTTGCCGATAAGGCACACTGCCGAGGATATACATATTCTAGCTTACCTGGTTGACTGAAAACATGCTTCCATGCTAGCATATCCTCATCTGTGAAGTTCTGTGAATTCCTTATTCCAGCTTGTTTTCCTCGAAACATCGCCTCCAACATTTTCATTTTATTAGACCTCATTGCAATTTCAGGAATGTGTTGTGATTGGAAAAAGTAAACATACCTGAATATAAATGTATAGCTTTCATAATAAGAATTCATCTTACCAGCTCTTGTCTCTTTGCTCTTTACTAACTTTATAAACATCAAAAAAGGCAATTGGATGTGGAACATTACAGATTATTAGTCGCTCAATCAGTTCTTGATGCATCATCGCAACACGCCAACATATCATTGCTCCCCAATCATGAGCAGCCAGTGTCACTCTTTTCAATCCAAGAATTTCAATAAACTGACGGATATCATCTACGAGATAAGATATGTTATAGTTTGATATCCCAGACGGTCGATCGGTTGAGTTATATCCACGCATATCAATTGCAATACATCTTCAAAAAATAAAATAAAATAAAATTTTTAATAGGAAGATACCTATGAGTATGCTTGAAATGTTCCAACTGAAATCTCCAGGAATACCAAAATTCAGGAAATCCATGAACCATCAAAAGAACATCTCCATCTTCAGGACCTTCTTCCACGTAATGCATTCTGATATCTTTCAATTGAACAAACTTATGATTCCAATTTTTGAGACATTCTGGTTCAGGATAAGTGTACTCCGTAAAGTAGTCCTTGTCCTTCGTCAACCATTTCCATGTCAATGTGAGCAATGCTCCAGCAGTATAAATATACTGTCTCCAAGTTGCGTAAACAACTCGAAATAGATTAGCAGCAATTCCCATTCGGAAATACAAAGAAGACAATAATAAAAAATAGACAGGAGGGGTTATCAGTTTATAAGACATCATAGAATAGAGACGCAGGTTTTAAGAGACTCCAATGTAGTGAATTGAAAATTTTGCGAACATACTGTCATTGAGAAAACAAAGAAAAATAATCACAAAACGAAAAAAGAGGAATTACAAGTTTGTTCGAAATGTGTTTTGAACAGAAAAGAAGAAGATGAAAAATTCTTGATGTCGTGATGAAGGCTTTCAAAAAATATATAATAACGTTTTCAGATTATGATTTATGATTCAAATTGAAAAAGTGGCTCATGAAATTGGCAATTGAAACTGTAACCGAGCATCTGCATCTCAAAAAACGTAGTTTTTAGATACCGGGGACACCGTAATTGATGTTCTCTGAAAAACAAAAAAAGAACAAATACCGTACAACATGTATTAGATTGGCCCTTAACTTTTAACTTTTATCTAATTTATTTTCGTTTCCTGTCAAAGATATCAAAATGTTGTCAACTGATAAACTGTTTATCATAATATCAGACGTTATTTCATCAGTAGGCACATTTTTGATACCTTGCGTAGGAATTGAGATAATTGAGCTGAAACTTTACAGTGTTAAAACGATATGTAATAAGGGGCTCTTCTATTACAGGTTTCACGGTATTTTACTCTTGTCAACTGGAAAATCTTTGAAATACTTTCAGAAACAATCACCCAGTAAACGATGACGTCTTCAGGTAACCATTTGATGAATCCCTTATCACACACTAATTAGCTGAACCCAGTTTCTTTACACCCGATTCTATCTTCTTTTTCTTGTATCAGTTTTCTTTTACGGTCACAAGAGAAATACGACCTCTTCATCTTGATGTGTCTATATTTTCTCTTGAACAAACTATTAGATAATCTTCTTCATTTTTTTAGTGGCCGCAAATCTTTCCGCAAAACGAAAACTTCTTTTCCGAAGAAGGCATTCGCTTATGAGGCGGTAGTCAACTGTCGACCTATTTCGATATCCGCAAAAGGCTTGTTTTGTTTTTCAATGCTTCTCCTTCTAATAGTTTTTGCCGAGAAGACACTTTTAATTTTATTCTCTTCAGAATGGGATCGTTAGATTCAAAGTTGTGGATCGGAGTCCTAATCATTGCAATATTAACAGTTGATTTTCATTTCGAAGGGAAAATTGGATCCTATTTTGATTTTAGGTAAAGTTTCTAAGTTCATTAAAATCCTAAATGAAAAGTAAGTTTTCCAGATTCCGCACCTCATACTTTTCCAAACCAAGTACAGTATCCCTTACTCTAGCAGAAAAAGATATTGAGGAGCATTCTCCAGCTCCACTGTCCGTTTCAGAAGAATCAAAACCGATCGCTATTGTAACTGGGAGCTACGAGACAGTTTGTTTTTCTTATAAGTCATCCCATTAATTGATCCATTCAGGCTCACACGGGTCACATGAAGCATATACGGGAAATGTTCGAACACACTGGGTACCAAATTGTAACCAAAAATGAGCTAACTTTGGATACAAAATGGGATGTTATGTGGCATCATGAGTATAGTTTCACTCAGGAACCATTCAAAACGCTCATTAAAAATGCATCACCTAATCAAATTGTTAATCATGTTCCTGGATCTGGATACTACACTAGTAAAGTGAGAATTTGTGTTTTTTCAATTTATAAAATAGACATTTTAAGGTTCAATTGGCCACATCCACATTGTCAACCGGAGTTCCAAAGGCTTTTCAACTACCCGAAGAGAAAGAAAAATTTGTAGAATATGCAGAGAAAAATCCAGAAATTCTATGGGTTCAGAAAGACAATACTCACAGGTCTTTGAAAAATTCTTCATCCACAATTCTATTGTTTTTTTCAGAAATATCAAAATTCGATCGATTGGAGACATGGATTTAGGCAAAAACAATTCATTCATTCAGAAGTTTGTAGACAATCCTTTACTAATTGATAACAGGTGTTATCAGATGGAAATTGGTTTCAGTAACATTCCCGTTTCAGGAAATTCGATATTGGAGTTTATACAGTTGTCACATCTCTTCTTCCTCTCCGAGTTTACATTTATGACGGAGATGTGCTGATCAGGTAAATAAACATATTTTCTGCACTACTAAATAAGATATGATAGAGCTCGACGAGTACCACAAAATTATTTTTGAAAATTTTATCTTGTTTATAAAGGAAATGACAAGCTATAAAGCTCACAAGCTATAAAGTTCATCCAGTTCTAGAAATCACAATCTATAAAGTTCATCCAGATCTAGTCTGTTTTTCAGCCCATTTCTTCTATAACTTTACTCATATACAAGATATAGTTTTCAGAATGATAACATTTTCTAGTAATCTTCAAGTTCTATCATATCTAAATTAGTTGTTCAGAAAATAATGATTCTGAAGAAACCATGACAGGTCCGGTTAGGGCCCGTTGTGAGTCTGTTTTCAATTCTGCATTTTCTAGGTTTTGCCCGGAAGATTATCATCCTTTTGGTGTTGAGAATGTGGATAAATATGTTGTTGGAGATGATTATACTCCAGTTTGGGAGATCAAATCATTGGAAAAGTACTTCAATGTTCAAAAGATGAGCTTCAGAAGCACTGTCGATTCTTATTTGGGAGTTCAAGGAAAGGATTCAAGTAAAATTTGGCAACAAATCAGAAACATTATAGGAAAAGTGAGTGACTATCTAAAATCAATCAGAATCTAAAAACTCCAATTCCAGGTGTTTCGATCGCAGCAAACAAAAATGCTGAAAAATCTGCAGAGTCTGAAATTAAATCCTAAATATTTTGAGTTGAGTAGATTCGACTTTGTTGTGGATGATGAATTGAATGTGTTTTTGATGGAGGTAGGTGTTTGTTTTTTTCTATTCTGCAAAAATCTTTCCAGGCCAACATGTCTCCAAATCTCTCATCTGGACATTTTAAACAAAATCAGATTCTCTATGAAAAAGTCTTGATGAACATTTTTTCTTTGACAGGAATTTCCAAGCAGTTCACTAAAGATGCATACAACCAGTTCAAGTGAGTCCAAATAACTTTTCTTGTTTCGTGTAATTCAATTTTAGATCCCGCGCATCTGATCAGAATCCACTTGTGAACTCTCGTGACATCAATCTTCCTCTCAAATTTTGCGTTGAAGACAAGTGTGAATCATGCAACGAGGCACCCGAATGTCAGCTTTGTGGTCACTGTATGAGCATAGAAACTCGTAAAACTTTAGAAGACACTTATTTGGAGCATATTAACAGAAGACAAATGAGGCGGATAGAGTTAGATTACGAAAACCATCAGGTTTCGTTTCTTAGACCATTAGAAATGCCAATCAAAAATTTTCAGCCACTTACAAAAGAAGACCATTTACTCTCCCTATGGCTGAGAACAAAGTGTCAGATGGACTATAGTTGGTGTTGATTTCCAATGTTTGTTAACCGATGGATGTTAATTAATAACTAGTCAATCATGAAATACGAGTGAATCAGTTGATTATGAATAAATAAGTTAGAAGCTTTTATGATTTAATTGAATTCATACAAATTTCCAACAGAATAGCATCTGTTCCGTTTAAAAAGAAGCATATGGTTTTTTAGATTCAATTTTTCGCTTCCCACAGACTAGATGTTTGGCACCGGATTCAGAAAGCCCGGAATCTGTGAGACCGCGCAAATTTCGGGTAAAAAACTACGGGGAAAAGTGGGCGGAGTCGGGGCGGAGGCTAAAATGCAACCCTGGCACGGTTTTGCCGCACGGTTTTTCTGCACATTTGGACACGGTCATGAGGGGCGGAGCCTAAATTGCAACCCTGGCACGGTTTTGCCGCACGGTTTTTCTCGACTCCGCCCAAATTTCCTCGGAGTTTTTTCCCCGGAAAATTTTTTCTCCGGAATTTGCGGGGTCTCGAATCTGTTCAATCTCGATCGAAATCGCGCCCCTCCGTGTGAAAGACACGCGCGCGCAGAGCACGCGACGCGCCTGCAGGCACTGGGATCGCTCGCTTTTCTCTACTTTTCCTCGTGCCGCATGCCGGCGTCGACCTAATCGAATCATTTTTATAACTCTCTCTTGGCACGGCGCTATTCTTCTTTATCAACTCTTCAATATTGATAATGAATAGGAAGCGTATTCACAATTTCATAGAAACATTGACTGTTGCAACCCTTTTTCAAATTTTTTCTCTTTACATCTGTTTCGCAACGAATCGATCTCAGAAGAATATTTAAATCGTTGATTCCAGCTCTTGCACTCACTTCATTAATCAAAATTACCCGAAATAAGATCTGAATTCGGGTAATTTAGAATGGAGGACTCCGGTCAACTGCCAAATGCACAAAATGAGAAAACAGAGGAGGAAACAGTGAGTTCTAGCATACTTCATTAATTGAAACTTATACCAAATATTTTAAAGAATCGCTCCCAATACACAATGTCGGGTATATTGCACTTTATACAACATGAGTGGACAAAAAACGAATTAGATCGAACCAGGTGGGAAGCTGAACGAGCTGAAATGCAGGTATTCTTTTAAACATCGTTTTTGTACCTATCAAAATAAATTGCAGGCTCGTATTGCTTTTCTACAAGGAGAGCGAAAAGGTCAAGAAAACCTGAAACAAGACCTCGTCCGTCGTATCAAAATGTTAGAATTCTGCCTGAAACAAGAAAGGGCGAAAAACTATCGGCTAACACACAACGGTGAAGAACCCCCTTCGTTTGATGAGTCGGCAAATGAAAACTCTGCTCCAAGCGGTAAATTATATAGTTATTTTTCTTCAAAACATCAAGTTATTGCAGATAACAGTCACCTTTCGGCAGATCTTGACGCCTACATTAATGATGCTGGAGAAGCAGGAGGTAGTTTCCGTCAAGGAAGATTACTTTTGAAACGGTATCTCGAAGAAATCGGGTACAGCGAGCACATCATGGACGTTCGTTCATTTAGAGTGAAAAATCTTCTTGGATTATTACCACAGGTTAGTAAAGAATCCTTTCGCACACCAAAAACGTTTTGTTTCGAACTTTCAGACGGATCTTCCATCTAGTGAACGGTTAAACGGCAGAAAAGAAAAGAGTGACAGGTAAATTTCTGGAGGTCATAAAAAGCAGACTTTCATTTTCCTATAGTGATTGCAGTGATTCTGAAGATGGTCATGATGATGCAGCTCTTGATGCTGACGCCTCCAAAGCGTTCGAAGAATTTGACTTTCTCAACAGCATGGATGTGAAAGAAAAAGGATCAGATGCAGACGACTGGACTGGCAAAGGGGCATCGTATGAAAAGCTGATAAAACAATACAAAGATGATCCAAAAGTGAAACGGCGTTCACGGACATCAACGGAAGAGTCTGATGAGAAGACGAGCAGTGAAGTTCACAAGAACTTGGAGACCGATGTGCCGCCTGGCATCAAATCAGCAATCGACGCTTCCGCCCAACAAGAGTTACCCACACGGAGACAAGGAAGGCGCAGTGCCAACTTTGGCTACGGAAACGGAAACGAGCTTGATGTTGCTCTCGGTATGCAAGAAAACGAGAATATGGACATCAAGGATGAGTTCAAAGACGATGTAAGTTGGATTCGCTAAATGTTGGAATTCGCTAAAAACAATCACTATTTATAACAGTATTTTCAGGATGATGATACAAATCTGCCGCCTGTAAAATGGAACATCAAAGTGACACTTCGTTCTCATTTGGATACCATACACGCAATGCAGTTCCATCCAGTCGAGCCTGTTCTCTTCACGGCATCTGAAGATGGACTGATCAAACTATGGAACCTTGATCAGAAGAAAGAAGATAAACATAATAGTGGCGGCGGTACAGAACTGGAACCAGTTTACACTTTCCGTGGTCACAAGGGAGCAGTGCTTTGCTTAGTTCTATCTCCGACCGGAGACCATCTATATACAGGCGGACAAGATGGTAACATCTGCTGTTTCAACGTGCCTTCTTCCAACGGAGATCCATTTGACTCCTATGGTAAGTCAATAATATATTAGTTTTGTTTTAGATAACAAAATATACTTTTCTTGAAGTGCTGGGGTGAACATTAAGTTTCTTTTTTTCAAGTCATCAGGTGTTGTGTGAAAAGAATATTACTCCAAATGGTATTTATAAACACAAAATTTATAGTGCAAGTTGAAAAAAAAAAAAATAAATTGACCTTGGCTCTGTTCGTATGAGATTACTGAATACGTAATTTTCAGATCCACGGGTTCTTAGTGAAACTCTTACCGGTCACACAGATGCTATCTGGTCCGTCGCTTATCACTCGTCGAACAGTCGTCTCGTGTCTGCAAGTTCTGACTCAACAATTCGTTTATGGGAACCAGGAAATGGAGAGCCACTAATCAGAACAATTGGAGCTCCACAGCCTGGTATGATTCCAACTTCTGTCGACTTCGTTTCCACAGAAACTTCCCATTTACTTGCTGCCTACACACAATGTTACGCTCAAATCATCGATATTGACACTGGTAGCACTGTGATGGTCTTTGATTTTGGACCTAAAGTTGTTGGAACACCAACGATGAACAAAATTGTGAGCCATCCAACAATGCCGCTAACTCTTATTGGTGGAGAAGATCGGACAATTCGATATTTCGACAACACAACAGGAGCGATACTCAGTGAATCATTGGCTCACGTCGAAGGAGTATCTTCATTAGCAATTGATCCAAACGGGCTATATCTTCTGTCAGGAAGTCACGACGGAAGTATCAGGATGTGGAATATGGAGAGAAAGTCTTGTCTTCAGGTAAAATTATGTTCAAAAGATCTTTTCATTACCGTTCTTTTTATTTCAGGAAATATCTGCTCACCGGAAGAAGAATGACGCAGCAGTAACGTCTGTTGCTTTCCATCCCTCAAGATCTCTTATCGGATCTGCTGGAGCCGACTCTCTCGCCAAGGTCTACGTGTCAGGAAGCAATTAGATCGTGTTAAATTTCTTTTATTGATTCCCAGTTCATTTTCAACCGATTGTTTCCGAAAGTATAATAGGAATTCGCCAGTTTATTTTCCTGTTTTGTGCCCAACCACTACCCACATTTCCACAATTTAACTGCTCTGCATTATCCCTATTGTAGATAACCAAAATTCCCCCACAATTCCCACGTAAATCTAATTTTTAGCCCCTATTCCTACTGAATTTTTTGAGCCTTAATTGGAAGGAGGAACACCGGTCGAACACGCTTGTGAGCTTCTAAATTTACCGAGCAATGTAAATAGCACTCTGACAGTCATCTTAGCGTTTAGATCGACATTTGTCAGATTTCCTTAGCTATTGAGTTTTTCCCTCCTTTTAAGATTTATAGCTAGGTATTAATGATAGGACCGACATTGAAACTTATGAAATTAATTTTTACTGATATCAGAAAACAAAAATGGTTGTTAAGTTTCTTTACAGCTCTAGACATGTGTTCCGACTTTCCATTTCCTTTTGTCTTAATATTCTGCGCCATGTTCTGTTCTCTCGGCTACACATACTCCCAAAAGCCTAGTTTTAATCGATCGTAACCCACCGAAATCTAAATACAGATCGTAAGTTCTCATGCTCGTCTACTTCATAAAACCCATCCATTTGACTCTTTTTCATCCTTTCTCTTCCTTTTTTCTCGGTCGATAGACTATTGTTCAATTCGTGGACTGTATCATAAACAACCGAGACTTTCTTCTTTTTGCTACACATCGAAAATACAGATTTTCTAAGAAAACAACCTTCGCCAAATCCTTTTTTTTTTTGACTTGCGGGTTGTTTTGGGAATTTTTTAAACCTGAAGATCACAGAACCTCAAAGCGACACAATTTCTTTTTTTTCCCACAATGTTACGCTGGCGTACAGATTAAGCCGAGATTATGACTTGAACTTACAAGAACTTGCTAGGTGCAGTGCATCTTGAGACCAACTGAGCAAGAAAAATATTCAACCTATCCGGGACGTCAGAACGAGCGGTTGACATGGATTAAGTTGAAAGAAGAAAAGAGTCTTCTGAAGTATTGTTCCTAATATGACAAATAATAGTTAGATCAAAACAAAATTAGAAGAAGAATGTAAGGTAAAGTGAAAAGATTTTGATCATGTGTCCAATAATAAGAAGCATAAGGCGGGTTTATTCCTTGCCAGTATGTTACAGTACCAGACAAAAACCTTCATAATTTTTGATTTTAACAAGGACTCTACACTTTTTGGAATTTCATTTTTTGGGTTTCCGTGTTACAGTAAGTATCTGAAACAAATAAAATCGCCCTATAAGTTGAACTGCAAACCTTGTTTTAGATTAAGGCCCTTTTTCAAAACGGAAACTCTGAAAATCAGAAAGTTTTTGATTCGAGTTTTTAAATTAGGCTTTTCCTGGCACCAAGTTTACAGCAAAAAAAAGCATACTTGCAAAATCTCGGGCCGGCCCGGGGTATTTACGGACGTTGATTTTTTGAACTTTTTTTCAAAAATATTGAAATTTTTTCAAAAATTTAAACAAAAACGATCGATTTTTTGACTACTTTTTACTTTGTAATTTTGGTTAATAATGTACCATTTTTCTTTTTAATTCAAAAAAAAATTACCCGAATTTTCGTTAGAAATTTTTCAACTGTGGCCGAGAAAATTCGTCGACCGGCCCGTCCCGGCCTTTTGCAACTATGAAAAAAAGCTTTTGCGCGGTATTGTATGATACAGACAATGCATAATCTCAGTTTCTTGTTATTATTGAACGAAATCTTTTAGTGGTACAAATGACAAGTGAAAGGGAATTCGAAGAATATTGTCAATTCAAAAAAAAGCAGATTCTTTTCCAATAATCAACTATGCAAATGATGTTGTTGATTGTGCTCTTTGTTATTTATTTTCAATGATTAACCCATTTTCAGTAACCCAATTTTCCATGAACATGGAGGTTCTTTATTTCAATGACTCATGATTTTTTCCTGGCGTTTCATAAATTTCCGAGACAAACTTTAACAAGAATATTCGTTTTACACATGAATAGTTAAAATCCGTTGATGATTCAATGATGTTTTCCTGAACCTTCGAAACTGTTCTTTGTTCAGAATGCACTGAACTAGAAGGATTTAGTCAGAATTGTAGTTGTCGTGGAGCATCATGTCATGCTGAAACTAAAAAGAATAAGGAAGAAGAAAGTTTGAAGATTAGTCTACCTGACGCATTTGGGTTCAGTGTACTTAACAATGTATGTATCTTTAGCTAGTTCTTTGAATTCAGTTTTGCAGTATCAACAACTACGATTCGGTGATTTATCAATTTTTTAAGTGATCGTTCATGTATTTTTCGTAAAAAAGGAACTGGAGTTGTATCGTTTTATCGTCAGTCGTTTTCCTTTTTTTTTGTATTCGAGCCAATTTCCGTTATTGTCTGATAAAAACAGATTAATTTTCATTTGCTTTCAGTTTTCCACCGCTTCTCCTATATGTAATTGAAAATGCGGATGCGGAACTAATTTTTTAGCATCCTTGTGTTTTACCTAATTCTTTTTTATGATTTCAAACAGTCTTTCCCAAAAAAAAGTAAATTTGGAATTTGACTATTTAATAACGTAATTTTTCGAAGAAAACTACAGCTCATGAAAATTTCCAGGAGATTACTGTAGTTTCCAGTTCTCTTGCAAATTCGGGAAACTGTTGAGAATTATTTGAAAATAAAGATAAATCCAAAATGTGTCCTGTGGTCGATAAAATGGAACAGAACTGTGGAAAAAGAAAGTTACCGTACACAGTTTAATAGAACGCCCCAAACCATCTTTAAGTCCATTCATCTCGGTTACCATGAAAGATTGCGGAAAGTGGTGAACTGAGAAAATGTTTTTCATAATATGATAAGCATTTTTCCAGTTGATCACTTTTTGATATCTCTTACAGGGAATGAGATATGTGCGTTTAAATGTGAAAGTTAGGGGAGGTGTTCTTTTAGAGTGTGTAACCGGAATCTGAGAAACATTCTGTAAAACGATTTCTTTCCTTTTTCCACATTTCTGACGTCGTATTCATAAACATTTATCTAGAAGTATATTTTTTAATTCGAAAAATCAACGGAATTATTTACCGGAAGAAAAATTGGACCATGAGAATGTACTGAAATTGTTCTTTTTCCTAAATCACTTTTCTGTTTTTAAAACAGGAGAACTGCTTCTGAACTATCAATTCTCACACACAAAAAATGAAAAATATTTGTTTTCGAACAGTGTAACTTGAATTTCTAGCTCTATTCATTCCTGCAATTTTCGAATTTATATTTCTAAATTATCGTTCGAATTTCAGCATCATTTGACGATTTCAAACTTTTACAATTTTGATAAAGCCCGACTTCCAAGAGTTTCCTTTTTTCGTTGAATGATAATTCTATTATTTCATTCGAGACTCGAAACTCCGCCCACTTTCTCTAGAAGTAGACACCGAGTTCTCATAGCTTCTGCCCAAATCGCATTCTTTCTTGCTTCCCCCCTTAACTCCGCCCCTATTTATTATAAAAGTCATATAATTTGAAAACAAATTCTTGTAATATGTTCACAGAAGAACAACTCATGACGTTCTCGTATACTGTCGATTTCGGTGAGCCCGAATGGTTGAAGATTTATTACCATGGAATATCAATTGTATCCACAATTATCTCATTTTTCTCAATGTATGTCATATTGTTTCAAAGTGGAAAAATGGACGGATACAGATATTATTTGTTCTACATGCAGGTTAGTTCAATTGCTCACAAACGTCGTATTATGTATTTCATTTTTCCAGTTTGCCGGCTGGATGATGGATCTTCATATATCCACATTAATGCAATTCATCCCATTATTCCCAGTATTCGGTGGATACTGTACTGGAGTTTTGACTCAATTCTTTGGAATTGATGACTCTTTCCAAACAGTAAGTTTGGTTCAATGGTTTTTGTTGTGACAATCAGAATAAAGACCAAAACTAAAAATCAGTTCTTTGTGGCTTTATAAACCGTTGGAAAAACACCAGAGAATCATTTTTTGATATTGCTAACCACAAAAAATATTTTTAAATATTTTTTTTGATAATACGAACACCGGCATACAAATTACAGGAAACAACCACTACAGTTTTTACATTGTAAAATAATAAATACATCGTGGACGGTAATTGCTCACCTCACCTAGTTCTTCATATTGGGACATGTTGACTAATTGTTTTTTTTCAGACATACACCGCCTTCACAATCTGTCTGGTAGCAAGTGCCTTAAACAGTTGTTTTGTTCGAAAACATCAAGCTATATCCAAAATATCATCAAAATATCTTTTAAATGACATCCCATACATTATCGTCATTTTTCTTCTCAATTTCTATCCAGTTGTTGCCGCAACATTGCTCTATTTGAGTATGCTTTCAAAGGAAAATCAAGTGATTCTTGTCAAAGAGGTCATCCCTTTCTATAAATATCTCAAAATCTTAAATTTCTGATCTTCAGGTCTACCCAAATCTTGTTGATAACTTTGCTCATCTTTCGAACTACGTAGTCTTTGACTCCAATATTTGGGCGATTATCTTCTTTGCTTTTATATTCTTCGGATGTACATATACCTTGATTCTCATCGTCACCACCACATATTCAATGTTCAAAACTTTAGAAGATAACAGAAAACATATCAGTTCTTCCAACTACGCAAAGCATCGAGCAACGCTAAGAAGTCTTCTGGCTCAATTTGCCACGTGTTTTCTGATTGTTGGACCTGCTTCGATATTCTCCCTTCTGGTGGTGATTCGTTACGAACACAGTCAAGGTTGGCCTCAAAAATAGAATCGAAAATCAACGAAACAATTTTCCAGTGGCTACACATTGGATTATTGTTGCTCTCACTCTTCATTCAAGTGCAAATGCGATTGTGATGATTATCACTTATCCTCCATATAGAAATTTTGTGATGTTATGGAAACCAAACAGGTCAGATTTGGAACAACTTGTGATCATCCTATCATTCAAAGTTATTTTCAGATCGTTCCGTTTCTCCAAAACACAGCGGTCAGTAGATATGAATACCAGAATACACACGGAGAGAAGTTTTGCTGTAACCATGACCTCATCAAGATCCTGATTTCTTCTCATCAAGATCCTGATTTCTCCTCATCAAGATTCTGATATTATTTTTTACCTCAACAGTGTTCATAATAAAGTATCCCGTTTTACCCCATTCTACACTCAATGGATCTTTTTGTTGGAAATATCAAAAGGGTCAAAATCTAAAGAATGCAAAACGTCTATTATCAAAAATCTTGTATCAGTCTACCAGTTTTTAATATCTTATACAGGGACCGAGATAAATTGGCTCAAAGTTGAAAGGAACTCTTCTCTCGAGATGTCAGGAACTCTTCTCTCGAGATTTTAGTCTGGATGAACTGAACCGGAGAACGTACTGTGGTACATGTCTGCGATAATTTCTGGAGAGAATTGAAACTACAAAAAAAATGAGAAGAACGTCAAGATCACTAAGTTCATTGGAACAAATCAGAAATGCATGGAAGACAAATCCATTGAACTGAACATCATCTGATTCTTCAAATATTGAAAAACGTAATCCCCGGAAATTTTTTTTTCTGTTTTCAGAGTGAACTGAGGGAACTGACAACTTTCGAGTTTTTGAGCTTCAGTTGTTTAGAAGTTGGAATTTTTCCAAGCTATAAGATTACAGAACTTGAGAATTCCACAATTTCTAAGTTTTCGACCTTGGGAATTCCCGAATCTTGGAATCTGTGAGTTAGAGTAACTTCAAATTCTGAATTTCACCTCTTCAGTTTTGGAATTCTAACCTTTGGTTTTAGGAACTTTCGAATTCCCGACGAAAATTAAATAACTTTTCATTTTCTGAATTTTTGGATTTCGAATATTCGAACTTCCCAAATTCTGGAGTTTTAAGTTTTCTAAAGTCTGAGAGAGAGAGAGAGAGAGAGAGAGAGAGAGAGAGAGAGAGAGAGAGAGAGTTTCTAAATTTCTAAGTTTTGAACTTTTTGAGAATCTGAGATTTACCGAATTTTTCGAAATTTTCGAAATTTCCAAATTTCTGAATTCTCCAAATTTCTAAATTTTCAAATTTTCAAATTTCTGGATTCTTTTAAATTGGAGAGAAAATAACTTTTTTCCTGGAGATCTGAAGAGAAAGTTTTTGTTGTCAAAAACAGATGAGATAAATACATAAACAAGTTTCAGATGCCGTTCCTCTACAATCGGACTCCCAATCTGTTGCGAATTCAACTCTCCACGTCACAACTTTCTCTCCGATCAAGAACTTTTCCGTGTTGCTAGAATACTTACCTAATAAAGAAACTGATCTGATTGATATCTACAAAAACTGTTTGTCCCTTCTATCTTTCCCTTTATAAACCGTTCTGTGATCCGTCAGATAACAAGCCAACGATGACAATTAAATAAGCCATTTATCGAGGAATACTTGGAGAGAGACGGGATAAAACAAGATTTGATACCGAAAAATTGATCATGTCCTGGTCTGCAAATCTCCCTTCTTTGCCACAGTACAGTTCACATTTTGTGTTTGTGCCCGAGTAATACGGTAACTGAACTCACATCCCACCCATTTGATCTCTCACACAGAACAAATCACTCACAGACCAACTACCTTTTGTTTATATTTGTAAAATGTTGCGAAGTAATAACGGAAATAGTAATTTGAAAGATTAAGTTGTTAATCTGTGAATTGAAGATTACTGTACCACTTGAACCGGCTATAAATACAATAGCCACTTTTGAAAGAGATCACATCTGAACTGCTGAACTGAATATGCGAAGACACAAAATTTCCAAAACTTTGTTGTTTTATAATCCTTTTTAGTTCGTGTCCTCGATAGTTACAAGTAGTTATCCCTGGTAAATAAAGTTTAGAGATATCCGTTCCCATCAATTTTCATTTTTTAATATCTCCTGATTTTCGAGCAGACCTCACTATAACTGTAGTTTGTGACAGAAAACCCATTTGATCTCTTTCACAGAACTAAATCAAAACCTTCCGAACTTTGTCCTCAACGCGGTATTCTTCGTATTCGATAGTTTTTAGCAGTTCAGAAAAAATATAATAAATCAAACACTGTCAGGTTTAATGTTTCGATGACTTTTGAGATACATCATTGATCACGCTTATCTATAAAAATCTTCTTCTCTTGCAGATTTTTCACCTAATTGTAAAACTCTCTATTCACAATTTTCTGAACTTGGAATCACTTAAATGTTTTCCCAAAACCGAATTTCCAGACACAAAATGTCCTGCTGGGGGAACTATTACCGGTGTCTTATTCTATTCGTTGCCTTTTTATGCCTGACGTCCATATGTTCAAATTACATTATCATTAATTTCTCATTCATTTGTATGCAAGAAGATCTCACTGACTTTGTAGTTGTTAATGGGGTTGGTTTGGTACTATCTGAAGACAGCAGGACGATTTAATGAACTTCAGACCAAAACAAACATTTATACCTACGACGGTGACCATAAAAAGTATATCATGTGGGCAGTGGGTGCTGGAACAGTACTTGGCACTGTGCCAACAAACTGGCTCGTCGTGAAGTTTGGAGCCAAGTGGACATTTTTAGTCGCTGGATTGATTTCTGCTGCTTCAACAGCATTGATTCCTTTAGCGGCAAAATACGATTATTATCTTCTCCTTTTTCTTCGATTCGTACAGGTATAGTCGGCATCCACTTATTTTAAAGTTTTCCAATTTTTTCAGGGTTTTGCCTATTCTACTGATTTCGCAGCAATCGGAATCATAACAGTTCGATGGGCTCCACTCAACGAAGTTGCATTGTTCCTGGCCATTCTGACTTGTTTCACGGGAGCTGCTTCTATCATAACTAACTCAGTCACTGGATTTATCTGTGAAAGTTCTTTCGGATGGAAGTATGCATACTATCTACACGCATTCGTAGGACTTATTTTGTTTGCATTATGGGCTGCATTTTACATTGATGATCCACAAGATTCGAAAAGAGTATCCGATAGAGAGTTAACGGGAATTCACAAGAATAAATCGGCTGCTCATTTGGACAAAAAATCAGACATTCCTTATACGGTAAGCAAATACCCAACAACACTGGTTACATTAAAGTACCGTAAAACCTCTAATAGAACGACACCCGGATCGTCCACTTTGAGCCTATATATCTCATTTTCTGTGAAAAATATCAAAAAGTGGCTAACTAGTAAAATGTTGCTGATATCCTGATAAACATTTTACTAGTTAACCACTTTTTGATATCTTTTAAAAGAAGTGAGATATATAGGCTCAAAGTGAACGATCCGGGTGTCGTTCTATTAGAGGTTTTACGGTATGTTCAGAAACTCTTCACAAGTCCTGTTGTTCTTATTATTTGGCTGAATGCATTCTTCGAGATGTCTGCTGTGATCTTTTTCACCACATATTTACCTATTTATTTTCACCAAGTACTCGGGTTTTCAATTCAACAAACTGGAGTCATTGTGGCAATTATTCTAGGTGTTAATATACCTCTTCGGCTTGCATCAGCTACGTTCAGCGATCGAATCACGTGAGTCAAGATGAGATTTACAGAAGTCTATTGAATCAGAAAATTTCAGATTTTTGACCGAGAAAACTAAAATCATAATTTTCAATTCGATATCAGTGGGACTTTCTGGTCTTCTGTTAGCGTGCACTGCGTAAGTAAAATCTGAAATTTTAGATGATCCAGACACAAATATTTTCAGATTTATTCCATCGGAATTCAATGTCGAAATCTGCTGGTATTTTGTTGGGATAATGATGTGCATTTCAGTGAATTGTGGTGGATTTTATAAATGTGCTGCTCTCCATGCCAGGTATTCTAATTTCTTCTGTGATCTACAAAACGCTCAGTTTCAGACAACATGCTCACATTGTAATTGCTGCAATTCAATTCACAAAATGCCTGGCACTTTTCACTGGTCCCACATTGGTCGCATTTTATGTCAAAGTGGAATCAAACCAATCACAGTGGATTCCAGTTTATCTATGTCTTGGCCTTTCGATGTTTGCTGTATGTTGTTTGGCAATTCAAAGTTTCAAAAAAGTTAAAAATTTCAGGCCAACTTGATTTCCGTATTTGTGTTCACCGATGAGCCAGCAAAATGGACAGATAAATATGCGGAAGTGCCTTTAGAAGAAGCAAAATGTTGAAATTGTTTTAGCTAGTGCAAGTTCAACCTTACCTCTGTGAAGTATTCTTCCGGATGCTTCACCATCAGAAAAAAACCTCTATGAGTGTTGACTTGTTGTCTTCGTATGAAAATGAATTGTTTTTATTTTGAATGTGAAATCTGTTCTAGACATCAACCCGTTTATTTTTACACTAATGCACCGAGGTTTTAATTACTCTACTTTCAGTTTTGGTCTTAAACATTGACGTAGTACCCATCGTGCTATCACAAAAAATAATGCTAGTACAAGAAAAACAATAGAACCGACGAATACGATAATGTCAATCATGTAAAATGAAATGTATGACATTTTGCGAGAAATTGGGTCAAGATTTGGAAGTTCTCCGTATTTGGCTCCGAACTCTGCATGTTTTACAAGAAGATCATGAGGGGATACGGGCTGGTCTTGAAGTTGTTGAGCTAGACGTTCAGCGTTGATTTTATATCTGAAAAGATTCGAAGTTCACTAGAACAAATATGTTATAAACAAACCTCTCTTCCGTCAAAATAGTTTTGATTGCTGATCTCAACTTATCGAAATTACTCAAATCATATTTTGATAAAGTAATAGACCCGTTGTGTCTTTCCAAAGTTTTTGAGTTTCTCAATTGGTCTGCGAAAACGGGAATAAGAACTGCAGGTTTTCCCATATAGCTAAATTCAGTTACACTTCCCAGACCAGCATGAGTTATGAAAGCGGAGAGACGGGGATCGGCTGAAAAAAACAATGCTCAGATTTAAAAATTTTGAAAAAGAGCAAACCAAGAAGAGCAGTTTGTGGAACCCATTTTGAAAAGTGGAGATTAGGAAGGTTCTTGGAAAAACTGACATCGTCTTCTTCGTATTTCCAAATGAACGTTACATCTGGTAATGATGCGATGACTCGCACGATTGTCTGTCTGGAATTGTTTTTTTCAATTTCGGATATGTTTCAAAAGAATTTGCACTTGTAAATCGTTGGCATGTCTTTGGAGAAAATCATCGAGCCAAACGAAATTAACACATTCTTCTTATTCTTATCCAAAATTTGGTTGTACTCTTCGGATATCTTTTCTTGTTTCATTTGGGTCGCATTTACTGATATTCCTCCGATCATAACTGTTTTTGTCAGAAGTGCACGTGGGTAATCCAGGTACGGATTTCCATTCATGAACAGGAAAGGAGAGCGGGCAGTCATATCCTGAAAGTGAAATTAATTTTTGAGAATTCAGAGTCAAAAGTTTACAGCAATATCTATCAGTCGCTCAGGATTTTTAAAAGAGGCCATGGGTGGTGGGTGAACGAATAAATTGAAAAATACATCTCCAATCGTATTCTGAAGACGTTCCGAGAAAGTCATATCGTCTCCGAAAGAAGAAATCATGCCTGGAAAACAAATAATCGTTTACAGAAGCTTGACAACGCTCACTTGGCATAACAGTCGGAGAAGAAGGTTCTCCAATTAATCTGCTCATAAATGGATGATGGGTCATCGACAACGATGGAAACAAAGCTTTGATTTCGAGATATTCAGCAATTGCTAAAATTAGAAACTTATTTTTCTTCTACATAACTCGATCTCGAACACTTACGGTAGGATGTTGCACATAGGAACTCAAACACCATGGCATCGAATTTCCGATTCTTTAGTTCATCCAGAACCGAAAGATCATTTTTCAAATCTTCATAAAGCTGCTGAAACATTCTTGTGAATGCTTTGATGGCTGGAACAAACTGTATCGCTGTTGCATCTTTAGACCAAAACTTTGAATAATCTGAAGTGACTCCAAGAGATTCCAACTTTTTACTTGGCTGAATGTAGACGATATCTCTTGTAGATTCCAGATACTTGACGTTTTCGTATTTTCTTAGAATAATTGGAGCTAGAAAAGTAACATTGTGTCCAGCGTCCGATATAGTATCCGCAATTTTAGCAAGGAATTTATGATGACTGTGAGCATAAAGCGGGCAAAATACGAGAAAATTGAATGAAGAGGCTGATCCGACCAGAATCAAGAGTATTGAAAACAATGCGATTTTCATTTCGAGTATTGGTAGAGGTACATCGGTGTCTCGTTATCACTTTCATTTTATACTAATAAAATGCTTTTCTGACTTGATAGTTGATAACTGAAAAATCACAAAAAACCCCCGTCTAGTTGGTTAGACACAATGTAGTTTTGGGTGTAGTGAAATTGTAGTGTGATAAGATAACAACCATTTTATGATCAAAATATGACACAGGCAATACACAAATCATGGAATGAGGCGATCGTTTTTTGAGAGGAGCAGTTTGTAGCCAAGCACGGCGATTGTGGAGCCAAGATAGGGTCCCGCCCAATAAATATAGTGGTAAGTCCAAAATTTAGAAGGGAGAGAAGATGTTGATAGAACAATTTCAGCTACAACGTTTGGAGACAATGCACGAACTGGATTCATAGCAGTGCCAGTGATTGAGGCCCTGAAATTCTGGATAGAATAGTAAAAATTGTTCTCGGTCCTGTCTTACGTTGCAAAGATATTGACGATAACCATCAATCCAAGGTACAGAGGAGTTGCTTCCGTCTGAAATAAGAATGTTCTTATTTCATCAATTTTCTGCACTAACCGGCTCACTATCCACCACTAGCATGAGAATGACAGTTACGAAGAAGTAAGTGGTAATTGTTTCACTCATCAATCCCTCCCACCATTCATGATTAACTCCTAAATGAGTTATTCCAGATGATGTTGCAGATAGTTGGGTCGTCAGAAGAATCGTCTTCTCATAAGTTGAGTTATGAACTTTATCGTATCCATACTCAACACCTTGCGATGGAAGAGTGTATCGGATACTGGAATAATTCTCCCAAACAAGAAAGTCTCGCTTTCTTTGCAAGCATGCAGATAAAAGATTTCCACAGAAACCTCCAAAGAATTGAGATGCCATGTAGAATGGGAGTGCGAGTGGTGGTAGTTTCTGACACAAAACCATCGCCCAGGAAACGACTGGATTTAAGTGAGCGCCACTGATTTTCCCAAAAACTGCAATCACGACAATTGTTGCGAAGCCATGGGTCAATGCTGCATGACTAAGACCAACAGGTTGACTGATATCATATACATTAGCTTGCATGGTTCCTGAAATAACAAAATAAGGGTTTGCAGAGCTTAAAAAAATTACCGCTGAAAATAAAAATAAAAGTTCCTAGGAATTCAGCGTAGCATCTGCTAATGAGTGAATATGGTCTTGCTCGATCTGCTTTCTGATTATTTGTGCTTATGGCTCCTTGAATAGACGATATGAAGCTTTTTCGTCGATGCTGAAAACATACAAATATTTTAGAAAACTGATTTTGTGGAACTTACTCCAATTGGAACATCATTGTTTAGCGGTGGGGGAGTCATGAGAAATCGGGAAGAGTGGAACAAAAAATGTAAAATGAAAAGTCCTTTCCTACTTTTGATGAGTGTTGAGTTACCAGCGGACGAAGCGAGGGTTCCGGTAACTTGAGAATTGTAGATTGCCCCCATTTTTGCTTTTTTCATCTTTTTGCAATGAAAAATTATGTAATGTAATACTTGAAAATGGAAAAAAGGTTCAAAAACCGGAAGCATGACCGAACATGATACTGTTGAAGAGAAATGAACATGTCAGATAAAAGGAAGTAAAAGAAAGCGAAGAGAAGGAGGAAGAAAAATGTTTTTAAGTTCAAAGGAAATGAAGGAATTTAAATCTACAAAAACTTATGGAAAATATTCAAAACAAAGATCATGAAAAACAAAAAATGTTTTGAAATTTCTTGATTTGGCCCGTTGCGAATATGGTAAAATCAAGAAAAATACGTTTGTTAGGATGATTCATGTGACACACAACGACGTAAATGTCTATAAAATTTTTGAAGAAGAGATTTAAACGATTCGTTCCGGAAGTCGTATGAAGCGTAGGAGAGAAGCGTAATTTACTAATGTAGACATTAGTTTCCGAAGTAGAAGTTGTGTTCGATAATTCCCATTTTTTCCAGAAATTATCTTTCTGGTAGTCCATCGCTACATTCTTGTCTTGTTAATTCCGAATATGCAGAATCTTTTCGATAAAAATCTTTTCATTTTTTACATTCTCATTAATCAAATGCACATCCCCAAATCCATGGTGCTCTCTCAACTTGTCAACTCATTCCATCTCGATCCTCCTGACTCGTTTCCATCGGTCAAGATGACAGATTTCCCATCTCATTTCAGCTCCCCATCGTGTATTCTCTACTCACACGTTTCCCATCAAAATCCACTACCACCACCACTTTTCTTGTTCTTCTCCTTCTTTTTTTCGCCCGATTTCGATGTCTTCAAATGGGACGAGTCAGCCGAAAAAAAGATATCAGTTGAGAGACGAGAAGTCATCCGGTGGCTCGTCTCTGCGGCCTCCTCGACAAGCTTGCTCACATCCTGCCGTGGCCATTTTCAAATGCAATATTCATATCATATCAATCGTGTCTTCCTTCTTCTTCTTTTTCTCCATCTCCTTCTTCAACTATCCCCTTCTTCTTCCTTCTCCTTAACTTCCATCAATATTCGACAAAGTTTGCTCTCAAATATTTCACCACACCTGATCCCAGACCTGGACCTAGAATGATAGAGTCGTCTGGAACGACTTGTTAGTTCAAATTCCACTCACATGTCCTGTTTATTTTTCTCTCTCTCTCCAAAAGATCTAACTCAAGAGATAAATTCCTAGTTTTGAGTCGCTCATCTTTTCACGTCATCCATCTTCTCGAAGTTCCCCAAATTTTTTGAACTGCCCATCAATCATAAAATCAATAAATCCTTCTAGATTTCGTCGTATGACTACGCTTGAATTATCGCTTCTCACTTTTCTTCGTCATCCCTCCTCACTTTCTTATTCTTTACCCACCCCCCTTCATTTTATTTCAGGGCCGGCTCCTCAAAATCCGGAATGTGAGTTGAGTGTTCCAAAAGATGCAGAGCTTACATCGTCGGACGCTGTATTCCGCTTCAAATCGACGTCTACGGACCCAGATTGCCGTTATTCTCCTTGCTGGAGCACTATTCTTCCTTATTGTTCTACTTCCCTTTATCAAAACTGGTTGGTTTGAATCTTCAAACTCTTTTTATGACTATTTTCCACCTCCCAAACACCAAATCAACGAAGGAGCCTAATGTGGAATTTAGCCCCTTAGCTCAGAGTCAATTCTCCCAATATTGCGCATTTATACCGGAAGGAAATCAGCTTTCCTTTAATGACACATGACTCGTGTCCCAAATATTCTTTATTTGATTTTCAACGAATGTTCCAGATATTCCTAACGATATCTTGTCAGTGGATGAAAATGGAAGGTTGCGAAGAACACGACGATCCGTGGAGTACGAATTTGACGATTGTCGGCCAAGAATTCAAACGAGTGAGTACAAAAAGAGTTGAGAAGTGATGGGTGAAAGGGTCATGAATAATTTAGAAGGAAACGTCTTTTGAAAATGAGAACATTTTTAGAACAAGTGGCCATTAAAGTATGACGACAGAACAACACTTGTTGTTGAATACGACCATTTACAATTAAAGTTTTTTTGAGCATTTCTGCCATGCTGCCTACGTGACAAGTGTCCTGTCAAATATGTTGGATTTGGGACCCAGGCGCAGGATCCAAGAGTACATTTGTTCAGAGGGTACATAGGGTCTTGGGGTGTAAGACATTTTAGCCTATAATTTTGAGCAAGAAGCAGAATAGTCTGTTTAAAAAAGTTTGTTTTTTTCGTCCTTTCACATATACCACAAAATTTCATGTACCCTTGAAACCAAAGTACCCTAACGAAGAACTAGATGTACCTTTTTCTGATGTACGTTTTGATACTGGACCCAATTGCTAGGCAACATTCCCACCTTAGGAACGGTTGAAAACGCATCCTATATCTTATTCAAAACTCGTCCAACTTTTGCTATCATACTTGCCCAAACCAAGTCAAGGATTCCCACATCGTTACAATTCCCCCAAATTACAAGGGAGCTGTAAATCCAGTCCGAACAAATTTTTATATAAAAATAATTTCACATGAATGCTGAAAAGACAGTAGTTCCGGAATAAGTTGGCTAATGCTCGCTGAAGAATGCATGCACCATTTCTGAATAGTCATAAACAATTCATGTGCAGATTTTCTTGAGGAAAAGAAGTATCCATCACGTCACTTTCATCTGAAATCCAACATTTGAACACGTTCATCCTTTTTTAGCTTCAAATGGAAATTCATCTCAATTTCCCGCCGACTTCTTCTCTCTTGAAACTCGTCGTCGCGGAGGCGTTATCGTTCACATCGCCCTTCTGATCTACATGTTCGTGGCGCTTGCCGTTGTTTGTGACGAATTTTTCGTACCATCCTTGTCAGTTATTACTGAAGTGGTCAGTTGATCTTACTTTCAGGAACTATCTAACATCAAATATTTAGCTCTCGATATCAGATGACGTGGCTGGCGCAACATTCATGGCTGCCGGTGGGTCGGCTCCAGAATTTTTCACTTCACTCTTTGGAGTTTTCGTTGCGCAGGATAATGTGGGGGTTGGAACTATTGTAGGTAAGTACTAAAATAAACAAATATTAGGAGAATAGAACCCTCAATCAATTTTCTCAGGATCTGCCACATTCAACATCTTATGTGTTCTCGCTTTCTGTACACTTTTCTCTCGTCAAGTTTTGCATCTCACCTGGTGGCCTTTATTCCGTGACATGTCTTTTTATACACTGTCCCTTTTTCTTCTTTTGATATTTTTTGGAGACGAAGTCATCAAGTGGCATGAGGTGATTACATCGCATTTTAATGTACAAACCTCTGTAATTTCATAATTTCAGGCTTTAATAATGTTCTCCATTTACATTGCATATGGGTTCTTCATGAAATTCAATGGGTTCCTGGAGTTGAAAACTAAGCAATTCTTGTTTCGTAAAGTAGGAATCGGGAGTGAAGTTGTCCCAACAACTTCTGTAGAAGCGGCAGCTGGATGCACACCCCGAAGTCCCCATTCTCTGGGAGCACAAGGACCTCGAAGAAGTTTTCCCATGATTCACGGAGGACAGGAAGTCAGAAAAAGTATTGCTCAATTGGTAATTGGGGATGAGGACGATACTACTTCGTCTTCTTCGTCGTCAGAATCGGAGAGATCTATCAAACTGAAGCCAGTTGCCAATGGTGTTCCAGAGATTCGGCAAAACGGGAGAACTATCATGGTGAAGCCAGCTAATGACCCGGACTCGGCTTTCAATAATCAGAGTAATTCGAAACCCGTTTTAGAATTTTATGAGTGAGAATTATTCTAGATAGCATCACAACTAGTGTTCCTCCAATCGACTTTGGTGAGAGCCATATTATTGTCATCAATAATAACAACAACAATAAACGCAAAAATGGAAACAATGGAACTACTCATTTGACTCCAGTTGAAACAGTTAATCCATCGTCAAACGGACATCTTGAAGTTTTTCAGCCAAACGGAAACCCTGTTCCACCAATTGCACTGGATAATGTATACGGAAATAGTTGATTCTCCATTATTCAAAATGTATTTTTCAGCTTTCCGTGGCTTCTTCGACAGCTGAAAAACCATTGGATCTTTCTTGGCCAGAAGCCAATCATAAAAAAATCATTTACTTGTTCCTGGCCCCTATCACTTTTCCACTGGCTTATACTCTTCCTGATGTTCGAAAACCGGTAAGACTGACATAATTACTTTTTTCCCAACAAAAATTTGTCTTGCAGAAGCTTCGTAAATTCTTCGCCATCACATTTATTGGAGCGATTCTCTGGATTGCTGCCTACTCGTATTTGATGGTTTGGTGGGCCAATACGATTGGAGAAACATTCGGAATTCCAACCGAGATTATGGGATTGACTATTTTGGCAGCTGGTACCAGTATCCCCGATCTGATCACGAGTGTCATTGTCGCTAGAAAAGGGCTAGGCGACATGGCTGTATCCTCTTCAATCGGTTCTAATCTCTTCGATGTTTGTGTTGGTCTACCGATTCCTTGGCTTATCCATTTTCTGATTGGAGTTTTCAAATCAGAGCCAACTCAAAATAGTAAGACCTCGTACTCATCTGAATAAATCAGAAATTATTATTTTTCAGTTTCCGTGACTTCAAATGGTCTCGTCTGCTCTCTCGGATTACTATTCGCAATGCTGATTGTATTACTGACTTGTGTCGCTATTTCCAGATGGAAAATGGATAAATTCTTTGGGCTGTTAATGATTTTCTCGTACTGTGGTTTCTGTATGCTCTGTATTCTTCTTGAAACTGGACATTTGAAATGTCCCCTTAGAAACAGTTGTTAATCCTCTGAAGTAGATATTTCTCGAACATTCCAACCAATTTTCATATGTTACCCGGTTTTCAATATGCTTCCCCGTTTTTTCCAGACATTCATGAAAGTATCTTAAAAATTCCTACATGACTTTTTCCAATACATGACGTTTTCCAAAATCTTCCATTATTTTTTATTCAAAAATAGTAGATGTTATTACAAAAATATTGCCAAAACATGTGTGTCTGTCTGATTCCTTCCCGCTGAATAAACATAATGATAATACTTTTCTCTATTCTCTTCCATGTTTCGAAAAACAAAAAGAAACAGAAATTTACTAGACCACACCCAAAATATTTCTCCGGACACTTTCTGGTCAGGTCCAAAAAATTCAAAGTTACACAGAAGAAGTTCAAAGAGATCGAGAGACTCAGAACGAGTATTGTGTTGGAACTGACTTAATGCGTGGGAGAATACCATTTGCCTCCCTCTTCCGATTCTTTCGGTCACAACTCGTGTCCATTTTGTGTAATTTGAACCCTCTCCATCTCTTTTTTCTCTTCGCTATGACACTGATGTCTATTACCTTATAGCGCCTGCTTATTTGTTAAACTAGAGAGTGTATTGTGTGTATGTGTACAAAAAGAAAAGAATCTTATCAACTTATCACCAATCATTTGTAACACCACATCACACATAAATGCTCCAAGGATAGACCCTAAAAAAGGCAGTCCTTGCCTATTTATTTCAGTCACAAAAACTGTTTTTTCAATTCTTTTTCGAATCTTCTTTCCAAGCTCATCTATTGGAAACTCTTCAAACGATTATTTTTCTTCATTGTCGTTATCTTATCGTGTGGAGAGAAACTGCTCTTCGCAACAATTTTGGTGGTATACACAAAATGTTTATGGCCACCGTTTTATGGTGGCCTCTAGAACAAAATTTTGTGTCATCGAGGATCCGCTTGTGCCGTTTCGATAGGGTAACTCCCAAACTTCACGGGTAACTCCCACATCAGCTCCGATTAGGCCCCAAACCTCTCCCCAGAATTACCTGAGTATACAAGCACTAAGCCGGTTGATTCTTATTAAAGCTTGTAGAGCTTGCCGAGCTCTATCATCTGGTATGTTGTTTTGCCCACAATTTCAATTTTATCATCCGACCCGTCGACCAATATGAAAGAAATTGCTTTTTGTTTTATTTTATAAGAATTGATCACAAATGGTATTCCATAAACCTCCGCACTTTTCAAATCTGAAAATTGCATCAATGTTCAGAACTTTTGAACCTATTGTTTCTAGTTCAACCATTGAGAAAACTGATAATAGTTACGTTTATGTTTCGCGTATAAAACTGCTATCTGAAACTTTTTCGAGCCACACTTTTTTTTTCAGTTTTCACATAGAAACTAAATGTTAGTAGGCTTTCCGATTTCGCTAGATATCCAAACGAATCATTTTAAGCTCCATGCGTTCATACTAGATTGAAAGTGAATTATTGGTTCCCCTTTTCCAAATTAAATCAAAAGGAACATATAATTTGTTTAGGAGGGGCTTTTGGCTAAAGTATAAAACCCGACATCCTTTTTGAAAAACTTTAAAGTTGTGAGATTTCCTTTGTCTTATTCTCTTGAATCTAGATTTTCAGTGATGCTTATTGCAACATTCATTAGGTCAATACATCTTACTTTGTTTGCTATCTGTGTACTATTGTTTTTCTTTTCTCTTTCTCTATTTCCGATTGGTTAGACTCTCTTCGTCAGTTAGTACAAGTCGGAACACGTCTGTACTTGTTATTTGCTCGATGTCTGCATACTTTTCTTTTCAGTTCATCGAACTCATCGAAACGGCCCTCCAGAAGCCGGAGAATCAGATTCTGGAGTCGAAATGGCCATTTCAAAAATAAAATGGTTCTTTATTGTATTTGGTACGGTTTATTTTTTGGAATCAATCGGAGGATTTTATATGACAAGGTGGGTTTTGTTTTACTGATTTTGCGTTTTTCGATTTGTGTCAATCAGAACTTTTGAACCCATTTTTTTCTTATCGAAAAGAGATTTTTGTGAGGGCATTCAACAATAATAATAATAATAATAGGTTCTCAACTGACGATTATGCCTTCAGTTTTTCAGTCGTATGATAGAATATGATAACGGACACAAAACATGAAGTTTTCTGTGACTGGAGTGGATCTTTAAAGTTTAATTCGTGGTTGTAAATTGGAAATGGACAAATAATGAGTTTCCGAAATGGCGTATTTAGTATATAAAATTTTGGATAGGAACACAGAAAAAGGACTTAAACAAAAAATACTCTAAAATGATGCAACAAAAAAAAGATTTTCAGTGCAGTTGTATTCATCGAAAAACAATTTCAAATACCATCTCGTTTGAGTGGAACAATGGTATCAGCTGGTGACTTTGCCTACATTCCAGTCGTCATTTTCACAAGTTATTTCGGTGGAAAAGGAAATCGTGCTCGATGGATTGGAGCCGGCTGTATTCTGATTTCAATCGCCAACTTTATGATTGCCAGTAGTAATTTCTTGTTCCCAGTAGAACACGCGAATGTAACTACACATATTCCAAGTGCATTGGCTCATCAGATTGATAGGAATCTAGTGAATGGAGGTTTCAACTACACAGAGCATCAGTGGCTAGAGCAACTTCATCCATTAATTGATCCAGAGAACAAAGTTGTCATGAATTATGTAAGAAAAAAAAAGTTTTTTATTTATTTCGACCATAATATTTAGATAGGAGATGAAAAGTCGGACCTTCTTCAAAAATACATAGAATACTGTCATTATCATAAAGGGTCAGACATTTGTGCGAGACTCGAAAAGGAAATTGCTCAAAAGTTCCCAATGACTGATGCCAAAATGTCAAACGTCCGTGCCATGGTTGCCCTCCCTTACGGATTCTGTCATTCCATGCTCAATTTTGTACGATCTCAACACTATGCATGCAAGAAAGATCAATCAACATTGGGTCCATTTATGATGATTTTTGGAGGTCTTCTGGTTCTTGGAGTCGGACGAACTATGCCATTTTCTCTTGGGCTTCCACTGATGGACGATAATGTTAAAAAACAGAATCTTCCACTTTATTTTTGTTAGTTATTTCGCTTTCGGACAAGTATCGAAGTTCTTTTTTAGCATTCATGTTCTTCGTCAAAATTCTTGGTCCAGTCATTGGTCTTCTTGTTGGAGGGCAGTTGAACAAGTTGTATGTGGATTTCAATCGTCAGTTATTCTTCATTTTTAGTTACTAATGGAAACCAATAGGGTAACTAATACATTTTTAGCTACCCTATTGGTTTCCAGCTCCTCAAGGACTGACACCTCTGGACCCGATGTGGATCGGGTGCTGGTGGCTTGGATTCCTGATCTTTGGTACTCTTCTCTTTGGTCCATCGGTCGTTCTCTATTTCTTCCCATCTGACGATCTTGATATAAATGCTCCAGACGAGTTAGATGACGAGTGAGTCATAAAAATAAAAAAGATTCGAGAAATCTTTGTATTCAGAGGTAATGTGAAACAACGCAAGCGTCTGAATCTGGTGGATCGCCACATCAAAAAAGATGAGCAAGGAAATGCACTGATGCCAGAAACTGTTAAGGATAAAGTTAACGACTTCAAGGAAACAATCACAAATCTTATGAAAAATAAAATCTTCGTCGGTGCAATGTTCGGAAGAATCATTGACGTTTTGGCTTTCAAGGGATATTTTGTTTTTCAAGCGAAATACTTGGAACTTCAGTTCGGAGTTCCACAATACCGAATTCAGAGATACATTGCCAGTACTGGAATTGTCGGATTTGCATGCGGAGTTATGCTCGGAAGTGTTTCAATGAAATATTTCAAACTGCAAGGAAGAAAAGCAGCTGCTTGGGTCGCAGTCTGCAGTTTGGTTGCTGCTCTCATTTCATTTGCTAATGGAACCGTTGGATGTAAATCAGTTATTGGTCAAATCGGGGATCAAATAAAATTGAATGGACCAGTGTTTGATGGATGTAGAGATGATTGTATGTGTGAAAATGTTCCGTTGTATCCTGTATGTGATGTGAAGTGAGTGATTTCTTGTATTTCAAAACTGCTAATTCCTCTCTCAAAACTCCTAATTTAAACATTTGATTTCAGTGGAAATGCTCACTACTCTCCATGTCATGCCGGATGCGCAATGGGATGGAAAAACTACAGTATCTTTGACAATGCGAAGGCAAATGTGGACACGCTGATCTTCGAAAACTGTGCATGTGTCGAGAATAAAGTAAAGGAAGTCAGCAGATCGTACTGTAGAACTGGTTTGTTTCTTTTCATCGAGAACCCACACCAATCTAGACCTTTGTTTCAGATGAATGTGAAGAAAGATTCGGACGATTCTTCATGCATCAAGCATTTGGAGCAATCTTCGGTGGTCTCGGGGTGGTTCCAGGAATGTTGATTGTCCTGAGAGCAGTTCCCCCAGAGCATCGAAGTGTTTCTCTGGGATTCAATGGATTCCTTGTCAGTCTTCTGGCAACACTTCCATCTCCTATCATTTGGGGTAAAATCATTGATATGTCGTGTCTTCTTTGGCAAAAAGCATGCGACGCATCTGGATCATGTTCGGTTTATGACACTGATGAGTTAAGAGTCAGGTTCGTTTCTTCTATTCAGATTCGGTTTTGGAAATTGACTTTTTCAGACTGCACGTCATCTATGGGTGTCTTCGAATCTTCTCTCTCATATCTGACGTTTGGGTATGGTACTGGGCAAGTGGACTCAAACTGATTGAAGAGGAAACACCAGAAGAAAAAGAAAAAGAAGAAGCAGAGAAATTGAATCCAAAACGAAAGGAAAGTTTTAAAGAAGCTGCAGAGAAAGTGGAGAAAACTGCATACGAGTTGGATCAATTGATTGATCAACGAGGATCTTAATCAATGAGAAAATATTATTTATTCAGAAATACCCAATTTTAATTCTAGTGATCGTCCCCTTTCTCATATCTCATATTGTGCCTTGTTATGTGTTGTGTTCTCTCCTTTTCGTATCATTTTTTGTTGTTAGTAGCGGGTAAACTCTACTAGTCTGAACAACGACTTCATTTCATAAAATTATATTGATATGAAAAACGGAAAAAAATAGTAAAGCTGAGATTTGGGGGGAATTTAAAGAAACAGGAACGGATTCGATTTGGACTAGGAAGTGAGTGAGCGATGATGTACAAGTATAGCACGTAGAATACTAAAAATTTGGAGCAAGATCTTTAAAGTATTATACAACACGGATTCGGCTTCTCCTCTTCAAATTTGACGCCTACAGCCGCCAGAAAGCTTTCATCAAATACACGCTTCAAGCCTTTGTGGGTGAGGGCGGAGCACGAAAAAAATTTGTGACATCCTATCTGAAAAATTTCAAGTTTTGAACGGCATTTTTGACATCTGTTTACCTCTTGTGCCACCTTTTTAGCATAATCTTCTGTGACGACACTATGTAAATGTGCACCCTCCACAAGATCATTTTTCGTTCCAACAAGCATGATCGGGACATTATCACCGGCATATTTTCTGATTTCTGGTATCCAAATAGTTCTGCATGACTCCAATGTATTCTTATCGGTCATTGAAAAGCATACAAGAAAAATATTTGTGTGTGGATAGCTCAGACATCGAATCTTTTCGTAACTTCCCTGAAAAAGTACATTTCGGTTTTATTAGAACGGCTTGATTGACCCAATTCGGGAAGAGAGAAAACTCGAAAAGTTAATTGAAAGCAAACAATTCAAAGCTGTTTCTCTTTTCTTTCACACCTAAATTCCACACGAATTGTTTGAAAGAAATTCTGTTTGCTCATCTAATTAAATGGAAGGTGTTCGTAATCGTAATCCGAAAAAATATCGGTCACTGAATTGCATTTGAAGAAAAAATTGAAAGTCCATACCTGACCAGCAGTATCAAACAAGCTGACCGCATAACTTTTGTGATCAATGTGCACCGAAACCGCCCAATTGTCGAATACCGTAGTCGAATAGTTGTCGAGAAATTGTTTCTTCGTGTAGGCGACAAGAAGGCTGCAACACAGAGGAAACAAGATAACTGGTTTTATAGAAATAAAAATGATGAATGGGTAATTGAATGAAATCGGCAGGAGGAGAGGGATAAGTGTCGTTGCGCTTGATGTGACTTTAATCGAATTACTCAACGGATTTAGGCAATTTCTTGGGATTACAGTGAGAGAGAGAGGAAAGTTGATGGGGAGAATTACGGAAGTCGTTGTTTTATCATTATGGGTTTCGGAAAGGTAATAATGTGACTGTCAATCTTTTTTATGGTTTTTTTAGGGAAATTAAAGATGGATGGGTTGAAAGAAAATAAAAAGCTTTCGAAAACCTATAGGATGAAACAAAAGTTCAGGAAACAGAGTTTGAGCTCAATTATCCCGCTTCCTGTAAAAGATATCTAAAATGTGCGATATAATGTTTATGCTATTATGATCAAAAATTTATTAGTTGACAAACTTTTTATATCAAAAACCGAGATAAATAAGCTTAAAGTTAAAAGCTAGGGACCCTTTTATTTTTACGGTTTTCTATTTAACTCAATACATCTAATAGATTGCTGATTTTCGTAAAAAAATGTATTTATAAGTAGTCCAGTGTAAGTGTCAAATACACAAATCATTCGAAAAAAGTCTTCATTTTGTAATTTGAGGCTAAAATAAATATTGGCTTCCAGAAAATATCAGAAAACAGCTTCTTCTAATTTTGTGTGGAGGAACAATAATTGTAGGAAACGTAAAGAAATCCAGGAACATCAAGGAGCCATTTCTAATTATTTAGGTAAAATTGGTCCTAATTATTTTGATTTCAGGTTCTAAAATTAGAGAACCAAACTTTCAGTTAATTTGGTAATAAGTTTCAAATCTCAGGCAGAAGTTTCAGAGTACTCAGATTCCAGCATCATTGAAACAAGAGGGAAATTTTTAAAAAATACTCACCTAGTTTTACCAGTGAACGTATCCCCCACGACAACCAATTTCAGTTTGTTCTCCATTGATTCTTCAAACGAATAAACAGATTCTTGTTTCTCTGATTATTCCTCCACCTCTTTCTTCTTCTTCTTCCAGAGGCGTTGTCTTCGTTGAGGTTTTGCACAAAAAATGAATGGATGGTTGTGTGGTGTTATCGGCGCCCCGTGTCTCTGTCGGGGCGCATATTATCATTTGAGGTGACTGAGATTCGGAGAGAAAGTGACGGAGAGGGCAGGAGGGTATCTGAATATGGAAATTTCCAGAATTATGGATTATAAGGGGAAGAGGTCGGTTGGGTTCTTGTTTTGTATCAGGAAGAGAAACATAGAGAAGTAAACAAAACCGAAAATGACGGAACGGAAAAAAAAGAAGAAGTAGAAGTAAAAGTAGAGGAACCGAAGAATCGAAGAACGTAGGCTAGGAAGGGAACGCAAGGCGTTTCGAATGCATACTGCTAGTGGTGGTGGTGGCGGTGCGCGGCCGCAAATATTTATTTGTACAATAGCCAAGAAACACGCGCGTGGTGAGACCTGACGGGAAGAAAACACGGGAACCATTCAAGAGACGCAGAATTAGACGGAAAAGGTGCAGCTGATAGGGAAAAGGTTGGGAGGAAGAACATCAGGCAGAAGGAGGGTTTTGAAGTGTTCTTTCAGTAATTAGAAGGAACACAGAGGAGGAATTGTGGTTTACGAGTGGAACAACTGGACAGAATTACAAACTGGCAAGAAGAAAAGAGACGGAGAAGTGAGAACTTTTATATTTTTGAACATTTGGTGGCGGTCGACGACGAGGAGTCACTTTGTTTCAGAACATTCAAAATGAAAATCGTATAGTTGGAGACATCGTATAGATTCGGAACATGCATCCTATGTAAGAATACTATTTGTAGTAGTTTCAAAAGAGGAGATACCGTAAAACCTCTAATAGAACGACACCCGGATCGTCCACTTTGAGCCTATCATTTTCTGTGAAAGATATCAAAAAGTGGCTAACTAGTAAAATGTTGTTGGTATCCTGATAAACATTTTATTAGTTGACAACTTTTTGATATCTTTCAAAAGAAGTGAGATATATAGGCTCAAAGTGGACGATTCGGGTGTCGTTCTATTAGAGTTTTACGGTAGTTACAGTAATTCAATTCAAGAAACATACTACTGTAACCTGAAACTATCAATGATTTTGATTGTGAAACATTCTTCATGAAAAAAATTCAGATAGTTATTCTGATGGAATTGTGGTAGATTTCAGGATGGAAATGTTAAGAAGAGTCTTGATTAGTAACGTCTCCCCCGTCTGGAAGATGTCCGGAATGACTTTTTCGAGAAACTGAATCTGGAATAAAATAATTATCTAGAAATCCAAAATATCGAACGAAAAAAGTGCGGAATCCGGAATTCGGACATCTTCAGTGTGCATAATAATTCTAAAAACACGTATGATGCTTAACTTTTGCTTCATGAGTAGCAGAAATTTCATAACAGTTCTCGCAGCAGATAATTCTTGCAGATCAACATATTTGCTGAAAATTCGTAAAAAATAAAATTCGGATCTGGAATTTGGAATAGGTGATTTTTCTCGGAATCCGGAATTTCGAATCCGGACAAAAACATATCCTCGGAATAGGGAATCTGGAATCCGGAATGAAAAAAACATTGAATCCTGAAATCTGTTGTCTTCGCCCTGGAGTAAGCCATAGTTCAATCCAAATCAAAATCTTCATATATTTTTTCCTATGATAACTCTCAAAACTATCATTATTCGAATTCCATTTCAACAGTGTACCTTATCGACAAAGATTTTCCGATTTTGTCGACAAATTTACCTGACAAATTATCGATAAATTTGTCGAAAAAAAACGATAAAATTTTGTCGATAAATTGTCGACAAATTATCGGTAAATTTGTCGAAAGTAATTTATCGGCAAATTTATCGGCAAAATTTTGTTGACAAATTGTCGATAAATTTGTCGTTTTTTTGTCGATAAATTTGTCGAAGGGGACATTTGTCGACAAATTATCAAAAATTTGCTGATAACCGCCGGAATAACTTGTAAAAAATCTCATCTTTTTTTCTAGGCCATCTGACCTGGTGGCCTAATTTTTTCAACATGAATTTTCTAGGCCACCAAACTTTTTGACGTGAAAATGATCTGATGTTAACATGGTGTGTTTGTAAGCCATTTTAACATGGTGGTTTAACTTTTGCAATATGAGTTTTCTAGGCCACCAATCTTTTTGACCTAGAAATGGTCAGAAATTCACCTGGTATGTTTTCTAGGCCATTTTTACATAGTTGCTTAGAAAAATCAAAGCGCGAAAGTTAGGCCACCATGTTAAAATGACCAAAAAACACACCAGGTGAACATCAGATCATTTCTAGGCTGAAAAGAATCGTGACCTAGAAAATTCATGTTGTGAAAGTTGGGCCACCAAGCCAGATAGCCTATAAAGTTTGCCTGGGTAGGTTCTTCCATCATTCTAGACGTCCTAGGAAAAATGGTAACGATATGATTTTTTACAAGTAATTCAGGCGGTTAATAGCAATTTTTGTCGATAAATTTGTCGATAAATTGTCGACAAGCAGCATTTTTATCGACAAATTTATCGAAAACTTGAATTTTTTTTAATAAAAAAAAACTTGAATTTTTTTTATATAAATTTTGTTTTTATCGACAATTTCTCGGTAATTTTTCGATAAATTTGTCGAAAAGGGCGTTTGTCGACAAATCATTTGTCGATAAGGCACACTGCATTTCAGTGACATTTTTATGACTTTTGTGGCATCGTATGACGAAAAAAAATAACAGATTGGTCATATATTTCGAAATTAGGTAACTGATAACTATGACCAGCTAAAAAATTAAAAATTAATTTGATCTGGAATATTCGACTTCATCTTATTAATTAGGAACAGAAACGATTACGAAAGAAATTCGATTATGACCAATCAAAATACACAACTTTTCAGTAAACGATTTTTTGAAATACCAAAAATGATGAATTGAATAAACTACAATTTGGGAGGTTTGAAGAATGAAGAGCTGTGTCATTTCCCACCAACAAATCCACTTGTCAAACAATTGTCGGACTGTCTGTTTCCACCCTCTCTAACCCAAAAAAAGTCAGGTTGGAGTGTATACATGTATTTTGAATGTAATTGAGAACACATTGAAACATTGATTCTTTTATTGGACATGTATGTGCGCAGAGAGGGGAAAAAGTTGGAGACCAAAATACAGAAAGAGGAAAAACAGTATGAGAAACAAACAGGTCTGATACATTTCAAAATAGAAAAGTCTGCACTTTTTATCACAGTTTTTGGAATTTTTGGAAGGGTAAAGGAGAGGAAGAAAAACACGTTAGACGTCGAGAAATTGTACCCAGGAAGAAAAGAAAGAAGTGTAAAGGGATGAAAAGGAATGTACCACGTAAAGCAGTACGGTATCTCGGATTGGATTGGAAATTGAGTCGGGAGAAGAAAACATTCGGGATTGAAATATATACAAGTTGGAAAAGTTGATTGGGGATGGAAGAGGAAATTTTAAAATTAACCCGTTGTATACTTGGATGGAGGTGACGAAATACAGAAAAAGGTAAACATGGATGTCTTCAGATAATGTATTCTGGATTATCCGTTGGTGGTGGTGGAAGATCGTCTTCATCCAGATCTTGATCACTGCTTGTGGAGCTACGACGCTGGTTGGATCTCTCTGATCGGTAATCATCGGAAAGCGATTGAATACTGTTTCTTCGTTCATGATGATGATGGTGGTGACGAGATTGAAGTGTGGACAAGGAGACACCTGAAATTTTCACAATGAGAGTTTTCTAATTTTTCAGTTTTATGGATTTTTTTTCCTAATCCATTCCAAGCTACAATAAGCTAGTCAAGTTACAATATTTCTACAGTAGACTGGGAATACAGAACTGAAAGTATTCAATCAGCCATGCGCCATTCCTCTATTTCGTTAGACTAGGAGTAAGCATTCACAAAAGCATATCTTACCGGAGTCTGTAGAATCCGGATGAGCCAAAGAAGACGTGGATTGGTAGTCGTTGCACGAGTCTACTGAAATCACAACAAACACATTTCAAGCAAAAAAAACTCATGCACGAGATGTCTAATTTAGCAGTTCCTAGTGTCTCATTATTTTTACCTCTGTCTTCAGACGCTGCAGATATGATAGTTGGGTCAGAAGACGTGGATGGGAACATACGAAGATCGAGTTTGTGCAGTTCGTGAGTGCTTGGAGCCTTCTTGGGTCTAGGGGGAACGTCGAGTTCATCAGAATCCGGAGGAGAGCTCGTTGGATCGTTTTCTTTCTTTGATGTACACGCCCCATCTCCTTCTTTTCCTTTAGTCAATGCCATATCTCTCTCTGATTTATCCATGTACCAAATGGTGATGGCAAATCTGTGACGATACACTGGCATGACTTCGTGTGGGTTCCTACGGTCCGACCAGAAAAATACAAGACGATCCGCACGTGGATCAATGTCCATTGGAGTTCTCGATGTTTCTGGATAAAGCCTGAGTGTTCCTCCGTCTTTAGTCATATCCCAGTTTTCATTACAATAATAGATGGTAGTGACACATCTGCCATCTTTAACTGGATTATCCACATGTTTCACATATCTAGTTCCGTTTCCTGGATAGATAGCAAGCATTGCTCGAGAACGTCCTCCGATGTTATGGTCGATCCGTTTTTTGAAATGTTGGATCACAGAATCGATCATTGAGATGAGCAATCGAACTGTGGCAGCATCCTTAGCACGTGTATCACGTCCATCGTACCAGTAAATATGGTCGGATCGAATATCCTTGATGTGACTCTCGTCCTTATTCTTTCCTTCCATCACTTGTCCAGGACCGAACAATCCTCTTTCGTAAAGACGCTCGATCTCTCTGAAATTAAGACGTGTTGACTGTATTTTCAGGATTTCTGATTCTTAGAAAAACTTTGTCTAGACTCTTCAGTAGTAATGTTAGAAACTTTAACATAGCTTTTTGATATTTTCTACCATGACTTTATGAATTTTCTCTCTTATTCGCTTCTTCCGATTCTCTACTTCACGCGATCAGCTGTGATGCACAATTCATGAGAATGACGAGTTTACGTGCGAATACAACACATCTGCTTCGCTTGTTTACCTCCCATCGTAACCGACTGAATCACTACTTCCCGCTATTTAGATACTCACTTAGCTGTGTATTTGTAGTGATCCGAACCCAGAAAATTGTCAACAACTGCCCATCCGAATTCATTGAGACTTCTGATCACATGTTCGGCGATATACTGTAAAATATACAGGTTACGGTATATTATGTATTTCAGTCCAGAGTGGGATACTGTAGTGGGATACTGTGGATACTCACCCTCAATCTCATAACCATAGCTTGATGAAGATTGACTACCAATCCCCTACTCTGAAGGTGTCTCTGATGTTCTTGTAGGGTGGTCTGCAATAAAAGGAAGGTTTCTCTACTTTCTCTCTCACTCATTCTCTTTCTAAGATGAAGTTCGTTTTGGGAAGGCAAAACCGTGGCCGTGTGGCCTAATGGATAAGGCGTCGGTCTCCTAAACCGAAGACTGCAGGTTCGAGTCCTGCCTCGGTCGAATGTTTTTTGGAAATTTTTCACTTACTGAATAGACAACATTCTTGTTGTGATCCTTGTAGACGATCTTAGGGTCAGCTGTACTGGTTGGTGTGGGTCTTTTGCGTGGCTTTGGAGCAGATGAAGTTCCGTCTGTTTCAATGATCTGAAAGTGCAAATTGTAATTACTCAGGTGAGAAGGAAAAGTGGGCAAGAGATAGACTAGTTTACAATTTCCTGGTGTTTTTTCAAAGATCACAACACAGATTCAATTGGCTCAATAGCAACACCTGTTCCTGTTAAACTTGCAAACGGACTAAGCGGATGTTTGGTTGAAGAAATGTTATGTTCTTTGTACATATTCCGAACTGATCTGATTGATCGAATACTCATACCAATGATTTTCTTCCCGTTGGGTATGGCTGCCATCGATGGTGTGAAGACATTAGGGAGTGACTACAGTAGGCAGAAGGTGCTGCGATTGTTCGCAGTGGCATATCTGGAGATACGATGAACTGAATGGGAGGAAAAACGAGAAAAAACGGACTATCTGACTAGGAAAAAAATAGGAAATTTATGTTGCCATTGATAGACGGCTGAAATGGGAAAACAGTAGAAGAAGCGGTAGATGATTCGAACGATGGGAAAGATGTGAAAAAGGAGAAAAAAGAAGAAAATGGTGGTGACCGGGCGGTCGTAGTCGTCGGGGAGGAGACCGAAACATTGACTACGTGCGCACGATTCATCGTGTTTTGCACGTTTGGTGCGAAGGGACCGCCGTTTGGTAAGGGAGTACGGTTTGGAAAAACAAGGATGAGGAATCGGAGGACACAATCAGTGCAAAAAATGGATCGGAGGAAAATTCATGTAAGATGGGTGATCAAGACGATAGATAAAGGTTGGGACTGTAGAAGAAATTAAAGGAGATTCTAGTTTAAGAACGGGAAAAATTGGGATTATGAGCACGAGGAACCATAACTTCAGAAATTCAAAACCATGGAGAATGAGCTCAGATCATAAAGAGAGGCTATTTTTGCTGTGGAAAGAAAAGCGAATGGAATGAACTGGCAAAATATTTGTTTTTCTATTCTTTGTTTGCCCTTTTTTTGTGTTATCCGGTTCGGTCCAGACAGAGCCAAAAGGCAAGTTATCATGAAAAGAACAAGAACGATGTAAATTAAAACTAAGAGGAGAATTCTGTGAAATGTTTATAGGAATGAGCAACGGTTGAGTTTGTGTGCGTGATGAGGAGAAGCGGGTGAATTCAGCAAAACGTGCCAAAATCGAGAATTGAAAATGCGAAATTTTCTGCAACCTAGAGGAAAAAAGGGGAGGCGGAGAAAAAAGAAAACGGTGCTGATAACAATAAATGTGTGATAAATGCACAGTGTTGATCTGCACGTCGTCGCCTTTCAACCAGTGGTCTTTTAACTACCGTAATCTGAATTTATTTTAAGACACTTTTTAAGACACATGCGACTCGATTATCGAGTTTTCAGATAAATATCTTCTTTTACTCGTTCTTTTTCTGTTTTTTCCAGTCGCGTGTTGAGATGAATTCCCATGCTTGTGTTGATGTGAATTTCCGGCTTCTCGCTCTTCTTCAGGCCTACGTGACATTCGCCTCATATTTTGTTGAGTAGACATTCACACGAGGAAAGACGCCGTTCCTCGTTTACTCGACTCTCGGGCAGGGAAAATGAAAAAAGCGAAGGGAGGAGGAAGGATTCCGAAGGGCTGGACGATGGGAAGAGATCGAAAAGTTATTGGAAGATGAGGGTGGAGGAGGGAGAAGAGAGCTACGTGAACTTTGTCACTTTTTGTGGAAGTAGATGAAAATGAAAGTGAGAAGAAGAGGAAGAAGAAGAAGACGAGTCTAATGAGTGAGCACCAATATATCTTGGCTGTGCCAGGGAAAGAACAATGCATCGAAAAAAAAACTAATGGGTGGAATCGGATGAGATAAGAGGATCAGAGATCTGGCACAAGGGCTACGGTGGGATCACCGAGACACCAGGAAGCTTGACGTTCAGTTCCAGTTCATCAAAACCTATTCAGCTCGTACAACATCGTCTAAGAATGTATTCTTTGAAAAACCCTAAAAGAACGTAATAACACATTGTCTACGTTCAAACAAATGTTGTTTCCATATGTCACCTGATTTATTGTCTACAACCCATTCGATCCTTTTGAACTCATGATACTCCCCTTCTATGCCTGACCCTACCACACCCCAATCGGACGAGTATCAACATTACACAAATTGGTTGCTATTTTTCCTGGTTTCCTCCTTCGTCGTCGTCGTTGTATAATTACTAAAAAAGAGCACAAAACGGCAACGGAAGCCGATTTATTTTGGTTTTGTGTGAGGCACAGAGTGGCTTGGCCAAACTGCCATTTTCCGAAGCATTCCGCCCGCCACTCCCTTTTCACAAATCACGTAAAATTCGGGAGGGCTCGAAGAATCTGCACGTTGGCATGAGCCTATTTACGGACATTTTCCGTAATGGGAGCCAATAAAAAAGTGTTGTGACCTTTCGGAATAGGAATAGCACTAAACGAAAGTTTAAAGAAAAACTTACCTGGATATCTGGATCATCAGTTGGTATGAGTCTCTCTCCTCCAATCATCATTGGCTCATCGGCGGCCGTCGGAACGGCGAGGGATACTGTAGACGGATGGACTAGTGGGGCAAGAGAAGCGCCGGAATCTCCAGCTAGACTCAAAACTTGAGCTGAAATTCGAAATGTTTGATTGAATTTCTGAAAGAACAGTATACCTAATTGATTAAGGTCGCTTTGTGCAGTACTGCTTGCTGATAAAAGAGCCAAAGAAGCCGATGACAGACGTTCTAGCGATGCTTCATGGGACATGGATGAAACCGATTCTGATGAGAGGGAATTGAAGACGTTGGTATTCCTATACGGTTTGAAGGCACTTCCTAGACTACTAAATGATATTGCGGGTGCTGGGTTCTCTATCCTTTGTGGTATTTGAGTTGGAATAACTGGTTCTGGTTCTGGATTCGTTAAAATTGAGAACGTTGGTTGAAAATTTGGCACCGGTTGACTAATGATTGGATTATGTTGTAATGATAGAAGGAGTGATGTTGTGAGTGCAGAATCATCAAAAGTAACGGATGGAGGTACTGGGGCAAGAGAGGCAGGTATTGGCTGAGGAATCGGATTACTCGGTACCATCCCTCGAGTTTGTAATGACTTGCATATCATTTTGTGGGTGACCCAGTCGATTCTCTAAAAAAATTATGAAAGGATTGTGAACAGATTTAATGGGTGAATAACTTTTTTGAATTTACGAATTTTCAGAGTTTCTGAGCATGGGCATAGATTATAGTTTCTTGTTGTCTGTGGATATTTTTGCGAAAAATGATTTTTTCTACTTTTTCATTTCCTCTGGAACATTGAAAACATGAAAAAAAAATTCTCAGCAAGAGAAGCATGGGAAAAAAACAATGAAATGTTAGGATATTTTTAGACTACGAGCCAATGCTTGTTTTTATACAAATAAACACAGACACCTCATCATGTCCGTCGAATACTTCTTCTCTTCTTTACTCTTGAAAATCGCCCGATTTTGCCTACGTGATATTAGCGATGTTTTAATTTGCGCAACGGTGTGGCAGAATTTCGGGGGAATTACATAAACGGAAAAAAGGTGCGATCTGAGTCGTTGGCTGAGCATAAATCAGAATATTTATGAGAGAGGAAAGACCTTTCTCAAAGTTTATTTTGTTCTTTGTCACATGGCATTATAGAGTATCAAACTCAACCAGGAACAGAAAAAATGTATACAAAGTGGAACAAAATATAACTTTTGGCTTCGTGCCACTTTTTCTCGATTCCTGTCAAAGATATAAAAAAGTTGTCAACTGATAAACTGTTTATCATAATATCAGAAGTGTTTTGCCACTTGACACATTTTTGATATCTTGCATAGGAGTCAAGAAAAATTAACTGAAACTTGACTGTATTTAGAGGGCCTTCTATTACAGACTTTAACCAGATAATTTCAGAAGACTGTCAGTTTGTCATTGAATTGCTCGGAAAGTTAGTATGCTACTAGCAGGAAACCTCTGGAAGTAGGAAGTTTGTTTCTAAAAAGCTCATTTCGTGGAGTGCTCATATTTCATGGATTACTGTAGATTCTATCAATTATAATCCCCTGGCTCATCTCAGCTTTCTTTCCATGTAATTAAACTGTAACTTTTTACTTTCTTAAATTGTTTTCCTATTGTGTTCGATGTTTTTCGAAATAAACAAAGCGCCGGGGATCTGTCTTTTTGTCTGCGCGTATTTATTCTTCTTCTGTTTTCTGAACAAGCATCCGCTGGGCAGCCAGCCAGTCAAAATGTTTGAAACAACACGTTCTCGCGCAATATGCAGGTTTGCTCAACGAGTTGTCAGAATATTTTCAGATGATCAAAAATCGAAATGAGTAATAAACAAGGAACTAGAATCAAGAAAAGCTATAAAGAATGGATCAGAATGACCAACAACTTTCGAATAGCTGTTCCATGAGAATAGGGAGTAAACGTGCGAACACTTGTTTTTCTAATCAGTGAGAATCGTTTGTTTATCATCTGGACACCACCCAACTAACCTGATGCTCCTTGGAGCAATAGGACACTGTTCCACAGAAAAGACATGTCTGCAATTGATTGGGTGAAAAAGAGCTTCCACAGTATGAACATTGTAGGATTGTGGAAGAAGATGATGGCAGCATCTGGAAAGAAGATTCCTCTAGAATACATTGTCCGAAATTATAAAATCATCAGTATAATTTTCGATGATAAATCCCCCACTTTTTAATCTACATTCAACTTTGACTCCACTTATTTTGATCGCTGTAAAAGATACCAAGAAGTGAACAGACAAAGTATTGTTGATTTTATGATGAACATTTTGCCAGTTGACCATTTTTTTTTTATATTTCACAGAAAATGCGATATATGAGCTCGAAGTTGAAAGGGACGTTCTATTAGGGTCCTTAGGTGATAGAAGAACAGAAAAATTTATAGAAACTGACCAGTGAAGCGAAAAGTGATGAAGTAGAAGACGTTGCTCCCTCATTGATTTTTGTACCTCCTGTATCACCAAGTGAGGCGATGCTCATGACATGTGCTGCAACTGTGGACACTTGTGTGTGTGTTTTAATCAGGGTCAGAGAGAAAGAAAGATGGAAGGTATAGGTAGAATAACAGAAAAAGTAGGTGAACGTGACAAAATGAACGACGTGACAGTGATTGTTTGCATTTTTTCCTCTTGTGTGCTCTTCTCTCGCTGACTCTTTTTTTCTCCAATTTCTTATCATCGAAAAATTATCTCCATCTTAGTGATCGATTTGCACGTCGTCGTTTTTAACATTAAAAAAGGGTCACGACCAAGAGAGAAATAGTATGAAGTAAATAATGTTAGAACTGTAATGATAAAAAAGGAAAAATTTATGGGAGTGATTCTGATTAGGATTTAATTACTTCAGTTCAAAGATTTGATTTTTGTTACAAGAAGAGTGATGATGACAAAAGTTGATTTCGATCAAGAAAACAGAAAATAACCTCTTCTTCTCTATTATTCAAATGAAATTCAGAAAATGTCGGCATAGAAAACAACAAATGGTTTTTTTTTGCAGACAACAGAAATCACGAGGGATTATACCAGTAGGAGACTGGAGAGAATAGTACGAATGTTTTTGGCAAACTGTTTAACACAAAAAAAGAATCGATTAAGTGACCTTCTGAAGACGTCTAGATGATAAAATGATACTGAACTCACATGAAAAAAGAGCAAGGATCAATTAGAAATTATTGGGAAATTATTTGAGAACTTTGTAGTTAGATCAAAATCATGCGGTCCGTTTTCCGGAACCACTTATATTTTTCAAGTGTCCTTCGCGGGTGAATTATAAAAAATGAGTGGAAAACGTTCTAAATAGAAAGGGGGTTATTCCTCAGATAAGTAGGTTACCGGGAATTTCAGAAAAAATATTTTTTACAAGATCAGAATCATATGACATATATATATATATATATATATATATATATATATATATCGAACGGCAAGTTGCTTGCTAATCAAGTTTGATTGAAAATCATCACATGGTCACGACGACATCAAATTGTCATCAGATTTCTTTCTACTTTTTTTTTGTGACAACACAAAATGTTGCCATTTATTCAAGAGGTTGTTTGGTGTCAAAACACTAGTCTTCTCAGTTCAGAAGTGATGGACGAGGAACGTGTTACGTCAGATGGGACGCACTTTTTTACACTCCCCACACCTCAAGAAATTGGAGGAAAAAGAAGAAATGAGAAGATAAAAGTGTAGAGGACAAGGGAAAAAGTTGGAGAATAGAAAGTCAGACGGGTGCACTCTTTCTTTACAAAAACGATCATCGACATATTTCGTTCCCGGCCTATTCCAAAGATCACTCTCATTCTTTATGGGCAGAAAAAAGGGAGACGAGGAAAAGTATAAGAGTGATTAGGGCTTCAAAAATACATATGAATATTTAATTAAGCAACTAATGGCTCTTGGGATTCACAAATCAAAATCGAAATAAGCTTCTGACTTGGAATAAAGAACTTTTGGGGGTTCAAAAAGCTTCTAATTAGAGGAGCGTAGAAAAAAAGACTGAAGGGTGCGCGGGGAATGACGAAAAGAGATCTTTCCTCTTTCAATTCTCTCTTTCTTCATCTCATTCTTTTCTTCTCACGCACATACCACATAGGAAAGGAAAATGAAAGAGGGCTACAGAGAGATAGAGAGAACCACATACTGTCTACGTGCGCAAACGAAAAATGGATAAGATAGTATGAGACGGAGAGAAGGGAATCGGGAAGAGATCGGAGACGCAGCAGGAGCAAGGAACGTGAAAAGCGCACGCTCACATGCCCGCGCATTCTGCTTCTCCATCCGACGCTTCACTATTTCGAATTCAGCAAAAGGTGTGAAGAGATTCGGAAGGAATGGTCTTTGAGTTCTCCGGATGATGCAAATTTTTTATCTTTATATTTCAAACTTGCTACTGATTTCTCAGTCAACAACAGCTGAGGAATAAGAAGAACTAGAACTAGGTTATAGGTGCAGCAAAAACATTCTGCATCTAAAAGAAGACGGCGTTCGATAGACAGAAAAAAGGAACAGGATAAAGAAAATTAGACGAGGTTTGAAGAATGACGTAGGAGGGAGAAGAGAGGTAGAGAATTGAGGAAAACATTAATCAAGATAAGAATCAAATAAATGTGACCCCTTCGTGTTAGCAGTTTTTTATTAAATTGAGAACATTTCAAATAGCTTCGAAACTGGGTCATCTTGAAATTTTAAATTATAAAATATGATAGAAAAAATGTTTTTACCCTATGAAATTCAAATTGGTCTATATTTAAATGTTGAACATTCGATTATTTATAACCGGAAGAATATTCTAAACACTATCAAATCGGCTTGAAGTATGACGAAAAATTCAAGAAAATCCTTGTTTTTTTTTCTTCTTCTGAATTTGTTTTTCTGAGAAACATTAAAAATTAATCCGTTTTTAAAAGACCAGAATGAAAACCCTAAACTCCTGAACTCATATGACTAAAACCTAAACTCCTGAACTCATATGACACATAGGCATATCCAGAATTAAAGTTTTCACGAGTTCTAGGAAACTGCATCTGCCATTACTAAGCTAGTAGTCGTAGAATCCATCCCCTGCTGTTTTTCAAAATGGGTTGAAGGCTGTTCATTATAAATTAATGAACTTTTTTCTCAGAACGAATTCTACTATGTGAGGTTTCCAACACATGAAAAAATTAATTAGACTGAAAGCATAGGAGGCGTAGTAGGTTCCTTCTTACTAGAGTGTAGCTGACTTTCGTTTAAAAAATTGAATCACTGGTGAAATGCCAATTCTTCTTGCGAATGGCTTCAGCTCATGAGAACCTTCCGATAAGTGACTTAATTTATGTGAGCATGCTACTAAATCTTCAATGATGACGTGCATCATATTTCTAAGAGTTTATTTTTTCTTTTCGAAGTTCAAGAAGCACAAGAGAGAATCCAGCCAGCCACCAAGAATAAACATATTTGCACATGTTAACAAGAGCGCATTCAGAATTCCCACGTGTTTCTTAGAAGACGTCACATTTGTCACAGAGAACTTTTTGTTTCAAGAGCAGCTGGGTGGAACGTGGGAGTTTGAAGAATACTTCTTAGCCTGCAGAAGGGCTCACTAACTGTAAACGTCAACGAAAACATTTTTCGATACCAAAGTATGAATTCGGGAAAAGATAGAGGTTAGGGGCCTTGCATTCCAGAGTTTACGATATCACAGAAATCGGGCATCGCCGGCAACTTCTTGTCCGAGGTTGCTCAGATTCGACCAAAATCTGATCATGGCTCGCTATACAGCCGCTTTTGGGCAACTTTCGACCAGAAGTTACAAGCCGACAGTTTTCCTTTAAGAAAATAATCAGTTCTTTAAAAAAACCTTTTTATAATTTGAAACTCATATCTGAACCAGCTGAATAACATTTTATGAACATTTTGGAATCACATCCCCTTCTAGACAAATCATTTATCTTACCAGATAACCTGCTTAGAAGTTATGATTATCTTGGTTCCATTAGAAAATCAATGCTTTCAAAGGTTTTTCTGATCTCGAGAACTATCAATGTTTTCTACAAAATTATATATATTTTGACATGTTTAACATCTTCTGTTTTATTTATTGCCTTGTTTGTTACTTGGAATGTAACTAACGATTGAACATTTTTCTCCAGATCAAAAGTCGTATTCCTTCTTTTAGTTGATAATAAAGAAAAAAGTGATTTTTTGGTTTTCCAGCTACATTCTATCCCGTTACTCATCAAGAAACACAAAAAAAAACGAAAAAAAATAGGCGACGCATAGTAAAGGAGTAAGAGGGAAAAGGGCAAAAGAAGAAGAAGAAGAAGAAGAAGAAGAAGAAGAAGAAGAAGAAGAAGAAGAAGAAGAAGAAGAAGAAGAAGAAGAAGAAGAAGAAGAAGAAGAAGAAGAAGAAGAAGAAGAAGAAGCAAATGGTTGGAATCGCGTGAAACTTGGCTTTTTGGCTTCTCCTGGAAATGAATAAGGAAGTATCAAATGTTTAGGAAACAAATTCACAAAACGAAACAAAACAATCAATGCTCTCTGATCATCCTTTTGCAAATCTTGTTCTTCGTCAACCCCGTTTTGCAATAAAAAATATAATTGTGTCTAGAGGAGCGCATCGGCGTGAGGCAACAAATTTATTCGGATTTCGAGAGTTGTCATAGTTTAAAAAAAAGAATATGCACAAAAATATAAAGAATTGAATACAAATTGGTTTCGTTTAAAAAAAAGGTGTATCGAAAAAAAAGTACCCGTTTAGGACAAAATCGAGCTATCAATGGAAACAGAAAAATCAGATAAGATTTCGTGTACGAGTGATGAATTTGGCAACTCTTTCTTTTAGTTTCGACGATTTTGTGTAGAAATTCGATCGCTTCTCTCTGCTTTTCTTCCCCTCGAGTCCGGCCAGAATCGCCGAGTCGAACATCTGGAACCAATTAATTACAATTTCCCAAACCCTAGTTTTATAAAATCTCCAAACCTCTTTTAAGTTGTGTTGAGTCAATGCAGAACACTCGAAGAATTCCGCTCCGATTTTCTCGGCCAGCGCCTTTCCACGTAGTTGAGTTACAGTATTTCCGCGGATTTGCCACCTCTGATCAGCTTGTGTTCCCACCAGAATCACTGAAGATTTCAAGTCTCTTTAGAGCCTCTAAATGAGAAACATGCTTACGTTTGGTTCCAGGATTTTTCTTTGTGACTTCCGGATACCAATGATGTGACACGTCTTCAAACGATTGTAAATCGACGACTGAATAAACAATGACGAAGACGTCGGCATCTGTGTAGCATAGAGGGCGAAGAGTATCGAATGAAGACTGGAAAAGGATTTTCATTTCAATTGAAGGAGACTAGTAGGGTTTTTGGGAAACTGCAAGGGAAAGTCAAATTTAAATATGGAAGAGTACAGAAATTTATTATATTGGCTTACTCAAAAGCGGTTCAGTATTCAAGGGTACATCAATAAAGGGTGAATATACTTCTCGGGGTACATTGGTTCCAAAAGTACATGGAATTTTGTGGTGCAAATTTGTGGTGCAATTGTGCGAATTTTGTGGTGTGGGGGACAAAAAGAAAAACAGAGGAATTTTACGGGCTATTTCGTTTTTTGATCATAATTCTGAACCAATGTACTCTAGATATACCCTTTTCTGCTGTACCCTTGTATCCTGGGCTCTCAAAAGCTGACATAACTCAAATCAGATCATGTAGAAGACCTATCGTAACACCTGTTATAAAAGGGCCCCTTGCTTTTAATTTTGAGTCAATTTATCTTGGTTCCTGTCAAAGATATAAAAAAGTTGTACAACTGATAAATTGAATATCCTGATATCAAAAATATATTTCCAGTTGACTCATATTTGATATCAAGCATAGGAGCCAATAAAAATTAGCCCAAACGAGACAGTGTGGAGGCCCTTCTATGACAGGTTTTACAGCAATTCAAATACGAAGATACACGACTCTTTGATCAAACTAAATCCATGTACTCGATTCCGAGGTTCCTTCCTTTAATCGTTTGATCTCAGTTGTACTTTGCCTTACCATTCGTCACTTTTGATATCAACTGTAAGATTCCATCCCCGCACATTCCTATCTAAAAGCATTCTTTTCCCCCTCCCCTATATTTCTTATATAAAAGCGAGCCAATGCGAGCTCTTTTTCATTTGTATAATTTTTATCATTATTGTTTTTCTTTTGTCTCTATTGTTATATTTTTCTTTATATCTTTAGTTAATAAAAGGTTTAATTACCCAAGTTTGAGGTCTCAACATCGATCGACTTCAAACTTGGGTTTCCCAAGAATGCCGCCAGGACAAGAGTGATTGGTGCATCACAGATACTGAACTATCTTCGTGAACTGATCAGCGCAGCATTAACAATAGCTGAGTGGCATTGGAACTGAGCGAATGAGTTCGAGCATGGAAGTTTTCCGAGACCGAGCAAAACCGAAATGATCGACAACGCCGTTTCAAACTATGGGAACGTAAGAACTTAAACCTACTCGAAGATCCAGGGCATTTACGAAAATTCTGAACATGTGAGTCGTGAAGTTCAACCTCGTCACCCAAGATGTGACCACCAAGTGCTGGAACTAAGTTGGAACTGACCTACTGGCGATAAAATTGACTGAGAGGAAGATCGAATCAGGAATTCTTGAAATCACCCACCAAGAGTGATGGGAGTGCCTCATATCTATACGCGACTAGGACGAGAAATGCACGAAGCCGAAGATCGAAGAACTATATTTGAGAAGATCAGAGCTGGCACTCGAAATGGCCACCTGAAGGTATGGTTTTCCTAGATCGTGAACGAGGATGAGAAAATCCGAGAGTAAACCGATGAACAATTCAGTTCAAGAAGAAATCGAACATCGAGCAGTGAAGGACAGAGCACAGAACGATTCCGATAGAGCTAGAGTATCCACCCAGATCACGAGAAGAAGAATGGAACGTTAGAACTTTTGTAAAAGCTATAGCGAGGATGAACGATCGATCTCAAAAGAGCCCAACCCGGATCAAACAAATACCCACGACTGAAGGACGATTAGATTCAAATCGACGAAGGAGACAGAATCTATCCCGCCGGGAGCCTGCTCTACGAGCATCTTTTTCAGATTTAAAGATCAAAGCTACATCATCATGGAAGATTCTGATGGATGACTACTTGAACGAATGCAGACTTCAGGAAGATCGTCGCCAACATGACCTATTTCGCCGTTTAGAAGAACTATAGAACTAAACGACAATCATGAACTAGATCGACCCGATAGACTCGGGAAGGTCAACTACCAGAACTATCATCTGCTGAGCCGGGAGTGAACTCGATACCGAGTTCCTTTCTCGAGATGGAGTTGCAGGGAGACGAATAGAGCTAATGATCAAAATGGAATCCATCGACGGCAGTCATTTTCTGAGTAGGGAGTGTACTCGACTCCGAGTTCTTTCCTTTAATCGTTTGATCTCAGTTGTACTTTGCCTTACCATTCGTTTCATAAAAAATTTTTTCTTTTTTTTTCTATTCGAAATGCCACAATTTGATTGTTTCCGGTGAGCTTTCCGCGCCGGTTCGCAAACTCATCCGGTATCTGGCCATTGTGTATTTCTCCTATTTTCGATTTGACATCCGACCCCCCCCCCCCTGTCACTTCGGACATTGTTTGTTTTTGTGAATTTCTTTTCTACCATAAAACGATCCGTATATCCGAATGAACATCTCATTTTGAATAGCCCACTTTGCTCCAGTTCGTCTATTTTCAATGTATTCAATCATTTTACTTTTCTCTGTTCTGGCGGTTATCCCAATTAGCCTTTCCAGTTTTCAGAGGTTGGTGGAATAAATATTTCTCAATAAATTCAATTATTTGAGTAAATTTCAGATACCCTGTTAGGAGATTCAATCAACCAAATGTTCGTAGATTACCTCCTCATATTCAAAGAATCAAAGCAACATCTAGCTCTGTTCCAGTCAGGACAACTACAGTACAATCACTTCCATACAACTTCAAAAATCTTGGTAAATGATTTTTCAATAATATAGTTCTAATACAATTTTCTACATCTACATTTTTTGCAGAGAACATCACTTCAATCCGGCAACTTCTAATGGAAACCGCAATCTCACCCATGAAATCAGTGGGACCAGTGGCAAGAATAACACAAAATATAAGTGAGTCACTAACCTGTCCAGCTGTATCATGAAGCTGTAGACGAATTGGTTTTTTGTCGACTAGGACCACAACGGAGAAGTTATCAAAAGCAGTTGGCACATAGTTGTGGGGATAAGCATTCGTTGTGTAGCTCACAATCATTGAAGTTTTTCCCACGGCTGCATTTCCAACGAATATGCATTTGAGACACTTTTCATCCTCTTCTTTTGCCATCTTTGAAAAATCTGATAGTTATAGAATATGAGAAAGAATAGATGACGTTCACGATTGACTGTAAACTAGGTATTACAAGAAAAAAAAATGGTGGAAAAGTTGTGAGAAAAGAAGAAGAAAAAGACTGGATAAGAAACGGGTAACTGACAGAAAAGAGATCCATTACTAAGGAAAATAATGGGGTTTGAAGAAGCGATGATAGTTGATTCAATGATTCACGGCTTCTTCTTCTTTGTTAGACTTCGTTTTGGGATTTATACCAGGATACTAAATGTTTTCATGCATTTCTTCGGTTTTTGATTTACGGGGTCAGCTGGTAATCGTTTAGTTCCAATGGCAAAGTAGAAGAAGAAGAAATGAACTGGTCAAGAGGGGTTACAACGACAAATGTTTTCATAACGAATGTGTGAAAAGAACATCTTCTTTTTAGAAATGAAGAAAAAGACATGAAGAAATGATCAAATCCGTCTATCGCCTATTGATCGATAATTGCGTCGATTAATGGATGTAGATAATACTTGATAATTGGTGACGGGAGGAGAGAAGAAACCGGATTCAGGACGATAGTTCCTAGTTAACATAAGCTTAAGTTTTTTTTAGATGAAAAGTTGGAAAAAGATTGTTTAAAATCAGGTTGAAGTTACACTGTACTACATTGGTTTAAGTTTGTATTCAAAGTTATCTTTTTTAATGTTGCACCACCCAAACAATGCCAGTTTGACTCAAACTACAGTAAACACTCTAATAGAAAACCACCTTTGAGATCAATTATTTCAAATTCTAGAAGAGATGACAAAAATCTTTCAACTAATAAATGTTTGTCATGATATTTCCGACATTTTTTTTTTCATTTGCCACACATTTGTTATCTCTTCTAGAAATTGAGAAAATTTAGCACATAGTGCAAGTAAAGGGTGACCTTCTATTAGAGTTTTTACGGTATCTTCCTCGTTGGAAAAAAAACTAATAGTAAAAATTATCGAATAATCTGGATTGAGAAAAATTTTAGGATTTTAAACAACGGCGTTGAGGTGCTGTCTATTAGAAAAATCACAATAGATCCACCCACTTTGATAGAAGTAGATTTTGAGTTAATTTTTTCCGGGAGTTTTCAATAGTTAATTAGATGCTTTTTTCTGAAAGTTAATTCTCTTAAAAAATAGGTGCGCCAATTTAAACAGAAATCTCGTTCACCATGAGAAGGAATGTTCAAAAAATAGGTGGGACATTCATAAGATTCTTGATGCCAGTAATTGATAGAGATACCAAACCAAAACTTCAGAATTGGATGTTGAGTTACCCACCCTAAACTTCTAGTTCTATATCGTCCTTAGCTACGAAAACATACGTCTTCTTATCAAGAAAAACACCATTGATAGAGGTCTCTGATCGGTTGGAAACAAGTCATTCAAATCCAATCTCTATTCATACGAAATAAGAAGAACTGGAGAAAAGGATAGACATTAACTCTTATGCAATATCACAATTCCACCTATAGGTGTGTTATGTATCCATCCGCGACGCAAAAACTATGCGAGATATTCGACCTTGTTAGAATAAACAAAAATTGAAGGCGAAAGATGTGGATAGAAGAAATCAAAAAAGATATATGGCCAATGAAGAAATCAACGAAGAAGAATTGAAAAAGGGAAGGAATCCGTTGATAACGACGTTGAGTGTGCCGAGATGAATTTTCCCACTGTCCATCGAGAATTTCTGATTTCCGAGAACCGGTCTTCCACTTTTCTTTCTCACTGTTTCTGGTTCAATAATCAGCATTCCAAATGAAAAAGAAATCTGAATGAATTTACGAGGTGTTGATTATGGAATGGGATATAAGGAAGCTGAGAATAGACTGATGGATAGAAAAACAATAGTAATAAAAGTACGAATGGGAAAGAAAAGAATGACACAGAACGGACGACGGTTGCGCGTTATGAGTAATGGAATGTGTCTAGTCAACTGACCAATACTTTCCAATCAAGGAAGTTGATGGATTTTTTAATTCTCGACGATAGATTAAAATTCCAAATTAATTAAAACCTGAAAATGGGAATGAAACTTTGAATTTCTATTAACAAACTACTAATCACATTTGTAATTTTTCCAGACACCGCCCAACTTCCATGTTGTCGTGACCGTTTCGGAGAGCAAGCTTGTCAATCACTTAGGAAAGCTCAACCGGCTCTCTTCGAGAAGAGGTACTTTAAAATTTTCTGAAATTTTTCGAGAGAAGAAATGAGAATGAGTGTTCTAGAAAATCCAATAAAAAGTGAGAGGATAGAGTGGCGATAAATATGAGAAGGAGGAGTAAGGGATCCAGCCGTTTTTTTCTTGTGTTCATTGCAAATCTCTGCTCAAGTGTGCGCGATTATTTGTCCTTTTCCTCCCCTTTCATTTCTTATTTGTGAGGCGAGAATTTGACGTTCCATACGGATCATAATGACAGGCAACATTTGAGAAAGTTGGAAAGTTCAAAAGTTTCTTTAATAAAGTAAAACAAGTTTTCAGATGCCTGACGGATCACGACTTCAGTTCCATCGATTGTTGTGGAGAGTGTCGGAAATACATTGAGAGAAGTAGCACATTTTCATTAATTCCAAAAAGTTATCCAAAAAAATCGATTTCAGATAAGATAAGCTCGGAAAACTCTCGCTCACTTCAAAAGGCTCCTGCAATGTGTAAAGACAAACATTCCATCGGATTCTGTCGACGATTCAAAGCTTCTGGAATGGGAAAATACAGTTGTTCAGATGCTGAGTTTGCAGTCAGAGTGTGCCGTCATTCGTGTGGATACTGTAACGATGAGCTGTATTCCATGAAGAATGCTCCATCGATGTGCTCGGATACCAATAAAGCAATTCCGATTGTGAATGGTACCCATTTATACTGGGCGTTTGGAAGAGAGGATACGAAAAAGGCTCTTTAATTTATTTTTTTTTAATCTGTGTGAACTTGTTATTTTTACTTTTCCCTAGTCAAGGTGAATAATTGTATCCAAGTGGATAAGACTTCTAATAAAATATATTGAGTTGTTTTTTGAGTTCCGGTCCAAATTCTTGCACTTCTCTGTGATTCCAATGGATTTCAAACTCCAATTCCATCAATCACTTTCGCAAAAGCAGAGCCTGGCACAAAAAAACAAGGGGCCACATGTTCGCACATTTCAATTCGAATTTAGAATTCTGAAAGGTCAGCGCTTCGTCATTCAGCGGCGACACTGATGGATGATGGCAACAGAACACAGTGATTAGAAAGAGAAACAGGAAATCAGAGAGATAATTTTTTTCTTTGGATGGATTGGTTTGACACATTCTTGTATGTCAGAATGGAATGGGGAGCAAAGGAAACATAGTTGCAAAGTGTAGAGCATGAAATTGATCCCGTTCTTGAAAAAAAAAATATTGGAGTATTGGGTTTCTTTTGAAGTTTCAAAAAAAACTGAGTGGTCTCGGTCACTTGTTCTTCAGTTTTCAGACAACGTTGGGATATAAAACCAAGTAGTCAGGTTTCTGAGCCTGGTCATTTTCTCGTAAGGCTCCAGAAATCGAATAGGGAAAGTGATTCTGGTGGAAATGCAGATGTTTCATTTTTGAGAATATATTCTCAAACTGGTATCTCTATTTTGGTCTTACAAAATATGACAATTTTTGGCAGTCGTTAGAAATTATTTAATTTGTTTCAAAGCCGTTGTTCATGATTCTTCGTTTGTTACCGTAAAACATGAAATAGAAAAACCCCGCACTGTCAATTTTGAGATCGAAAATCTCAATTCCCATGAAAGGTAACAAGAATGTATCAATTGACAAAACACTCGTGATATTATGATAAACCAGCAAGCGGGTGCGCCTTCGGCGCTATTCAATCCAGTTTCTTACTGGTTCGTAGCTTCGCTCTTCACTTTTTCTTGAAAGGTCACGTAAATCTATATTTATGTTTCAAGTTTTTCAAAAGTTGACAGACTGACATCGGAACGGACAGACGTCTCTAGCGTTTTATATATAAGGAAAATAGTTTATCAGTGGACAACTTTCCTATGTCTTTGACAGGAACTGAAATAAAATGGCTCAAAGTTAAAAATTAGGTCGGCCTTAGGATTAGGTCAGCCTTAGGATTTACGGTAATTATTGTTTCGAATGTTCTGAATGTCATGAATTTCTCAATTTTTTAAATAATACTTTTCCATTCCATCACCTTCAATCGGCAACAATTTTGGCGACGGTGGCAAAAACAGAAATTATCTCCTGGGGGTGCCAACTCATTTATCTCTATCAGTTGACACTTGTCCCCTTCCATTGAATATCTCTTCTCGATTCTCCGTTTCCCTCACTTATTTCTGTTTTCTGCCTCGTTTTTTTCCCTCCATCCCGCCTCTTCTCTTTATCTTCATCCCACCTGCAATGTCCTAGAAAACTCGGGAGGAGCAGGGATGAGAGCAGGACACTTTTCTGTCACCTTCTATTTTTTCTCTTAACCTTTCTTTAGATTTTCCACATGTTTCATGTCTAGAGACCTAAGAAAAATGCCGATGAGTCAGATTGGGGGGAGTTCTTGTGTCTAATGAGTGGGTTGGAAGAGCTGCAAGGGGTTTATCCGAATCTCATAATTTTAAATTGACCAATAAAAAAAGAATTTCATGAAATGACTCGTTTCATTCTTTTCGACTCTCTTGCCGACATCTGTATACTCTTTGACTCCGCCCATAGCATCGAAAACTTTAAAATCCTTTTGAATTCAGATCAAGAAAAAGTGGGCATCATGCTCACTCGACTTCTTGTTCTACTCTTTGGATGTACTGCGGTCAACTCACAGCAACTGTTATCCAATCCAAGATGCAATCACTGGCCAGACCGTGGCACGTGTGAGCTTGAATTCCAGGTTAAATGGTATTATGATCGTTACGATCACCGGTGTCGTCGATTCTTCTACGGTGGATGTGAAGGGAATGAGAATCGATTCAACTCCTTGGAAGGTGATTTTTCTCTTTTTTTTCTTAAATTCTTCTTTTATTCCAGAATGTTCTTCGCAGTGCCATTACGAGGAACCATCTAATAGAGATCGGTGTTTCCAACCTCATGATCCCGGCCACTGTCATTCTGATATCGAACGTTGGTTTTTCGATCAAGACAAAAAACAATGTGTCTGCTCCTGGTGGTCGGGTTGTGGTGGGAACTCCAACATCTACTATTCCTACAATCATTGTATGCTGATTTGTGGTGAATATGCTGAGCATGGACCAGGAATTGATGAAAAGTATTGGGGACGACAAATGGTAACTTCTACTGTTCATGAATGCCATTCAGATAAGTTTCATTCTAGAATCACACAATGTCTGCTGAATCCGCTCAAATATTCAACAATCCAACGGGATCTTTTGGTCAATATTCTGAAGAACCATATCCGGTGCAAGTTCCTGTTGACAACTCGTACTACAACAACCATCAACGGCATTCAGATGGCTGGAACAACCAGCAACAACTTCTAACTATTAACATCAGTCACAGCGATGATGGACCGGTGAATCGTTGAAGTATCAGAACAATTTAAATTTGAATATTTCCAGCGTTACTTTCATGCAGCTCCTGCTGTGACTGTTCCATTTTTAAGCCGTGCTCAGGTGTTCAAAACTCAAGCGGACGGACTGACGATTCACCGCTATGATTCTGAACAACGCCCAATGCAAGTGATTGATCAGAATTCCAACTGGCAGATTCAGGAGCAAGCACCAGTTCAAGACAGCGGTTATATGAAGAGAAGATTCAAAATTGCTAAGAAGAAGATTCCTCCACGAATGATTCATTTGGGAACTCGACCATCAAGTCCTTCGAACTCTTATCGGATTCAATTAGATGGAGATTCTTCAGATAGCAACAGACCAGTTTCTTATCAAGTTGTTAGAGAACAAGGTACTGAATTTACTTAACAAGAAAATTGGTTTCATGGTAATTACTTCCAGATGCACACGTTCAGCAGCACAACCAAATCTCGCAATCTTTGCAAGACGAGGCAGAAGAGACGCAGAAGAGGATCCAGGAAACGTTGAGACGCAATTACTATGAGCAGGCAAGATATCGAAGGCCACCGGTTCAGAGGCTTCCTCCTCCACCGCCTCCGCATCAAAACACACACCCCGACAATCAAAATTACCATCCAGAACTTGTGAATCAATTCAAATCTCATTTGGATGAGCATGAAAAAGCTTTGAGAAGAAAGTTGGAAGCTCAGTTCCCAGATCACATTATCACATTGATTCCACATATTGAAACTGTGAGACATCCGGATGGAAGGAATGTAGTTAGACAAAGGATCCAATGGACTGCTCAACCAAAAGGAGCACGAATTTCAGAACATGCACCAATTCCTCCTGTAGCTCAGCTCCCACCAATACAGCCAATTCAACCAATTGAAGTTCAACCAACCTATTCAGCTCCTACATTTGCTCCGCAAGAACCAGAAGAGACAGAGGAACCAACAATGTCCCCACATGAAATTGCACGTCTGAAACATGAAGAAATGCAGAGAAAGTTCAAAGAAGAGATGGAAAAACGACAAGCGGAACAGAAAAGACAACAAGAAGAACAAAAGAGACAACAAGAGGAACACAAAATGAAGATTCAAGAATTGAAAGCAACCCAACAGAAGGAGAGAGAAAGAATCATGGCTGAGAGGGAGAGGGCTGAAGCTGAAAGAAGAATTCAATATGAAAATGAAATGAGACAAAGAGCTGAAGAGTATAAGGCAAAAATGAGAATGACAACGACTCCAACACCAACTACCACCATTGAAACTACAACAGAATACATTCAATTCGCATATCCAACTGTTCCAGTCAGACAAGTCGTTTATGATGCTGATGTTAGAAGACCAATCCCAACAAGCAAATCAATGGCTGAACCAATTGACCACGTTCGACCGATTATTGAAAATGTGACACCAGCTTCGCTGAGTCTTGAAGACATAATTGCAATGGACAATCAGAAATCTGATTACGAAGATGAGTATGATGTGCCAATGGACTTCCCAGATACGGAAGCTCCGCCATTGACAACAAGAGCTCCTCCGGTCACTCCTCGATACGTTCCACCTCCACCGCCACAAGTTTCCCAACCAAAAGCACCGGTAAACGGAGGAATGGGAATGTCTCCGATTGTACTGCCCCCGAATAGTGGAAGTGAGTTTTTTTTCCTACTTTGAAAATTATCAAGATCTTAATTTGTAGAGAAATCGAAACTATTCGCACCACCGTCCAGTGAAGAGTACACTCAAGAAGTCGATTTTGATCCATATGTGGACTTTGTGAAGATTTAAATATAAAATCAGATAGCGTTTTAACTCCCGCATTTCCTTTAGCAGCTCACCTGAACCGTCAACTTTGAGCTGAATTATCTCAACTTCTGAGAAAGGTATCAAAATTGTGCCAATTGACAAATTATTTATCATAATTATACCAATGTTTTATCAGTTGATCAATTTTTGATATCTTTCACAAGAATCGAGATAATTAAGCTCAAACTTGACGGTTAAGGTGGGTTTTTATTATAGGAAATATGGTAATTTCCCTTGATACGAGTATATTTTATGGAATGTTATCCCACACTAGAGACTTTTTAAAAAATCCTATCGTATTTCTCATCTCTTTGATTTTGAAAATCTGACCTTGAATGACCTTTCCGTTTTCTACATCGATTTGTCTAGCCACAATCTTCACCTAATTGCCATCTAATTTTCACATTTTTCCAATCTCTCTAAAAATCAGTTAACACAAAATGAGTGGTGCCAGTGGCACGTTAATATTTTTCATGTTTCAACCAAGAAAGAAATCACATACTTCGTGATGATGCTCTTAATAAAACATCTTTGTGTTCCCGCCTCTTTTTCTACATTCCTGATAACAGATTTTTTCCTTTTCTTTTTTGTCACCATTCTCTTTCTTCTCTTCAGACCACAGAGCTTTACATCTTTTTGATTTATTGGCTCTTTTTTATCTCCAGACAGAAATATTCGACTGGCGGTCACAAGGCATATTGCGTCTCTTCGCCCGACCTTCCTATTTTCTCCAGAAGGTTCTCTTCCTCTTTTTTTTCAGATGAACTTGTTGTTGATTCTCTCACTGGTTAGTATCGCTTTGGCGGGTTCCAGTAACTCTGTCAACACTTGGGGAGGTGTTATCCAATATGATGAGGATTGGGGTTATGTAGATATTCGTGCCAATGCTCACACCTTCTGGTGGCTTTATGCAGCAAAGCCAGCTAACTCTCAACGTCCTCTGTTCGTCTGGCTTCAGGGTGGACCTGGATCTTCCAGCTCTGGATTCGGAAACTTTGAAGAAACTGGACCAAAAACTTTGAATGGAACTGACAATAAAGCCACATGGGTAAGTTCTCTGATTGTTATTTTTATACTGAGAAATGAAATAACTTTGTAGCTCCAAGTCGCCGATATGGTATATGTGGACAACCCAGTCGGAGCCGGATTCTCGTATGTTGATGACAAATCTGCTTACACCACAGACATCACCCAAATTGGAAAGGATTTGCTCACATGGCTTCGTAGATTCTTGGCTCTTCACTCCGAATACCGTACTCGACCATTCTACATTTTCTGTGAGAGTTATGGAGGAAAAATGAGCGCTCAATTCGGAAAAGTTATCACTGATGTAAGCTTAGGAGAAGAACCAGGATTCCAATTAAAAATAAGAAAATTCAGGCAGTGAAAGCTGGCAGTCTTCAATTGAACTTCCGTGCCGTTGCATTGGGAGACTCGTGGATTTCAGCTATGGATTATGTGAATACCTGGGGACCGTATCTTTATGCCAATGTAATTTTCTTTTTTTTTCTTCATATGACTCCAAAAGGGAAAGTACGATTTTCTGACCTAGTAGTCACTATTTCGTCTTTTCTGCCATAATCCGCTTATCATCTTAACCACGTATGTGTGTTTCAGTCATTCCTTGATGACCATCAACTCAATTTGGTGAATGCTGAAGCTGCAAAATGTCAGGCTCTTGTGGATCAGCAAAAATGGTCAAAGGCAACGAATTGCTGGGGAAACATGGAGAATTTGATTGGAGTGGAGACGAATGGAGTCTCTTGGTACAATATTTTGAAGAAAGGTGACACTGACGATTGGAGTTCTTCTGCTGCTATGAGATCCAATAGAGTTATCACATCGACCCGTAGACTATACAATCGATTCGTTGCTCCACAAAACGATGACACCCTCTCCAGTTACATGGACACTGTAGTTCGACAAAAGTTGGGAATTATTCCGGACAAAGTGAAGTTCGGAGCACAAGCCGGGGATGTGTTCAGTTTTCAAGAGGGAGATTTCATGACACCGATTTGGGAGACTGTTGATCAATTGTTGAAAGATGGACACAATGTTGTTGTGTACAATGGAAATGAGGATTTGATTTGTAATACAATGGGAACAGCTGCATGGGTAAACCGTCTCACTTGGGATGGAGCCAAAACATTCAACTCCACTACCAGACACTCATTCAAAACTGATTCGTTCCCATTGGCTGGATATTACAAGACATACAAGAACCTTCAGTTCTGGTGGATTCTCCGAGCTGGGCATATGGTAAATTAGAGATTCACTGATGAAATAAAACTGAAAAATCTCATTTCAGGTCGCCTACGATACACCAGAATCTGCCATTTTTATGTTGAAGGCTGTTGTCAAGCAGTACAATGCTTAAATCAAATTGTTTCTGTATTTATGATTAATAAAGGTTACCAACTATTCTTTGTGTATCCTGCACAATTTGTGACGTCTTCTCATTTTTTATTAGCTAATTAGAACCGAAATCGTGAACAATTAAGAGCAGGATGAATTGAATAAAAATGTAAGTTTTCTGGATGGGGTGAGGTGAGAAGACATCTGGAGTATATTGATTAGGAGGAAACACGATGAGAGGCATGAAGGAACAAAAATGGTACCATAAATGACGGTTTTGCTGACTGACAAGGGGAATAAAAGCAGCAGATAGAAAAAAAGTGGTAAAAATGGGGACGGGGAAGAAGGAAAAGAAGAGAATTGTGGAATGTGATATTTTTGGTGGGAGAAATTTGGGGAGATTTCTCCGATATATGTGTTTTCTTGGTTTTTATCCTGTTTTTGTGACATTTTTCTATACAACACAGAAACGATTCTCTGCAGGTTTTCAGATAATTCAAGAGTCGGTAGGTTGAGAAAACGGACGGGGAAGTAAATACAAGTATTAAATGATCTCAATAAGCGAATGTTAAAGAGATGACGGTGTGGGACGCGACGACAACGAGGCACCAATTTGGCTCATATAAATAAGAAACTGCGACCAGAGAGAAACGAACAGAAACTAAGGAAACGAGATAAAATTAACACAAAAAAGAGAAATAGAGATAGGGGAGAGTCAAATTTTTAGGTCAGACGATTGAAAACTACGTAGACAAAAAGAATGAAATACAAAAGAAATGCGTTTATGATTGATTGTTGATGAAAATGTTATGCATATATAAATCGAGGTTGGGGAGGAGGAGAGAATTGCATTTTTTCAGAGTTGTGCTCTAGAAGAACCATTCGAATATTATTATCATTATTATTTTACAAAAATTTCGAGAGTTCAATGGGATAAGGATGAGTGGGTGGGTAGCCAATGAGACTGATACAAATAGGTTTTCAGCTCTCGAGTGTTCGTTGATTCATCTAAAAGCACAGTATATTTTTTATCCTAGTGTCTGACCAAATATAAAAAATCATAGGTTCCGTGAGTAACGGAAAGCTTATATATTAAAAAAAAAAACTAACCGATATTCAAACACTTTGTGGCACCTCCATATGTTTCTCACTAGCCTCCAACCCATTGCTCCCATTCAAGTGTCCGTTATCCTTGTCCAATTCGACTTCTCTACTCTCTTCGACGACTCCATTTGCTACCTCCACCACCATCTCAAGAATTGGCTCTTCGAGAGTGTCATCACGGGTTCTCTTCTCTGGTGGAACATCTTCTAAGGTGGAAGTAGTCACTGTTTCCGAAGTCGATGTTGCTTCTTGAACAAGACGTTTGCGGCTCACAGGGGTTCCGTTATTCGTTGTTGAATCAGGCTCGGAAGAAGGCATTGCCTCAGAGAGCGGTGTGCTCGGAGCAACTAGAGTCGTTGGCGTCGTTGGGACCGAATTAGTACTGGAAGTTCTCGCAACAGTTGTTCTATAAGGCACTTGGCCCATCGGTGGTGGGGGATTTTTCGGCGGTTTCCAATCACGACCTTTTTTGAGAGCAGCAGCACCGATAATACTGAACAATCTGGTCCTCTTCATGTAGAACATGTCAATCTGAAATCATATTGACATTGCAACCATAGACATTAGCAATCACTTACCTCTACTTGGGAGTTTGGTCCGATGCCCTTCACACCACTAGCTTGCAACTCCACGTTTGTTCTGAATCGTTGAATCTCAGATGTCAAATCAAGATTCGTGGCGTGTTCAGCAAATTCGAGTCCGATGAACCAAATGGTAATTCTGGTGTTTTCTGGTCTCACATCAAACTTAGCGTTCGGTGATGGTCTGTGTTTGTTGGTGTCGTTGTGAGCAATGAGAATGTCTTGGTTACGCTCGAGACTTTGCACGAGGAGTCGAATACGAGACTCGAGAAACCGCCATAGTTCAATTCCTCTTCTTCTGTGGATGTAGCCATGATCAGAGCTTAAATAAGCTGATAAATTGTGATCACAATTCAGAAAAAAAAACATACCAATATAATGCTTGTACCGGCTGAAGAATTTGACCTCCTTGAATAGGTCCTCCCACGTAGCCTTTCCCTCTGTGATATCTTTGCAGATTTCCAACCCTTCACAAATTTCGTTTCTGATGATGTGACAAGTGGATCGTGTAACGTTGTGTGTGGAATTCTGTTCCGGAAAGGCCGGAGTGATTATGGGCATCAAGTGAAATCTATCAGAGTTTTTCTTACGAGGATCCCAAATCAAATCACAAAGCGTGGGAATGTCATTTCTGTCTTGATCTAGTGCGCTTAGAAGAACTGGATGTGGCCAAGTCCATGTGGAGAAAATGAAGAACATTCGGTGAACGATTCGAGATGCACTTGCATTAGGATATAACTGGCAAGCTCGGGCAACAAGAATAGCCCAGCTAATACCTCCAAAAAAACCCATTGAATTTGAATAAATTCCGTGATTCTTTGCCCAGAGTTTGATGGCTCGAAGCGCTATGCAAAATTCTTTCTGGCGGGGAACAAGTTTTAGCAACAGTTCGGCGACGCGACATCCGTTCAGAGATCTGACACTTTCCTGATCCAAGTTTCTGAGAAGCTGATCATCGAAAAGATCTTGAGTGTCCGGAACTTCTTTAAGAGCGAGTCGCGCGAACAAAATATCAAGCTCAACGCCGGAGTATTTTAACTTCATTACTGGCACGAAAGCCTCTTCAACACCATGCAACTCCGTCACATTTGGGTCTTGGCGCAGCATTTCTTTGAAGGAAGTGAAAAAATCTGTGCGATCAATGTGGCGTGGAACAACTGCGAGCGTATCGATATCAGCACCAGAACTGTGTACTCCCAGACGATATGAACCGAAAGTGAACAGTTTACCACCAGCATTCGCTCCTTCGCCACTCGGTATCTGAAAGAAAATTAATGTTGTAAATAACACTATTGGCAATCAATCTTTATCAACTTCATTTTCCTTTAATGGTTTCCGACGTTCAGTTCAACGTTTATTTGAAGTGTTCGGAATTCGTTATTTTTTTACTAGAATAATTAATAATGAAATCATAATGCCGAGGGATATTTTTTAAATTTCTAACTTTTGTTAAAAATAGGCACAAACCTTGATTGCGGTTACTTTCTTCACCCATTCTTTGACGAGACGGTTCAAACTGCGAAGTACTTCCATCCTTTTCTCCGTTTCCTCTTTCGGTTCATAACTGTTGAACTTTTTCAAAGTTGCAATCAATTGATCCGTCATAACTATATCCTTTTGATCCGGCCTCAATGTTGAGATGGGCTGCGAGACACCCAGATGCGGCGTTCTGTCTGTTACCGACGCCGCCATGATAAATAATTCTGAATTTGTTTGGTACTTGGTAATACTTGGTAATACAAAATAACAACTTACTAAGACATGCAATCACCCAAAATTAAACTCCTCCTTCTCCTCAATATATATTTGAGCCGATGCTGAAATTGAAACAAGTTTCGAAAAAAAGCATTAATTTTCGAAAAAAAAACAAGGTTAAAGAGAGACAATGAAAAAGAAGGTTAAGGAATGAGAATTTGCAGTTTAAAAAACTTTCTAAACGAAACAAGTTGAAGAAATTTCAAACTATCTAGGGGAAAAAAACTATTTTTCTCAGTTCCGCTGAAAGAAACGAGGTCCGCGAGGTATGGAAGACGAAAGTGAACGAGAAACAGACAAACGACCGGTGCCTAGAGACTGCAGCAGTGAAGGAGACCGCAGACAACCAGACGTCAGGCAAAGAGCGACAGAAGGCGACGGCCTCTTCAATCGATTCAGCAGTCCCGCTCATGACCGAGTCGTTGTCAAGATGGCGAGAAGCCCTTTTTTGAATGCAAAAGTGAAGAAGAAGAAGAAAAGTGTATGTTTGGAGGGGAAACAATGAACGCTTAAGATGTGACCGAAACTACTACCGCTGTTCGGAAAGTGTTTTTTCTCGTTTGCATCACGTGCCTTCCTGCACTTTGGTCGTAAATAGGTGATGATGCGGGTAATTGTTTCTCTGAATGATGGTTCGATGTTTTCTTTTAAAGAAGTTAGGTTAAAAGGGGAAAATGAAAATGATAACTAGAAAAGATATTTTCTAAGGAACAGTGTTTGGTGAGAAGTTGGAATGGGAATTTGAAAAATCACCAAGAGTCGTTGTGAAAAACTCCTCAAGCGAGAAAAGTATCATTTTCATTAACTTCTGGGTCGGAGAGGTATTTACCACTTTGTTTAGTACTTTGTTTTTGTTTAGTAGTATGTCTATTACTCGCGCAGAAATCTTCCAGAAAATTCTCCTAACTAAATATTTAATGGAATCACGCTGAGAGCAGGAGTTTCAGAAGGGGTGAAATATATGCATGACTACGTCATATTACCGTGAGGCACAAGATTCATAAAATGCGGTGCGCGCCAAAAGAAAAATGAAGGAGCGCACGTCAGCAAGCGAAGGAGGGCACATGAACGACAGAGAAAGTGTTGTGAAATATAGGTTTCCGCTGAAAACGGGAAAATGAAAAGAAAAGCACAAAAGGATTTTGAGATCAGTCTTGATCCATAATTTTAGAACGAGTGGGTATGATTAATAACTATTGAAACAAAAGAACAACAGAACAAGTGAGAATAAAAGGTTGAACTAATTTAGGAATCGTTGGAACTATTTGGAGGCGGTAGATGGTTCTTTGATCTCGTTGGTCTTCTCCGGAACAGTTGAGACGAACCTCTTGATGGTCTCTTGGCGTTCCTTCTGAAAAAAATGGACGTGAAACATGGAATGGTGATTTGCGATGACTTGGAAAGTGAGAGAGGGAGATAGCTGGTACCTGTGTGCCAGTTTGAAGTTTTAATGAAAGATTGCTTGCGAACGTTTTCAAGCATGCATCAAGAAAAAGGTAAAAGAGTGAAATCAAAGTCAGTGGTCAATGATGACACCAATAGTACAGCGACAGAAGAAATAGTTCCAGTAAAGGTGATCATAAGTGCTATAGAACGACCAGATGAGGAGCTAGTACTTTCAGAAAACTTCAAATGCCACAAAGATTTCAAACATTGGATTCAGAAGCATGACTAATTTGGCATTAGAAAACATGGGGTTGGATACGAAAATGGAGGGACCAACGTGGACATCGAAATGGGAATCTATTGCCGCTACTCTATCGTTCGTTACCTGTTCTGGCAATTTCTGGTTCTTCCCATTTTTGTGCGGGTACTACGGTGGCTGGTTTCCATATCAGTTCACTCTCTGTTTCATTTTTATTGGTGTTCCTCTCCTCTACATGGAAACTGCTCTGGGACAGTATGCATCTGCTTCACCATTATCGGTGTTTTCGAGAATGGCTCCAGCGATGGCTGGACTTTCCGCAGGAATGTGTTTCATAATGGTTTTTAGGTTTCTGCTTTAATAATGAACCTCCAGTTGAAAGTAATTTTTCAGAACGATTAGTTTGTCAGTATGGGCGATTTATAATTTGACTATAACTGCACATGCTACTCGGTCATTTTGGAATGAACCCGAATGGGAGAATTGTCCAAACTCCAAATTAGGAGACTATTGCGTAAACTACAAACTAGCGAAGGAATGTACTTGGGCTCAACCGGGATCATCTGAGCAATGCGATCATTACCAAGACGTTTTGATTGCTACAAGAGGGTTTCAACAGAGAAAGTCTCCGTTTATGAGCTTTGTTCATGGACTCATGTATACGGTTCGAGTTCGTGATCACTACGAACATAGTTTCTTTTTTCAGAAAGATTTGAGTGTCAATGATTGGGAACCACCCAGCTACACGTCGATCACATGTGCTGTTGCTCTCTGGATTACAATTGGAATAGTTTCTATTGGTGGATCAAAAGTTCTAGGTAGAACAGGAATTGTTTCTCTTGTTCTGTTACTGATAGGAAGTCTTATGTTGATTTCATTTGGAATTTCGTTCGGAGAATCGGGAGTTGTTGTCACTTCATTCTTCTATCCATCAGAAGCATTCGATGATAAATGGATGTGGGTGTGGTCCTGGACCGATGCAGCAGCACATGCTCTACGAGCATTGAAGTAAATCCAACGGTTATATTTTTCTTCATAATGTAACATTCAGCGTCGGGTGTGGGGGAATTCAAAAATTCGCTTCCCTGAACAACTTTCATAACAAAATACACAAAGATGTTTTAATTGTTAGTAGCATATCCTATTTGTTCTATCTATGCACCGGGATATTCTCATTCATGTTCATGGCCGTAATTGGAAAAGAGTACTACCCAGATCTGGAGGCAAGCGAACGAATCAAGTTATATGCGACACCAGCATTGATCGAAAGCGTTATATCTGAGGTGACTAGAGAAGCATTACTATAAAACAATTCATAACTTCAGAAGTTAACTCAATGTAAACTTGGAGTATTCTGGGTTTTTCTTTTCTGGGTGACACTTGCAGCATGTTCGATACAAGGGATTTCCGGATATATTTGGGTGAGAACTTCGAATACTTTGGAAATTCCAAAACTAATTTCTGTAGGTGATGAGTTCAATGATTGTCGAAAGACTAAACGGAAGTCGGCGAAAATACGGAAAACCTCTCACAGGCTGGCACAAGAGAGCCATAATTTTGACAATCATGAGCATTACAGGACTGATTTCTAGTTTACCATTCTTGGGGAACGGTGGGATAAATCTTATGAGCAACATTGAAACCCACGCATCCTATGGTACTATTTTCATCGCCTTCGTCGAAATCATCACTGTTTCGTATTTATATGGGTTCAAGCGATTTTCTGTGTTAGTTCCTGATAGAGTATGTTTCATAGTTTATCAAATACTATTCAGGAATATTCGTGCAATGATTGGTGGCCGCGGACCTCCGAATATCTTTTGGTGGCTTAACTGGCTCGTTATAAGTCCCCTGCTTTTGATTGTAACTTTCGGATGCATAGTGGCAACCTTCGGACAGCAAAAGGCTTTTAACGATACCTCCATAATCACTTGCGTAATTGGCTATTTTTTGCTAATTATGCCATTCGTTTTAGTCGTGTTCTACTTTTTGAGAGAGGAGTATGACAGAAGAAGGAACATGGAACCATTTGTGGTAAGTTGGTAAACGACATATTCAAAAAAGTATAAATTAATTTAGGTTATGATAAGGGCTACTGGTGACTGGGGACCAATGAATCCAGAAAACAGACGTAAAGCAGTGAAATACGAAAGACAACTACGCGTTCGCTACTGATTATTATAACTTCAATGTCTTTTTCAATAAAACTTACTTCATGCAGACATAAATTGTTTGGCCTATAAGGATGCGTGCATTGCAAAATTTTGGTGGACATGTTTGAATCGTAGTCATGTGGAAGAGTCAGCTAAAAGCTATTCAGTTTAAAAAAATCATGGCTAGAAACTCACCTCGTCGCCTTCACTAATATCACACTGTGCAGTGATAAACACTTCGATTCTTTGATGTAGAATGACATAACGGATGACACAGTTGGGTTCACAATTTCTTCTTATTGCTCGCATTTCATCATTTGAGTCTGTCACATCGATGCAAATGTCATATTTGTCGTAAGCGGTTTCCTGAATATACTCTTCATCATCCGAAAAGTACTTTGACTGCGGCCTGAAAGGTAAAATCTGGCGATGATCTAGAACAGAAAATATAAATTACTGGCAGAAATTATTGTTCGCTTCCGCTTCGATCGCTCGCATTTTCCTTCTTATCTGGAATGCATCGGTTTCTCTTTGTCTCTTGCGATTTGGGGGAACATCTGTAAGAGATAATATTCTATTCTTCTCTAACTCTAACAAATTACTGAGAACTTTGAACTGGGAAAAATCGCTATGTAGTCCACCATACAGGATAATGTTCGGAAGAGACAATCCCATCCTGTCACGTCCGCATTCTTCTGGCGATGTCAGTAAAACTGGAACACGAGCAAGAACGAACTCGCCCTCCAGAATATCACGAGTAGCGAACAGACCTAAAATAATGCTAATAAGTTCGGCTAGAACTAACAAAGATACCTTTTTTAGAAGTGAATGGGAAGAGAACGAAAGGTAATGAGGAGACTTCAGCGCACGGATTTTCTTTACACTTTTCGTTGGCAAGGTAGATAATCTGAAACTTCGATGATGAAATTGAAGCTCATTCTATTAGATGTCTTTTTCTAGAAAGGTCACTCACTTCCGCGGCTCCGACCGTGTCTCCGAAATGCCGGAGAAGACGCCTTGTCCGATGTGAAACTCGTGTGACGCACAGAGTTTTTAGTACATCCTGAAATTCAGTTTATTATAGGGCTGCACTCATGATCAGTATTCTCACATTGTCTACTTTAATATTTTCTAGCGTTTCTTTTCTGAAGTCGTCGTTGGTGAGAAGGTGTGTACCGTAGATGCCGAACGTTTCGGGTGCGTCTGAACAATGGTTGAATTCAATAAAATAAGATGGATAATCTGAATATTTAAAAAGATTACCGTCATTTGTAGAATTTTCGAATCCAGCAGATCGATCGTCTTCGAATTCATGAAATACATCCAAATGGCGATAATATTCTTGTCGGGACATCTGAAAACTGAAACGCATTTCAGATTTTCTGTAATTTGAAGTTCAAATGAAATGGGTAATGTACAAAATACATTGAAGTGTCCGGAAAATCGGAAATTTTGGAAACTCTACCGGAGGTACGGTCGATTATTTTAAAGGAGCAGCTTGTTATGCATGTTAACGTGGCGAGGCCTTGACACAATTTGATATATGCGCATTAAAAATTCTACAGTACTCAATATTTTCGTGCAAGAAATGTTCTGCCAATTTTGGACACAGTTTCTTGAAGCTCGCATTAAATAGAAAACACTAACTAAAAACTTAATTACATTTTTTCATTGTATACTACCTTCTAAATCGGTTTATTGAAAAAAAAACACATTTATCAATTGAGCTGAATTTAACTTGTGTGTGAAGAATCTTCTTGGTGACCGGTTGGAGGCACGATTTTGAATAAAAATTATTTATTCTCAACGTTTCGGCTTTATGCCATCTTCAAGAGAATAGGACAATTACCTACAAAAATGAGAATAGAAGAAGTGTGAACCGGTGTAGGGATGAGTGAGGTAGAGATAGAGAAAACCGTAAAAATGAAAGGTAATAATGAACCATAAAGAACTGGGATGAAAAGACAAAATTTTTTAGAGACAAGGAAAAAGGAAAAGAAAAAGAAAAAGAAGACATTTCGGTTGGGAAGTGGTGGGACCATAAAAAGATGACTATTGAAAAGATCACTATGGATTCAAAATCGTGCCTCCAACCGATAAGGTCACCAAGAAGATTCTTCACACACAAGTTAAATTTCAACAATGCACGAAAAACGGATTGCCTATATCCTATCAATATGAGCTGAATTTGTGATATTAGGAATACAGTTAATAAATTTGCTTCTGAAGATGGCTTCAACATATTGATGATTGTTTCTGAATGACATCTTAAAGTTCCGGCATCTGAAAAAAGTTTCCACTCAATCCGTTCAACGATGTAGTGGTTGAAATCACGAGTCCAAATATTCTCCAGACACAGGCTTATCTATTGCGGTTACGATCAAAAATCATTCAAGTTTATTTCAGATGTAATCAAATGAAAATTTTTGAAATAAAGAGGTATATTGACCGGAAAGTACTGTCATTCACTATTATCATTAGTAAACTATTTTTATGAAAACACCACATTTCAGACCGTTCAGTTTTACATCACCGATCATCATGTTTTCAATAAATGTTTTCGTATAAAACTTTCCCACACTCATACAAAAAGACATCTCTTTTCCTCTCTCTTATAGAACATCCCACGTCATCTCAGTTTGACCAACTTGTTCAATAGACTGTTATATCGTATAGATCTCATACAAATATAATCTCTCCACACATATCATATCTTCCAGTCTTTCTAGAACCCCCTTACTCCCTCACTGCATCCATCATCTTTTGGTTCTTCTTTTTTTTGAGGTCATCGAATCCCCTTGAGACATAAAATTGTAAACCCGAGATGGTTGGAGTAGCACGCAACGAGCATCACATTTCGATAGAATTTTTGTCATCTTTCATATATCAAAGTTCCCGTTCAGCTGTCAGAAAATTATTTAACGCCCTTCTAATTGAATCGAGGAATTACATTTGTAATCACCTATTTAGTTTGACCGTTTCCTATACTTGATGACATTTCTTTCACCAACTCGAAACAGAAGTTTTCGGTTACATGGACGCTGACTACCTGATAAGAATTCTGAGACGTGGCAAAGTTTGTAAAAGGAACCTACTGTACTCTCAGATGATACGGGAATCTGGAGAATAGTTTTGCCACCTGATTATAAAAATTTATATTTAATTTTTCAAATTATTGGAATACGGTAGCTTCCGTTAATCGAACAAGACCCATCCTGATGATTCACTTTTCAACAAATTCAACTTTTAATTATGATGTCATTGTATCTGAACTGGCTCATTTAGAAGAATAGTTTTTTCTTCACACAGTATACTGTAGATGAATTGAGTTTCATTTCATTTTAATACTTCTATTTTCTAGCCATATTTTCAAAATAACCGCTACTATAAATACATAACCAAATTATAGAACCTGTTCTCGTTTTCCCTTTATACCAATTGAGGTCAAACCGACTAGGAGAACATATGGGTTGATGGTCGGGTTGTTCTAATTTCTAAATCTTGAATACAACTTCTTCCGAAGACGTTATGATGAGACGCGTCACAGGCGCGCCAAAGACGCGCAAGTTGGTGTCTGGCTCGGCTCAAAAGTTTTCACGTGAATTCCCCTGACCTAAACACATCTGAACGAAGCCAAACCATTCTCCATTCGATTCCATTGAAAGTCCTTGTCCCCCTAATTTTCTCATGCACCAAATTTATCATCTGCGTCGTTTCGGTAAGAGACTCGAAAAAGTGAGAAGACGAGGAATTTTTGCTGTCCGGCGAAAGCTCCAACTGATAAGCGATCAGAATAAAAACCTGATTGACGAACCATTTTTTTTATCACTTTCGGTTGCAAAAAATTTTTTCTGCCCACCCCCTTCTCTCACTTCGACTTGTAACTTCAGAAAAAAGAAAGAAGTGTAGTCAAAAAGAAAGAATGGAGTTGGATGGAATCAAAAGTGTAGAAAGAAACCCATTTTCTTTTTTCAATGGTATCTTTTTCAATGGTATCATTATTCATACACTTCACTTCAAACATACACCCACTACCTTTTCTCGTTGTTGTTTTTTTTGTGTTTGCCATCAGAGCTCACTGAAGATAACAATAAACACTTTCTTCACATGCTTCAACTTTAGATAAAATTATTCATTGTATCGAATCATTATTTCAGGTTAGTTGAGCCAAAATGTCGTTCACACTGTCCAGAGACAATTATGCTTTTGATGATCCTTGTAGAAAGTAAGTTTAGATTCGAAAGAGTTTTAATCACCTTTGTGATTACTGTAGGCCCACGCAAACGTCTACTTGTTCTTCCGAAGATGGCAGCTCAAATGATCACAAAACAAACAATTCTCATGGTGACGTTGATATGTCAAAGCCATTTTTCAATCCGGCAGGTGAGTTCAGATTACAGTAGGTTAGAAAAACCATTTGGTTAGAAAAATCCAATACTCCAGTTTTTCTAGATTCAAATAAGATTTCGTTTTTGATCAGCTCAAACTGTAATGAAAAATGAATCTTGTAAAGTTTCTGTTTACCGATAATTTTCTTGGCAATCTAGGGATGAAAATTCAAAAATTATTTTCCAAAAGTTGTGTAGATTATGATTTCAGAAAGTTCTATAGGGTTCCAGAAGGGTTTGAGGATCCTAGAAAACTCGAAAAAGCATCCAGAAGACTCTCTATAATTTTTTTTCGTTTTGCCAGGTCTCAATTGGTTTGTCACTGGTCTTTTCGTGGTTGGTGATCTTGCTGGAGGAGGTATTGTCGCTTTGCCCACCGCAATCATTCAAGCTGGTAAGTCAATTTTCAACCCAAATTTCTTCTCGTTCTAGTTCTCTTTATCTTAAACACACAAACACGTAATCACTCCAAGTGAAATAAAACAAATGGCGTAATCCCCTCTTCTAAAAAATGCGCCATCACCAGCACCAATTCGGTGATAGTGTTAGGAGAAGAGAGACAACCATCAATATCGGTTCCGGCTCCCTCTGAAAGCTCTCCTCACGTTTCAATTCTCTTATCGGAGAACAGAAAAAAGGACAGAAAACGAGATAGGGTAGGAGAAGAAGCACGTATCAGAGGGGACACATATCTTCTCAAAGAAAACGTGATAAGAGGTTTGGGAGAGAAAAACGAGCGTCGTCCTTTGATGACTTTTGTGCTCTAAACGTCAGGGGCAAAGTATCTGAATGCTCTCATAAACTATACTACTTGATGTCATAATCGAGGTGGATAAGCTTTTCAGAATTCTGGACTGGTCTGATAGTATGCATGATCCTTATTGGAGTCGTCACCTACACCGCCTATGTTCTTGGACTCAGTTGGAATATTCTCTTGAGCACATGGCCCGAATACAGACATCATTGCCGTAAACCATATCCAGAAATCGGAGGAAGAGCCATGGGACCGACTTGCCAGTACATATTTTCAAAAGAACTTCAATTTCAAATTCTTGGAATTTCAGACTGCTAGTTTCTATTTGTATTGATGTAACACAGTTTGGAATATCTGTCGTGTATCTTCTTCTGGCCTCGAAAAACATTCAGAATATGATCATTGTGAGTAGAAATGGTTTTTACTGATCAATATGAATTGATTTCAGGCATTCTCCTCTGGTGGAAATCTCTCTTTCTGTATCCTGGTTCTCATTGTTGCTGCATGCCTTCTCCCACTATGTTTCCTCAAATCTCCACAGGATTTTTGGTATGTTCCTAATCAGTGATTTAACCAATTTTCCGCAGTTTGAACATAAGAGGATTAGATGCTTCAACTTTTGAAAGTTTCATCATATAATCTCGTCACTTTTTAAGCTCATTCATCTACTTTTAATAGTTTTAAAAGATTTTCAGAGAAATCACACGAAGAAGAGTTTTAGAGAAATTGAATAAGTACATTATGTTGGAATGTGGTTAGACCACTTTTCAAATTTAATGATGGGTCATAAAAACTGCAAACAGTGAGTGAGCTGTGGTGGCGTAGGAAATTAGATGATCAGCAATTTTCGGTGACAACACAGAACGGAGAGTTCGAAGGGAATAGAAAAAAGGGAACAATTTCAGGTGGGCCGTTGTGATTGCTATGATGACTACATCTGCTGCTGTCATTCTCATTATCGTTGGATCCATCATTGACTATGGTACTTGCCACGAAGCAGCTCAACTACCTCCGTTTAAAACCACAAACTTGTTCCTTTCAATGGGAACTCTCCTTTTCTCGGTCGGTGGTCATTCAGCCTTTCCAACAATTCAACACGATATGAAACAGCCAAAGGAGTTCACTAGATCTGTCATTCTCGCTTTCACCAGTAAGAAAATATCAAGTTGCTTTTTAATCTGTTCATTTTTCCAGTTATGGCATTCATGTACGTTCCTGTCTGCATTATGGGATATTTGGTTTATGGAGACTCTCTTCGTGATTCCATCATTCCATCTATTCAAACTGTTTGGATTCAACAAGCCATCAACATTCTCATCACTATTCACTGTATTCTTACTCTCACAATTGTCTTCAATCCATTGATGCAAGAAGTTGAGGATATCTTCCATGTCCCACAGAAATTCGGTATCAAGCGTGTTTTCGTTCGTACTGGAATCATGATTGCTGTTGTCTTTGTTGCGGAATCTGTTCCAACGTTCGGACCACTTCTTGATTTGGTCGGTGGATCTACTCTTACGCTCACTTCTGTTATTCTTCCATGCCTTTTCTATATCTATTTGAATGCCTACAAAAGGAAAGAGGAGGCTACTGGAAAGCCGGGAACTGGACCAGTCGGATGGAGAGACGTTTTCACTTACAACGAGAAGCCAACTCTTACAATTTGCATTATTATTATCAGTAAGTGTTTGTTTTTTCTCTCGAGTACTTTTTCTTAAAATTTCTAATTTTTCAGTCATTGGACTTATTGGAGGAGGATGTGCTACTTTCTCTGCTATTGTTGAGTTGACGTCTACTCAGTTTGCTGTTCCTTGCTACGTGTCTGTATTCCAAGCTGTAAGTTCTTCTATACAAATTTCAGAAACAAAGTTCCCAATTTCTAAATTTCAGAAGAAAAACGAATCAGCGGCACAAACAAATTGTTGTGGACCATTCCAGAACTTGACAACGTATTCAGGCGCAACATGCAGTGATCCAAATTTGAAATTTTATCTCTAAATGTCATATTCCCAGTTGCATATGGCTTTAATTATCGATCTTTGACTTCTTTCTAAGATGGAAGAGCTCTGCAATTTAAATTTCTATCTAACTTCTTTGTTTTTCTTTGTACAAATTTCGATTCATTTTATTTGTATTCACACCGTTTACATGTATAGTTTTAAAACACATTTCTAGTCAGCCCCAGTGAAAAATAAGGTCAAACCGATGTCTTTTTCTCCCAATAAATTTGTTTTGATTGAAAATGGGTTTCATTTTTACGAGCATTCATAGAGATGAAGGTGCCTGAGAACCACGTGGATGCTCATCCAATTAAAATCGAGTTGCATACTGATGATGAATTAAAAGGATCAAAATTAAAAGAGAGTGAACAAAATATGGAAACAGAGAAGAAAGAAAAGAATAATAGTACTATCAGAATAGTTGGTTGTGAAGTTTGCAATGAAAAGGTTGATGTGAGTGAGAATCTATTTAGAAAAATCTGGGGGGGGGGGGCTCTATCGAACTACAAAATACCATATTTCATTCTTATGATAATTTGAGATTAAATTCAAGGGAAATTCCATTTTCTTTAGCTTAGTGTTAGAGTTAAAGCCTTCTATTTAGTCTTTTCTCTCTTCCCATTGATAATGTATCAGAATCATTTTGATCCGGGCAAACTGCACATTCTATTCCAAATTTGATGTCTGTCTTCTTCTGTTTACACGCTAATGATGACATAAATTCATAATTTTTTTTGATGACCAAATGATAAGAGATGAAAAAACTACACAAAGAAGCACGTGTGTTATACAAGCTATAACAAAAAGAAAAATGTCTGCCTTCCAGGTTAGAATCATCCTTCGTCAATGTGGGAACGTAGTTTGTCTCTCATGTCTTCTGGAGTATATAAAAGTTTGTAGATCTTGGAAACTACAGATATTGATATATTTCAAAATATAGAACCGAATCATTGTGGATGGTCATCCTAGATTCAAATGTCCAGTGTCTGCGTGTAACAGTGTGATTCATGAGAATGACATAAATGCAGTTCTAGACGAAAAAGAGCCAGCTCTTGAGAAGTACATGTCAATTGTACACAGAAGATATTTACAACACAAACAGTACAAACACTCAATTATGGCAGCACTACCTTCTTCTGATACCAAACGATGTCCATTGTGTCGATCTGTATACATGCACGAGCCGGGATGTAATTATGTGATTTGTGCAAACTCAGCATGTAACTCCGCTTTTTGCTGGCAATGCGAAAAACCTGTTGGAAGATCTTGTTCCCACTTTACCACAGGTTGAAAAAATGCGAGTTAAAAAATATCGAGATTACCAATTTTTAGCATCTACTTGCCGTCTTGGATACAAAGACTTTGAAAGAATTTTCCGATCAGTTCAGTTGGCACTCGATGTGAATTTTATAATTCTCTGGATCCTGCTCCCTTTTGTCTACCTCATCGCATTTCTCTACATTCCGATCTCAATAATATTTCTGGTGCCGGCCAGTTTAGCCTATGACGCCTACCGTAAAGAACGAGATAGCCACGACTTCCTAGTTCCTATTGATGTGATTACCATCATATTCCGGATTGTCATTGGAATTGTAATTGGAATTGTTGTGAGCATTCCATTCGCTATCGGATCAATCGTTTCTGGATTTTTTATTGTTTTCTTCTACATGGGATTTCTTTTTATTCGCACGGTTCCGTGTGGTTTGGTGAGAAACCTTTTTCAAAGAGTTTCATATTAACCTTTAAAAGTTTCAGTCTGGAGATCGTGTTGGTACAATTTTATGTTTCATGAGATGGGCTGGGAGAATATTCAAGTAAAGTTTCGGATTATGAAAAAATTTGAATACCGTAAAATCTGTTTCCAAAACTTCAACAAAAATTTGTTAAATGGAAAATTTTTCGCTCCAAAGCGCTGACGAAATTGATAAATTTTCATAGATTTTGATCAAGAATAGACCTAATTTTTAATGAGATTTCTGAAAAGAAGCACCAGAAAATTAGAACGCACGGTAACTGGTTTTCAGAATCGGTCCATATGGAAAGCTTTTGGAAGAAGCCAGACGAGAACGGAGAGATGCATTGGTAAAACTGGAGGCAAATCAAGATGACTTTGAAAATGCATTGAGTACGATAAAAACTAAAGTTTTCTTAATAAAATTATGTATTTAGGTGAATCGGATGGAACTTCCGGAGAAGTGGAATTATCGTCAGCACCTCAACAAGGAACTTCTTCAGACTTCACAACGAATTCGAAGACATATGAAAAAACTAGTAACACTGTGACAACAACTACAACAACAACAACAAAAACAACAACAACAAAAACAACAACAACAGAGCAGCCAACAACGATTCGAAAAACATAAATTCTTCCTTTTTAAATATTCTTGTAATAAAATGTTTCTTTTTTAAAGTCTGACATTTTTTTTAAAGTCTGTTCCAAGAAGAAGAAGAAAGAGATGTTTCAGGAAGAAGAAGAAGAGGTAGAGAAGAAAACTCACAAGGGAAGTGTTTTCAGAGAGGCGTTGAGAATTTGCTCAAAATTTCAGTACTGATAGTTTGAGATATCCCCAACACGATGACGAAAAAATCTAGGTCATAACCCCACCAGGAAGCTGAAAATCTTCGTCTGAAAATTCTGCCCGATTTGGGCGCGCACTTTCCCCCCTCTCCTATACGCCCTCCGCGCCAGAGGAAAATGTCGGTTGTGTGGTGTAGCGGTAAGAGGGTAACTCCACAGGTCCTGGGCGATGATGCGCATAAAGGACTCGATCCATATGCGATCCTCTGGAAGTCCGTTTGACACATATCGCGAACAACGAGCTGCGATGAATCTCATATGTGTGCGATGCGGGAGAGGCTGAATCGAGTGTTCCGAATGCGCGCGTATCCTAGATGGATTCTGGCTGGGTGGGCGATGTGTGCGATATGGGTCTGATACGGTAGGCCGACTACAACACTCCGAAATCCCGGATGCGCCCATTGTTTACCGTAAATCCACACCGGCAACTTTGTCAATTTTTCGTCAATTCGAGCCTACATTTCTGGTTTTTCGATTATTCCTTCGATGTTTTTTGTGAAAAAGAGTTATGGCAGAATAAAAAATCGCTGAATTCTTGCAGAAACGTGTCTTTCACTCGTTAATTGCTATGTTTTTCGCCAAAATAGGTGATATTAGATTTTTTGATTTCACTTTGTAATTATTGTAAAAATCGTATTTTCAGGTGGAGTAAGGTAAGTTGGTAAGTATACAATAATTACAAAGTTTAAATTATAAAAATTTTCAATTTTTCATGCAATTTCAAAAAAGTGAAAGTGAGACATTTTTTGAACAAATGAAAAAAAAATACAATTTTTAGCTAATTTTTTCCCATTTTCTTCTGTTTTTGATTGCATATCAAATTTAAATGGAAACTGCCATAAGTCTTTTTCAACACCAAAACATTGAGTTTCGAAAAATCAGTAATATGTCGTTCAAAATATAAAAAATATGGAATAATAAAGGAAAAGTACGAAATCGGAAGACCTGAACAAAATCACATCACAATAGAACTTAACTGATACTTCTAGGAACCCCCAACCAACGTTTTAGTTCATTTCATCGAGTGCCAGCAAGCCAGGCGAGGAGATGCTTTGCGGCGGCGGTGTGCCCCATATGCCCCGTATATGCCCCATACCGGCGTCCTTTCCCTGTACCCAATTCATCGGCGCGTCCTCCGTCGCCCATCCATTATGCGTATGCGCGCCCAGGACCTGTGTCATTAGGTGAGACTCCGCTGGTTCGAACCCCACTGTGGTTAACATTTTTTTTGTTTTTTTTTCATACTTCTATTTTCAATATTTCGAAGATATAGAGGGGGTTTTCAATATGCATCCTAACTTCTTTCTCTAGCTCCATCGAAATGAACTCCAAATTGCTCTTCCTATTTGCTTTGGTGGAGCCTTAAAATATCTATTTCAGAAAAAAAAAACAAGAAGTTTTTACCAAGAGTCTCGTACTCCCGACGTTTGCCCATATGGTGGCGGTTTCTGATGAATCGAAATTTAGTGTGAACTTGTTCCAAACTTGGACGGACTTTTGATCCATTATTGTTCAATCCCGTTTTTGATCCAAAATAAGCGACCGCTTCCTTGACTTTGTCTAACTAACCAAAAAAATGTTAACCACAGTGGGGTTCGAACCAGCGGAGTCTCACCTAATGAGTTACCCTCTTACCGCTACACCACACAACCGACATTTTCCTCTGGCGCGGAGGGCGTATAGGAGAGGGGGGAAAGTGCGCGCCCAAATCGGGCAGAATTTTCGGACGAAGATTTTCAGCTTCCTGGTGGGGTTATGACCTAGATTTTTTCGTCATCGTGTTGGGGATATCTCAAACTATCAGTACTGAAATTTTGAGCAAATTCTCAACGCCTCTTGAAAACACTTCCCTTGTGAGTTTTCTTCTCTACCTCTTCTTCTTCTTCCTGAAACATCTCTTTCTTCTTCTTCTTGGAACAACAGTAACCAAGTTTGGTCGTAAAATGCTATGCATCGCCGCAATATTACAGCCCACCCAGTGTATTCCTCTCGGAAAAGTTTTCACGAATATAAATACTTGAGATTATATGAAAACTGCTTTCTTTCGGTCTCATAATCCGCATCGAACCAGAAGTTTGTCTTGAAAGAATTTTTTGCGATGAAAAAATATTGTTTCAGTGTCAACTAAAAACAATTTTCCCGAGTTATCATTCGAAGTAGATAAAACATCAGCACGAGGATGGATCACATCTTTCGACCAGCCGGAGTTTCTTCAGGACGTCACGAGAGAAGCTACAATTGAATTATCGAGTGTTGCACATTGTGAGTTATCGACGAACTTGCTATAGTAATAGACGTGTATTTTAGTTTTCTAGGTGGTGGTGTTGATCAGCTATTGCACGATAGCTCTGATTTCGCATGGCGAACGAACATGAGCCCTCCTCATCAAGCGACAGTCACCTTTGCAAGGAAAACCGACGTTTCTTTTTTAATGCTCTATCTCGATTATAAAACAGACGAATCGTATTGCCCACAAGAGTGTGTATCGATTCAAACTAAACGAATTGGTGAATTTTTTTTCAGAGTCAGAGTGGACCTTGGATGGGGGACAAACGATTGGTGGCACAGAATCAATCGACGAGTGAACTACCCGAAAGGTTGGGTGGTGAGTAGAATTTAAAAGTTTTCTCATAAAATTGTGAATTCTGCAGAAAATTCGGCTGGTGGATAGATTGGATGCTCCACGAAGAGTAATGGCACTTCGAATGACAGTCATGAAAAACCATGAAAAAGGAAGAGATTGTGTTATTCGGTGAGAGTAGAAAAATGATGCTTCATAAAAAAACTGTTTTTTCAGCCATTTCCGAATTATTGGCCCCCAATATCATCGTCATGACAGTATAAATCGACTGATTCTCGGACCGACAGGAGGATTGGGAGGAGTTACACAAGAACGCCAGGCACGGAGTCATATCATGAACGATCATCTAACCGTTCGTTAAAAAAATATTTGTCTGTATACTCGTATTCATGAAGTTAAAATAAAATGAACCAATTTGCCAGTCACTTCACCTTCTCGCTTACACAAAATTAAATCGCACTGCTGTAATTGTTCCTGATTAATTCACTCAAAACCTTTTTTTTTCACATACTGCTTATCTCTTTCTGTTCTTTTCTTCTCCCCTCCCCTCTTTTTGTTTTCATTCACACTGCGCGCTGCAACACCATGTCAGTGTAATATTTAGTCGGTTTTTTACGGAATAGCATATGAGAAATAGAGACGCAGACACTTCAGCACTTGGTATAAAAGAGGAAGTCGTGGCTTTGAAATCACTTGGCTTCTGAAGTCCAGTGACAGGTAAGGTGTCTATTCACTTCCGCTTAGGTCAATAGAATCTGAACTTTTAGAAAAATGTCTGAGGATCCAAAGCAGATCGCACAGGAGACGGAGTCTCTCCGCAAGGTTGCATTCTTCGGAATCGCAGTTTCCACCATTGCTACATTGACAGCCATTATTGCTGTTCCAATGCTCTACAACTACATGCAACACGTGCAATCTTCCCTCCAATCCGAAGTCGAATTCTGTCAACACAGATCCAACGGACTTTGGGATGAGTACAAGAGAGTATGTAGATATATTCAGAAGATTCTCAGATTCACAAAGTTTCTATTTTCAGTTCCAAGGAGTTTCTGGAGTCGAAGGACGTATCAAGAGAGATGCCTACCACCGTAGCCTCGGAGTTTCTGGAGCTTCCCGCAAGGCCCGTCGTCAATCCTACGGAAATGACGCCGCTGTTGGAGGATTCGGAGGATCTGCCGGAGGATCGTGCTGCTCTTGCGGAGTTGGAGCTGCTGGACCAGCTGGAGCTCCAGGACAAGACGGAGCCCCAGGAAACGATGGAGCTCCAGGACAAGACGGTGCCCCAGGACAAGATGCCTCTGAGGACTCTGTTGCCGGACCAGACAGCTTCTGCTTCGACTGCCCAGCCGGACCACCAGGACCAGCCGGAGCCCCAGGACAAAAGGGACCATCAGGAGCCCCAGGAGCCCCAGGACAATCCGGAGGAGCTGCTCTTCCAGGACCACCAGGACCAGCTGGACCACCAGGACCAGCCGGACAACCAGGATCCAACGGAAACGCCGGAGCCCCAGGAGCCCCAGGACAAGTTGTCGATGTTCCAGGAACCCCAGGACCAGCTGGACCACCAGGACCACCAGGACCAGCTGGAGCTCCAGGACAACCAGGACAAGCCGGAAGCTCTCAACCAGGACAGCCAGGACCACAGGGAGATGCTGGAGCACCAGGAGCCCCAGGAGCTCCAGGACAAGCTGGAGCCCCAGGAGAGGATGGAGCCTCAGGAGCCGAAGGAGCTTGCGACCACTGCCCACCACCACGTACCGCTCCAGGATATTAAGCGACACATCGACATCTCTTTGGTTAATCTCTGCTTTATTATCTCATTTGTATTGTACTGTCTCCCAAAAACCGTAGTTCCAATGAACAAAACGTAGCATCATAAAATAAATCATTTCCATTTGAAAATTGAATGAAAAAAGAAAGCAATTATGAACGATGAAATGCAGGAAAGGGAGGGTTGACAGTTGATTGGCTTCTTCGAAAGAAAAAAGCCAATGAAGATAGAGAAAGGACAAGGTCGCATCGGTAATTGAAATTCTGAGATTCGGAAACTTCACTTTTCCTTTTTTCTTCTGAATCAACGGTAAAACCTAAAACACATAAAATTGGGTGTGGGTAGTGGTGAAAAGAAAAGACGGCGTCTGGTTACCGGTATAATTCGAATATTTGTCAGTCATCTGAAATGGTTTACATGTTTCCCTTTCTTTTTTTCTGACAGGTGACTGTCTCTATCAGTTTTCAGTTACTATTCAGAGAAGACGCCAGAAACTGATCGTAATGCGGAAGAAGAGACAGCGTCGTTGGAATTCAAGAAGTGTTGTTACAGCAAATAGATACGCAGTAAACAGTTGTGAGATAGCCGTTTGAATAACCGAATAATGTGGGAACAAAGAAAGCTTGAAGGTCATTAGAAACAAGGGGTCAGTCGAAAAGAAATGAGAGCTTCTTCAGCCTTGATGAGTGGTCTTTAATTAGAGAACAATGAATTCAAGAAACGGAAGTAGACAATGTGAACACGAAGAAACTGGTTTTTAGTACTGCGGGTTAAGCTGTGAACGGTGGAATCAGATAATGAAAAATCTAAAAAAATATGTGTACACAAAAAGTGTCAGATCAGAAGCATTAACGATCCGAATAAGAATTTCAATGATTTCAAAATGTGTACAAAATGGTGTTTTCAGTTTTTGAGTTTTGATCTCAAAATGAAAAAAAAAGATGTAGATTGAATATGTACATCTGTGCTTTGAAACAAGGACTTTGAGCCTACCGTATTTCCGCAAATAGATACCCATCCAAATTTTCAACTTGTAGCTCAATTATATCGGTTCCAGTAAAATATATGAAAAATTCGATGGACAACATGTTTTTGATATTATGATAAACATTATGTCAGTTGACCAATTTTTGATATCTTTTGTAGGATTCGAGATAATTAAGCTGAAAGGTGACGGTTTCGTTGAGCTTCTATTAGAGGAAATAGGTATTTCCATATTACAAAAAACAAGAAATTCGTCTGAAAATATTATTTCCAAATCGAAGAAAGAAAAATATGGAAAACTTGAAAATCGAGGAAATTCCAACTGTAATCATCGGATCACATGCTGTCATAACAATGACTAACTATTGAAATTACAGATGAACGTACAGTTTTCCCATTTTTTGTTGTGAGAGCTATAGTAATCACCGGGTACCAACATAAACAGGCTGCGGTTAAAACTTCCTTCACTTTATCATCAAGAAAATCTTAATTTAGAGTCCTTCCGAGTAGACCAAATCAGGTAACCTAAAAAATTGACGGAAACATTAGTTTCAATGTTCAAACCTTCTAAAATTAACCTTGTTACTATAACAAAAAGCATTGTGTATTTTATGCTCTGAAATCATTATTCGATTTTTCTAGGTTATTAAATTATCAACTTTTTAAGTTGTCTAATTATTTTCCTGTCGATTTCGTACTTATTTTAGGTTTCAAGATAAATCGACACAAATGCTTTCTTCTTTTTCCGAAGAATGTATAACTGAATACTTAAAGAAGTCTGAACTATATCAGCAATTACACAATTCCTAACTTTTCTCTTCTTGACATTGTTTGACTTCAACCACTAATTCTTCGCACTTCATTTCCTTGTCTCACTATCACAACATCATCACAACTATCACTACGGATAAGTGTTCTCACTATTGTAAACCCGCACAAGGTTTATCGTATTTCTCCGCCTCCAACCCCTACCTAGCCATTGTAATGTTGAAGGTATCGTGGCAGACGCGCAGTATAAAAAGAAGAAGAACGGCAGCAGACAAGCACTTCATTTCTTGCCTTCTTTCCTTTTTTGCTATTTCAGTTTAAACATTTATTGAGAAAAAAATTACAGATGTCTGAGGATCCAAAGCAGATCGCACAGGAGACGGAGTCTCTCCGCAAGGTTGCATTCTTCGGAATCGCAGTTTCCACCATTGCTACATTGACAGCCATTATTGCTGTTCCAATGCTCTACAACTACATGCAACACGTGCAATCTTCCCTCCAATCCGAAGTCGAATTCTGTCAACACAGATCCAACGGACTTTGGGATGAGTACAAGAGAGTATGTAGATATATTCAGAAGATTCTCAGATTCACAAAGTTTCTATTTTCAGTTCCAAGGAGTTTCTGGAGTCGAAGGACGTATCAAGAGAGATGCCTACCACCGTAGCCTCGGAGTTTCTGGAGCTTCCCGCAAGGCCCGTCGTCAATCCTACGGAAATGACGCCGCTGTCGGAGGATTCGGAGGATCTGCCGGAGGATCGTGCTGCTCTTGCGGAGTTGGAGCTGCTGGACCAGCTGGAGCTCCAGGACAAGACGGAGCCCCAGGAAACGATGGAGCTCCAGGACAAGACGGTGCCCCAGGACAAGATGCCTCTGAGGACTCTGTTGCCGGACCAGACAGCTTCTGCTTCGACTGCCCAGCCGGACCACCAGGACCAGCCGGAGCCCCAGGACAAAAGGGACCATCAGGAGCCCCAGGAGCCCCAGGACAATCCGGAGGAGCTGCTCTTCCAGGACCACCAGGACCAGCTGGACCACCAGGACCAGCCGGACAACCAGGATCCAACGGAAACGCCGGAGCCCCAGGAGCCCCAGGACAAGTTGTCGATGTTCCAGGAACCCCAGGACCAGCTGGACCACCAGGACC
>NC_013488.2:10567847-10582149 GCF_000004555.2 Caenorhabditis briggsae | reverse complement strand
GCCCACCACCACGTACCGCTCCAGGATATTAATTTCGAAAATCTCTTTTTGTGTCTTTCGTTTGGTTTGCTTTACCATGTCAGTTATAATACTGACACTCTGTAGAATACAGTACATAAAATCATTCCTCTCTATTTTTTAATGTGAAAATCGGAGATCATCCGAGTTATGAAATATACACAATACTATAAAGAGACGATGGCGTTTGCCTAGTACCACTCAAAAAATTTCGAGTTTGAATTTTCTTTTTCTTTTTCCTCAAAATTTTCATCGATTAACAACCTTTCAGTGAGCAATGTTGTTCAGGGGTTTTTCTCAGATCTTCTCATAGACGTCACAATGACCTTTACAATATGTTCGTCAAAATTCCTCACACTAAAACCGCAGTTCTCGGAGAGTGGGAGGAGCTCTTCCTCATGCTTGTGCGTGCGTTTCTCTGTGCCTGCTAGCCAGTCTATTACTCTTATCATATTCTGCCAGTGTGCTAAAACTAAGGAAAGAGAACTTTAAAAAACAAGGCTCACTAACATATATAAGTCTATGTCTACTGACCGTTCTATCACAATTCAACTTCTCACTATGATAATCATTCTACTCTTCGCCTGTCTTCCCCTATTCACGTTTGGCTCACACTTATCTCACCTCCCTGCAGAGCGGAAAGCATGTAAATCGGAAAAGATAACGTAAGTTGAAGAGTATAAAGGTCAATAATTCTTTTTTTCTAACTTTCAGATACATTCCTGTTGAAAAAGACTTTTATGATGAACCCATTGAGCTCTTTTTCGACTCTGGATTGAATTTCAACCATATCCCAGTCACCAAAATTTTGAAAGAGGAATGTGGACTCATAGATAAAGAGACTCCTTCATTGAGCCGACGAGATAAACGCTCGCCTTTTGCTCGGGGAATTTACCGTCTTAGTAAATACTTCATTCACTTTTACCAAAAAAGCAAGAAGATGCTGAAACCAGAACTATTGAGAGGTATTGAAAAAGTCGTGTCGAAGCTCAATCATATTAAGCCATCAACTGGAAAAGTCAAGTTTGCTGGAATCGGAAAATTCTTCCGAGAAGTATGGGAAAACTTGGAAGATGTTCTCAGAGAGGAGAATGATGACCACGTCAATGTGATTCTGGAGCACACATTCAGAACAAGTCTCCAGCTCTTGATTCATCAAAATGAAACCTCCGAAATGATCCTCAACCATCCTAAAATCCTCGACGTAAGTTAAAGTCTAGCAATTAAAAAAGTAATTTTTAGTTCTTCAGAAGATCAAGAAACGTATTCCAGTGGAAAATCCAGGACTTTTGTCATCTGTTAGAGTATCGAGTGTTGAGTGTCATCCATTTCACAGAGATTCTCAGGCTGTGCTCTACTTCAAACTGAGAATTCCAAAGGTTGAACGCTTAACGATCGAAAAGGTGAGGAAGAGTCAATTCCTCATTTCCTCGAACTTATTTTTTCAGTGCGATGACATCGGCACAATAACGCAGAACTCTTATCAGTTCTACGAGATTCCGACCGCAACATTCAAACGAAACGGTCATGTGTTCAAAGTGGACCTCGAAAAATGCGTTTCCGATTCGTTCACGTTTTGCCCATTCGATTCCATTCGACCAACGGATTGCTCAAAGGAGAAACTGCAACACTGCAATTTAAAGAAAGAGGAACTTGGGAACTTTTCGAGAGAATTGCAACAAGGATTTGCAGTCTATGGAGATTTTAAGGTGTTTTATTGTTGTGTGATGCATGGCTTGTACTAACACTAACCCTTTTCAGCAAATATTAATGGAGAAGAATGAGTTACAGGATCTCTGGTTGGTGAAACCACGAACACTCTACCACATTATTCCTCAAACCAATGAAACCATTATGATCGGAAAGGAAACATTGAAGCAGGACACTCACTCAAATGTGACTGTCATTCGTCAAGTTCAATTTTAAAAATAATATTCCTAATTTTTTTGTTTATTTTAAGTACAATTCGCTATCTAGTCAAAAAGCAGCTATAGTACAAGTACTGCTTTAACATCTGAAATTGTTTGCCAACAACCCTGTCATCATTAGTTTTTTATCATTCCGTCCAAAAATTGCTTTCTTTCTTTCTCTGTTATCTCCTCTTTTGATTCCTGCTTTTTTTGAATAAAGCCTGCATTTCCTTCATTTTTTTGCTCATTTTTAAAAATGAGCCCTGCATTCGTTATTCTCTTGCTCATTCTAATTTCTGATGTCTGCTCGGATGGTAACTAAATCTTCCGTTTACAAATTCCTTCTCAATAAACTTTTAGCCGTCCGTTTTCAAACAAACTTAACATCTGAGGAAATGAAGAAGTACTTGGTTGATGAGACAGGAATCAAGCTAGTGACTATCGGTGGATCATCCCAATTCGACAACTATTTATTGCTGTTCAGCTCCATTGGATTGTTTTTGATTTATTTGAGACTGTAAATAAAATTGTTTCAACTTTGAAAACTTATTCTCGTTATAAAAAAGAAGATAGAAAAGGAAAGTAGCTTGAAAAAACGATCTATAACAAAACTATCAGTATGAAGAGAAGTATTCATGAACGACAGGACTTTCAGGAAACTTCTATGAATGGATTTTTCTCGAAGTTATCAAATGTGATTAGCTCACTATCAGATTATGGTCTGCATCTGTTTGACAAAATATACAGCAAAGGTTGAGGACGGTTCTGCTTTTGGACGGAAATTGACCAGGTTGTGGTCGGAACTTGCCCAAGAGCGGCTCTATAGCGAGTCATGGTTCAATTTTGGTTGGAAGTTGGAATAGGAAATACTTTTGAAATAGGAAATACTACTTGTCATGGATTGAATGAATTACCTACACAACTGGACGGTCGGCTTGTAACTTCTATTCAGAATTTGAGGGGGTTCGGACGGACATCGGCCAGATTCTAGAACTTGCTTCAAAAATTGCTCTATAGCGGGCCATGGCCCGATTATGATCGGAAAAAAATTGAGTCCTTCCGAGTAGACCAAACAGGGTTGTTGGCAAACAAAAAATTGAGATACTACTAGGTCGGAACCTTCTCATGGGTTTGTCGGAGTTTGGCCTGCTTTAGTAGCATTCTTATCCAGAAACTGACCAGCCTCCAACCAGAAGTTGCGAGCAACGCCAGGGAAGTATCTCCAGAATAATACCTACATTTTTGAGCTTTATTTTCAATGTTTATCATAGTGAATAATATTGATACTATCGAAAACGGCTCCATTTCCACTTCCAATAGCAATTCCATTGCTCATCTGAGTCATTCAGGCATTGACCGTCGGAAGCAAACGCATCCTACAGATGAAAACTTCTTTAACTTGTGACTGCTTGTTGATTTCTGACTCATTTCATTATTCTCTTTGTTAGTACATTGATGCCAATCCGAAACTTGTTTGTTTTAGTTTCAGTACAATACGATAAGTAGTTCTACGTTACTATAAAATAGTGATGCATATTGATATGATAGTTGAATCGGAACAGTCATGTGCAGTCTAAATTTGATTACTCTACTCGTTGTTTTCTTCACCTCCTGTGCAACAAGTGAGCAACTGAATGAAGCTAGGAAATCATGCAAAGTGAAGAAAATAGTGTGAGTTTCGGAAGAGCTCTTAGTCTGAGTCATAATGCAATTTTCAGGATACCATCGGGAACACCTGTCCTAAGTAAATTCATTTATTTGAATTATCATGATTCATTTCGTTCGAATGTTGTTCAAGAGGAATGTGAAAGTAAGATACAAACTGAATCCAGTTTCTCATAATAATATTTTCAGATCTTGCCGAGTCAGATTCGTTTCGGACAAAACGATCTGCAAGTGTAGTTTGGAGGGCATTCGCAGAAACAGCGAAAAAAGTAGGGAAGCCAGCCCTAAAGTACTCTCTAAGAGCCGCAAGTGTAGGAAAAAAAGTGGGGAAGTACGGCTCCAAAGCAATTGGAGCAGGAGTAAAATTTGCCAGTTCGGATTTCGCATCGGGAATTCTGGGAGCTGTCGTGAAGTTGTGAGTTATTAATAAAAGAAACATTGAAGAGGATTTTCTGAAATCGTTTTCAGGAACAGAAAATACGAAATGGATTCCAGTGAAGAGTTGGTCGAAAGAAGAGACCGGGAACAACCGAAGCGAAAGGAGATCCAGATTTTCAGGAGAAATCTCATTAATCTGTTAGATAACAACGAGATTCAAGGGTACATCCTGCAAGATGAACAAGTTCAAACGGTTAGAATTACAATAATGAAAATTCAAGGTTTTTTTCTGTTTTCAGATTATCAGCAAAATGGTTGATGGTTCAAAATTGAGAGCTTCTGATGTAGAGTGTATCAAAGACGATTTCACAGATACGTATCGTATTCGGTTTCGTGTAGAAGTAGACCAAAATACATGGGTGAAAGCAAGACGATGTGCCGATATCGGGAAAGTTGTGCACAGCCCAGAGGGAGTCAAATCATACGAGTATCATGAACTTCCGGACGAGTTTTTAATTGAACGGAACAATATACCGTATGCTGTTAACTCTTCATTGTGTAGCTCCGTGAGTGATAATTGAATCCAACTGATTTTAATAATTTAAAACTTTTCAGAATCATCCAACAGTGTGTCCTGAAACTGCATTAAAAATGGAGGCATGTGCAGCTGAGTTTGTCCAGAAATGTAAAAAATCAAAACAACCCGTGGACGCTTCAAGTAACGTCAGCCGTATTCTTCCATCCGGAGTCGTCTATTACGGGAATTCAAACGTTAGCTAATCTTTATCAGATGAAAACAAAAATGTTCAACTTCAGGTTCTAACATTAAGAAGACACAACCGCACAATGAAGTTCAGGGTTTATCCCCATGAATTGGAATATTTTCGAATTTCTGAAGGCGACGAAATTTGGATTGGAAACGATCTGCATTTTTATGTATAACAAATGAATTTGCGGCTCTTTTCTTCTTTTCTGTTCTCCTTGCCATTCTGAACGTTTAAAAAAATCAAATGTTGATTACTGTGTGTTTTTCTGTTGAATATTGAAAATAAATTATCCATTATATGTAGTTGTTCTAAGTTCTCGATCCAGACATTGTTTAAAATGAATTGTGTTGAAACCAACTAGAGGTGAATATACTCTTTTCGGGTCCTCATTTCACTATAATTATTATTGTGGTACAAAATTGGAGCTGTATGTAGAAGAGAAACGGTTGTGGCCAAAAGTCTCACAACGACAACGATCGTAACCAAAGCTATGCAAAATGGCGAATTTAGAGGCCGCGGCCGGGCTCGGCTATTTTCTCCCATGCGCCTTTGGGCCTCTATAGAAGCCCATGGGCCTCTATTAGAGAAAACACGGTAAGAATATTTTTAGGTTACGGTAGCTGTCGCTGAGGGACCTTCGGCAACGGCCACCGGCGTCTCTCTCCCCCCGCTCCGATTTTTTGTATCTGAAAAATAGTAATGAGCAAGATAGTAACTTGAAAAAAAGTTAACAGCCATCAAAGTTCCGTTTGTTTAAACTGAAGACACCTTCGTAACCTCACTGATAACGAAAAATTTGAAAACCAAATTGATAAAATTTGTTTCGTCTTGTTGTCGCCTTACTGAATGAAGACTACTCTAATTTTACTCATGTTTACTTTCACCAATAGCGAGATACTTGAAGAAATACGAAAATCATGTGCAACCTCTAAAACTGTTTAGTAGGTTTTAAATTAATCGGATTTTCAAGTTTGAATCTTTTTGCAGTGTCCTAAATGGGGATCACTGGATGAGTGAGCCAAAAGAATTGAGAAATCCCGGTTTGAATATAACTGATTGGGAGAAACTTATTAACCTAACATGTGGTAACAGTTCTTGGGAAAATGCGACAATGTTTTGCCAAACTATTTATTATTCATTCCAGAATATACACCTCTGTCATCTAGAATGCGACTGAATGAATAAAGCAAACCAGGATTTAATAATGAGACTAAGCGGTATTTTGACAGTAACAGTAATGAATGTCCAATTAGAATTTCAGTTTGTATGATCTACAGAATCAAAAACTACAAAATGCATGGAAACAGAGCAATTTCAGAATGGAATTTGTAAAGGATAGCACACGGGTATACGTCTTTGTGATTAAAATTTGAAACGAAAAATTTAAGGTTAAAAATGGATCATTGCTAATCGAAGCTGTCAGTTCAATTTTGAAGTTTAGTAGCCCTTCTTCTTTCTCTATCGGTTGTAACAACGATAAAATCAATTTACGCATTTCCGTCAATTCAGTGGATATGCACATCGTTTCCAAATGTGAAGATATTGGAGAAGATTACAATGATACTTATCAATTTTATGACATATCTCCATCTTGGATGTATCAAATCAACAATCAAACTTACAGTATTGATGGAACATTGGGCCAAACGGTGATTTTGAGTTCCGATTATACCTTTCAAACCTGAAATTCCAGGGTTCTGATTTTCTTGTATTCCCAAAAACGGCTATAAAGCCTGAAAAATGTTCTGTTCACTCTATTAAGAACTGTACAAAGAGAACAATTGAAAAATATCTCAACGCTAAAAGCACTTCATTCGTTAGACAACTATCCGGCGGTGTTGCAGTTTACGGAACGTTCAAGGTTTACGGAACAGTTTACGGAACGTTCATTGCATTATTTTTTCCAAAAACGAGTGTGATTTTCAGAAGATACTTGATTTACACGAGCATCGAACTGCTACCGATTATATAACTATCCATCCTGGATTGTACTATTTCAGTTACACGGAACTGTAGCTATGAACAAAGAATTACTGTACACTTCTAATAGTTTGTTTAATCTGTCATACGACAATTTTTGTAATGAGGAATAAATGTTTTTTAAAAATACATTGTTTATATAAGTGAAGTGGACGATGGCAAAATGAAGCAAACAATAGGAATAAATTCATTGCTTATGATTTAGAGCCAACATGGAGAACATCGACAACACTCTTCATCAGAATAATTGATAGAAATAGAATCATGGATACGGATTTGGCTCTGTGTATAAACCATTTTCATACATTTTCAATGGTTCCAATAGGTTCGGTCTCACAAGACTTTGAGCGACGTTTCGACATTTCCCAATGCAAAGTGTATCGATAATAGAACAATTGAAATCAAAGCTCGCGTTTTGGTACCAGAAACTCTTTTAATTTGGAAATGCGAAGATATGGGCGAGATCAAAAATGCAACCTATGAGTTCTATGATCTTAGTCCGATATGGATGGTTGAAGACGAAAAGGGTAATACATTCAAAGTAAACTTGCATAATTGTCAAGAGGTACGGTGTAAAAATTGAAAATTAAAAAAAAACACAATTTTTCAGAACAAATTTAATGAAACTCTTTGTGAACCTGCACAGGGTAACGGCTGCGCATGGTATATGTCTAGGCGCGCATATAGGATGCTATGTGCACCCATAATAATTCCGTGGGTAGCGCGTGCGCGCTATATGCTTCGTCGCTGGGCACGACTGGTCGCCGGTGGGCACGCTTTTCCCATGAAAACGACAACCCACCAACTCCGATATTACGCTAGTGCGCGTTGTTTAGCAAAATTTTTCACCGCCGATCTTGATCAATTTTTCGATCATATTGATCATATTTCCTGCTTTCAAAGAACTTCTCACTGTAAAACACATGTAAAAATTCACATGTAAAAATTATGGCTAACGAAAATAAAACTTTTAGTAAAGAAATAGGTAAAATTTTTTCAAAATCCTGTTTTTCTTGAAATAAGGACTTTTCTGTTTTACTTCGGAATAAGCGGAATAATATATTTTTCAGGTGAAATACAGGTTGGTTGGTAAGTTTTCCGATTATTACAAAGTAAAAGTAGGAAAAAATCCGAGAAACACAAAATTATTTCGAAAACAAAATTATGCGAATTAATGCCAATTTCAAGACTTTGTTGAATTTTTTTCAAGTTTTCTATATCGCAATTTTGAAGGAAAAATTTATTATGTTATATCATCCAGATATTTTTAACTTCCTGCCATAATTTTTCTTGCTGTGAGAAAATTCTGAAAAATGGAAAAATGGTCACTCTGTGAAATCTGAAAGGGAAAATGAACGATATTGGAAGATCTGAACAAAATCACATCTTATTACAACTATAGTTAGATGAATTAATCTATATAAGAGATATCCATCGCCAATACGACCTGAAATTGTAGATGAAATATGTCTCGATGGCGCATGCGCGCATATAGCGTACTATTTACGCGCAAACGGTGTACCTATGTCGTCCATATCGGGCGCCGCGCCAACGCATATACCATGCGCAGCCGTTACCCTGTGATAATGCCTCGTGTTCGGTGAATCGTGTTGAAACATGTGTAAAGACAACCGGTCGACCGAAAGGAATAACTGGATCTTCCCAGACGGAACTCTCCCAGACGGCATCGCTATTTATGGAACATTTAGGGTGAATTTTTTTCGAAGAGTTTCAAAAACAAAAATGATTCAGCACTTCTCAAAAATCGATCCAACTTCTTCTAGAAAATTCGGAAATGTAACTACTCACGATGGCTTCGGATCAATCTCACCTGGACTGTACTATTTTAGTTTCAATCATTCTGAAAAATATCAATAGTTTTATAATAAAGTGTGCCCATCTTCGGGTTTATAAACACAGTGAATACTTTCTAAAAATGAAGTGAAGATTACTGTTGGTTTGAGACAAATTTTCAAAAATTTGGAAACCGCAGATTACTGTAGTTTTGGGAGAAAAATAAAAAAAATCAAATAAAGAAGACTACTGTAGTTTCGAGAGAGAAAAGAGAGAAGAGTTAACACCTGAAAGTTTTCAAAGTTGAATTTTCCTGTAGATTTGAGAGAATATTCGAAAACTTTTTGAAAACTTGAATACTTCTAAAATTGAAGATTATTGTATTAGGTTGGCAACTAAGTTTTTGTGCACTTTTGTTTTCCTATTTTCTCTTAACTGAGCTAGAACAATAATATGTGTGTAACCGGATATGGTATACAAGATGATAAGGTTGTTCACATCAACCATCATTTGCCCTGCTCTCATTCCGCTTTCGAAGGGGATGCCCCTTTTGATACCCACTGTTTTTGGGTGAAATTCCTGTTTGATGACGTCTACTGGCTGTTTAACGAAGTCAAGACATTGGGGTTTTCTGTGATGGTTAGTATATATGACCCTTTTCTTATCTAAGGTGATAATATAATTCAGCCGCTTAAAGTTCCCGAGTAGAGTAAGAAGTTGCATGCTCATGTCCACTCGCCGCTGAACATCAAAACTGGTCGAAAGGGTGAGGTATCCGCCGTCCAAGTTTTTTGTTCTTTCCCAACTTTAACAATCCATTTTCAATAGTGGTATGGGTTATCCCTAAAGTGATACATTTCACGGGTAGATTGGAAAGGGTCCCGTCCTACTAGATCTCTCAGCTAGTCTAAATCTTAAAGAACTGGTCGCCCGGGACAACTTTCATCTTTCATTGAAAGTCCTGGTTCTTGAATTTGCCAACGCAATTTATAACGGACATGATCTTTGCAAACTTCCACCAGGTGGTGATGAATATCGAATGCTTTCAGGTAAGAAATAGATGTAAACAATATACAGAAATTTCACCCAATATAAGAGGAATCCCGTTTGCAAGCGGAATGAGAGCAGGGCAAATGATGGTTATTGTGAACAACCTTATCATCTTATATACCATATCCTGTTACACACATGTTACTGTTCTAGCTCAGTTAAGAGAAAATAGGAAAACAAAAGTGCACAAAGACTTAGTTGCCAACCTAATAGTTTTGAGAGGAAGTTCGAAAACTTTTGAAACTAATTGTAAGAGTACTGTAGCTTTCAGAGGAAATTTGAACACTTTTAAAATTGGATTAAATACTGTAGTTTTGAGAGAAATTTTCAAAAATTTCAAAAATTGAAGATTAATGTAGATTTGACACGATTTACACTAGGTTCAATATTTCCGAGGGGTTTAGTTTAGGTTCTAATATTATTAGGTTAACTTCTTTAAAATCGTAAAATTGTCTTCATGGTTTACATTAACATATATATTTGACGTCACTATAAAAATAGATCAATTGATTAAAAAAATATATTTTCCCGAAATCAAAAATTCTATCTGTGTGTACTTCCAAATCACGGCGTATTCTAAACGTTTATTTTTCCATGGAATGACCTGACCTGACCTGACCTTATCACCATAACCTGCTCTACTAACCTTAACCAATATGTCGATGAGCAGATCTCAGATAAGAGGAACTGTCAGTTCCAACTTTGGGAGCAGTCTACTCCCCTCTCCTCTCCTCTCCTCCCGTCCCCTCCCCTACTCCTGCCTCTTTTCTGGAAATCCCCCCACCTCTCTGGAAGATTGGTCGACGTTCTGTTTTTCTGTGACGATGAAGCATAAGGTAAAATAGATGTCTTCATTAGAGCGCGTCTTCCACAATTGTCAAAATTTCCAGAGCCTTCCTGCACTTCGAAGATTCTTGTTGGAAAGCAAATCAAAGTGGATGATCGGATCATTTCAGCCACTTCGGCCATTTCGTCCATTTTAGTTTCTAGTCTCTAAAGTATTCAGTATGTCTAGGTTGTATCCCTGTTTCATTTTGATGTGTTTGAAGATTCAGTACTGATCCCAGTAGGCACCGCGGGATCTGGCCATCTGGAATCAGATGGTCATTGGGTTAACCACGTCCAGGTCTGTACTGAGTTTTTAGACATTTCATTATGATGCTCTGATACCATCTAGTTCATTCCGGCCAGTTCGGCCATTTTAGCTTCTAGTCTCTAAGTTTTTCAGTATGTCTAGGTTGTATCCCTGTTTCATTTTGATGTGTTAAGAGGTTCAGTACTGATCCCAGTAGGCACCGCAGGAATGGAATCAGATGGTCATTGGGTTAACCATGTCCAGGTCTGTACTGAGTTTTTAGACATTTCATTATGTTGCTCAGATACCATCTAGGCCATTCCGAGCACTTCGGCCAGGTCGTCCACATCAACTCATTTTAGCTCCAAGATTCTCAAGTATGAGGACACTAATTCCGGAAAAATCTCAAAATCTGGCGAAAATTCTCTTGTTTTCCTCAGTTTCCGAACCAAATCTTCTATCAACAAATCTAAGTGATCAATATTTTGCATCAACCTGAATCCTACGTAAAAAAAATTGATGTAGTTCCGACGAGTCCGAGCTTCAATTTACAGTGTCAAAGAAGACACCCAAATGTGGTTCAAACTCAATTTTCCGGAGTTGAACGTGGCACAAGAATGAATCGTTTTCTCCTCAAACTGGAAACCAAGGCTGTGCCAGAACGGCCGCAGCACCTCAAAAAAGGATACTTCTGAGATAGGTAGGGTACGGCGGCCTATCGGCCCTAGTAGTACCTGGGTAGCGGAGCTTATTTTCAGAAAAACGTTCGGATTGGTCCACGACAAAATACCCACGGCCTCAGCCGCGGCCGATTTTCGCACAGCCTTGCTTGAAACTACCGTAAAACCTCTAATAGAACGACACCCGGATCGTCCACTTTGAGCCTATTTATCTCATTTTCTGTGAAAAATATCAAAAAGTGGCTAACTAGTAAAATGTTGCTGATATCCTGATAAACATTTTACTAGTTAACCACTTTTTGATATCTTTTAAAAGAAGTGAGATATATAGGCTCAAAGTGAACGATCCGGGTGTCGTTCTATTAGAGGTTTTACGGTAATAAATTTTTCAGTTTTAGGGTATTGGACTCAGACAGTTTCATCGTGAAATTTACCAAGTTTCATATATCTGACGGTCACTTTTCAGAAGATATGGGCGCAAATGGGCGAAATCCACCAGCGTGCAGTCGTTGCTTCCTTTCTAAATTTTCGGCAAATTCTCTTATACAACTATCTCTTATACTACCTTTCTTTCATACTACCGAGTCTCTTTTACTACCACTGTCTCTTATACTACTTTTTTTCAATGTGTCTCTCATACTACCAAGTCTCTTTTACTACCAAGGTCTCTTATACTACTTTTTACCACTGAGTCTCCCATACTACCAAAAGAAACAAGGCTTTCGGCCTAAGCCTATAGTTGGCAAAAAATTTGGAGGGTACAAGGGGGTACAACTGATTTAGGGGTACAAAATTAGTGATTCGAGGGTACAAAATTCGTAGGTACAAAAATTCGGGGGTGAAAACTACCAATGATTCTGGGGTACAACCCATTTCATTTAGGGGTACAACGCTTGTGATTTGTGGGTACAGTTTTTTTGAAGGAGTTTCTTGATTCCTGCATTTCAGAGCTTGAAAATCTCAGAATTCTTAGAATTTCAGAACTTTGGAATTTCAGTATTTCGGAATCTGAGAATTTCGAAACTTCAGAAACTGAGAATCTGAGAACTTCCTAATTTCAGAATCTCAGAATTTCAGGACCTCAAAACCTCAGAATTTCAGAACTTCAGAATCTCAATATTTCTGAATTTTCAAAAATTACGGCAGAAAATTTTCACTTCTCATTGTCTTTTGGTTGTTCTTTTTAATTTTAATCACGTGGGTTCAGGCGAGGGGGTCAGAAAGCGCGCCCCAGTAATTTTTTCAAAAATTCTCAATTGGCTGCTGAGAGTTCGTTGACTGACAATCATACTTCGGATGCCGGATTCTGGTTGCTCTGAAAATAGAACGAATTATTGAATAACCTCTAATAAAGAATTAATAATTATGGAAGAACCTCAATGCATTTAATATCACCTAAGGACATGACATCCGAAATATATATGAGATAGTATTCCTACAAATTTTATCTAAATGTTATGTCAGGGTTATAATAGCTTCTACTGTACTGGAAGTACTGCATCATGTTAGCGTAGAGACGGACAGTCTTCGGCAACCGATGGACGAAGGCTAATGAAGATTACTTCAACTTCTTCTTGATGCGAAGATCGTTCGAGTGTCCGCACTTCTTTTTTCTGCAGTTGCTGGCATGTGGTGGGAAACGATCGTAGCACTTTCTCCATATCTACTTGTCGCAGTTGTACTTCTGGGCGAGCTGACGGAGCGAAGGCTGGAGCCTAGAAAATCAATAAATATTGGAACATTACATATTTCAGTTACTCACCTCAAAAAAACGTCGAAAATCGAGCTTTCTTCCATTCGCTCACTTGACTCATCACTGCACGAGGCGGTTGCATTGGACTTCTCATCTTAATAAATAAGTTGAAACTTTTTTCAACTAATTTTCACTGAAAAAAGGGGAAAAACGAGAAAAAACGAGCGAAAACAAAAGAAAACATCGAAAAATATTGAAAAAAAAAATATTCGTCTTCTCGGCCTAATGCATTAAAGTATGATTGTCAGTCAACGAACTCTCAGCAGCCAATTGAGAATTTTTGAAAAAATTACTGGGGCGCGCTTTCTGACCCCCTCGCCTGAACCCACGTGTTTAATGTTCAATTTAGGTTTTAAAACCCAGTCCATACTTCCTTCACTACCAATTTTTCTTAATTGTTTTTTCTCAATTCTATTTCATTTCCTTTTGTTTTCAATATTCCTTCGCTTTTGCCCAATTTTCCGGTTTTTTTCCCAATTTTTCAATTTTCCTCAAGTTTTGTGGTAATTGAAATGTTCTCATTTTTTTCATAATTTTCTAGATTATTGAATGAAGGAAACAATCACAATTCAGTGATTTTCCAACAAAAATTCAAAAATCTCAAAAATTGGCCTAAAATGAGCTATTTTCTTTCGAAAATTGTTCGAACTGAGCAATAAAACACTACAAAAATTACGAAATTAATTTTTTTCGATTAATTACCACGAAAATTTGAGCAAAAACTATGAAAAACGAAGACAAACGGAGAAAAATGGGATTTGCAAAAAGCTGTGAATTTTGCGAAATTTCCCATGGAAGAGAAAACCTCGCAGCTCGGCCACGGCCATGGATTGATGACGTCATCACTGGGAAATTTTATTTTAGGATTTTTCTCTGTAATTTTATTTTAGGATTTTTCTCTGTAATTTTATTTTAGGATTTTTCTCACAAAAGGAAATGAAATAGAATTGAGAAAAAAACAATTAAAGGGGGACTCCGACCAAAAATTTTTTGCATTAAAATGTGTTAAAATTTATCTATTTTCCGAATATTATTGCGAGAAAATTCAAAAAAAAATCCGAAATTTCCGATAAACGGCGTTGAAAAGGAAGAAAATTCAAAAAAAAAGTGCCGCCGGGTGACTAGGATTTTCAGCGGCACCTGACAGCGTTTTTTCAAGTCGCCGACAGTGGTTTTTTACGTTTTTTACCTGCCGGACATGAAATTGAAAAAAATCCGGAAAATTTGCCACG
>NC_013488.2:10476905-10563365 GCF_000004555.2 Caenorhabditis briggsae | reverse complement strand
GAAAGGCGCCCGCTGCCGTGGCCTAGGTTTCTCACTGAAAATCCTCGTCCCCCGGCGGCACCTTTTTTTTGAATTTTCTTCCTTTTCAACGCCGTTTATCGGAAATTTCGGATATTTTTTCGCAATAATATTCGGAAAATTGATAACTTTTAACACATTTTAATGCAATAAAAATTTTTGGTCGGAGTCCCCCTTTAAGAAAAATTGGTAGTGAGGGAAGTATGGACTGGGTTTTAAAACCTAAATTAAACATCAAAATTAAAAAGAACAATCAAAAGGGAATGAGAAAAGAACATTTTCTGCCGTAATTTTTGAAAATTCAGAACTATTGAGATTGTGAAGTTCTGAAATTCTGAGGTTTTGAGGCCCTGAAATTCTGAGATTTTGAAGTTCTGAAATTCTCAGATTCCGAAATACTGAAATTCCAAAGTTCTGAAATTCTAAGAATTCTGAGATTTTCAAGCTCTGAAAATCAGAAACTCCTTCAAAAAAACTGTACCCCCGAATCACAAGCGTTGTACCCCTAAATGAAATGGGTTGTACCCCAGAATCATTGGTAGTTTTCACCCCCGAATTTTTGTACCTACGAATTTTGTACCCTCGAATCACCAATTTTGTACCCCTAAATCAGTCCCCCTTGTACCCTCCAAATTTTTTGCCAACTATAGGCTTAGGCCGAAAGCCTTGTTTCTTTTGGTAGTATGGGAGACTCAGTGGTAAAAAGTAGTATAAGAAACCTTGGTAGTAAAAGAGACTTGGTAGTATGAGAGACACATTGAAAAAAAGTAGTATAAGAGACAGTGGTAGTAAAAAAGACTCGGTAGTATAAGAGAAAGGTAGTATAAGAGATGGTTGTATAAGAGAATTTGCCCAAATTTTCTGAAGGCTGTTAGCAGAGCGAATAGAGGAAGATTCGAAAACTTTTATATTATTAAAAATTTTGTGCGTCTGGAATTATTTAATCCAAAATTTTAAAATTTGTCATCCAGTTTTAGGAGAGTTATGAAGGCTTGAATCGGTGTCAATAATTAATAGCCACTCTGTAATTAGTGAAATCCTCATGTTCTAAGTTTTCAGGTATTTTTTTCAGATTTCCGTTACGCGTTTCAAATGTATTCAATGAATTCTGGCTGACTGTGGAGTAATCCTGAAAGATTAAATTCATCTGTTATCAATAAAAATCAAGAATATATGTAGTTTAAAATCTTCAAATGTTGGCTTTCTTGTCCTGGAAACGTCCTGTGCAGGATGAAATCATAGAATTCGAATATAAACAAGTGTTAGAATACACAAGAGAAATCAAAAAAGAAAAATACGAATTACTTTCAAAGTTTAGATTTATACATAGTTTATCCATTCAATCTCACTCCCAACAAAATTGCAAAATTTTCAATCTGACATCATTACTTCCTTTACACACAATAAAGAAATCAGTCAAAATAGTGAAAAACAGCAATATGAATAAGTTTTTCTTCAATCTAGAATATCGAAAGTTGTACTTTCTATCTTTTCAATTTCCTATACATCATAGCACAAAGCCAGCTGCACTCAGTTCGCACAAACGTCTTATAAATTTTCAGAAAGTGTTATGAAATTTCAGAGAACAAAAATATGAATTTTTGAACCTAGAATTAGATGTTTCCTCGCAGCATTTTCTCGTTGAAATAAACGATTATTTTTATTTCTCCCCGATAGAGTTTGTGTCGTCCTCGCCCACTTTTCTTTTCCATTCCGTGCCCGATGGTCAACCCATTTATTGCACAGAAATAAACCACAAACTTTTAAAGTTCAGAATATCAAAAAGAAAATGTGTGTGTTGAAACACCTCCCACTCCGCTCTGCTCTTTTTTTTATTTTTCTTCTTTCTGCTCATTTTGTTCAGTCAACTGCTCTTCTGCATGAATCCTGAATTTCTAACACATTTCATTGTTTTTGGAGTGGCATCCCCTTGTCGAGATTTGCTCTTTCTTTCATTTCTTTTCTCTTCTGACTTTGCTATATTATGTTTCCATGCATTTCCAGGGAAACGCTCCCGTTTTGAACATTCGAACTTTTTTTTTTACTTTTTACATAGTTGCATGTTTTTTTTGCAAACATAAAACATTGTCAACGCCCAGAAAAACGTTTTTTAAATGTCTTCTCTGACTCAATTTCTAGAATTGGATGTCCTGCTAAACTTTCCATGTCCTGGTGAACACGAACTTCGAAGCCCTCAATTTTCAGTTAAATCGGAGCAACGAACGTGGGTTCTTCTTCTTCTTGGCACTCTGTGGGTGTGTGTGTGTGTCTTGAATTCGTCTGAATCGCAATGATTCTTTTACGAGTACTGCATAGTTATTCGCATTACATTACCTACTATTCAAAAATCTTCTTTTTGTGCTCGATATGTTTTGTAACTTATTACGGGTTTTTACGGACGTGCGACCGTATTTGGAATATGGAACGGTGGTAGCCAGCCCTTCTAAAAAACTGCTCGTTGACAATATAGAGAAAGTGCAAAGCTCCTTCACTAGAAAATTGATGAATAGAATAGTGGGTAGAAACTTAACGAGAATTGATAAGGATTACAAAACATCTCAAGACAGATTGACCGAATTCAGCCTAGAATCACTACAATCTAGACGGGAAAAGCTTGATCTGAAATTCTTCAACAAACTCATTCTAGGTAAAATTAATATAAATCATTTATCATATTTTAAAATTAGATCGACAAAAACGCGCAGCCGCCACACCTACCAATGGAAAACTCCAAAGTCTAAACTTAAACAAAACTTCTTCACACATGGGGTTCTTAGTAAAATGATGAGCTCTACAAAACGGATCTAGAAGCCTGCTGCTGTCAGAAGTTCGGAAAAAGATTTGTTATTATCCACTATTATTCATGTCTAGGTTAAGAATTATCAATTTTATGTCACCATGTCCCTTTTTGTCTATTTATTCTCTTTTTCTTTCTTTTTTCTTTTTATTCTTCCACGTATTTTTTACGTAATAAATACAATACAATACAACTTCGAAGCCCTCAATTTTCAGTTAAATCGGAGCAACGAACGTGGGTTCTTCTTCTTCTTGGCACTCTGTGTGTGTGTGTGTCTTGAATTCGTCTGAATCGCAATGATTCTTCCACGAGTACTGCATAGTTATTCGCATTACATTACCTACTATTCAAAAATCTTCTTTTTGTGCTCGATATGTTTTGTAACTTATTACGGGTTTTTACGGACGGAAACAGACTACTCCAAGCATCCCCATTTCATTTACCTTCAGGCAAGTCTTTTTCATTCTTTTTTTTTGAAAAGATAAACGAACTTTGATTTTTCAGCAACTTCGAGAGAATCAACAGAATTCGGAATGTGTGATTCCAGAAGTGGATCCATGGGATCCAAGTATTCTTTCATATTATTCAAAACCTTCTTCTCTCGTATGTTCTCCTGTGCAAGTTCAAGCTGTAAAGTCTTTTGAAAATGGAATAATAACTGTGAGAAATTATATATTGAGAGCCCCTGAAACAGTTATTTCAGTTTGACGAGAGCCTTGTGAAAAATGCCAAATGCTACAAAGTAGAACTCAGTCATGATGAGAATGTAACAGATTTGGATGTGAAATATGGAACAGCTGTGCTTTTGGATCTTTCAAAATCTTTGACAGTGGAGATTCCAGAAGAAATGTTCCAGATATCGTGTGAATCTGATAATATGCTGAAAACCGAGTTCTTCAAATATCATTATGCTCAAATTATTCCCAAAAAGGCAAATTTAAAAAACAAACAAATCCAGGAATCCACTCCGGACTTTCCTTCTGTTATCATGATTGGTCTGGATTCAATGTCTCGAAGCAATTTCATTCGACAGATGCCAAAAACCTACAAATATATGAAAGATTCTGGATTTATTGATATGAAAGGGCACATGAAGATTCACGATAACACATATGGAAATCTACTAGCCATTCTGACTGGAAAACGAGGCGTTAGTGTGCAGGTAAACAGAATAAATGCAGTTCTATAGACATTTTATTGTACAGGAATTCAAAGCTGAAATGAATGAAAGTTGGCATATTGCATTCGATGAATATGATTTTGTTTGGAAAACATTTAGTGAGAATGGATATGCAACACTTTTTTCCGAAGACCGTCCTGATATTGGAACATTCACTTACAAGAATCTTCTTCGTGGATTTCTTCAACAACCAACGGACCATTATCTACGTCCATTCTGGATATCCGCATTCTGGTCACTTATTTCTAGACGATCTGCCGCTTCGTGTTACGATAACAAACCACAACACAAAATTCAGTTGGAGTACATTGAAAAGTAAGTTTTTGCTCTTATCATTCTGTGATATTCCACAAAAAGTGTGGTCTATGCATCATATATGCTACGAATTCTCTGGTTGACAGGTTTCTGGAAAAGTATGAAAAGAAACGGAAATTCGCATTTTGGTGGTCACAAGATATGAGCCATGGGTTTCTGAATCTGATTGGAAGAACCGATGATGATTTTGAAGAATTCTTCAAAAAGAATGAGAAACGATTAGAAGATTCTGTTGTCATAGTTTTCTCAGACCACGGACACAGATACGATAAGATTAGAGAGACGGTAATTGGAAGGATTGAATCAAGAATGCCATTTCATTCTATTAAAATACCAGATGCTGTCACAAAGAAGTATCCATTTGTGAGTAAATTTAACCTTCAAAAAGTAAATACTTTGATTACAGATTATTCAAAATCTGATTGCAAACTCTAAATTGATGACAACACAATTTGATGTAAATGATTCTCTTCGAAAAATAGCAAGTGGTAGAATCGGAGAAACTATAACACGCACTGATCTGAAACGAAGCTACTCATACTTTGATCCCTTCCCAAAACGAACAGGATGTTTCGAAGCAGGTGTAAGTTTTCTATTTCGTTTTTTTTTCATTCTGATTCTTATCGGAACGCTCATCCTTATTCTAGATTCCATCCGATTTCTGTCCGTGCTTTTCGGAGATTGAGATCCCGAAAACTGAAGCTTTAGAAGCAGCAGGAGAGTTGATGATAATAGTGAATGAACTACTAGAGAATACGGAACAGACAGAAGAGTACGAACAGGATTCGAAAGAACTGAAAGAGTACATGTGCACTCCTATGGAATTCAATAATATTGAGTACTCATCTGTCCGATTACCCATGCTGAGTGTTGTCAATGATATCAAATCGGTGGATACACCATTGCAGTCTTTCTCGTTACAGTAAGTTATGTGAGGCTCATTTCTGATAACAAACAGCAAATTCTGTATGTGAGAATGTATGTATCGTGACTGTTCACCCACTCAAAGTTAACCGTTTAAGCTGGAATTTAGATAGATGAATCATAAATTTTTATTAGATTATGCCCGATCTTTTCTATTTTCAAAATTTTGTTTCTGACGTCTTCTGGAGACGTTTTTCTTCTTTTGCAGTACACATTTTTAGAAAATTATGGAAACAATATTCACGTCGTTTCCGTATGGCCTCACATTATAAAATTCATAAGGATTTAAGAACCAAAAAAATATATTTCAGATATCATATTGTTGTCCGGGCAAAGCCACCGAGCAATGCGTTGATTGAATCCACACTCGAACATAACTTGAAAACGGATACATGGTCTTCATTGGGAGAAATTGAAAGAAACAATAAGCGAGTTGATAGTTGGACCGAAACTTTAAAAGCTTTCAAATTTATTTTAGATACGGAAACACATCATTTTGTGTGAATGACCGGATACTCAAGAAGATTTGTCATTGTATTTCCCGAAAAACGGATCCAGCTACTGCCATTTTATAACTATAGTTCAACTATACCGATCATTCAATATTTCGGGTATCACTGTTAGAAATGTCATAATAAACTTGTTGTTATTTTTTTTAAAGAAAGTGTATTCAAATTGAAGTCTTTTTATGAAAATTTTCCCACGAAGATTTAAATCTATGAGATTTTCCGACACACAGGATGAGAAAAGGAAAGGAGAATTTGAATATGGAGTGCGGAGGTAGATCAAATGACTATCCAATGTAGTTCTGTTATTTTCTGCTTTTCAATAATTGTACTTATTATTGTATTCTTTTTCTTAACTTCTCTTGAAGCTTATTTTATTCCCTTGAACCCAGAACATATTGACTCTGAAAACCAAGACAATTCTTTTTCAATTTGTCATAACGCAACATCTTCTACCACAAAACACTATAACGAATTTATCAATATCCAATATTCTTGCATACGTAGTTTGTGGAATAAATTGGAAAGAAATCCAAATCAATTTCTTCTTCTTTACCCGTTAATTATTTCTGTATGTGAAAAGGAAAATGGAGTTAAAAACATCCAAGTGGACCAGTATCCAGGAAACGAAAAATTCTATTGGGGAGTTTCGCCGAAATGTGAAGAGCAACGCGTATTGGTAACATTGGGAATCGGGAAAGATTCGAAAGCGATTCGTTTGATGAACAAGAAATTTAAACAATTGAATTCCTACGGAACTAGTGCATATGGGTTCAAGCACGAGGATTACGATCACTTTTATAATTATGCTATTGGAATTAATGACACCGGACTGCAAACGGTTTATGATAACAATGGGGAGATTATGGAGCTGAAAGATGTTTCGGTTTCTTCATTTTTCAAGAACATCATCAAACAAAATGTGAGAAGATTTTTTCAATTCAAGTTCTTTTATAAACATATTTTCAGATAATCGATATGCTATGGATCAACATCGACGGAGGAGAATTCGAATATTGGTCATATTTTTCTAAAAAAGGACAATTCGAAAGACTTGGAATCATCGTATGCCAGTTCAATTTGGAAGTTGAACGAAACGATGGAAATACCTTTTCGAAACTAATTTCAAATTTGTTGGAATCTGAAACTTATATTTTCCTTCGATCTGAAATTAAAGAAAACCCAAAACAGTTGTATGCGTATTTTTTGAATATCAAGCATCCGTATTGTATTCGAAAGTATTTGCGATGAATGAAACATTTTGAATCTATTTGGACTTCTCATTTCTTTTTTGTTTCGCATAGAATGCAAGGAAATGGCAAAAAAAGATTGGAATCTCCGCTTTTTCCGGATTCATCTATCCAAAAATTTGAAAGAAGCTGGCGTTTCATTGAAGAAAAATGGTCAACTACCAATTGCTTCGAAACGATTTTTCTGCCAATACAGAAAAGTTTAAAGGTTTGATTTCATTTTTTAAAAATATAAGCTATCATAATTTCAGAATTTTATCGATACCGAAAAAGTGTATTTTACTATTGTGGCATAATCCTGATTGTTGTCTTCCTGGCTGTCAATTTTTTGAGTTATGACGATGAAACAATCGATTCACAGGAACAGAACTATGCGGAACATCCCAGAAATATTGTCGCTGAACAGGAATCAGGACAAAAACTACCATTTACTACAACTCCTTCGGTATGATCTAGAAAATTTCGTATATCATTTTGAATTCTGAAAGTTTTCAGCCTCCCCTGATCCCTTACAAATACGAAGAACTTCCAGCCTGTGATTTCAGTACAGACTCTCCAAAACCTCTTCATAATGCCGAAGCTATTGCGAACGAGTTTTTCAAATGTGCATCAATGATTCTCCTCCGATTTGCAATGAATCCTCAAGGAATGCTGTTCAATTGGCCGTATACAATTTATGTTTGTGATGAAGAAGACCTGTCATCCAGAATTCCATTGATATCATTTGACAACGGACAGAAGCAGTACTGGGCTGTTCTTCCTACTTGCGTTAGTTTGAAGTTTCAATTTCCAATTTAGTTATTGAATTTCAGCAAGAAAAAACTACATTGGTCACTTTGGGAGCCAGTGAGAACACAAAGTCAGAAGAGGATATAAAGAAACTTCTGAAAGATCTGGAGACTTTTGGAACTGATCCATTCCACGGGAAGAATAATGCGTATGGAAAGTTCAATCAAGTCGCTCTTTCCACAGATGATCACGAAATTTCAATGGTTGATTCGAATGATAAATTCTCTGACAAAAACTTTGTGGCTACTGTGGATCAGCGAGAGTTCTTCAATGTGACTGTAGGAACATATGTGCGTATTTCTAGCTTCAAATTTTTAACTTTAAAAAACTTTTTTTCAGAAAATCGATATGCTGTGGATAACTCCAAATGCGGGAAACTTTAAGTACGAGAAATATCTGAACAAAGACGGAGAGTTTGAAAAAATGGGAGTCAAAGTATGCCAAATCAATATCGAAATCACAAAGAATGATGCGGACAAATGGTTCAAATTGATTAATCCTTTGGTACAAGAAAAGAGATTTATCTTCATGAGACCAATGGCAACGGAAGGTGGAGAACTGATAAGAACCTATCTTCTGAATGTTGCAGATCCAGAATGTGTTAGGAAATATTTACAATGAGTGTGGAACTGTTGTTCTTTTTTTTTTGTTTGTACATAAAAGTATACATTTTTCTAAACATATTGATTTTTTCCTGAATTTGAGACAGTTTCCAACAAATTTTTCTTTTCCATATAACGTCATACACCCAGACGGCTAGATCCGTTCGTAACAATCCGATGCGAAAACTTTTTTGTTTCAAACGCTAAAAAAGTTAAGATAGAATCTTTAAATGAAACATACCTTGACAGTCAACGAATTTATATTTTCGATTTGGAGATCATTGAGCGTAAGTCATGGATCGAAACAAATTTAGTAAGTGAGCTAATTCAATTCCCCGCTTATATTTGAGTTCTGTTCAGATCCAAACCAGCGACTTTGTGTAGCATTGTTTTATGTGATCTCGCTATTTGCTATTACAGTTCTAATGATTCATTTCATTCAGTACGATTCAAATAGGAAAATCGTACCAGCGGACAAGATCATAGTAGCCGTAGAAGACAACGATGAGACCACAAAGGTAATTAAAGATTTAAGACAAATTTCGGAACATTTTTAGAAACCACTTCCACCATTTAATTATGATTCCCTTCCACCCTGCGATCTAAATGAAGAGCTCGAAAAACCGAAATTGAACTTGAAAACGATTCAAAAGAGTTTTCTGAAATGTGTTTTCCCGCTGCTCACACGGTTTTTTGGAAATCCAGAAGGTCTTCTCTTCAATTTTAGTTCAGTTCTCTCGGTTTGTGACGACGAAGAAGAGATTCGAAATATCGATGTCACAGAAATCGCAAACGATCGATGGGTTATATTCCCTAAATGTGTAAAAACTTTATTATCGGTTATGAACTCTCTCCATTTAACTTATTGTAGAACGAAAACAATACAATGGTCACTTTAGGAGTCGAAAAAGAAACGAATGCAGAGAGTTGGCTGGAAGAGAAGATTCCAAATTTAAAAATGTACGGCACTAGTGGCCTCATAAACGCTAGTCGTGTGTATGAGCATTTCGAAAACGTTGCGATCGGTAAAGAAGCTGATTCAGTTAAGATGGAAGTTATGGAAAATGGTATGTTGGTTTTTAATATTTCCTTTCACATGAAACGGTAATTATTACAGGCGTTCTTGTGAACAAAACAATGGATCAAAAGAAGATCGAAGAATATATAAAGGACTTAAATTTGACGGTAATTTTTAAACTGTAGGAACGATTCTAACCGATTTGTAATTCTAGAAAATAGACATTCTATGGATTAATCCATACTATGGAAAGTTCTCCTTTTGGGATTATTTGAAGAGAGATGGATGGCTGAGCAAACAAGGAATCACCATATGCCAAATGATAATAGAAGTTCCTAAAGGGCATGGAAATCAATGGGCTGAAATGATAAAACCAATGCAAAACAACTCCAGTTTTGTGTTCATGAAACCTACAACGACCAAAAGTGGAGGAGCCAAAGCATTTTTCATAAATTACCAAGATCCAGAATGTACTAGAAAATATCTAGAATCGTAATTGTCTACTTTATTGTATGTATCAAAACATGTTTATTTTTAAATACTCTTATTACTCTGTTTTTGGCTTGGATCTGCAGATTCGTCTATATAAAAATTTGACAATAAAATGAAACACGTATAAGGAAACAATGAAAATTGAAAGAAGAATGGCATATGCATCCAACATGTAGTACCTAATGAAATTGTAATGAACATTGTAGGGTTCCAATGCATGCACTCTTCCGAATCTGAAAAATAGCTTGTCTGGTTTTCAGATGTTTTATATATCACCTTGCAACAAACTCTGCATGCTTCAGCAAGTTATTTTTTGGTTGAATAGGTTGACTCTGAAGAATATTGGCTAGAAGCAATGCTTTCTCATTGTATGCACTGTTTGAAATGGCTTCCTTCACAGTCTCCGTCAATTTCTTAGAATCTCCCAACTTGTATTTATCGTAGGATATCGCTCCTCCGTGACGGCTCAACATTTTTGCGTTGAGAAATTGATCTCCGAAAATTGGGATCTAGAAAATGAATACTACAAGTTAAGGTTATAAATTATTCGATACCATAAGAGATGGTTTTCCAGCATAAGCAACTTCCAAGGTGCTTCCGAGACCTCCGTGTGTGATGAAGAGGTTGAGACGATGGTCAGCTAGAAATGATAACTGATATCAATAAAATAGTTTCAGAACTCACCTAATAGCGCTGGTTGTGGCACCCATTTTTTGAGAATCACATTTTCTGAGAGTTGCTTTGAAAATTCGTCGTCTTCTACTTCATATTTCCAGATAAATGTAGTTTCTGGCAAGTTGGCAAACATTTTCACAAGTCCATCTCTGAAATATAATCGGAAGTTCGAAAATGAAACTAAACAACTAACTTGAATGCTTCTGGCATATCAGCTGATTGCACAACTGTTCCGAATGAAATAAGAACTGTCGACTTTCGAAGATTCAGAATTTTGTCGAATTCTTCTTCCAGTTTCTCATGTTTAGGTGGATCTATTGTGAACCCTCCGATTTCTACAGTTTTGGCAAGAGTTGGAATTGGGAATCCGATGTAAGGATTATTGTTGTTAAAGAAATATGTGGCTGTTTGCAGAATATCCTTCCATGTACGAACTTCTCCATTCAGAAGAGAATACGCTTGTCTGTACTGTCTGTCATAAAGATTTGAGAATGCGTAATGGAAGGAAGTAAAAGAAGTAATGTCTTGAAGACGGTCCCAAACTGTTTGATCTGGGCCGTAGTTTGTATGTAGAGCTGAAAAACAAGTTTACAAATATAGAGGAGACGAGGTAAGCTCACAGGGTGCAAAATTAAGAGCAGATGGTTCCCCAATAGCATAGGAACCTGGAATGTTTTTGATGGTGGAGAACATTGGCATCAAGTTCATTTTAAGATGATCCCCGAGATCTGAAATAGTTGAACTTTTCAGAAGAACAAAGAAAGAGAGTCTCACATAGCGAACAGAAGTCGAAAGCTTCTGCGACGAATCCATCAAAATTCTTGGATTTAATCCAATCGTGCAACTCTTTATCAGTCAGAACTTCTGGAAATAGATCAAAATGTTTGGATTATTCTCTTCGATTCGTGTTCTTTTTCCTCCATACCCTTTTGTTTCCAACCTTTGACCGATCTTTTTTGTCAGAACAAATACCGTTTTCCACTCTTAATGTTTCGCAATTTCACCCTTATGACAAATTAGGAAACATTTTGAAAAACCCCACTCTAGTTCTTATCAAATCAAACTCACTATCGCACATTGGCTTGAATTCGTTGTATAGTATGAACATTGGCTGAAAATCTTAGAATAGGGGAAAATAAAGAAGAGCTGACTCACAGCTATTGCTCCAGTGATCGGATTATTCACAACTTCACTATCCCAAAAGAATTTGAAAACACTGGCTGATTGTTCATGACTTGGTGCATCTTTATTATAGTAATCAACAATCTTAATACCTTTATTTGCTTAAAGATGAGTAACAACATCCAACCTCAATGTTTTTGTTTTTTACAACTCTAATAGTTCCCCAGTGTTCGTAAACGTAAGTTTGTAATAGCGTCTGAAAAACCTGTAATTTAATACAAACATTGTTTTAAATCTTCCATACCACATTATGTCCCGCATTTGCCAACGTATCTGTCACTTTGCTCATAAATTTCAGATGACTATATCCAAAAACGGGAGAAACAACGAGATAATTGTAGGCTGATGCATTATAATAGAGAACAAAAAGTAGCGAGAGGAATAGAAATAGACGCATGATGGCAAACAGTCTGTGGAAGAGTTGGGTTGGTTAAATACAACAGCGAAGGTTAGGTTCTTTGAACTTGGCAGAAGAAAGAGAGAGAGAGTTTAGAGAAAGTAGCACAAAACACGACAGAAAACACAAGAATAGGGGGTGAAATGAAATGACGAATGGGGTTAATATCGAATTCAGTTGAACCGAACTATTATTCGATAGATTTCTAAAAATCTGTCCGGATATAAAGATCACTTCTGAAGGTCACCCAGAAAAGCTAATAATCCAAATATTCTAGGGGAAGTAACGTTCTGCGCAGACCATATTTTTTCTTTTATGGTTTTTAAAATTTCCAGAACTACGAGACAAGTCCTTATCATTTTCGTACGGTCTCAAAATGTCCTATTTTTCTCTAACAGCACCGTGACATCTTTTTCATTCGATAATGTAGTTTATACCGCGAGACCTGTAATAGAAGGCCCCCGCACTGGCAAGTTTGAGCTTGATTATCTCGGTTCCTATAAGATATATCAAAAATGTATCAACTGATAAATGATCGTGATATTATGATAAACAATTCATCAGTTGGGAAATTTTTCATATCATTGACAGGAACCGAGATAAATTGGCTGAAAACTACAAGTTAAGGACTTCTATTGGAGGTTTACCGGTAATCCGTTATTTATGGGAAGTTGCAGTTCTTCTATAGAAAACTGACTGGCTTGATCAGGACTCAACCAATACGTTTTTCAAATTCAAGTTTCAAACAATAATTTTCAAAAATTTCGAGACAAATTTCAATAGCCAGTTTTCCATGAAGAAGAAGTGAAAACTGAAGAACCCTATATACACTGAAGGCGAACGAATTTAAAAATTTCATCAAAATGCAATGTAAAGTGGAAATAGTAGCAAAACAACATTATGAAAAATTCCTGACCGGTTTCACACAAATAAATATAAACAATATCAATCAAGTCTCATCCTCTAAAAATTAATAAATGCCATTATTTTTGCCATCACTCTTGCTCTTCACTATCTCCTTCTTCCTCTTCTTTAGTCGGTCCCTTCATTTTTCCATCCAAATAATCGTTCAATTCCATAACTCTTTGTTTTCTCCAATAAATATCTGTCGTTGCTTCTTCAATCTTTCTGTCGAGACTCTCGATTCCATTTGTGCTCTTGCGATGATGCTCCATGAATGTTTCAATCGTACTCTTCTCTCTTTCGTTATTCAAAACAATTCCAGCATCTGCAATTGCGTTCAAAGTTTCTGAATCATTCTTGAACTTCTTTTTCAGAATAGTAGACCAATTGTCGATAATCCAGTTAGTTGCGATTTCTCTTCCAACTGGACGGCTGTTCATTTTCTTCAATAGCTGAATTGCATCTGTTTTGCTGTTCAAGTTTTCCAGGATCATTCGGCGAAGAACACGTGGATCTCTGAAGCATGCCAACGAATTTTGAAGAATGACTTTCTCGGTTTCATCGACTTCTTTCGCTGCTAGTTCCTTGACTGTTTCAAAAACTGTATCGTTTCCGAACTCAACTCCATTACAGTAAACCTTCTCCCGAAGTTCTCCCGGAACCCTGGAATTTTTTTTGTTTAATTTAATACTCCCCTCAAAAACTCACTCGGAACAGTCGCTGCTGAAATTACCAGAGAACTGACATGGTGCCAAGAAGGATTCCACAAATATTTGATTCAGCTTCACGTTTGATTTTGCAGGTTTAACAATAGCCATCAGATCAAGGAGATTCGAGTGAAGAAGACTTTCGAGATAGTTGGAATCAATATCCGGAGAGGTATTGACTTTATCGAACTCCTTATGAATTTTCTCGTAGATATAATTCTGAAAAAATTCAAATTAACGATAACGTCTTATAAATATTGCGATACATTTAGTTTTTCTTGAATAGGTGCTCCCTCTAATCTTTGTGTCAATTTTTTGAAGATTCTGGATGCAATAAGCCATGGAACTGTTCCGGTTTCCATTGGAAGATACGATGTAACATTGAGAGCAGTTTCAAACGGAAGAGCTCCACTGTTAGCCAGAGCGAATACATCAGAAATAAGGCGAGCTCTAGTTCTCTCCGAGAGCTTTCCATGCGATTTCTCCAGATACTTGGCAATTTCATTCCATCTTATTTCTTCATAATTCACACGATAAACTCCATTCGAATCAGTATTCAAGTAAATAGAATCAGAAGTATTCAATGGGAGTCTGAATGCTTCATGAAGCCACGAAACGTTTCCAACTGGACCAGAGCTTTTCAAAAAGAGTGGAACTTCCCAGTTGAACCAGTATTTAGCGTTGCGGAACTTAAATTGCTCTTTCGTTTTATGATCATTCTTGAATCTCTCTTGAGATAGTTCAACATTTTCATCATCCAGCTTATCGACCGAAACCAATGGGAATCCGATTTGATCAACCCATGTGTTTACAAACTTCGCAACATCCAATGGTTCGTTGTTCCATCCTTTCAATTTTTGACCAATAGCTTTTTGAAAAGATTTCCAGAGGCCATCATCGTATGGATAAGCAGAACGGTATGACGAAACAAAGCTCTGTAATTTTTCAAAATCGATCTTCGAATTTTAAAACTATGCGTACCCGAATAGCTTTATTGAAAGCGGTTTCTCCAACAGATTTTTGGATCATTCGAAGTACAGCTGCTCCTTTCTTTCCAATGAATTCATGATCAATTGCTGCAATATCAGTAGCAGAGAAAACATTTTTGACTCTTAATGGTTGGGATGTAGCAGTGGCATCTCTTTCGAAAATCTTCTCTAGCTCATATGTCCATAGATCGTCCTAAAAATTATAAATAATTTGGTTGAATCATTTTCGAAATCTCACCGATTTGACATCAAGAATTTTCTCGAGAGCTTCAACTTCAAGGAACTTCGGAAGAGCATCATTCAACCAGAATGTTCCGAATTCCTCTGGATTCGTGATTCCTCCGAACCATTGAGCAGCGATTCTATTAGAAAGAACTCTCGCCAAATGAGCTTTTTGGTTAATATTGTTAGAATGTTCATTGTAAAGAACATCTTCTTCCGGGAGTACAATGAACGATGGACTGACTCTGTTTCCTGGTTGGAATCCAGGAACAGCAACGATGTCTGAAATGTCACTATAATGATGATAAATATTTAAAACACCCTACCCAAGGTTTTGCTCTCAAGTCTGGATTGAAGAATATGTTCGAGAGCGTCAATTGCCTGGTTAGCATAGTCCAATGCTTGCTCAGTGTAATGTTGCACTTCTGGCCTTGTCCAAATTCTGATCTAAATTTATAAAAATTCGTATTCTAAGCGTGAAAAAATTGGTTACTGTCAATCCGCTGGTTGTGTTCACTTCATTTGCTACAAGATCTCCAATAACGAAATCAGGATCCAGAACCTTTTTTAAAGTGGAAGTTAGGGAATCTCTGGAAGCAGAACATTATTTCCTGATAGTTTCTTGAAATCTCATACCCGTCATCTTCAGTTTTAACTTCTGTGTTTGCTACAACTACTGATCCATTAGAATGCATCAATGTCAATGCAGCAGGAGCTTTGAATGATTCTTGATCGAAACTTGGGAAGACGTGACGCATGTAGGCGTAGCTTGGTTGAGTAGTGAACATGCTCCTCTCTTCTCCATTTGGTGTTTTGTATTTGTATTCTTTCAATCCATTACTATTGGTTACTTTCGATGTGAATGGAATTTTCAGGACAACTTCGCTTCCTTTCTTCAATTCTTGATCCAAAGTTAATACGACTTGTTCCAAATCTTCGTTAAACTCGATTCCGGTAATTTTGATTCCAGTATCCACTAAAGAAGACACTGGGGTAGCTTCTGTCGTAGTTGTTGTCGATGGAACAGACTCTTCTTCTGGTCTCATTCCAGATCCTTCTGGCATTTCAGATTTTGAATTCGTGACGTTTGCAGAGATTTCTTCAGCAGATTTCTGAAAGATAAATTAAATTGTGTTTCATACGGTTATGTTTGCTTTACCTTTGATCGTTTGGTAGCTTCCTTGGATAACTGAATCTTCTCCAAATTTTTAGTGAATTCTATTCCTTTCGCATTTAGAACAATCTTGTTGGTGGGTTCAGTGATATTCAATTTCACAAGAGCCAATCCCATTGTTCCGTTTCCTCCAGTTTTTGGAGATAGACTCACATCGTACCTGAAACTCGTTTTCGATATTTTTTATAAAATTGGAAACGTCTTAGAAATGTGTATAGTTAAAATAGATGAATTAATTAAAATGAAGTTAATTAAAATTTCAATCAAACGTACAAACATGGATCACATACCAAACAGGTTGAACACTTTTTGGGAGAGCCAATTCTTCTTTGGTTGGTTGTTTGATAGCATCATTCTCGTCTGCATCTTCTTCGTTCACAATTGGACGATGCGTTTTCTTGTGTGGTCGAGTACTGAAATTTAACAATTACGTTGCATTCCTAAATTTTGACCTACTAGTTCTTGCAGACTACCATCGATTCATTCGAATTCTTAAATTGCATCATTTCGTAATTTTGTTTTGTCAGATAATGTCCCAAAAATGCAGCAAATATAATAGCGGCGACTGCTAATAAAAAGAGACAAATAGCCGATCCAGGAGCACATGCTATCTTCTTTTTTGGTTTTGCAGGGCTCTTCTGTTTTTGTGGTTTTGGTGGTGGTGGTGATTGTGGTTGGGACTGTAGTGGTTGTTTCACAGCCTTCTCCGAGAGTGGGATATTATTTGAAGATCCATTATTTCGTTGATTCAAGTTGGATGCTGATCCGTTTCCATTTCCATTCTGTAAAATAACGTCATTGTGTCAATTGTATGACGAGGAAAGTGTGAAGATTAAGAGGAGAATCAATCGCCGTCACTCATCCTTGAACCTTAGTTCCTGGTCTTGAAGATGCTGTCGGCGACCCCCATTCAATGAAAACATAGAAGAGGGGAGAAGATAAAAATAGTTGTATCAACACCTACATTTTTGTCTTGAATTATGATAGGAGAAACTGTAAACAATTCAGAATTCAAAAAATAATACATACCACTATGAGTCCGAAGCGATGGTACGATAAGGAAAATAAATATTAAGTTTGAAAAATTAGAAAATAAGAAGATAAAGTTGTAAACTATTAAATGATTTATCATAATTTCGGAAGTGTTTTGCCAGTTTACATTTTTGAGATCTTGCATAAAAATTGAGATAATTGATCTCAAACTTGACAGTGTGGGTGTCCTTCTATTACAGGCTTTACGGTAGGCACGTAACCGAAATGTTTCCTCAAATATAATGAATTTTCATTGTGTTGATTCCAATTCTGAATGAAGATAAACGGAAATTATATATTTTTAATGATCAAATGTGGTTGAACTATTGTAACCTGCTAACTCAGATAAAGGCTTCAGTTCTCTGAAGTTTTCCCTTGTTCGATTTATAAGGTTTATCATCAAAAAGTTTAATATCAACTCACTGCATATACAAAGTCAATGAGCTGAGTCCGGTCTTTGCCCAAGTCGACGTCTTCCATCGTTGACGTCTTCTGAAAATATATAGAATCGCTCAGAAGTCAAAATGGGAAAAGAACGACGAAGTATTCTTATGGGTATGGTAGAATCAATCAAAGAACCAACGGTCAATTGACGGCCTCTGTTCGGTTTTTGATAAAAACCGCCTTCAGCATCAGCAGTAGAGCGCGAAAATAAACCCCAAGGTATCCCCATGCTAACCCACAGACTACATGTCTTCATTTTCTTTTCTCTTCTTTCTTTCCTTCTGTGGGTGGGCGCGAAAAAAATCGGAATGGACGGTGTGTGCGAAGGAGAAGAGAGAAAAAATATATGTCAAATCACTCAAAAATCAACAAATCAGATATCAAACCTATTGTGTTTTACTCATAACAACTATAGGATAGCATCTGGGTCATCGATTGATAATTGGAAGCATAAAACAATGGTCGATAACTTTTACTCGTGAAAAACTGAAGTTTAAGATACCGTTGTCGAGTTTCGAACTTTCTAAAAAGTTTAGGTGATTGATAGTTTTTCTGATAAGCATTGATTGTTTAACTTGATCTCGTTTCAAAGTTTTTCAAGACTCAATATCTTAGTTTACTGAAGATTACCGTATTTTCTGTTATAGAGGTCCATGGACCATGGGCTTCTATTTTTCAACCTTCTTCTCAGGATGGACTTCTAGAAGATCAAAAAAACGATAAGAATTTACAGAAATTTTCAGACAGTTAATAAAAGTAGCATAATTAAGAAGACGAACAGCTACAGCCAGGGTGGACTTCTATTAGAGATGGTCTTCTGTTTGAGAAAATACGGTATTTTTTTCGAATTGAGAGTTTCAGTAGAATCTGGTCTGATTAAAAATTGATCATGCAATTTAATTCAATCACATTATTTACTGGAAATGACCTTCCGATCAATCAAAATTGTTTTTCGATTTTCGCAAACAGATGTTTGCAGATATTTCAGCAATAACTTTGTATCTCGTTTGATTTTAGATGATTAGATATCAAACGTTATTGTTTTAAATGATTACTTTCAAAACGTCTGAAAATACTGTATAAACAGTCCACCGATTGCCCATCGAAATCGTCAACTTGGAGCTCAATTATCTAGATTCTTGTAGGGAGCATCAAAACGCTGTCAACTGATAAGATGTTGGTGATATTGTGATGAATAATGTATCATTGACAAAATGTTGTTATCTTTCACTGGAATCGAGCTAATTGAGCTCAAATTGACAATTTGGGATTCTACGTATTAGAGGAAAGTCGGTATGTGCATTGTGATTCCACTGTTTGGCGAAAAATCGAAGTTTCTGGTTGGAATCGAATCGAATCAAATCACTTCTCTCTTCTCTCTTTTTTCTCAATGAATCACTATCGATCAATCAGTATCAGTGACCTTACTAGGCAGGTTTCGTTTCAGTTCTCACAATGGAAAAGTTGGGAGATCAGAAACAAGAAAAAAAGAACGAAAAATAGAGAATTGTGGGAAAAATCCTCTTATGGAATCAATGAAACCAAGTTTGAAACTTTCCGATTAAAGTACAGTTTTCCGGGAAAAAAGTTTCAAAATTAGTCAGGCAAGAATCGAAAATCAAAATCTTAACTTATTTATTTGGGGACAGGCTACTACTTAATTGCCTCGCCAATGTGTTGATTTCATGTTTGACATTGAGAAATTGTTAAGAGATTCCTCTTCAGAACAAAAAAGGAATTGTAAATGAGTGATAAAATGACAAGAATCCAACTGGTAAAATCTCTGCGGGGTGTGGTCTGTTTTGTGATGAAAATGGGAAGAAGACCAAGAATTGGAGAAATGGGAATTTCAGGTTTTGTGAAGGTAGTTCGCGAAACGTAATGGACAACAGAAGGAATGTTTATGTTTCTATTTATGGTAACGGAAAGGTTTCAGAGGTCGAAGATATGATGTGGTCTTTAAAGGAATAGGGAGTTGAACAACAAAGAGAAAAGTGTTCGTTGAAATGATTTATCAAATGAAAAAGAGATCAATGAGTAGATGAATCGGCACTTGGAGCAGAGCTGGATTGTTCTTCTTCGATCCTAACGAAACGATTTCGTTGTTGAGTGCTGACGTATCTGAAAATATATTTCAAATTCCTCAAAACAAAATCCTCATAAATCTCAAAAATCTGAATTACACCTTATATCGAAATGCAATCCATCCTGTTCATTTGATTCAATTGGCCACATCCATACACCCCATCCAAAAACTGCTCTAAAATTGTTCCATTTTCCCATATTGTAATCTGCAGCGTTGTCGAATCGCAGAACTGCCGGCTTCGTTTGTTCAACAGTTGTTTCGTTTAGTGATATCAACTGATAATGGAAAATGATCAATTCCCCAAGTGGATAATATCCAAATACTCCTCCAGCAATGAAACTGAACAAGTAGTACAATATCTTCCACAAGTCCTCTTTCCATTTTTGAATGATAAAATATCGAACAGCACCTTCGAGTGATGTGAGCAAATACCAATAAACAAGAATGCTTGTGTAGATAATGTAGAGCAGAAAATACTTGTAATTGGCGTGTGTAACACACATGTTGATCCACGGACAGTGATGATCATACTTAATGCAACACTTCCCACATGAGCTACAATGACGAGTTCGATCCGGTTTGATATGTCCACACTCGTAACAATACTTCAGTCGCCCCACTTGATCACATTCTGCAACTACTACTTTACAGAAAGTGCACATCTCCTCCAGAATTATGTTTTGTTGTTTCAGCTGAAAATTTAAGAATTTTCTATTTTTACGAGGGTCTCAAACTAACCTGCACTGGTGTAGATTTCTCAACTACGTAGCGATTGTTTTCGTATGGAGTGACTGCTTTCAGACGATCTTCCAACTCTTTACTCGGCCGATACTTCTCTGGAACTCTTCCGACTTTGGTGAATAAAGTTTTGGCGAGACTCCACATTGACATGACAAATAGGAAAGAGGATATGATGAGATAAATGGTTGCTTGAACATGGGATTGTACATAATATCCTATTGTGACTTTTATGTAAACATACAATCTGAAGTTGTTCTCATCTGAGATTTTCTGAAGAAAGTCGCTCACGTCATCCATAGGAATATCAGTTGGGTGACAAGAAGGATATTGAGACACCTTGTTAGGATCCATCCGATGTTCCGATGCTTTCCACGATATTCTCTCACTGCCACGTAGATTTTTGAGTACCATGACATTGGTTCACACTTTTGAAGTATTTCCTTTTTCTGAAACAAAATTGAATCATAGGTGATCAGCGATTCAAAAAAAAAAACATACCAAAATTCTATGTAGAGAAATAGTAATGGTTTTTGTTGAAAATTCGTGGTGATAAAATAGACGACGTGGTTTTTTGGAAATTTTTTAAAAAATCAAGTGTTGTTTTTTTCACGGTAGTTTTGTAGAGTATGACATAATTGAGATTAAACGACAGCTGTCAACTAGATACCTATTTTTCGATTGTGTAGAAGATGAAGCTTGGAAGTTATTATTATTTATTAGGAAGTGAAAATTACATTTAAAAAACTGAACGTATATACAGAGAATTGACCTAATGGATCAGACTATTCACTTTCTTTTGCAGCATTGTCCGTTTCCACATGGAGAATAGTTTTGTTGGCAGGTACACGAATTGACGGATTGAGTCTGGCACGGCATCTGAGCTGGTTGAGCAGCGGAGCAGGATTGGGAGCAGGATTGGGTGCATGCTGGAGCACATTGCTGAACTGGTTGCTGTTGTTGAACGCATTGTTGTTGGCAGGATTGCTGGCACTGTGGTTCACATTGAGCAGATTGGGAAACGGAGGCTTCAAGGATAATGGTAACAACTTGTGGAGCAGCAGTGGTGGTCATAATTGGGGCTTGACAAGCAGATTGACATTGCTGGCACTGTGGAGCTGATGGTTGTTGGCATTGTGGAGTGCACTGCTGCTGGCATTGCTGGGTCTGTTGGCAGGAAGATTGACATTGTTGGCAGACTGGTGCGGATTGCTGTTGGCATTGTGGAGCACATTGTTGCTGACATTGTTGTTGAACAACTGGGGCAGATTGTTGGCAGGTATTCTGGCACTGCTGGCACTGTGGAGCCGATGGTTGCTGGCATTGTGGAGCACATTGCTGTTGGCATTGTGGAACAGCTTGTTGGCAGGTGGTCTGGCATTGTTGGGTGCATTGTTGGTTGCATTGCTGGGCTGGAACTTGTTGTTGAACACATTGCTGTTGACAGGATTGCTGGCATTGTGGAACACATTGAGCAGAGATTTCCAAGTTGATCTTAATGATTTGTGGAGCTGCAGTGGTAGTTGGGACATCACATTGCTGAACGCATTGTTGTTGGCATTGTGGTTGGCACTGTTGGATTGGCTGAGTCTGGACACATTGTTGTTGGCATTGTTGCTGACATTGTGGCATGCATTGAACTGGAGCTGGAGTTTGAGCAACGCAGGATTGTTCACAAGCTGGCATGCATGATGGCTGACAGTATTGTGGAGCCTGGGTGGTGGTAATCATAACAGTCTGGGTTGGAGCATAGCAGGAAGATGTCTGACAAGTTTGTTGGCAGGAAGATTGACATTGGTCAACAGATGGAGCAACCTGACATTGCTGTTGGCACGACTGCTTACAAGCTGGAGCACATTGGGAAGTTTGCACTTGGTAGGTTTGTTGTTGAACTGGCTGGGCACACGAGCATGATTTCTGGACTGGAGCGGTGTTCTGATGACAGGAACAACTGAACTGTTGCGGCTGAGCGTAGGAGGTTCTTTGGCATGAACAACTTGGTTGAACTCTTGGAGCACAGCCGCAGGATTGGCGCTTATCGCGGATGGCAGTTCCCTAAAATATTATATAATTTTTAAAAGTTTACTAGGCATTATGAATATTCCCTATTATTTTGTATATTCTCAAGAAGTATTCATTACATACTACCTTAAGCCGTTCTCGTGTCTCTTACCTCTACAAGAAAAAGGCTAGAAGCAAGAAGAGCGGCAATAGCGATGAAGCGCATTCTGAAAATGTTTGAAAAGCTGCTAGTTGGCAACTGATACCCTTTCAATCAAGGTTTCAGCCTTTTATACTATTCTCCTCCCCCTCAATTCTCCACTAACCATCGAACACATACCGGAAAGTTGCTTCCCACTTATCAGACTCTATCCATCAACCGGCTCCATGACGAGCGCAAACATAGCACAGGTGGCATTTGCCAATGGATCCGAAGAACACGTGTGTCGTCTCACCATCTAATATGTTATTTCTTCGGGAATCGAGAGTTGCGAAGATGGAAAAAAGGTTGCGGGTACTCTCTGCGTCCAAAAGAATGTGCTGATACGGTGTTTGCATGTTCGAAACGAGTTTCTGCTCCCTAACTATACGTACCGATTTATTGCCGTTCGCCAACCGTTCTGATTTTTGTTTGCATAGACTACCCTATCTTTTAACACTCACTTCAAAAAAGAGTCTAGCGTATTTGGCCAAAAGTTCAACACAAGATCAAAATTTTCCGGTCATCTTCTTTGATTTCACCGGATAGATTGTAGTTTTAAAACTTCAAAAGTTTATTATCATTATTAAAACATCACTAGAAAATCTAATCGTTCTTTTTAGAACTTTTCACAGGTGATCTCTTCCTAAAACACAAAAACTTAAAAGCGTATAGGAAAACATGAAATATGACAACAGTAACAAACAGTAGGAAAGCAAAAACATCTAAATTGTAGTAGACAATTGTATTTAGTCTGGAACCTTCCACGTGGAGCTCTTCCAAAACTCCATGATCAATTGCAAATGTCGTCCATTTGACAAGACGTTCTTCTGGGGTAAATGGTTTGTCTCTCATCATTCGAGCAATTCGAATCGCATTTTCTTTGTAGCTTGGAGTATTCAGAACAGTTTGAACCGCGTTTTTGAAACTTTCATAACCAATCTCAAGCTTCAGGAGAACTTTTCCGATTCCTCTTTTTTCAACCATTCTTCCGTTTCGGAACTGATCAGCGAAAATTGGTACAATAACAGTTGGAACTGCTTGAAGAGCTGTTTCCACCAATCCATTGATTCCTCCATGCATCACAAACAGCTTTAAACGAGGATGGGCAAGAAGATCAACCTGTGGAAGCCATTCAACCAAATCAATGTTATTCATGTCTTTTGTCAAGGTTCTCGTGTTCTCATCGTCTGAAATTAGAATTGAATTTGCACAAGTAATATACCGGTTTTTTACCCTTTGCAATTTTAATAAGGAAATGATAGTCAGTCATCTCTTTCATTGCTTTCAATGCTCCTTTTTTCGATGGGAGTGGAAGATCTCCAAATGGAACGATTGATCCAAGAGAGATCACAACAACACCTTTCTTTCCTTTCGACATTATCTTCGAAAATTTCTGAAAAAAAAAACGAATTGGTAGAGCTTCTCTTTATCTCTAACCTCATCTAACGGCTTTGCTACTGTCGGAACTCCTAGTCCTCCGATGTATATGGTTTTCGTTATTGTCGGTCTTGGAAGATCCAGAACTTCATCAGAATTGACGAAACACAAAGAAGAGTTGGCAGCGATATCTCTTACATTTGGGAAATCTGGATCGTATTTTCGGAATACCTGAAAATATTTTAATGTCTAAAAACATTCAATTCACGATTCTCACTTCCGTGGTTCCATCAGTTCCGTATCTGTGAACTGCAATAGATCCAAAATGCATGTAAAGATTGAAAGTTCTCTGCCAGAAATCCATCTTATCTCCATTATCATTTTCTTCAATTGTAGGTACATATGAACTTGGAGATGGAATTCCCAAGTTATAACTGACAGCATCCATGATTGGAGTAGTTGAAATCCATAGATGGTTCTGAATTCCAAGGTATCGAATAACTCCAACTCCACACAAATCAATCTGTTCACTGAATGCTACGTCGAATTTCATTGCACGAAGTGGTTCCAATTCTTCTCTCTTTGCCATTAGATCTAAAATAACAATTCACAATTGAAAATTCTGTTCGATTTCTGAAAAATTACCGTCGCACATGTGAGTGATTGATTTCTCGAACATCACTCTCTCCCAGAATCCTAATCTGGAAGTTGAGAACATTGTGACTCCCAAACCTTCCATTTCTTCTTCATATTTTGTGCCTAGAAAGTTAGAATCTTTGTTTTGTTTCTCATTTTTATAACCGCTCACTGAATCCTCTCATTGTGATAACTGTAGCCTTCTTGGTCCCCGTGAACTCTGTCAACTGTTCATATTCGGGAATGAACATGACTACATCGTGACCTGCGTCGACGAGTGCATCAGCAATCCGTCCATTCGAAATTAAATGACTTCTACTGATTGATGGACTGTATACCAGAACTTTTCCAGCGTCTACGCCGAGTAGTACTAGGAAGAGGAGATAAAGCGAGTTCATCCCCAAGATTTTTCTGAAAAAATATTCATTTGCAAGATTTGTAAAATCGAATAGAGCATAATAATTTAGTTCGATAAAACCAAAACTGTCTCGATAAACTGAACTAAACAAGGTCTTACTTCACTGGTCATCACTCCTATCTTATCATTTTTCGAAGTTTTAATTGTTTGGAAGGTCAATCAAAATCAAAGAATTGTTTGTGTCGGATTCTAAAATCGATTTAACATATAATTTTAGATTAGATATGAAATATTGTTCTAAATATATGAAAATTCTTATATCAAAAAAGGAGCGCAATATATGGAATGAAAGGCATGAAGAGCGGAGAAAAACTATTATCGAATAAAGGGAGAAAACGGAAGAGAACGAAAAATAGGAGAACCGGTTGGCACAGTAGCCAACGACAATGATTTTTCTATTTTTCTATGAATCAGAATTAAATTGTCGACACGGGAACTGAAAATTAAAAAAGTGAAGAATGTGAAAAGACAATCATGAAATTGGAAAAGAAGAAGAAGGGAAGATTGAAAAGTTCCAAATGGGAATTTGTTTTATATGAGAATCTCATATGATTAAATAATGTATTGCTTATCTTTCGTCTGTCCAAATTTATCAATCCGTGTTTTGTATGTTGTACTTTTTTGTATGCTACAAAAAAAAGAATTAGATGTAGAGACAACACAAAACATTGACTGATACACCGAGTTTTTGGGCAAATAGTAACTATCGGCTGGTGGTGACAAGAATGGGAACTGACACACGGGGACGAGATTGTTTGATTGGAAAGCACGGAAATAGTATGAAAGAGATGTAGACGGAGAGAAACTGACGGGAATCGAAATAATGGTAATGGTACATGTGACATACCGTGAATGGGAATGTGAACATTTTAAGAATTCCTCGAACTCGCACAAACTTCCGTTCTCGTTCTTGAACAGGGGCTGATCCAGATCGTAAAGAGTTACTGTTCGAGAAAGCATTGTTCTTCATGCCTTGGTGATATCGTCCAAGAGCTGATAATCCGAAGCTTTCTAATAGTTCATTTATTTTTTTTAGTTTGTGGTTTACATCTCTCAATCTTTTAAATCTGATAGTTTCGAAAATTAAAATTTTAGAAAACAATCCGGAAATTGGGAAAGTCAGATATTTGGAAAACCAGCATTCGACAACTCTGAAGTTTGAAATTTTGGAAATTCAAAAATTCTGTAAATTATAATTTCCGAAATTTGAAAGTTCAAATATTCAAATGTTCAAAATTTGGAGATTCTGTGCCTCAAAATAACAGCAATTAAAAATATAGAAGTGGTATATTAGGTTGTTTGGAAAGTTCCTCCCATTTTTTGTTCGGAAAGTTCCTCCCATTTTTAGCGTCAGATACATTCAATGTGAAAATGGTCAAAACGATGTCGCATAAATTGGAGGCAATGATTATTGTTATCAATGACTTTCTGCCAACGATCCACCAAATTATGGGTGCCTCCTATGACGTTAGAAATGGCTGAATCGGTGGTAGTCAGAGAGTACAAGTTTTGGGGCTACACGATGGATACGACAGAACTGTCCAGCCATATCCAGCGAGATCGTTTTCGGTCTTCCTTCCCTCATGAGGTCGCAGATTGTAATTTTGAAAATAAACCTTCGTTTTTTTCTCCAATGGAGGTCCACATAAAGTCTGAGTTATCTCAAATGACAAGAGTAGAAGCCGGTCGTGATAGTGGCACCATCGTCTAGTTGCTTCCAATACTCCACTCCTTGGTAGACCACCATATCCACAACATCCCTTTTTTATGACAAATTTCGTGTTTCGGGACATCTGGTGGTTTGGCGCCTTTGTCAACCTAATTGGTTTGTTGTTTATTGTAATCATACATTGCCCGTTTATTATCACTATTAATGGCTTGATTCCACCATTCATTTGTGCAATGCAGAATGAGACAATTCAAACAGGTGTCCACATGTGTATCCTAGTTGCGTGGAGCCAAAAGGTGTTGTCCATTCCTTTCCACCTTTTTGACTTTGCCGAGAGTTTTCAATCTATGGCTTATTGATGTAAGGCTTGCCACAGATGTACTTGATATATCCCGCCCACTTTGAAATGAGTCCCTTTCATTCCCCGTTTTTAATGATGTAAAGCAAATTCTCAACCGTTGTCTGAAAAACCTTCCCTTGTAAGATCAGTCCTCGATACAAGTGTAAAACCCAATTGAAATGTTTTGATATTTTTTGAAAGATTGAGAAAAACATAAGCGGGACCCTTCTTTGTTTTGTTTTACCTACTGGTGTTTCATCGGCCAAATGTTCAGTATCGGGGCATGGTAAACCTAATTGCACTCCCCCACTTTGATCCAATTTACCTCGTTTCCTTTCAAAGATATCGTAAAGCGGTCAACTAATAAAATATTACTGATACACTGATGAGCATTTTGTCAGTTGATTACTTTTCGATATAAGACGGTTGAAATTTGAAGAATTTTTTTCGCAAGTATAGAAATAGCTCGAATTGATGATTTCCTGTACCATGTAATATTTATTTCAGTTTCACCAGATTTCTGAATTTTCTGTACAAAAATTATAAATATTCCAGAAATTAGTCAAAGTTATAGAAAATGTTTATTTGATGAACCTGAAAATGATCTTGAACAAAAAATAGGTGGACAAATTAAAATTGGACAGTGTAGACAGTTGGGACAGTGTGGATAGTGTAGTAGTAGTTTGCTCAAATACAGGTGACAACCAATCTTCCTGCATTTTGAACTTTTCGTTGCTCTGTGCATTCTTTTCTTCTACAGGTACATAATCGGTTCGCCTCCCGATTTTGTACTTCTTCAAAGGAAAAAGAGGTCACGCCGAATTCAAGTATTATTTGAATTGTGCCACGAGAGGGGACAAAATCGGTAGGCAAACCGATTCTGCACCTAGTGAAACAATTCAAATTTTTTCTGATTTCACGTGTCTTTTTGTGGATTTTGAAAAATTACTCATGAGATCCGATTTTGAACCAATTTTTTGATCGACATCAACTTTCTTGGTTTTGATGGTTTTATTGTTTCGAAAGTTTATTTATATCAGTTTCAAGAATAAAACCATCAAAATCAATAATTTGACAGAATAACTGTAGACGCTTTGATGGTTCTTACTGTTAACGCCGGATTGAATGTTATATAGAATCATAGTCTCAAAACATCAAAATTTTCAGTTATCACAAATTATTGATTTTGATGGTTTTATTCTTGAAACTGATATAAATAANCTTTCGNNNCAATGGAGGCATCAAAACCAAGAATTTTTATCAGTCTTAATTTAATTTGTTTATTGATCAGGTGTAATAAAACATTAGAGGGCAAGACATGAAAGACTGAGAAAAATGCCCCTCACGAGGCCGATCTGAGTAGGGGAGGGGAAACGGGATAATTTAGATATTTGACCAGGAAAGATGTAACCAGTAGAAGAAGAGAAAAGAAAAAAAGAAAAATAGGGGAGCAAATATATCAATAACGAGTAATACTGGAAGAAATTAAGGATTCAAACTCGGAAGGTAGGAGAAATCGGGTAACTTGGGAAGTGATGGCGTTCCAAAACAATTGAAGAAAAATAGTCAGAGGAGTAGGGCTGAACATTAATTAAGTTCATAGGGCGACGAGGGGAGGAGGAGTATTTGACATGTGCACTTAGGTTAGGAAAGTAGGCGGAGCCATTTAAAAATTTATAGAGAAGAATTAGTTGGAAAATACACTTAGAGAAAATCTTAAGGGAGATTCTAGTTTTAGAGCAAGGCGAGAAGAAGGCGGAGGGGAATAAACTACAGAACAATATTCAAGAATCGGGAGAACATAACATTTGAAAAGATGAATGTAGAATTCTGGAGACTTAGATCTAAATGACTTTAAGAGTTGTTTGGAACGGAGAAGAGCTAAAGATGTGGTTTTGTTGATGTGAGCAGAGAATTTGAGAGAGGAATAGTAATGAGACCCAAGTCCCGGACGGAGGAGGAGGGAGTAAGTGCGACACCCGCAATATTGAGAGGATGGGAAGAATTATGGGAACCTAGGCGAAGAAGGGCAGTTTTAGAGTGGGCAAGAGGGAGATGGTTGGCGGTAGCCCAATTTACAACCATGTTGATACCACTTTGAACGGCGATTGGGTCATGAGAATAAAATTTGATATCATCAGCAAAGGAGGCAAGGTGAAGAGAGGGGATTTGTTCAAGTTCTAAGAGTACCATCATTGATGAAGATGAGAAATACTATTGGACCGGAGACTGATCCTTGAGGAACACCAGAGGGAATGACAAAATGGTAAGTGACGAATTCCGAATCCTCTCAGCCCCACACTGTCGTGCTGCCCGCGCCCTCATCAAAAGTAGAATTAGATCTTCACCTAAAGTCCCACCTCTTTCTGCTAATGGCTGTCTTATTTCTCTCTGAACACGAAAAATCCACCCTTTTCACCAAAACATACTCTTCTAATTATAATCATCTCACTTCATCCGCATCCATCACTCCCGCAATAAGTCATCATCATCTTCCTTTTTCTGGCTCTGACCTTGAAATCTTCGATCCCTGGATAATTGAGAAGCTTCTTCGCAAACTCCCGCCTCGTTGTGGCTATTCTCCCCATTCGGCCAATTACTTTATCATTAAAAAATGCGCCACCACTCTAGCATTACCTTTATCGATTATCTTCTCTGACTCACTCTCCACGTCACATGTACCCGACTCTTGGAAACACGCAGTAGTCGTTCCCATACCAAAAAAGGGTTCTCCTTCATCGCCCGAAAACTATCGCCCCATTTCGCTTACTGACCCATTCGCTCGAATTTTCGAACGATTGGTATGTGATCGCATCAAATGGGAATTCCTCCATCAATTCAATAGTCTCCAACATGGTTTTCTCTCCAACAGATCCTGCACCACCTCTCTAGTTCAATCTTTTTCGAATTATAAAGCTACTCTTTTGAAATACAATACACTAGACGTCGTCTTTTTCGATTTCCGCAAAGCTTTCGACCAGGTACATCATCAACTTCTCATTCAGAAACTTGCTAGCTTTGGAGTCTCTAAATCTTACGTAACTTGGTTCTCCTCGTTTCTCTCTAATCGAACGTTCTCTGTCAAAATCTATGATTTTATTGGACCCCCTTCTTCTGTCATTCCCTCTGGTGTTCCTCAAGGATCAGTCTCTGGTCCCTTACTATTTCTCATCTTCATCAATGATCTGCTCTTAGAACTTGAACAAATCTCCTCTCTTCACCTTGCCGCCTTTGCTGATGATATCAAATTTTATTCTCATGACCCAATCGCCCTTCACACTGATATCAACATGGTTGTAAGGCTACCGCCAACCATCTCCCTCTTGCCCACTCTAAAACTGCCCTTCTTCGCCTAGGTTCCCATAATTCTTCCCATCCTCTCAATATTGCGGGTGTCGCACTTACTCCCTCCCCCTCCGTCCGGGACTTGGGTCTCATTACTGATTCCTCTCTCAAATTCTCTGTTCACATCAACAAAACCACATCTTTAGCTCTTCTCCGTTCCAAACAACTCTTAAAGTCATTTAGATCTAAGTCTCCAGAATTCTACATTCATCTTTTCAAATGTTATGTTCTCCAAAAAGGCGATAAGATAACTAAAAATCGAAACCAAGAGAAATGTTTCTATCATCATCTTCGCGAATATCGTCGTCGGTTTCTTCGTCTTAAACTCCTATTTCATCAATAAGTTAACAAACTCCGTGAAGCATATAGAGCTCGTATTGCTTTGTGATGTGAGCTTTGAAAGGAGAATTCCAAAAAAAACGTCTGCCGCTTGAGTAATTATCTTAATGAATGAAAGAAAATGCTATTGAAGTTCGTGGTGCCTTCAGAGATAACACCAATCTTCAGAAACTTCCATGTTCACCTCAAAACTATTAAAAAATAAACGAAGAGCAGTAAGAACAATTAATTATACTTATAAAATTATTCGAAAATTTCAAGAAGTACATTTCATCCATCAATTATTGTGTACTTACATTACTGTAATCCGCTCAAAGAATCGTTTTTTTTTCCTTAGAGATGGCGTTCTCTGCTGTCTGCGTCCGTGTGTTTCTGGTTAGTAGTCGTAATCTTTGTTCTTCCAGTTTTTGTGTCGATCCTTCGGGTGGTGTCCTTTGTTGTTCGATCATTTTAAAAAGTTTGTGTTATCTTGAATAAAATTTAACAGAAAACCGAAAATCTAAAAATGTTTCAATAAACTTTAAAACTTTCAATAAATGAGAAACTTTCAATATATGAACTTTCAATTAATCAAATTGCCAAATTTCCGAATACCTTAAAACCTGTATTAGAAGGGCTGGCCGTTCTATTGTTCCAAGGTACCTCTGGAGTGACCTTCTATCAGAGGGTCCTTCTATTTTTCAGCCATTTTTTCCAACAATTTGCATCGAAAAATTAGAGTTTTCGTTCAAAATGCATGAAAATCCATCAATTGAAAAATAATTACGCAAATTTTTGAGCAAAAAAGAGTTTCAACGAATTATTTTTTCAGAAGTGCGGAATTCCCGGAATACATTGTTTTGAAAACGTAGAGAAATTTTTAATTATTACAGGTGTTACGGTATCTCAATCTTTAAATTTCAGAAGTGTTGACGTTAAAAATTTGTGAACGAACTTCGAATTGCTGAGCCTTTTTACTTTTTTGGTCAGTGTTAAGTGTTTCGCTTCCCGGAAGAAGGCAACGGAGCAAAATTTTTTGACGGAAGACAGAAAAGAAAAGAAAAGGTTTTACGGTATTCGGAAATTTGGCAATTTGAAATTAAAAATTAAGAAACTCGTAAATTCAGAAAATGCTCGAATTCATATATTCCTATAATATATAATTTAAACGATTCAGAAATCCAGAAAAGTACGAAACCAGTCTAAAAAATATTAACAACTTTAATAAGTCAGAAACTCATAAACAAGTACATATTGTATTTTTTTCATTCCAAGTATACCTCGATGAATGGCTTACTTGATTATCATCGTTTTTTTTGTTATTTGATAGGTCATATAATGGTTTATTAAAGAAAATATAGAAAGTAGTAGATACAAATAGAGTTTTTGCAGATATCAATCTGATCGATTACATATTATTCGTAATTAGGTAAGTCTTCTAGCAACACGGAAAAGCTCTTGGTCGGAGAGGAAATCGTCACGTGGGGACTTGAATTCGCAACGGATTGTGAACCCGATAGTAGAGGAACGGCAGCTGAAAAAATGTTTAGATGTTTCTGGTTTTGAAAATAATAAAAAACTAACTCTCCAGATCTCCAGAGATAAAAGTTGTCCTCTCTTCTCTCCAATCGATAAGTTGTATGGGTAAAGCATGTCTTGTGTTGTTGTGGCCATCTTGTGATTCTAAAAATGACAAAATGACAAAATTTATTCTGTATTTAAAACTAACCTGTAGGCAGTGTCCGCTCCTGGGCACAGAATATCACAGTAAGTCTTCAGTTCTCCGTTGACTGTCTCCTAAAAATATATATTGCTTATATTGGTTAGTTCATTATAGGTTACATACATCAGTACAAGTGTTGAATGGAACCACACGAGGATTCTCATCATTCTCATGTTCCTTCAACTGAAGTTCACAAGCTGATGCCTGACCTTGTTCGTTCGTTTCGTTCTCCTTGCAACGGATTTCACGCCATTCTGAAATTTTCATGTTTTCCGAATTCAGATAGCATTGACATTTTAACAAGTGAGACTTAGAAAATGGAACAATAACTTACGCCAATGAACAGATTCGGATGCAACTGCAGCTACAAGAATTGAAGCGAGAAGAAATCTTTCCACAGCCATATTCGAGAAAGACAATCCAAATTACGAGACCCGAATTTATATCTCATTTGCATATTATCTTCTTCTCGGATCTCGGATAAAATATATGGGACACGCTTTGGAAGTTGTTATAACAACAAGTGAAAGCGTCAAAGGCCGATATCCGACAACAAGGCGACAATATGAGGATGTTTTGACCAAAGACATAGAGGGATTGCTTAGAAGAAGAAAAAGAAGAGCCGGTTATGGTCAGAAGACCGGAAATACGTGTGCATACTATTGGTTGATGTTTATGTCTGGAAGGTGTCTGGGTGTGAGTCAGAAGAGCAAACACTCAACTGATTATCCCGCAGCCTACTTACACTTTTTCACACGATTATATGATTGATCAATGTTTGTGGACGGGTTCGAGAAAGTTTGACACAGCTATGTGTCAGAGGATTTGACATTAAAAAAATAAGTTCACTTGCAGATGCATCATTCACAAGTTCAAATAGAGTACATTATGTGATAACAGCAGAAAAAATGTATAGAGCTGTGGGATTAAGGATTTCGGAATGCTCATTTAAAACCGTATTTGCTTTCAGGTGGATCATAGTAAATGAGGGTTCTGCGACTTATTGAAAAATTTTGGTTCCGACTTTCATGCAGAAGACAATCTGAAAATTGTGAAAAAATTCTGCTCGTATATCTGGAAGATTGAATTAAACAAACACAGATAACCCAATCCATTTTTTGTCAATCCAAAATACAACTTTTGGGGCTCTGATAGTACTTTTGAAGAACAGTTTCACATTTTCCAACAGATCGAGAGAGAGAGAGATTTTTAAAGACCTTTTCACTAATCAATTGCTAATTGCTACTACAAGTGAGGTTCGTCACCTCATTGATCAGGTTCACTCTTCTACAAAAACCAGTGAAACTAAAAAAGAGCCGAATATTCAAGCGATAGAAACATAGATTTTTCCTAGATGTACTTATCAAAATCATCAAGATCAAACACGCCAACGACAACGCAAACAATGTTTCTTCCGTTTTCTGAAATAACGCAACATTGTCTTCTAATTCTCCCACGCTGATCTGGTCAGAAGTGTCCTTCGGAAGTGCCGTTCACTCCCGCCAATTCTTCCGAGTCCTCATGCACACACCCATTCCACGGCAGACATTACGTCACTCCTCCTGATGGAGCACTCCTTGGATGTATAAAAGATCAGCGATGATGCACTGTCCATACATTTCCCTTCTTCCGATTCCAAATGGCAAAAGCATTCTGTACATTGGCAGTTCTCTTGGTATCCGCTTCTCTCGGATCAGCTAAAGATCTGAAACGATCAAAGAGACAACTGCAAGTGTATTACATGTGCAACGGTGGTGTTTCACAGTATCGTGAGTTACATAAGTATGTCGTTTGTATTATAGATAATTACTTTAGCATGCAGTTCAAACAACAACTGCAATTACAACAATTGCAATTTCAACAACTACGGAAATCAAGTGATCCTTCCTAACTCTTTCTACAACCCAGGAATGAATTGCAATTCAAACTGCAATAACTTGAACTGTAATCAATACTCAGGATCATGGCTTAATGGGTATTTAGACTGAATTCAAGAACTTCACATGCAAGTTAAATTTCAGACAATACGTCGCCTACAGCATGGGATCAAATGTGTACTCTCCATGTGCCAGCTCTTGTTGTTCAAACAATAACAATGGTTATAATCCGTACGCGACAATCTCCACAAACAACAACAATGGAAACTATAATCCATATAACACTCTTCCAATCAATGGAAACCTTCCAGTGAGATCTGAAGTCTTTTAAAAACAGTTAAACTTTAATTTCAGACAAACACCAATACCAATACCAACACAAATGTGAACCAATATTTGCCATATGGATCTCAACAATTCACTGGAACTTATCAAAACGGACGTAAGTTGTCGTTATCATATTTATTATTCCACAAGTGAGAGTATTCAGAATTCTTCTGTGGAGCCACCGAGCCATCTGGAGGTGTCTGCCGTAACAACGGAGTCTGCCCATCCGGACACAGTTGTGTTGCTGGAAATGTCTGCTGTCGTTGTCCAGTTGGATCCAGTGCTGGAAACTGCAACCAACAAAGTGATTGTGCTGCTGGATACGAGTGCATGAGCACCGGATACTGTTGTCCATCTCAAATCACATCTGGAACTAAACTTGAAACATGCTTGAATGGGCAATGCCCTCTTCCAGGATACACTTGCGGTGTTGGAGATTTGTGCTATCCTGATAGCTACTTTTTGTAAAAATCTTAGGATTTCTCGTTATGTATTGACAGCATATTTTTCTCAATCTTCTCAAGTTCTCATTATTTATTAATTGTAACTGATCTAAATTATGAGAGTAAAGTTTTATAATTTCAAATCTTGTCTTTTTTTAACATACAGACTAATCGACGGTCTAATCACACATGCGCTCGATTCAGGGAATCAACAACAATATTCCATGACTATCATTATGTTTGTTTCAATATTGACCCCAAGTACACTCACATTCTCTTTTTCTTACATCATGAGGATAGAGAGTGATGTAATTTATCACCCGCCCAACAACAGCTGGTTCAGTTTTGTTCACTTTGTGTCTGCTTGTTTCTTTTCGATCTTTCAATTCCACCATGATGCCAACCCTACTGAAAACTTTCCTTTTCTTTCAACTTTTCGCTTGCATCTACACAAATTACAATGCATTTTTCGCGTTGATGGTTACGAACCCTACAGTGAGATTCTTCTGTTATAGTATGTTTCATCGTTTCATTGCTGATTGCTTCCAGGTTGTTCAACAGGTGAACCAAATCGAAACGAATCTTACAAAAACAAATGCGCAATTTGTCAAATTTGTGCACAACACTTCATATCTCCATATCAGACTTAACACAATCGAGCTGAATGAAACCACACTGCCTTTGTGAGTCTTGATTTCGGAAAACGATTTTCTAGAAAATATTTCAGGATTCAAAATTTTCTGAAAGATCTTCCAAAAGCAATTTGCAATGTTTCCTACTCGGTTCCTGCATTATTTGAAGGTGATATATTTTCTTTTAATAGTCAATATTAGGTTTTTTTCAGGAACAGCAGTAAAAGCTAACACAACACTTCATGGAAAAGTGAATGCAATGTCAAGCACAGTGATTTCATCCGTTCATCGTGAGTTGTTTCGTTTGTGTGTTCTGCTTTCCTTCGTATCTTTTGATCTCATCCTGCAAACTAAGTGATTGATCAGATTTCCCAAGAAAACCACATGAAGATTTGTGACAAAAAAATCTCATCGAGGTCACTTTTTTATGTTAGAAGCTTTCAGAGAAAATCTACTCATTGTTAAACGGCACTGGAATCCCATCGATTGATGAGCATGTTATTTTTCATCCAAAAATGGATATTGTGGAACTGGACGACAGAAAACATGAAGATTTGTTGCAGATTATGTTCAATCGCACAGGAGACTTCAAATTAAACACTGGAGATTTTATAAAAGGTTTTTACAATTTGAAGCGATTTATATTTTTCTATTTTTTAGAAATCGTCTTGTTCAATGCAACACCGTCTGGAGCATTCCACGATGTAATCGGAAGAGCTCCATTGGCTCCTTGCTCTAATTTCACAGTTTTCAAACCAGAACTTCTTTCTAATCGAGTTCCAATCTTCACTAATATTGATGACCTGGATTTCAAGAAATGATTTATTCATCTACATTTTAATAATATCAGAAAAATGTTTTCAACTATTGATATGTAGAAATAGGAGAGGAACCGGTGAGAGATCAGAATATGAGATCGAAAACTATTAGTCCCCGATGACTAGCATACACTAAATATATACAATTTAAAAAAGAGAAATTAGTAGAGAGCAGTACTCGTTTCACATTGCATCAGCTTGATTCTTCTATGTGGACTATCTGATAATTCATCTGGGGAACGGAAGAATCGAATGATTTTCTGGACAAGACTAGGTGATTCTTGCTGAAAATAGAAGCATCAACCTTTTTTGTTTTTCTCCCTGTTACCTGAACACTTGGCACAACAAGCTGAAAATCGACGACACTAATCTGCGATTCTTTACGAACGATGTCAAATGAAACCCGTGGAGAATGTGAGTATCCGCCGTTGATGTCTGAAATGAAAACATCAAAGTTGTTTTTAGAAAAAACAACAAACAAGTAAAAGTTCAGTAGGAGAGTAAGAGAGAGAGAGAGGAGTCACGAGAAAGAGTTAGGTGGTGTGCAGAAAGAGGTGTCATGTCAGTTTTAAATGGGGTTTCAGATCAATGACAAGTTAGAAATGGTTCAGAGAATCAGAAGAGACAAGCAAGAATATGTGTTCACCTTTAACTTTTGCTAAATTAGGTTGAGTCTTCTGAAATTTGCATTTAGAATACATAAGTCTGTCTGTATTCAACTAGATACATCTGAAATTAAACACTAACCAGCTGTTAGCAAGTTTCCAGAATACATCCTTGGTGGATCTGGTCTAGAAACAGGAAGAAGGACAGATGAGGCTGAAACTCGATGGGACGTCAAAGCCAATTGTTCACTTTTTGTCATATCAGCAGTAGGTCGCATCCTCGAAACTTCTCCGTCCAGGAATGCTTCCATTGCGTATTTTCTAAAATTTTCAGTATAATTTCCAACACAAAAGAGGTCCCTTTATACCGAATAATTTTCTGGGGCAAGCATGTGAGGAAAATCTGGATGAATACTGCTCGGAACTTCCGACTCATTGCACAATAAATGATGAAATTGACAGCAGAATTGAGCAAAGAAAGGACATCCATAACATCTCCAAGATGGATGTATATTTTATCGTAGAATGTTTCTTTTGTGAATATTGCATTGAAGACGTGAAGAACTCCTTGAGGTAATTCAGCGAATAAGAAAATGGAGAGAACTGCAACAAGCATTGGAGTTGTGTGATCTCTTGGCATTCTCTTCTTGTTCATCACTTGAGCTAACTGCTTCCTCCGTTTTCCAACATCCCGGATTATACTGACAAGGGCAACAATTGAAAATGTTAACAGTAGACAAGGAACCACTTTGAACAAAACTCCATTTGTCCAGAATGCAATCTGAAAGAAGAAATTTGTCAGAATACTTACAGTACTACTTACATTCAAAAGTCCACAATGATCTGATGGAGCTACTAAATAAACAAGCATTTCGTCGTCTGAAGTTTCATTTGCTTTGCATTGAAGCCAATTGGAAGCTGGTGTTTCTATTATCTGAAACTTAGAATTTTGGTACGATACTCATCTAAAAATAGCTTTACCTCAAAAGTGAGCATATTCGGAACATTCAGAAGACACACGACAATAAAAGTGGATACTGCTATAAAGCAAGTTTTCTTATTCGTAACTGATTCTCCAGCAACCGAAGTTGCTCTTCGAATAGAGAATACTCGAATTTGAGCAAGAAGAACCTGGAATCATTGATTTTTATTATGTTCCTCTTATACCAACTTACAGTAAGCCATATACTTGTTGCATGGAATATCACTGTGGCCTGTGAATGATAGTAAAGAAAATAGGCCCAATAAATATTGTAGTCCGAAGGGTCACATCTGGAATTGCAAAAATTTTTCAAATAATCGTCTTTTTTAATAGAATTGAGAAATCTACTAGGATGCGTTTTCATGTGGACATTCATTCCCGTTCCCATTCTCATATCCAGTGGAAACTATCGGAATCAAACAATCACAGAAAAATCAGAGGAATTGTGAAAAGAAAATGCAGCAAAAAAAAGATCACGAATCTATAAATGATAATTTAATAGAAACACTTTGTTAAAAATACCGTAGACCCAAACAGCTTCCTTCGTTTCATAAAATACCCTCGAAAGGACACATAAATCAATGAAAATGTTAGTTAGAAGACAAAAATCAATCAAAAAATCATAGAAAGAAATTCGTGCATGCAAAACTGACAAACCTGTACCCGGCAAAGAGAAGGAAGTGGGTGACGAAGACGAGAACACTCGTCATCACCAGAATATCGCAAAGAGCAATTGCACAGAGAAGTGAATTGACCGCTGATCGCATTGATGGTCGAGTTAGGACAATTACTGTCACTATGTTCATTGCAGTACCTTCAAAAAGCCGATAATTAATCAGTAACTACAAAAATTTGTTATCAGATGAGCTGAGGAAAGTTTTGAAACTGGAAATGTACCGTAAAACCTTTAATAGAAGAGAAGCCTAACTTTCAACTCAAAGCTAATTTTTCTCGGTTTTTACCAAAGATAAAAAGTGTTAAAATGATAAATTGTTTATCATAACATCAGAAAGGTATTGTCAGTTGAAACATTTTTAATATATTTCATGGTAATTCAGATAATGTAGCTCAAAATGAGCAGTGTGTGTCCCTTCTATTAGAGGTTTTACGGTATTCTTCCCTGGTTGATGAACTTATTACCTTATCATGGATCATGTCATCCTCACTCACAAATTTATTTTCCTGTTTTTATCTTCACTGAAAACTATCGAATTTCTAATTTTTTATTTCTGAATTGTATTTTTCATTCATTTTACAGTTCAAAAAGGGATATTTTCACCCAATTTATTCAAAAAACTGCATCAGCCACCTCGGGTTTCCCTGTTCAATGATGCGCACTTTACCATCAGACTTCGTTTCCTTCATTATTTTTCCTCGCCTTTTCTGACTTTCAGTTCCTTTTTCTTTCTTCTTCTTAACAACAACACCATGCCCCTTTCTGCTCTTTCTACTCTTTATTTTTGCTATTTTTTCTAAGAAACCGTCTGATAAATACGACCGGTCACTTCCGCCTATAAACCAACCTGCAAGACAGAGAACCACAGATACGTATGGATGAATGTGAGCATAGGCTGTATTTAAATTCGTCACTGCAGTCTCCAACCATTCGGCACCCGTAAAATTAACCGAACCCATGTCACAGCCCATCTGTAAAAGAATAAGAAAGTTACGAAGAAATAAGATAATGTGTGAAAAGGGGCTGCTAGCACGAATTTGAAATTCCAGAAAGTTCCTAAGCAACTAGGCTCAGTGCCAGCCAACGACTCGTTAATTATTAATCAGTGCTATTTTTGCTGACTGTTGTGATGAAGTAAACTATACCCTATACGAACAACATAAAGGGAAGTTCAACCGAAAAATTAACGAGTTGGATGGACATCACTTCGTATAGTGTCGAGTGTTTAAATAATTACTAAAAATGCATGAGAATTATAATTGGGTCCGGCGAAAATGTTTCAGGAACTCATTTTCAGAAGTGGATGCTCACTTACCATGAAGTTCTAGTTTTTGAGGAGAGAGCTCTCCTCGTTTTGGAGTAATGAAAAACTGGGTTGAGTGTGTTTATCGTGTTCCACTTTGTGCTTTAGATGTCATTTCACTCTCCGCCTATTCCTTCTGAAAATTGCAGAAAATCGGTTTCCGATGAACCGATAGGCCCAGCGGGCAAGAAAGGACAAACGAAACGAAAATAGAATAAGAATGCAAATAAATGGAAAATAGGTTAATATAGGTTAAAATAATAAATAACAGGATCATCGGTAAAATGATGGAGGTTACATTGAATGGGAAAAAAACTGGTAAGAAAAAATAAAAAAAGAACAAAATGACGATGTGAAAAAACGCGATGAGTAAGATGGAAAATAGAATGAGGGAGTAGGATAAGTGGCTTGATTTTGAAAGGATGGCGAAAATGAATAAAAAAATAAATATATACCGGTTGATTGGGTTGATTTCAGAAGAGATATTCAAAACGAGGTGAGAACGAAAAGGTTGATACGTCATTTCGGAATTGTTTTCAATGACTAGTAACATCATTATTGGAAGTAGCATTTTTAGCAGTAAACCAAACGTAGTTACTTATTTCATTCCGGATTAAAATTTTATTGAACTTTTAATCGGATTTCTCAAAAACTGTTGCCATCACCATCTTCAAATAAAACAATTTTCTCGGAATCCGGAAAAATAAAAATTTCACGTTGTCAGGAATACGGAACCCGGGATAAAAAAGCGTGGAATCCGGAATTCGTACCTTTCCAATCCCAAAAATTTATTGAACTCATATGATTCTCCATCTCGGAATTCGGAATCCTAAATTCGGAAAAATTACTTTTCTCGAAACCCGGAATACGGAATCCTGACAATTATATTTTACGGAATCCGGAATACGGAATCCTGACAAATATATTTTACGGAATCCGGAATCCGGACTTCTCTTTGGTTTGACGGTGAATCTATTCTTAGGAGTCCCACAGAAGGATAACGAATTCTTGGTGAGAACCTGAATTAAAATGGAAGTGATAGAATAGCGAAGGATGAAAAAGGGGTTGCAGACGATGAGCGTGTCAATGAATTATTTGTTTCGATTTTTCTTCAAAAAATGAGATTCTGAAGAAGCTTTTCGATCTTTAGTTTTCTCCAAATTATCTCCACTTGAAATCTGGATTTGAGCAAATGAGTCAGATCGAAAAAAGGAAAAGAAAATTGAAAAGAAGAAGACAAAAAAGACGGTGTCTGACGTTGAGTGTTTCCCTTTAGAAGAGCATTTCAATGATGAAAGTGAGCAGCCGTTTGAAATGAACAAAACTGCGAAAAAAGCTGGCCATCTGAGTCCGCAAATCAAAATGAGTCGGACGAAAGTTTACGTAATGAGCTATGAACCGCCGAAAGAGGCGAATCGTGTCGTGTTTTCTTCTTCCTCTGCAGCAGAAGAACATACTTGTCATTGGCAGGTCCCTCTCATTATAATGTCGAAAAAGGAAGAATATAAAAGAGGTCTTCTTATTCTTCTTCTATTAACGAGAATAATTATGAAATGGGTACGAATTTTGAGTTGAATCTAATGATGCTGGGAGATAGATGAGGGAGGCGGAACACATGCTTCTCGTCTAGATGATAGGTAAACACTGCTGATTGATCTATCTTCATAGTGGACATATCAATGTCCGGTGATCTGATGATGAAAAAGAAAAGAAAGACCAGACAACTTTGATGGGGGTGGTTGGGGGAAATGAATTGGTAGGAGTGAGCCGAACTTTGATTTGTTGATTCCATTAAGTCTATCAATGTGTGAAGTTCGATGGTTCTCTTGTTTTGACGGTTGATTGAGGAAATGAGGTCAATCGGAGACCACGGAGTTGGTGTTTTCGTAGTCTATCAAGCAGAAATTTTCTAAAAGCCAGGTTATTAAGTTCCAAACTTACTAGAACTAATTCTATGCATTACTTCCTTATGGGTCTATAAATTACCTATTGTACTGGGTGGATTTTAATTACCGGTGGACAATTCCGACAGATTAAAAGTCGGTTGGAGCCAAAGAAGTATATGATGAATTTTTCTCAATATACATTTCGAAATGTATTATTTTTATGATTCAACTTCCAAATTTAATTGCTTGCGGAGTTATGAAAAAATAAAGCTTTTCAAAAGAAATTACTGTAATTTTCGCGATCTCAAAAATATCTCGAACAATCCATTTATACCAAAATTCGTTCATGTATGAAAGAGGTGGTGATTTTCACAGCTGTTGGTTAAGTCCTGATCGTGAGTGATATTGAGAAGTTTTTTTTTTCTCTATTTTCGACAAAAGTTAGTTGAGAATGTGTTCAATTCGTTGGAAAAAAAACAAAATTATTCATAAATTCACTTGCTTGATACTAAAAATCAAAAAACTAGGAACGGTGTAGCCAAAATACAGTTTGACAACTTCATAATTTTCCAATTGCTGTTCAGCTTTTTTCTTTTAGTTTTAATGTCAAAGAAGGTGTTGAGAGGCAGTTCAATCCTGAGTTTCTTTTTGAAATTTACCAAAAAGGAAGAAATACAATTCACAATAAAACTTACTTCCAAAAAACCCCCATTGAGCAAAACTGATTCTCAGACTATGCAAGTTCGAATACAATGATTAGACGTCTTCGTGCTAAAAATTTACAAAAAGATCGAAGCGATAGTTTAGTTGCCTTTCCTGTTCACACAGAAAATGGAAAAAAAACTTGATCCATTCGCAATCGTATTTTCGGCATTCATAACCACAACTGTGGGTGGAGCGCATATCCTAAAATGAGCTGAACTGAGCTGGTGGTGCAATAAAAAAGTACTTCGAATAATGGGCATATCTACATGCCCATAAATACAAGAATTCGTTCCATTCGTCGTCATTTCGTCGAGTTTTTAGACGGGGTGGTGAAAGCGAAAATGAGTGAGAAGAGGAACGATGACGTAAAAAAACTGAGAAAACCAGGAATTCATGAAAGGGAGAAGCGGCGATTACTGGGAAATACGAGAGTGATATTTTATGGGTCCGATTACGTACCAAGAAAAGACATATGGATATAACGGGACAGAAAAGGTTCGTATTTCCATCGCCTGAGGTGAGAAAAGTTTGTTTGTCTATTTTGGACGTTCCTTCTTGGAATCTGGAAGTGCTCAAAGTGCGATGAAGGAAACTGGCGGAAAATTTGATTGACTTTTGTGAAGATGATGACGAAGATGACACAAGCTAGACAACATCTTCGAAGGTTTGTGTTGTTTTTATGGAAGAAAAGAAATAGAAGGAGGTCCTTCTTCTACTCAGTGCTGCTATCAAATGATGAGATTCAATAAAGACGAAGAGAGGCGAAAACAGAAGACGTGGAGTAGTTGAAGACGTTGTACTCGAGTTACCGAACACAGAAGAAGTCAAGAGTTTTGTGAGAATTCTATAGATTGGAAAAAGAGAAGAAGAAAAAAGAATAAGACGAGGTGAATAATAATATCTGAAGGAAAGAGGTATATTTGAGAAGAAAAGTTGACAAAGTGAACGGGTCGATTGATGTGCCAGAGCTCAGAGATTACCTAGATCGTCGTCGATGTTTTGAGTTAGAATGTTTATTGAATAGGATAACTTATTTATAGAATGGATAAAAGTTGGAAGGAAAAGGAAAACCTGAAAAGGGTTAATTCTGTGTCAGCCTTTTCCATTGTCTCTCACAATTGAGGTAAACAGATAAAGCTTCAATATACTACGTAATCAAGTTTTTTTCTATTGAAAAGGAAACGGTAAATACGAGGAAAAACATTGAATCTGAATTTGATCTGCCTTTTTCTAAATATTTCAGACGTATCAACTGGATTTTCACAATACCGGAAAACAACAATCTCCGGTATTTTGGTGAAAATATTAGAGAATATCAGAAATCTGTTATGATATCTAGTCTTCATTTCAAAACTGATAATTTCGATGCTCTCTAATGAGAATTCGCACACATTAGGCGTGTTTTCTTTTCGATATCGTTTTGAAATTTCAGGCGCCAGTGTTTTTTTCTAAAAGTTCGACGAGGATTGGCACGATGTTCAAATTAGGTTTTTTCTCAAAAGTGACCTGTCTTAGACATTTTGTAGACATCACATAAACACCAAACAACATGTTAAGACGGAAAGTGGGTGGACATTGAAATGGGTTGATTTGAAATGAGTTGGTCACACCTTGAAGAACTCAGCAGAAGCAGAATGAGTAGCAAAGCATCAGAAGAAGGGGAGGAATAAAATACGAGAGGATATGTTTTAGTAGAAGAAAAGAAAGGACTTGTTTTGCTGGCAGAGCAAAAGGTCGTTTCTTTCTTCTTCGACTTGATTGACTTCTTTTGGAAACGGAAGCCTCCGGAATCACAGAACTTACTAGTGGCTCCGTTTGTGAAAATCAGTTGGCTGCTCGGATACTTCAGAATCAAGAACCCATCATGTTCTTGTTCAATTTCCTTCTGAAATGAATCACACATGGGTATTCCCTAAAGAACTTTGAGCCAGGGATAGAGAAGGATTTGATGATATGGGTGAAAGAGAGGTGACGTGATTGTTTAATAGATCCTTTTGATCGGGTATGTAGAAACGAAATTAGCTATTTTGGAAGCACCAAAATGGAATTGAAAAATCAGCAGGTGCATTTTTTCAGGGATTGTAAAAAGATGGAAAAAACAGAATGGGAGGTTTTGGAAAAACAAGGTATTGACCATGAAAAAAGATAGATCACACTAGAAGTGTTCGAAGTTTGTGTTTTGATTTTGTAGTTGATTTTTGAGGATTTGAGGATGAGAATTCAAAATTCAGAAAGCTACAGGGTAATGCACAATTACCCGGACTAATAACAACGGGTATATCTTCAGACATAAGAAAATTGAAAGCACGAAAATTGATAGAAATATAATTTAACGTTTGATTCAAAGTTACTGAAATCTTGAAAGCGATTTCTCAAGTCTAGGTGTTGTTATGATTGCCTAAAGATGAACGGAGTGATGTTTCCTGCACATCGCTGTGATTTTTACAAGATGGAGCAACGTTGACAAGCGTTAACTCAACACTAAACTGATCAAATAACTTGAAACTTAATCAGTTTACTGATCAATTATTCGATTTATCGCACTTAAAATTGGAGTACAGTACAGTCAAATTGAAATTCGAAATTCTTTTAATCAACTTCTGGTACGAAACTATTCAAAACATACTTTCTACAGTAACAAGATGGACCGCAAAATTCAGAAATTCGAAAATTCACATCGTTTGAATTCGGCGTTTTCCTTAAATTTTAGTCTTTGTACCCGTATTTGATGACGATGACGAATACAGGAAAAGAAGTGAAAAAGCTGATTAGAAGGAGAGCGAGGGAGCGGATTCAGAAGACCCAAAGAAGAAGAAAAGAAAAGACAAAAAGTGCCTTGGGCGATTTGTCGACGACGACGACGTATGCCTTTAACACAATTCTGAATCCTCGAGAATCTGAGGATTCTCTCTTTATCTCAATCACTGTTTCCCAATCTCTTTGGGTGGGATGAAGAAGAAGGAAAAACAAGAAGAAACGGACGTGGAGTGGGAGGGTGAGAAGAAGCGAGGAAAAATATCTTGAATCACGGAGAAGACGGTTTTTGGTGTTCCTAGGAACAGATAAAAACACACGTAAATTAGAAAAACGGAACGAAAAACGGGAAAATGGAATAAAGAGACGTTGACAATTGCGTGGGGCCGAAAATTATGAGCAACCCATGGACCGAGAGGGCTATAGGGAATTATGACGGGCTCGTGAGTCAAGGAATTGATGAGATTGTTTTTTGGTTCGATACGAATAAGTGGGCGTACAGTAGCAATAATAGTGATCGAAGGCAAAATTATGTTGAGTATTTTTCTAGATCTAGTTTTGATTTTTTTTTAAACTAATCTCAGACTACCGTAAACACTCAAATAGAAGGTCACCATATACTTGCATCTGAGCTCAATTATCTGAATTTCTAAAAGTGCTATCAAAAATGTGTCAACTGAAAAAATGTTGATGATACTTTGAAAAAGATTTTATCAGTTGACAGATTTTTGAAATTTCTGATAGAAATTGAGATAATTGAATTCAAAGAGCAAGAATATTGTGGCCTTCTTTTAAAAGGTAGGAATCACTGGAAAAAAATCATGGAGATATTTTATAGGAGAGATGAACTCAGAAAAAATGAGAACGATGCACATTCTCAAACAATCGAACTGCAAAGAAGTTTGACCTCTTCTTCTCTTCGTGGATTCTCGGACTCAGATAAAGATTTGATTTAACTTTGAAACAAGGACTCAAGTCAATTTCATTGTCACAGTTCATTGTCGAATAGAGAAAGAGTTCTGAAGACGAAAAATAAGTGTCTATATATGACTTTGAGAGTCGAGTGTGAAAAAAAGAAAAAGAAGAGAAAAATGGGCAACAAGAGAAGTAACTCTCGTACATGTACTTTCGAAGATGGAATGATGGGATTTTCTGAATTGAATCCTGATTTTCGAATAATTCTCAATTCTAGTGTACTTTTCCTTTCAGATTCTTCATTTCTTCTGGAACTGATTTGTTTCTTCTGAAACTGCTTTTGTTTTTTATTTCTCTGGATCGGCTGCTCCACCCCCACTCCCCAATTAGAATTTCGAGACTTTCAAGCGTTCAATTCTCCAGAGGATTCTAGGAAAGGAATGTCTCTTCTTTATTCTTATTTCTCCTTTTTTCAGTTCCAAAAGAGACTTTCTAAAAGACTCTCGACGCAGACAATGTCATAGTGGAGATGACACACAAGGAACGCCTTCCTTGTCAATCAGAATGAAAAGGCGAAAACAATCAAAGTTTCTCTTGATATCATGCTTCGAATGAAAAAAAAGTTTGACAAGTCGGTTTGAGAGAAACGAAGAAATACTTTCTCGCCCTTGTAATGTGATATGTACAACAAGTGTCGAGACTAAAGAAACAGCCGAACTTTTTCGGCTATGAAAATCCAGAATTCATAAACTTGTCGAAGATACCACATGTTTGAATGATGAGTTCAAATGATTAAATTGTGTTAGTGACAACCGTCAGAGGCCTTCCAGTGTCGTAGCTCCATGAAGAATACAGTTTTCAAATGGAATAATTGTTTAACTAGTAAATTGATTGCTCACAGTTACACAGGATTCGAGAAACGACGGGGATTTGGAATTCAGAAACACGTTGAGACATAATTTGCAGAGTGACTCCTCACAATATGTGATCGTATAAAATGGCGTGGATCACAATTTGAAGAGCCGTGCATCAAGATTATGGGGGTTCAGATAAAACTACAAAATAAGCACTGACAAGATGAACCAATAGGGTGAAGAGGGGTAATTATCAAAGAGATAAAAGGGATACAATAAATAGATAGACCGGATTCGGAAAATAAAATAAAAAAAGGTGTGACAGAATGAACGGGGGTGGAGTCAGAGATCGGCACAGAAGTATGTGCTGAAAACAAAGAGGAAGTAGAGAAAGGGGAACAGAGACAGTGTAAAGCGAAATCAGAGTATTGGATGGAAGGAAAAGAAATGATACGTGAGTTGCAAAAACGGAATAATGATAGTACATAAGTTAGGTGGGAAGACATGGTCTATTGCATCTCCTGACTGACAGAATTCGCTGGCAAGGATTGCCCTTTGAGCACCAACGCAATATCACGACGGAAACGAGTCAGATTTTGAGTGAATGTATCCTTGTTTTTAACGGTTAAGTTCATCTCGACATTTGACATAAGCTGGGTGAAGAGCTGATCGAAATCTGCTTGGCGGTCGTACGTCTGTTGAGAAGTAAGCTCGCGTTTCATATTGGAGTAGACGTCTTCTTGTATGAGAATGAGACCAAGGAGTGGACGAGAGAGACTCCACTGGCACTTGACTTCGCCGAACATCATCAATGTTATTACAGCTTGCAGCATCTGAAAACAATAATTTAGATCAATTCAAAAAATCATTAGAAACCTTCGCAAGAATATCAGGATGTTGTTTAATGGCAATGAGAATGTTATCGCCTTCTGGATCCATTCCAACCTTGTTCGTTGGTGGTGTCGATCGAGTCAATCTGCGATACAAATAATTTAGAATTGTATCCAAAGAAGAACACGCAGAAGTGATCACAATAGCATCAACCGAGCTGAGTCCAGAATGAATCGAACGCAACAGTGAACAGAAGACGTCAACTGAGAGGTTGGTCACAAACGGCATGTTATCTTGAACCACATGCTCCAACAAATTATAATGGTTCTGAGCAATCTTCGTGTAACTCTGGGAAAAAACCGACAATGAACAAGGATTTAATATTTTTCAACTCACATGGAAGTCGTCTTGAGGAATACTCATGAATAGCTTGATGAAAGTAGTGAGGGCATCCTGGAGACAAGAGTCGCCGTAAAGTCGGAAGACACCAAATGGTACATATGCTCCGATGAGAGCATTTTTGAGAATTAAAAAGATAACGCCAATGTTCTTGTATCTCTCTTTGTAAACTCGATCTTTGGACACCTCTGGCAACTGAAGAAGGCGATCTCCGTAGATCGAAACGATTTTCGATGTCTCTTTGAAAAGGAGAACCGCCGAACAAGAACTCATCTCGAATTTCAGTCTTTGTTGACGATTTTGTACCATTTCGGAGAGCAGGCGAAGGATTGGAGTGATAACATCAGCGCATCCAGGCCACTTTTCAACAGAGAATTGCATGATATTGAACACTTCGGGGTACCTGTAAATTAGAATGTTATGTGGAAAAATATATAAGACAAATTACATCCATTCGAACAGGATCTGGAAAATAGCTTTCGTCGTTGAAGCTATAGCCACACCACGTAAGTCTCTGCACAAGCCAGTGATGATTTTCTGAAAAATAAATACATAGTTTTGGCAAATAAGGAAATAGGAAACCTTCAGCTGCTCCTCCTCAATTCCTTGACAGTTGTTCTGTATAACTGTGCAAATTCCTTCGACTGTATCTGAAATATATGAATTACTTTTCGTTTCAAAATGTGAATGCGTACCTGTCAAGGGTCGTAGGAATCTTTGAAGCATCTCCTCGTCATCAGCATAATCTGTAGTCAAGAGGCGAGTGAGTGCTTCGTAAAACGTTGTTCTCTGTTTCATTGTCTGATAATCGATAGTTGGTCCGAGGAAAATGAAATGGTCAGCTGTATGGTTATTGAGCAGTAACTGAACTTCTGGAAGGCGGAACAGCTTTCTAACTGCAGAGTATCCGAGAGACAAGTCCTTGAGCAATGAAAGTGACAAATCGAGAAGCTCAGAATTAGATGGCCAAAATTTGAGATTTGTCAGAATCTTCTGAACAATGACTCCCAGCATGTCGGACTCTTCTGCAATACGCAGCTCTGCTTCAAGTGTATCATATACTGAACTGGCACGTGTGATCTGGTCCATGATGTAAGCTCTGCGGAATTGTTCGAGCATATGAATGAAGGAAACTTCCAATCGGAGGTTTCCTTTTAGAGGGATTGTGGTGTTCGACAATTGGAGACGATTATCGTTGAACCTCATAACCGTGATACAACGAGCTATCATTTCTCCGTCCATTTTATCATGAGAATCGCTGCTTGTGGATGTAGTCTTTCCAAATACAGCAGTTCCAATAAGAGTGATTAGCCACACCAAACGTCCTTCAGCAATCGTTGTGTTGATATCGTTTTCCGAACCGTTCATCCAAATATTCGCATTTTGATCGAAATGTTGTGTTAGAAGTTTGCACGTCTTCTCGTATTCGCATCTGCAAATGATGGCCAAGTGTTCCATAATCTGCAGTGTAGATCCTTGATCGTCCAACGGATTTTCAGCTCCTTCTCTGATTACGTTCTCCACGTGCTGCAATCGGCTTTCTATAAATGCCGTCATAATTTCCGGACAATAAACATTGAGCAGATGCTCATCATTGTTTCGCACATAAGGAACCGATGTCACCATTCGCTGCCAGAATGTCATGAGGAAGTAGGTGCTGTTAGCAGAGAATTCCATCATTCTTAAGCTTTGTACCGTGAACTCTGCGAGAAGGCGGAGCATGTGACTGTAACAGGGAACTGCGATGAGTTCGCACAGTTGATAGTTGGTCTTGAGACGAGCAATAAGACGGCAGAACTCGTGGAATGCAGCCTATAATGATCAAGTTAAGATTTTTGGACAAAAATAGTCAATTTTACCTGATCACTCAGCTTTTCTGGATTCATAATCACGCTGACAACTCCTTCAACGAGCTTCTGTACATATGCCTGTCGCTCCGTTCCATTGAATAAAGTCCTCCTAATGCTTGCGAGTTGTGCTATTATCGTCATGACTTTTTCACTGGATTCTTGTGGTAACTTTGTCAACAACTTGAACATCAATTGGACAATTTTTCCATCTGTAAAACTAGCTCTCCATGCGGTAGGAATCTGTACATTGCAATTGTCTTCACTAGTTTCGTCGGTAAGACTTCCAATATAATCGAAGAGCAGGCATTGAAGATTCAAGTTCAGAACTGCATGAAGAAGTGCAATTTGACGATCATTGAGATTCCTATCAACGTTATCGCTTAAGAAAGTGAGAGACACAGAGAAGATTTCGTAGAGAAAATCGTCTCTGAATTGTGACAGATTTTTACGATGTTTGTTAACCGATTCCATTCCAGCTGCAGAATTCATATCGGATACAAGCATAGTCAGAAGTTGAACTGCAAGCATGCTCTCCTCCAGATTATCCATGTTGATAGTTTTAACAAGACTGTCTACTGGATCTCGGAACGGATACTCAACCTTTGCATCTTCTGCTTGATTTGAAGCTTCCGAGCTTTGATACGTCCATTCTTGCTTTGTGAGCCGAGCAAACAACTGACAGAGTGATGTTACAAGATAAGACGGGAATTGAGGTGCTCCTTGTCCAAGCATCTCCAGAAGATATTTGGCCAGTTCCAGTTTCTGCGTCGATGTGATGCTAGTTTTTCCCCCGAGAAGTTTCATAAGGGTAGTGCTCGCTACCATCGGTCCATATGGGTACTGAAAATGAGACGTGAGCTTTTTTGTACTTTCATTAAAGTCTTACATCTCCTCTAGCCAGCAACAACATACACCTCTGAAGACACTCTGGCGATTCAGAGAGTTCTGCGAGATTCATCTCTGCCCGATGACGGACTTGCGGGTCGACACTCTCATAGAGGTCTTTGCAGAGGTTGTTCAACACCTGAAATATTTTTTTGAACTCTGAAACACCTTTTCCAAACTCTCACCGGTAATTCATCCATGTCGGCAACTTCGAAAAGGTTGTTGGTTGATTATAATCCCCTAAAATTTTAATTTCAGATAGGTTTAAGGAAATAAAAGACAAATCTCGAAAAAGAACATGCAAGTCAATAGAAAATGGGAGAGCTGTTATGAAATTGGCGCGATTCGGAAGAAATTTGAACTCAAATTTGAAGAATTGGGAAGTCTGCTTCAAACGAAACAAAAAAGTGTTGTTCTCGAGGAGTACACGGCCGCTGGCTGAAAACACTCTTCGAACAGATTTTCTCTGCACCCTCTTCGCTTCACGCACTCTCTTGTTACTGCTGCTACTCAGTTCGTTGGTTGCTGCTGTTTTCACAGCATTCTTCTGTCTTCTCTGCCTTCTGATAACAAACGGTACTACTAATCGGAAGTCTTCGCTCTACCCGCTCATTCTATTCTGACAAGAATGGCAGAGCGGTGAGTTTTTGTTCCGTCGTAATAGTTGTAGAACTAGAACCGTAGTACTAGGATGTTATGTCCAATCACACAAGGATAGTTCCAGCGAAGAGGAAGAAAACTATAATCTAGAAGAACACCAGCGTCCAATCGTTTATCATTCTGAATACAATGTATCTGCTTTCGGGATAGAGCATTTGCATCCTTTTGACTCATCGAAATGGAAAAGAGTCATTGCTCATCTGAAAGACATGAATCTAATAACAGATGCGACTACTGTCGAACCAAGTCTTCCAACTTTTGAAGAGTTGACACGTGTACATGATAGAAAGTAAGCATATCTGGATGTGTAGTGATTGTCCTTATTGCACCGATTTCCCTAGGTACCTGAAAAGTGTACGTAATCCACTGAAAGCTGCCCAAATCGTCGAGATTCCTCTCGTTGGATGCCTTCCGCCCTGTGTTATTGAAAGTAAACTTCTTCACCCACTACGGTAGCTGCTCAGATTCTAGACTGTTTTTGATCATGTTCTCAAGTTCCAGTCTTCAAGCCGGTGGATCTGTTTTGGCTGCCAATTTGGCTCTCAAACACGGTTGGGCGATTAATGTGGGGGGTGGATTCCATCATGCTTCTTGTATGTTTTTTGTTATTGTGAAGAGACCAGACACGAAATTGGCGCTCTGGGATTGTACAGCACCCTATAATTTCAGATTCAGACGGAGGAGGATTCTGTTTTTATGCCGATATCACCATGGCAATCTGCGATTTGTTCGACAAAAAAGCGATAACCAACGCGATTGTTGTTGATGTCGATGCTCATCAGGTAAAGAAAAAAACAAGTGGGACAACTGGAAAAACAGATAGATCAAAACACGAAAAAATACAGAACTAGGGTTACTGTAGTCGAGGTAATGATTTTAGGGTAACGGTCATGCCCGAGACTTTGCTAACAACGAGAACGTCTTCGTTTTCGATGTCTTCAATCCATACGTCTATCCACATGATCGTGAAGCTCGCCAATTCATTAACAAAGCGGTTCATGTTAACAGTCACACGACTGACACCTCCTACATCTCGTAAGTATCCATAGACGGCTTATCCGATCCTTTCACTGACCGATATACATTAAGTGAACTACGCAAACAGCTGACCCAGTGTTTGGAAAACAGACAGAACCTGACTCCTCCTGGTTTCGACTTCATACTGTACAATGCTGGCACAGATTGCCTCTTTGGTGATCCACTGGGTGCTATGAACTTGAGTCCACAGGTACATCCAAAATAAGAGAATTATGGGGAAACGTTCAAACCTTTTCAGTGTATTATTTCTCGAGATGAAGTTGTCTTCAAACTTGCTAGAGAAAAGGGAATCCCGATTTGCATGTTAACCAGCGGAGGTTACCAGAAGAACAATGCTCACCTCATTGCTAAATCCATTGAAAATCTACACTCAAAGAATCTCATCAATCTCGGAATCAATTGATTTTTGTTCTTACATATTGCCATAATATTTTTCTTCACCTGTACATACAATGCACATAAAAAACGTTCTTCTCGAATAAACTTTTCATGGATTTTTGCCCCTCCCATTAGTTCTCACTTCTGGCGGATGTCACTAGGTCATCGTCGGGAAAAGGAAGAAGAAAAAGGAGAAGGGTCACTGCCCCTTCTCTTAATTACTTTCTATTCGGTTCTCGCTGTCAGATTACGCCATGATTCCCTGCCTCAATACACTTTTTGTTTTGATTGTTGGGGTAGGGATCGGCATGGCAAAACGGCATAACGTTCGGAGGCATCTAAGTGGAGCATGGACCGATAAACACTGTGAAGAACCACAAAATCTAGTAAGTTTGTAGTTTCCAATATTTTCAAGAAAGGATCTTTCTGAATGAAACAACATGAGTTACTGTAGCTTGGAATTAGTATTGGAATCATATCTAGACTTCACAAACAGATTCTTTGCACCAGGTTTCTCACAAAAGAAAGAGAATCAATAAATCAAGTTCTAAATAAATCTCTCTACATCTATCTCCCTGATCCATTTCCAGTCTTTTATTGCTGAAAAATCCCTGAAAATATAATTCTGAAACTTTAAGAATTTTAATCTTGCAACAATTGACCTTCTTGCAACAGTAAACTTTCTTCAAAAAAGGATTCGGGAACTGATGCTCCCATTAGCAGTCTCGGATTACCGACGTACTTCTCCGTTTAACCTTTTTCGAATGCACTATTTCGCTACCTATACCGAGACAATTCACCGTGCCTTGACACCGTTGCTTTTTATCTTTTCAATCGCACTTTTCCCCGAAAGTTTACCTTATTTCCGTCTTCTTCTTTTCTCTTATCCCTTTCGGCACGCAATAGTCCTTAGTGTTCACTTTTCAGGTCAAATTGATAAGACTTTGAGATACAATCTGATCATAAATTACTAGTTTTTAGAAAGAAGAACTATCCGCATGGATGCAGATTTCGATGAATGGACAATTCGATGATATGGCTCTCGAAGAATGGAGCACAAATGGAAAAGAGCCGGAAATATGTGGAAAATCACCAAGAGCCGAGGGGAGTTCAACTATAATGGAACGAGCATTGTGCCCATGGGAAAGTAGGTGAGTAACTGGTTCTTTTGGTTTTTATGTTCCTAATGGTTTTATTACCTGTTTTGTAATTTCAGAGTCAACTTTCAAGAGAGCCGCGAACCGAAGCTCATTGCTGAGTCAGTATGTTTATGTCGGAAAAGTCGTGGATCAACTGGAGCATTTTGTATGCCTATCATCCGTAAAGTACCTATCCTTCGACGTATTTCTTGTGATCGCTCAACTGGTTTGTGGAACTACGTTCGATCAACAGAATTGATTACTGTAGGGTGTCATTCTGTTTTACCGAGAACTCAAAGAAACGTTCGTCTTGCTAATTTATCATCCGATCGAGTTGTTGTCTAGTTTTTTAGTTTTTAGGGGTTATATTGTATTATGGGGTTATTAAGCGAAATTATGTATTCAAATGCATTTCGGTGCACCGAAATCTCAAAACTTGATGCATCTTTGAAGATCGTCAAGGATCGCGAATATCTATTAAAGGTGCATCAAGTTTACATTTCAATACATACTCTCGCTACAGTAACCCTTTATTATGTCATTTCATTTCTTGCCTTCCAAAATTTTCTTTTTGTTACGGTTTATCTTTTTGTCTTTCATTTGTTTAACTGTTACGGGTTTTTATTATAGTATTCATGTTTCATCTCTCATGTTTAATAAACCAAATATTAATAAATCATCTACCAAGAAGCATAATTAAAGTACCGCAAAAGCTGTAATAGAAGGCCTCCTACACCTTCAAGTTTGAATTCAATAATCTCAATTCCTACACGAGATATCAAAAATTTGCCAACTGATAAAATGTTTTTTAAACCAAAATTTAATTAGTTGACAAATTTTTGATATATTTTGAAGACACCGAAATATTTGAACTCAAAGTGAACGTATAGGGGGGACTTCTATTAGAGCATATAATATATTCAACAAATTATAGTTTAATTACAAATTGTTGGTTAGAAGGGAAGATAAAGAGCATTATGGCGTAGGAAACAACTGAACCAAAAAAATATGGTAGGAATGCAACAGCGAATCCATATGAATCCAGAACTTTGGAGAATGTCAATGTGCTGAAAAATTTCAAAATCTCAGTTTTCAGTGACATAACCCTGATCTCCATTACCTGATAGAAGCCAAAAACCACATGACACATCTTGATTTACTGGCAGTTTTCACATTTGATCCATCAAATTGTTCGAATAAAATACAGAGAGCAGTGTTACATGGAATCACAAAAGAAATTGAAAGAATCAGAAGAAGAACAGTCATTGCAATCATTTGATGTTTCTCCGGTAGATATGGATATGAAGACGTGAGAAGTAGGAAAAACTGAGCTTCAATAGCCACCAAGTATCCGCCAAGAACCAACCGTTTTCTGGAATTTGATGATTCACTTCTGCGAGAAGTGGGTTCCTTCTCTATACCTTGAACATTAATTCTGGTAGAAATCATGATAGGAATCAATTGAAGAATTGGATATAAAACTGAGACGATTGAGGCAGAGGTCTTGGGCATTCCATAATAAGAAAATATGAGAGTGCTGTAGGTTTGCATTAGTGGAACGCCAATAGACTGTAAAGTGAAAATCAGATAAAGAACATCTAGAAATTAAACAAACCACATTGATAACCATAAGTACAAAAACAAAAAGAACCGGATGAGAACTCTTGATTGGTTCTGGTGCATCGCCGTCTATTGAAACTGTTTCAGTGCATTCTTCCAAAGGATAGTCATCTGGACGAAGGACCAGATAGAAAATTCCTGGAGGAGAAACTATTTTGATTCGAAAACAGTAAACAGGAAACTGTAAACACGCTAATAGAGCGTCACCCAAAGTGTCAACTTTGAGCTCATATATCTCATTTCATGTGAATGATATTTCTAAATGGTTAACTGACCGATTATTTTTCATACTATGATAAACATTTTGTTACTTGACCTTGTTTTTGATATCCTTCACAGGAAATGAGATAAATGGGATCAAAGTTGACGGTTTGGGTGACACTCTATTAGAGTGTTTACTATATGTTTAATGAATGAATCAGTGTGAAACAAACCTGCAGCAGCAGTGAGAATTGCAGAAATTATGTTAGGTGGAATAAGATCAGATATTAGAAAAATTGAATTTGCTAGAAAAGTCCCCATAGAAAATGCAGCTGCTAGAAACATAAAGTTCACCGGGCGCAAACTCTCAGGAACGGAAATTCGAAGTACCGCAGGTGCACAGACAAATCCACTACCAGCAGAATATCCCATTATGAATCGTCCAACAAAAGATAATAGAACTCGAAAACTAAAATTCTTGGTGTTGGGATGGAATGTCCCTCTCAGCAAACTTACATTGGAATTGCTGAAATCACAGCTCCAACAATCAGAAGCCGGGCGCATCTATCAAGTTCACTGTGAAGATTAACATTGTTAAATGAGAGAAGACAAGTTGCAATGAACTTCCCGATAGGAAAGGCTGCTGTTACGAGAGAAGCTTGCCAAATTGTATCGAACTGATTCGGATCCACACTGGATTGTTGAAAAATCTGTAGGGAGGATACAAGAGCCAGGACAAGAGCCAGACGCATGTTGAATAGAAGTGAATGAAATTCGAAGCCTTATGTGAGATTTGCGTAGTGAGCAGTAATTGGAAAATAAGCTGTTTTTGACACATCACTTTTATTTCATTCTATCCATTTTTCTAAAAACAATAGTACAAACGATGGAAATGTTGAATCCGTATATATAATATTTGGTTCGGTTTTGAAAAAAAAGAAGGGAAAACAGGTTCCGTGGATGAGGGTGGAAGGGGTGATGTTGGGTGCTCAAGCAAAACGACTGTATAAATCATAATCGAAAAGAAGAAGAAGCATACACCGAATAGTTAAAACGATGAGTTTTGATGAGAAGGATGCATTTAACAGAGAAGTAACGGATGATTTCAGTACGAAAGAGAAAAAACACTTGGCACGTCGTTTTTCAATTGAAACAATTCTTGGTATAGGATTGATAACGTTTGAAAGAAGTGCTCAATTGAGAGGGCACAGCCTTGACCTTATTGGAGCGATGAGAAGTAGAAGTGATAAAAGCAGCGGGATAAAAATTTGGGTGAATGTACTGCGGAAATTTAAGTATTTAGATGAGCTACACGTGTTTGATGTCGCGTTGTGTGAGAATCTTTTGGGCCAGAGTAGTTACTGTGTGCGTCGGAACACGCAAATCTGTTGGCAGTAGTCCCTTAGCTGTCACTTTGTCCAATACGCTTTTCAGAGTGACCATGTCCTCCTCTTTTTTGAAATCTTCACCGGCAACTGTGTCGTCTAGGAACTGATTAATGACGGTTTTCACTTGAGCCACCCAAGCTTCTTCTGCCTCCTTCCGATGAACATTCACGGGTGGTGCAGCTGGGAAACATACGACAACCATCGTCATGTTGTCCCGACTTCCTTTTGTCAGACACTCGTCGAGTACATCGTCGCAAACCTGAAACATTGCTATTTGAAAGTACTTCATAGATTGAATTGAATTTTAAAAATCAAAATCTTTTAAAAATATTTTTCCACCTCTCGCAAGTCATCATGAACGACAAGTCGATCCCGTACAAAGTCAGCAAGCTCTTCGTTTGACATCACATCGTATATTCCATCGCATGCAACAACCATGAATTCATCGTTTTCAATGTTTCTCTTCATAATGTATACATCGGGCTCTGGAGAAACAAGTTGCTGATCCGCTGGCAGACGCGGATCATCTTTGTACTCGTAGTCTCCGAAAGCTCTGCTGACAGCGAGGCTTCCATTGATTCTTTGAATCATAACAGAGCCTCCTGCGTCTTCGATTCGTTTACGTTCTTTTTCCAAATACGGTTTGTGGTCTTCTGTTCCGAAAACGTTGTTCTTCCCAGCTACGACTGCGCGAGAATCTCCGAGATTTCCAATGATAATGTGAGTCGGGGTGACGATGGCACAAACAGCGGTACATCCACTTTTGTTCTGTAAATTATAGTTGAAAACTATGCTGATACGAATGGTACTCACAATTTCTGAGCTCTTACTGATTTCATCGAAGCTCAAAAATCCTTTCTTAATTCCGGTTTCGAGCAACTTGAGGGTGCTGTCGGTGAGCGTTCCGTTGTTTTCCTCGAGAGCCTTTGTCATCTGACGGAATTCGTCGCTGGTGATAAGGTGCTCTAGTAGCTGCGAGGAAGCACGATTGGCAATGTGGTGACCAGCATGTCCATCGAAAACCGCGAAAAATGACCAATCCTTGTAAGGGGAAGATTGCGACATGATTGCTTCGGCAATGTGTGAATCCTCCATACATATCCTCCAGCCTTGCATCGACGACATTCCGTACTTGATTCCCTGAAATATTATCTGATTATTCAATTTCAATGATTTAGTTGACCGTCTAATATTACTAGATTAGCAAATGTTACTATTTTTTCATTATTAAAGAAATTCATAAAAACGATCTGAACACATGATTATTTTGTTGTCATTTTCACTCAACATTTTTTGCAACACTTACATTTCCTTCTCCGTGGACATTAGTTTTGTCGGTCTTCGGTTTGTCGAGAAAGGCTCCCATTGTTTTTGCGTCAACTTCCACCAAACCCGCACTGGTCACTCTCCAAACACGAAGCTCGTCGTTACTACTACTTCGAGGTACCACCGGAATGGGCTGGCACTCTGAAAATGAAGTACAGTTGGAAACTTTCAGAAAAAAATCGCTACAGAAACTGGACAAAGGCAGAGACAAAACTTTTTGGAGGCAATGTTTTCTGCTTCAAAAAACAAAGCAACTCATGCATTGATTACTCATGGCAAATTATGTAAAATTGGAAGAATATACATGGGTATTGGTGGGGAAAGGCCGAAAGAAAAAAAGAGCGTTTATGACCGAGATACAGAGAGAAAACGAGAGCGAGAAAAGCAGAGAAACTAGCAATTATCGCTGTCAGAACACACGTGAAAACCATTGAAGTTTGAGTCGACTTACCTATGGAAAGACATGATGACATCATTTTTGATACAATCGATGGCAAACAAAATTTTAGTATACACTCAAAATACGAACTACCACTAAAGGTCAAAAAAAACATATTAGGTTAGATTCACATATCTAGGGTAGATTACACAATACAAAACCGACATCCATGTATATTCCTCCACTAGCACCGAAAAAATTGTTTTACCTTGGTCCGAAGGAGTTCCGAAAATAGATAGCGAAGTAATCGTGGCCGCTTTTTGCCGATTTTCAGGAGCAAACGTTTTCGATTTGAGACGTCCGTGAGCCTTCTGTTCCGTAGAAGACGCGATGGGTAAATCTGCATGTGAAACCATCATTCTTCTTCTTGTCAGGGATAATTTTAGTGAAGAGAAAAACACCACGACGAGGGAGATGACGACGATATATATATATTTAAATACTCACTACTGTTCTTTCTCGCGACCTCACGAGGAGTGGGCGGAACGAATCGCGATGGGTTGGTTTTTAGAGTTCGATTTTAGCGTCTTGCGACTTTTGAATGTACACAACTCAGGTCTTCATGGACAGCAGGATAGCAAATCAACTTCGCACAAAGACACTATGTGGAAGACGGAGGAGTGAAATTGATAACTATTTTGAGAAAAAAGATCATGCAACCAGTGCATTTTTGAGAAAAAAGAGTGCACTATTACAAGAGGTAGCAGTATGTGAGACATCATTTCTCTCACGTACAGAAACTATCTCAAGATCGAGGAAGCAGTTGAGAAAATCATGAAGAACATTTGGGGTCAAGATGAGGGGAATCACGTGGACAACTCAGTCTTCAACTGAACAGCTACTGAGTTTAAATTCATGTTGAGAACATAAAATAGAGAAATTGAAAAAAAAGTAGAGAAGCAAGCATCGACAGATTCGGCATAGGCAGTGATAATTTCCCCTATCACTAAGTTTTGTCACAGTTACATTTTAAGTCATGAAACATTTGAACTCATGTTCTTTTATCAGTCTTGAACTTTAGAAAACGAATGGAAACAAACAGCATCGAAATATCTGCGGCTATATAAGTTTTTGCCGTAGCTTTTGCATGATTTTCTCGAAGAACAAAATAAAATAGTCATGAGCGAATTAGAGCAAAATGGTCAAGTAAAGAAATAGGAATAAATAACAGTTAAACATGGGAAAAGAGGTATGACGAAATCAGATTTGTGGTGTTTTCTCGCGCCGTCACCGTCTACCCTTAACAAGGAAAAGTGTTTCGAGTGACGGCTCCTTTTTATTCCCGTCCTTTTTTTTCTTGTCTCTTCAACGTCGTCGTCCACGCGGATGGGAAGAAGCGAGACAAGCGGAGAGGAAAACAATCGAAAGATGCGGTCGAATAGAGGGCACACACGCACATACTCGGAGAAGCGAACGAGTGCAGTGAAAACTGGAAAATGCGCCAGCTGCCGACAGAAATGTGTCAATAGATGATACTTTGCGCCATGGCGACGAAGCGAGAAAAAAAAATAAAGAAATTCAATGCAAATTCTCATGGAACAACTAAAATTGAGAACAGATTGGAAGCAAATTTGAAAAAGAAAACATTAGTTTTAAAGGCACATCTCTTTATTAGTGTTTCTGGTCTCACCACGAGATGAAAAATACAATGAGTACTGTAGTGAATAACTTTTCGATTGGATTCACTTTTCGGTGCCACGGACGGAGTGGTAATAAATTAAGACAAACTGATGATTTTTCAAATATCAAACCATATTTTAATTTAACTTGGAAAAAACCTTGTACATATAATAATCTTGAAGGAATAAAGTACCAAGACAAACTATAAAAACTTCTACATTTACATTTAAAGTCACATGCTTTGAAAACTTTCACCGATTAACAACGATTGCGTTACGGTGGAATTGGTTATTAGTTGTTTTTCTCTGGAGCTTTCGAGGCAAACTATTGAAAAATGTACGATTCTCGTTCGAACAGTTTGAATTCAAATTTAAAATATGGTCGCTGGATACCTGCAAATATTTTTAGATATGCACTCAATTTACAAAAACTTTTTTCCGACAGAATTGAGGATATTTTCTCGGAACTCGTCGTTTCAGTGACCAATATTGCAATCCGGGTCATCTGAAACATCGTAAATATATAAAGAAATACCCAAAAAAAAAACAATCCAAAAATAAAACTCAGGAATTGTCATGTGCTCTTGGAGATTATATAGTTTTTGGCTTGGTTGAAGTTCCCTCACATTTCATAGTGTTCACATTTCATAGGAGAGATGATTTCAAAAAATTCAGTATATCAATAAAATGTCAATACTAGACAAGCCAATCCCAAACCAAATCGGTAGCAAAAAGTATTGAAAATGCAACCAGATTAGGATGAGATTTACTCGTTTCGATGACTATCACCAACCTGATTTCAACCAGAATAAATCAGACAGAAGGGAGAAAGGAAATAAAAGCAAAGAATGTCTAAAAGTTTGTCACCGTCGGATGCGTCATGTTTCAGCATACATGGAAGTGTCAGAAAGTACAGTCTCCACCCCCCACTTGGTGTGTGCGTCTGTGAACGAACACACACACACACATAAACATTCGTAACTGGAATAAAGAATTGGCAGAATCTCTTCAATTTTCTCGGCCCGAAAACGGTCATAACATTGCCGCTCCTTGTCCAAATAACGCTTACAGCCTGCTCGATGACAGAGAAAAGCGCATGTACACATTGAACGGATTAGCACACTTTCCGACGAAAATTCACTGATAATAACTCAGTTTCTATAGATGTGGAGAAAGAGAAAAAGTGACCCGAAAAGCGACCCAAATGAGTGAGAGCATGCCTCTTACTCCTTTTCTGGAAATGCCACGTCATTTCCAGTGACTATAATAGACAGTGTGTCACTAGTGGGAGAAAGCAAGTACTAATTTGGCATTTTTAAAATTAATTGGGTAAAAACGATAGTACAGCGATTTCCAATCAGGAAGAAGGAGAGATTAAATAATCTAAAACCGAATTCACAACAACAATTTCGATACTGTAAATGCTCTTATAGAACGACACTTCTATCTTTCAACTTTCAGCCACTTTATCTCTGCTCCTGCAAATATATCGGAAAGTGATCAACTGACAAAATATTTGTGATAATGTAATAAACATTTTGTCAGTTGACCACTTTTTGATATCTTTTGAAGAAAATAAGATATATTTGCTCAAAGTTTTGGAAGCATTCTATTAGAGTGCAGATGTAAGGTGAGGTTGCCGAAAAGCGTACAAACGACGGCTGAAGATCTAAGAGTTGGCTATAACTTGCGTATTTGAGCGAGTGATTTAGAAATTGTGACAAAAAGTAAGAAATCTAATCATTAGTAATCTTACCGAAAAATCCGTTTTTGGATTTCAGGAATTTCTCTTTTCAAACGGAAATTTAACGAAGAAACTTTTTTTCATGGATCCGATTGCTAATTTATGTGTTTTCCTACTTCTTGTTAAGTTACAGCCCATCCCTAGATTTTCAGCCGCCGTTTGTACGCTTTTCGGCAACCCCGCCTTACCTGTGTGTGTACAGTTAGTAACTTAGCCGATACCGTACTTTTCTGTAAATCACATCCTTATCGTAATTTCTATTTGAATTATTTTATTTGTTCCAACCTCTAGGTTAGATATTTCAGTCTCATTAGTAAACATGGTTTGTATTTTTTATCGAGAGCCGATGTGAACAGGCAAGGGGTTTCAGTCTACTAGCATTAAAAACAGAAAAAAAAGTGATCACTGCTGTTTTATAAGAAATATATATCTTTTCACAATTGTTAGGGAAGAAATCCTGAAAAAAATCCGAACTGTTTCAAATCATATTTCCGTAAATCCCGCCTTTCAGTTATGATTTTTGTGAGATAATACCATAGTCGCTTTTCATAGGGACATTTACCATATGCTCCATTCTTCCCATTTGAATTCCTTCATAGACTCTATTTTATCTTCTTCAGAAATGTGATCTTGATCTCGTTTTCCATTCTCTTTTAGTGCGAATCATTCAAATCAGTCTACAAAGAAGCACAACTATATTTTCTTTTTCTTTTTTATTCAGTTTGAAAGACAATCTCCTTCATGCACTACACCACAGATTGAAAAAGTCAAAAACGGCGGAGAAGGGGAGAGCTGTGATGAAAAACCGATGTAACAGAAATACTTCCTGTCGACAGCATCTCGATTACAAAGATGCCATTTGGTCACGAAGACGACGCCACACTTTTTCTATCCAGAAGTCTCTCTAAAGTGATTCATGAGGAATGCCCCGAAAACGAAGGTCTGAAGACGTTGACGCTATGGTTACTGCCACATCTCCAATAAAGGTAATTCCTGTTTGAAATATTTTTGAAATTCGAACTTTTTCAGATTAAGGTGGAACAGTTTATTGAGGAGACAGCAAGTATGGATGTATATATTCCAGCACTTGATCGTTTTGCTGAAGACACTTCAATGTTAGGTTTCAGATATCTGCATACAAGATACAAAACGTGGTTTCGGTGAGTGGGTTCAAGCTCATTTTTGATCTAAACAATCGCAGAAGATTTTGTTATCAAAAGGTCTGCATTTTTTGGTGGAGATTATTCAAGTACCATTCTTGCGTTTGCCCAGGTACCATTCTATTAGATCACATTTTGTTCACGTGCCAATTTCAACAAAAGAAAAAAGATTTCCACCCTCTCCTGCATCCCACCACTTCCCCCTTGAACATCTTGAATTTCATAACTGCGTCATAAAAATATCTTCCAATGCACGAATCACAATTCACCTATTTTTTCAGAGTTCTTTGGGGATTTGTTGTCGTTTTTTTCATTGGATTGACATTTTATCAAGTTTTCGAACGGGTCAACTATTACTTTATCAAGAATCCATTAACGACGAGAAGAAGTTATGAGACACTTTCAAACATGTATTTTCCAACAATTGGAGTTTGTAATAAGATGCAGTTGAAGTAAGTGAAAAGAAGTAGAAGATCAAGAGGTAAAGCTGACATTTTAGAGCTTCTTCTGTTGCTTCGAAGAATCCAGATCTACTGCGGGGAATGTGCAGTGTTCTAGATGAAACGACTTCGAATTCAACCCGATTTGATGAACTGGACAAGTTTGATGATGTGGATATTCTGGATCTGTATCGAAATTCTATTCAGTCGGTGGACGATTTATTTGTTAGGTATCAAAAAACTTCTAAATAATTTTACCATTTTCATAAATTTTCATTTCAGCTGCGAGTTTGGAAAGAGTGGTTCCTGCCAAGATGAGATTCGTCCGATGTACACTCCGTATGGTTTATGCTACTCTGTTTCCCCGAATAAAACCATTCTAAGACCTGGACCTGAAACTACACTGTCTTTGGTTCTAAATCTTGAAGTACACGAAATCATACCTGGTATTAAAATGATAAATTTGAAATTCGCATAATATTAATTTTCAGGAACTGTTGTTGAACCAGGTGTCGTCCTTTCGATTTATGACGGAGCCAGTTCTCTTTCTCATTATTCTGAAGGAATACATCTGGAAGCAGGAAAAGTGGTTACTATTCCAGTGAACGAAGTTCGAAAACTCCGTCTACATGAAAGTAGTTGCGGATCTACAAAAATGGAATCTTTCTCTGAAAAAGAGTATTCAAAAGCAGCATGTGAATGGTCCGTTAGTGTAAAACAAATTGAAAAAGAATGTGGATGTATCCCGATTCGAAATCCAATTTATCGAGGAGTTTTTGACAATAAAAATGACCAAGTCGACAACTCCACCGAGGTTCCAAAAAAGAAATACAAAAAATGGAAAAAGAGGAAAATTCCGAGATGCACTTTGAGACAGGAAATTGAATGTGTTCAAGAAAAATTGGTGAGACCCCTCAAATCTGATTACGCGACGAACTTGAATATTCAGAACATTCGTCCTCATATTGATGACACCACATGTCCGGATGACTGTGAAGATATATCGTTTTCGTCAATTGTGTTTGGAGGAAAGTTGGTAGGGATTCTTAGAAGTTCTTTTAAAAAATTATTCTGATTTCAGAGTGCTTCGGAGATTGTTTCAATGCTTCCAAGTGACTGGGAAGATACAAAAGAAAAACGTCTAACTGCTTACCAGAAAGCATTAGAAGTTATTCCGAACAGAATGATTCCAGTTGTGCGGAACGTTCAACAACTCGCTGATGAGTTACAATTGTTTGTCAAAGAAGCCTCGGAAGTAAGAATTCGGTGAAATAAGCTTTTCAAAAATTTACTTTAGATATTCGGAGTTTCGGACAAGTTCAACGATGTGAAATGTCTTTCTATAGATGGTCGAAGTTACGAAAGTTTCATCAATCAATTCTACTCATATGAGCCCACTTGGGAGAGAATCACTACGTTGGTATTTATTAGGTTGAACAGAAAGTTTCTTCCTTTTTTGGAAACTTTTTTGGTCAAATTTTTCTCAAAGGGGAGAAGGCTAAATGAATGAAAATAACGTCCATAAGCATCGATAGTTGTCTGCCAATGCTTCGGTAATTTCTTAATTCCATGGGACCAGAACGAGGAGAGCGGCGATTGAGAAAGTGGGTCAACTCCTTTTTGGTGTCATCTTTTCAATTGAAGTCTTTTCTATCAAAATGACGTTTAAGAGTCTCAAAAGAGGATTTATCTGGAAGGGAAAGGTCCAGCAAATACGACGAATGCAAAAGAATAATTCAGCTAAGCGACATGAATTTTTGGCTGATCCCTCTAATCACGGGCGATCTCGCATTGTCGCGCTGGATGTGAACTTTGGGTTTTTCTCCTTTTTTTGCTTCGACTGCCAAATTTAATTTTTCTAATTAGGACCTATACGAGACGGCAATTATAATGATACCTTCATTTAAAAGTTCCCAGTCTCCATTCCTTTGACAGACCATCAACCACAATGCATCCCCTTTTTCACGTAAAATTTAGGTTCCGAGATGTCCAGAGCTAGCTGTTCTTTGTTAATCAACTGACCCTTTTGCACATTGATAGAGTACTTAAGCACTTCTCATGTATACTAATTAGATCATCCACCCAACTGAACGTGTGAAGAAATGATAGGAGAAACATGCTCATGTCCACACGGAGATCCATATCATAATCCTTCAAAACACGGGGTACGAATCGATTCATTTTTTGACTTCGCCAAGATACTTCGATCCGTTCACAATACTTGCTTGACTAACGTACAATGCCTTTGACATTTTACGAATAGTTTGAAATAGATCCGTCTTCACGACTTTTAGCAATGGATCGAGATCCAACTAACTGGGCCGTTGGCATCTTTCAAACCGAACTCCCCCGAAAGGGATCTGTCGAACAAAATGCAAATTGTTGGCGATGACGGAGCATGTACTTTATATACATTCATCATTTTTTTGCGAATAGCAGGTATTTGAAGATCAAATAAAAACAAAGTAATAATCACGTAGCTTATGTGCAGTCGGATAAGGGCCAAAAGAATACTCATTAACCAATTTACAATCAAAAAACTAACCAATTTACAATCTAATAGAAAAACTAACCAATTTACAATCTAATAGACACTGAACCTCTTCTCGAACCAGAAAAACACTACACCTCTTCTAGAACCAGAAATCGAGCCTCAAAAACAGCCCTGTGAAAAAGGAAGAAACGTTCTGTTCAACCTAATATTACGAGTTACCTGAAATCGTTTTGTATTTCAGATATCTTCAACATTCACTCGCTAGGGAACTCAATAGTACTGCTCTATGCCTTGGATTAGCTCTGAATGATAAAGGAGAGATTGATGATACAGTTACACCAGTAGTCAATATGACTCTGGCTTCCATTGCTCTTCTTCAACTAGGACAAATTGAACATTCTCTTGGAAGGGTAAACTTCAATTACGGATTGACCATGATGCATGAAACGACAAGAAGAGTTGTGCTGGAACTAGGTTAGTATTTTGTTTTTTTTATTATAGAAAAATGCATTAATTATAGCTCATCCACTGATAACGGAAGTGAGAGATTGTGTGACGAAAATGTACGATAACTTAGAAAGAGTGGAGGAAATTGCTGATGACTGTAGAATGGTGAGATTTAAGTTCTGAATGATTCTCAATTTCCATTCATAGATTTTCAAAAGTCACTACCAGCCATTACTCGAAGCATCGAATGTGCACACGAAAACCAATCCTTCATCAGATTCTTTCAAAACTTATACGGAATACGTTAAGAAAGTATTGAGTAAACTTCAAGTGATGAAGACAAGAGTCAGAATGAATGATTGGAAAGATTTCAATATTGACTTGAAAGAATTCGAGTCATTGTACCGAGAAATTGCGAAGGATCATGTGGAAATTGAAGAAATGCTGAAATTAAGAAAAACAATGGTAACTGATATCCCAAAACTGGCTAGTGAACTATCTGAAACATTCATGGCAGTGACTGAGAGTAGAAGGAAATTTGCAGTCTTAACTGGAATTTCAGCAGATGAAAGTTTCAGTGAAAAGTTCTCAAATTTCTCAAAGTGTTTGGAAGAGCTGAGCACAAAAGCTCCAATTTTGAAAGTGAGATTCAACTAGTAAAAAACAATTTTGATGTTCGTTCTCTTATTCAGAAAAGTCGATTCATCAGAGGAGAATGGCTTTCGAGGCTACGAAACCAAGTCCTGATGGCTCAATCTTATTCACCAACCCATCAATATGATGTGTTAGTAGAACATCTTAGTTACGATGAGAATTTTGAATTATTGATTTTCAGTGTGAATCTCCTGCACATAAAATTCTATTTTGCACATTTTAAGCAAGAAACGATTCTGCAAGAAAGATCATATAACATGTTTTTACTTCTTGGTAAGTATTTTTAAACTCGTTTTCCAATTATTTCCTTTCAGCCGAAATTGGAGGTACTATTGGTTTATATGTCGGAGCCACTTTACTCACAGTCGCTGAAACTCTTGTATTTCTATGTGAAAGAAGAAAGAGCAACATTTTCTTGAAACCTCAATTTGTTTAACATTTTTATTTTGTTTTGAAAAATGAATATCTTCGAATCTCTATCATATAAAAACTGACATTTAGAATTGAATTACTGACTAAGAATAAACATCAAATCATGAGCTTGCATTCCCATAACTAAAGTAGAACCTCCATCAGCAACGATGGATTGTCCGATGATGTAAGAAGAGAGATTTCTATCAGCAAGGAACACAATAATATTAGCAATCTCCTCTGGACGTCCACAGTGACCAACTGGAATACACTCTTTTCGGGATCCCATGAAGTCATAAAGCTTCTGAGATGCTGGTTCTGGGAGTCCCATCGCAGCCATGAATCCAGTACCAACTGCTCCTGGACTGACGGAATTTACACGAACTCCATGTTGGATGAGGTCGATTGCTGTGCATCGTGTATATTGATCAAGAGCAGCCTTAGCGCAAGCGTAGTATGGATATCCAGGGTGCTGAAAAGATTCTCGATAATTTAAAAAATTCGAATTCCTAAAACTCAAAATTAAAAATACAAAGATTAACCTACCGCTTGTGGACCAGCAACAATACTAGAAACGTTGACAATCTCTCCCTTGGTTTTGATCAAATGCTCTTTTGTTTTCTGAGTCATTTCGATAACTGCTTGGAAATTCAGCTTGAACGTTTTTTGGTACAATTCCACTGGTTGATCTGTATTCGAGGTTCCATCTGCCAAGTTGGCTCCAGCATTGTTAACCTGCAAATAAAATTTGAAAATACCGTATTTCCTCTAATAGAAGCCCACCTCTATTTGAAGCCCACCTGTAACAGAAGCCCACCCTCTGACGTGCTTAAAAACATAGACACGCATCCTCTAACAGAAGTAAGGGCATTTCAGCTAGTGCAGTTTGAACAGTTCAGTTCGTCTATTCGGTTATTATAGACATTTTCTTTCTATTTCAAAAAATGTCTGGTAATTTCAGTTTTTGGTAATTTCCTAAAAAGGAGGTTGAAAAATAGAAGCCCATGGGCTTCAATTAGAGGAAATACGGTAAGTCAAATGTTTCAAACCACTCACCAAGATATCAATCTTTCCGAATTTCGAAAGAGTGGTGCTGATTATTTGGTCTTGTCCAGATCCTTCAGTAACATCTGCCACCACCGAATTGATGTTTCCAGTTGGAACTCCTGCCTTTAAAAGTTGTTGTTTGGTTTCTTCAAGACGTTCGGCATGTCTTCCAGTAATGGTAACTTGAGCTCCTTCTTGAGCGAAAATCAGAGCAGCTGATCTTCCGATTCCATTCGAAGATCCAGTGACAATGACGGTTTTTCCGGAGAAACGAGGCATTTTTTCAATAGTAGACAGAGGATTGCAGTTGAGTAAGAACTTGGCATTAGGTCCATTATACCACCTTTTATATAAGATGTCGTGTATTCCAGATACTCTAGCTTTGTAGTTTTCGTGACTATGGACATTTCAAAACTGTTGAATGAGAGATGATTAGTTCGATAAATATACTGAAGAGACGATAGACATTCAAACAGTTTTGTGACTTCTCAAGCGTCTGAGTCTCTTGTAACTGTGTCCTTCTAGAGATCAACACAATTTATTGTGTTTACATCAATGGATGAGACTCTGGAAAGCATGGAGATCCACTACGTGATTTGTGTCTAATGTATTCTGAAGACATCTACATAAAATGCATTTGAACTGAATTAGAAAATCATTTATTTCAAAATATCTTGACCAGTAATCTTTAAACTGGAATTCATCAAAATAAAGAGGTAGCAACTGAGTTATTGATGCGTCTGGATGGAGGTAGCGGTGTTGTTGGCTTCGAATAGCAGAAGATTCCCGCGAAAAATAGAAGAAATGCGTTTCTGTAGGGTGTAATTGTAATGATAACTATGAAGGCGTCAATTGCTGTTGGAAGAGAAAGCATTATGTAGAGAATCTTCTCGAAATCAGGCATGAACCAGAATTCTAAAATATGTCCTTTTTTCATTTTTTGGTTTCTGTTCGAAACTTACGGTAGCGTTCAATTACCAGATGTGACGTGTATACTGGAATGACACATACAGCGGGAACCAGTGTCTGAATTGTGAGTGCAAGATCGAACTTTTTAGCTTGTGCTGCGGTTTTGTCCGTGAAAAGATGTTTGAGACCATTCAGTTTGATCTGAATAAATCTGTAAAAGTTTGTTTTTGTTTCCTCTCCTCTCAATTTCTTAAAACCTTATAAAAACAATACTCATAACTGGCGGTATATAGATGCTCAACATGTTTAGATTATTGGTTAGTGAGCTCCAAAAATGAGTTTGATACCCTGTGACTTCAGCGTAACGAGAGAAATCGTATTCACGATAAAACTGCTTCCTCGTTTCATTCGAAACCTCTACGGACTCGTCTGGGCTGTATGTTATTACATATATTACCTGAATATTATTATACTCTCTTAGGATTTTTCGATCCAACAGAAAACTTACGCCCACAATTATAGACAGAAAATAAGAACTGACAAGGATCAGTCTGACTCGATTCCTAGAGAGATCTTTTCCATTTATGTTTGTTACTTTACTATACTTGTAATATAGAGTAGCTGGGATAGCAAAAGATGACGCATCGAAAACAAGCTGAAAAATTGAACTAAAACTTTTGGAGAGAAGGTTTTTAGAAACTGAAATACCTGGAAAAAATCCAAACCGAAGAAGCACGCATTCTTATGAACAAATCGGCATGGTCCACTGAATAAGTATCCAGTGGAGTTAGGATTCGGAAGAATTCTGTATATCAATTGATGACTTCCTTAACAGAAATTTGTCTATGTGGAACCGTGTATGTAAGGTGATAAATTCAGTCCGGTGGCGTTTGCTAAGCGAGTAGGAGCGATTCCTTATGATATTCTGATCCCTCCCACTTGACCTACAGGGCTCTAGTCGGTCCGTCTGGTCATTTTACTTTTTTATTTGTACAGGTCTCATTTCTTGCCAAATTATCTATCGATTTCCCCCCATACATTGCAAATAAATATATTATTATTATTATTATTATTGAAATTTATTTTTAACTCAAAAAAGGTACCTGACTTGTGTGAAAACAACCACCAAGCACATTGCAATCTGGAGTGACGAAGAGTTTATCAGAAATATTCGAAAATCTTTAAACAAGACTGGAGTCTTAAATATGACGAGAAGTAAAACAGATATCTGACTAAACAATGTGATACATAAATACAAATAAAAGTATATTGGGAAGATAATTATGTCATTTAAAGTCTGGAAGAAAAGAAACTTGTCATAGACATTCCAGGAGGAACTTACATTGGTTTGAATAACTGTTAAACTGATATTATCTGACATTACTTCGATTGGGGATCTTTGAAAAAATTCAGTAATGAGAAGAGATAGTCAATTGGCTAATAAAAGGAAAGGAAGATATAGGGGAGGCGACAATTACACAGAAATTGGATATCCTTGGAGACCTCCGAAAATTGTTATTCTGAAATGGCGAGAAACAAAACAGGGGATATTCTCAGAATAAGTGAACAGATGAGAAACTAATAAATGTATCCTCCTATATATAAATGGAAGAAAGTCTGCTGAATTTGACTCAAGTAAACTCTAGTTCAAAAAAAAGTTTGTTTCAAAGAACTGGGAAAACTGAAACACACCAATAATTGTACCTTGTAAATTCTAAAATGTCTAAATTCTCGTCATACTTTTTGGCTAGCAGTTTGGAAAACAAAGAAAATCTGGAGTTAACTTATCGATTGAGATTGCAAGCAAATCTCCAGAGATCTCATAGTCAGTTCAACGGAACCATATTGAGCCGTGAGGATAGACTAAACGTGAATTCGTCTACAAGTTTGACTATCACCTGACCGAAATTGGTTCGATTTCAAGTATTTTGGTTAATAAGCGGGTAGATTATGCTAAGAAATAGATGACGAAGAGCATTCGCATAAACCAGAAAATGAAAAATATAAATCATGAAAACGGTGCACACGGAAACAGTTCAAACGCCAATGGATAAAAGGAAATCCATTGATCTACATTTTTGGAAGTTTTTAGTTCCTTCAATAAACAGATGGCAGACAAAAACAATGTTTCTTTTCCCTTTTCTTTAATGAAACTGCATGAAAATGTATTAGAAAGTTACCAAGAACAGGGGTTTCGCTTGAATTCACAATATTCGATTTGTTGTCACAACGTTCCTTTCTCACACCAAAATGTGCTGAGAACTTACTCAAAAAGCAACAAGTGGTTCCCATACATATTTCCATCATGCTCAACTTTGTTCATTAACGAATCAACTTCTCTTCGTGTTACTACACAGTTTCTTTCCATCGAATCTCCTAGATCTGTCGATTACTCGACCATATACATAAACTGGTTCGCAACTGCTATCTCAAATGAAGAGAAGATGCCTTTTTATATTCAATCCAGAACACACAGCTGACCATAGTAGGCTACTATGTCTTTCAGAATAAAAGATTTTCAACATTTTTTCCCAAGTTTTATATTTCTGCTCATTGCTTTTCTAATTATTGTGATCACTGTTGGTATCACTAAAAATGCGAATTTCAACCCGATGGTTGGACCCAGTTACCCGTTTGAGTACGCCTACTCAATGCAAGGTATATAATCAAGTTTTCTAATAAAAGAGAAACAGCGTTTAGAAAAAAGTAGCTGGATTTTTGCAAAATAATGATCTTTCAATATGGTTGAAAACTCGATGGTAACTTTCAGATACAAGAACGCTCCTGGCTAACCATTGTAAGTTTCCCTTCATATTTTTTGCAAACTATGATGTGGAAGATGGAGTCTACGAAATAGAGTAAGTTTTTTTGAAATTAATAAGGTTGTGTAATATAAAGAAAAACAGAAAAACAGGAAGTATCTAAATCAACATCTTCTTGTTGAGTTTTGACTTTTTGTTTTCTAGAGGTACTAGATTTGGTGAACCAGTTCCTGGGAATAGGAAAAAAGATACGAAAAATAATAAAATCGAAGAACAATCTTATCTGATTTATGTTTTAAGCTCATTTTGGTCATTTTATATAGTTGATGGTCCCGTGGGACGTAATTTGGTAGACGGAACTTGAACCAAGCTTCTGAATAATGCATGCATCATTTAAAGATCATTCCTCATATCATTTAAAGATCATTCCTCGGTAATGAAAGATCAAACAATCGAGAGAGCAATAGTTTTTGAAAAACTTTGAGCTCGTGTGTGCCTTTGGTGCTCCTTCCAAACAGTGCATTCTAAATTTACGTCAGCTTTGAATCTGATAAGAAGTTGATTAAGGAAAAAAAAGAAAAGAAAAAACCAATTATAAATTTCAGTCCCGAAGACGATTGTGTGCCCCACGAACTGAATGAATATGTGCATTTATCAACAAAAGGTGTTCTTACATTTCGATCAAAAGTGGAAACCAATTCCACTTTGAAATCAATTAGGTATGCTAACGTGACTTCTGGAAAAATAAAAGATCAATCTGATTTTAGGTGCACATATTATAAGCATAGTGGAGTATCAGAGAGATATTTTGAGGTGAGTGTAGTGGTAAACAATCTAGAAAAATGTAATTGAAGATTGTTTAGATTCTACCAGATGTTCCTGTTCAAATTCCCCATTACAATTTTGCTTTTTCTTGTAAAAAAGACGGAATTGTTGAATTTGTAAAACCGTTTGTCAATTTTGCAGCCATTCCAAAAGTGAGTTTTTTAAACATCTTATTAATTTTATATTTTGGTTTTAGGAAGTTCCAGGAGAGTCTGTGGCTGTGATATTTCTTCCTTCAATTCACCATTTGCTATTTACAAAGAAAATGACAAGAACGAAAAATCTCATGAAACAGAATGAGTTTGTGTTTGCTCAGATGATGAATATGGTAAGCTGAAATTCCGAAATTTATTTATAAAAAGTTATTTCAGAAACAAGAAAAACCGTTTCTCGATCTTCTCCTCCAACTTGGAATTTCAAGTGACATGAGTGTGTTTCAAAAAGCGACGAAACAAAATTTCACCACATTTTTCTCTGGACCTCAACAAATTCGAGACTTAATTGATGTAGATTATGACACCACGGATCATCGAAAACTTATTTCTGATTATCTGATCGATGAGAATTTATGTCTTGAAGATGGAAGAGTATGTTTTTGTTTTCAGTTTTCTTAATTTAAGTATGGAGTTGCAGAAACTAATGGATGATCAGCTAGAAAACATCGAATCGTTTTTGGAATCTACTTCTGGTTTCAAGTTTTTCTCTGCACTTTTTTTGGACGACTACGGTAGTCAGAGAAGTTTGATAGATTATGATTTGAGGTGGTATTGATATTCTTGTTAACTTTTATTTTGTTTTTTTTTCAGTGAAATGATCTCTAGGCTCAGTCAGAAAGGAATTTTCAAAAGTACTACGCTAATAGTAACAAGTTATGATTCATCAGTTAAGTAAGTATCATTCGAATTGTCTGTACAGTAATGTATTAATTCCAGAGAACCCATGGACCTAAATTCAAAGAATCCATTGTTCGCAATTAGAGTGTCTGACAATCTTAGGCCATCTCTGCCAGCAGAGCAATATTATTTTCACTTGAACTCTTACAGGTAGAGTTTTCTTCGATTTCGCGAATCGAAATTAAGTTTAGGTTACTGACAACTGCCAATTCCTATAATTTAATTATGAACATGCTGGAGCCGAAAACAACTTTGGACCTGTCTCCTCTAACTCTGCAGTCAACTACCGGTTCTTGCCAGACAGCGGGCATTTCTGAGAAAATGTGTCTTTGCATGAAATCGGTGCCAAATTATATTGAAAATTGTTGAAAATTATATATTTCAGATAGCCACACCTACGTTCCCAGAATCGATTAGAGACGGATACCTGGAAAAGTTGCAAAAAGAGTTTGGCGAAGAAATTCAAAAATATAAGTGTGTGAAATCTCATGAAATTCAAAACGTAACAGAATTTTTTGAGTATGATGATGACAGGTATGAATATTATATGATTGGTGGAGACTTGAAACCAATTTTCAGAGGAAAGTTGATTGTTCTGGAACTAACTGGCCAAGCTTCTATTATTGGGATGAATCAAACCCAGGTTATACTACAAATATCAAAATATTGAAAACGATTTCTGTTTTTAGTTTGATGTTCCATTAAAGAAGACGTTTGTTTATGATTCAGTATTGAAGTATTTCCGAGAATTCGACTACGCCAGAATGCTCATCGGTCCCTATGGCGTTACGAATATTATTCCTAGGTAAGATTGCAAGCCAACGTCTTCAATATTACAACTATTTATTTTCAGCATTTGTCTTCTTTAACGATCGAATTTTAAACTAATTCAAACATCAAAAACGGGATGTTGTGTCATTGGGAAGAGATCGAAGAGGAATGAGCAACAATTAAAAAACTCGAAATAAATATTGATCTGATCTTATTCATCCCATGAAATTGTTCAATAACCCTCCGATTCCTCCAAGCGGTCCTTGAAGCATTCCCTGATTTTGTTGACTCTGTTGTAAAGTATTAACTCGAGCCGACATTCCTGAATTTTGGCAGTTGTAACTGCTAATTGGAAGTCCGATGAGGTTGATTCCAGATGTTTGACACTGGAAAAATATACATAATTTTTGTAATTAATTTGAAATCAACATACATTATACTGCTGCTGTTGTGCTGCTATCTTGTTTCTGTTCATATTGTTGTTCCAATTGTGCTGCTGCCATCCCGGTTGCTGCCATCCTCCTGGACCTCCTTCCCAGCCTCCCCATTGTCTTTTTACTCTTCTCTGAAAGCTTTCAATTTTTATTTTTAACCTAATAATGAAATTTAAAAACTCACTTGAATCAATCCAGCTGACGCTATCGAAACCAGGAACAATAAAACTATAACAAGTCGGGTCTCCATTATTTCGATATGTCTTATAGACAGGATGTTTCAACTGTCTTTCATATGTTTTTATATATAGAATTTGAAAATTGAACTTGATCGGCCTCTTTTTTCACTACTTGATAACCTGTTATGTAGGTAAGTAGACTAATTGTTAGTGTAAAATTCAGGTGAAATGGCCATGTTGGATCCGGCGAACAGAACAAAAATCAAAACAGAAATGACGAATCAAGTGTAACGAATCAGCCGAAATGACCGTTTTTAGGTCTGATTCAGTTTGAATTGTTTCAGATTTTTCCGTTTTCTGTGATAAACAAGACTGTGGTTTTTTACTTGAATTTTTCTCAAAGAGTTCTTTTTTCAATAGTAGTTTGATTCGGGAAGTCAATTGGAGAAAAATAAATAGTTATCGTAAAACCTTGAATAGAAGGGCGCCCATAATGTCAAGTTAGTGCACATTTATCTCAATTACAAGATTTTGAAAATGTTTCAACTGATAAAAGCTATTATGATAAACAATTTATCAGTTGACACCTTTTCTAGACTTTTGACAGCATAGAGAAAAATTGGCTGAAAGTTAAACGTTAAGGGGAGGAGGGGGCTTCTATTACAGTTTTTACGGAATCAGAGTTTCAACATTTCCTATAAGGCTACGATAGAACTCCTATAGATTTGACCTAAATTTTTTTTGAATACAGTCACACATATAATTTCAATGCAGTGCGTAGCAGGTTCTTACGTCTACCCATGTTTAGGGTCATAACTTGAGAGCTGTTAGAGGTATCGATCGGTCTAATTTTTTGAAAATCGGATTTGACACAAGATTAAATCTAGTGGAAAATTTTTTATTGAAACCTTGAAAACTACCCGAGTTATCTCGAAAAGTTTAAAAATATGCATTTCGCAACCGTTGCAAGTTTACTCCAAAGATCAGTAGATCACGACATCCAGCGAAGACGGAGGTCTCCAATTTTGATTCTGTACAACTAAAATCACTGTAAAAAGTTGTTTTCGTTAAGTGTTTCTCTTTCTTTGAGTCTGTATCATGGAAGGGGATCGTTTGCCGACTGATTCGGGAAAAACTTCAATCGGGGCAGTTGGAGCAGCTGGATGGACCAAAAGCTATCAGAAAGCAACTAAATCCTTCATGCTGTCATTTCGACTGTTTTCTCATCCGAACATTGACAACAAAAAAACAGGATCAGCTCAAATCCTGCCCTCAAGATCCTAACCCTCTACCAGTACTGTAGTTTTAAACTCTTTGAAGTCGTATAAGTCGTGTATCAACCAAGATCCGAAACTTGAAGTCATCAAGTGGACGGGTTAGAGATGTCTCAAAGCTGATCCAGGCATCGAAAGAGCAATCATGGTCCCAGCTCCGACACCTACCGACGATCACAAAGTGCGTTGTCTCCTCTTCTTTCAAAAGTGCAACTGGGGAAGGTGTTAAAGTTTAATATGAACTACCAAAATAACCTTAGCATGAATGATTTTCACTCTAAAAAAGTAACTGACAAAATTATCACCGTTTATACCACTAACATTTATTAGTTGACAAATTTCGAGTATCTTCTATAGGAACCGAAATAATTGCCCAATAAATAAAAAAAAACAGATGGCACGGGGTTGCAAGAGTGTACATGCATTTAAATCTATCTCAGTGCTCTGGGGCGCGTTGCGCCGCGCGGCGCGGCTTAAATTTGGCTTGGAATTTGGTTGGAATTTTCAATTCAAAAAATGATGATTTGGCATGGTGCCACGCCCTTGAACTCGAGGTGTGCGACAAAGCGCGTTTTCCGGAGGTTACCGCTGGCATCTCCGTGAGATGGTGCTCCTTCGACCCGATTTAACCTACTTTTACTCGTTTGTTCTTAGTTTTTCACTTTTTTAACGGGTTACGTAAATCTACTTTCAATTTTCGAGTTTTTAGAACTTTTCACACTTTACGCAATAAACCTTTAAATCAATCAATATAAGGTCACGCCCCTACCTCTGTCCACGTTGAAAAAATTCCACGTATTGAAGCAAAAAACAGTCCTTGAAATCCCACTTTTTTAATTAGTTTGATGATTTTCACTAGCACTTTTTGACTGCCCTGAAGCTTCCTGCGTAAGCTGTTTATTGTTACACTTGCTTTTTTCTTTCGTTTGGTCGGATGCGAAAAAAGTTATAAAAGACCCTCAGGGTCGCCATGTTTGGTGGTTCATGGCTAGGTGAATTCATTTTCACTGAACGTCCCCCTTTTGCAAAAGATTCAATCAAAGAAAAAAGTGACAAATGAAAAAAAAACAATAAATAGCGATCGTATAGCTTCTTAGGAGTGAAAAAGAACTATTGAAAATTGGAAAACTGTCTCCTCGGAGACAGGGGTTTTGTGTTAGTGTTTTCCCCCAGTGAAAACCCATTTTCCCTCTCATGTACTGAGCCTCTACGTGGCGAAAGGGATCAACAGACGGAAGTCTGGCTAATCAGTACACTTTTGAAACTTGTCATTTTTCAGAATTTTTGTTGATATGTTCAGGAATATCTATATTTTAATTTTTTTTTTGAATAAAATCCCTTTTTTTACATCTTCCATTTTATTTTTCTCTTTTCCCAAGCCCGTTTCCAAGAAGGAAGAATCAAAATTGGACACCTCCGTCTTCGCTGGAGGTTGTGATCTACTGATCTTTGGAGTGGACGTATAAAATTGCAACGGTTGCAAAAGGCAAATTTTCAGACTTTTCCAGATAGCTCGGATAGTTTTCAAGGTTTCATTACAAAAATTGTCCACTTGATTTAATTTGTTGTCCCGAATCTGATTTTCAAAAATTAGAACGATACCTTTAACAGCTCTCAAGTTGTGACCCTAAACATGGGTGGACGTAAGAACCTGCAACGCAATGTATTCATTAGGATACGAGGCTATTAGGTGATAGTATCGGACCCTCAGACAATTAGAAAGGCTCATATCCTTACCAGTGTTTCAATTATGAAAGGGTTCCTATTAATTCTGGGGCCGTATTCATGAAATTTACTTTTGTAAATCATTTACTCTCAAAAAATCAACTGAATCATTTACCAAAAGGTAAATGGAAGCGTGTAAATGTACTGAAAATCTTTTTATCATTTGTAATTAGTTTTCCTGTTTTTTAAATAGGAAAACGACTTTGAACTAGAATTTCTCAACTACTTCAAACTGAAAAATGTTCATTTTTTGACACATCACTTTAAATTGAATGATCTATCCATTCATGTAATTGTATCAAAAGTCATAATTTTCGAGTTAAACCTAAACGAAATATCTGTTTAAAGTTAGACAATATTGATGTTACAATACTATTCTTTCCATACATAACTTTTTTGGAATGAAAAGTTTTCAAGAAGTGGTTGTAAACAGCAAACGAAATTGGTACCCCTATTTACCAAAAAGAGGGTTATTTACCAAAAAGTAAATGATTTCTCTTAAATTTTCACGTTTTTCAGTTGATTTTTGAGAGTAAATGATTTACAAAAGTATATGTTCATGAATACGGCCCCTGAACAGAAATCAACTGCCTTTGTTGGAAAAAGGTATTTCCACAGTTTCACAACAAAACTTCAAAATTAATCCTTAATTTTTGTGATAATCAAAGCAGAATCTAAAGATTTGTTCCTTCAATCAATCCTTTGGGGGAAGACCTTCTCAACCATCAACGACGTCACGTTCACTCATTTGTCAATTATTCTCAATTCGACGTCATCGAAACAGAGGAAGTTTGTTGGTGTCTTTCAAGACTTATTTCGTCAAATTCATTCCCAAATTAAGTTGTGGCTAGTAATTTGACAAACAGGTTCTTCCTTTCTTTGCTTCTATTCCTATTTTTGTTTCTTTTCGAGTCAGTGGTAAAGAATAGTTGAAGTTTCCAACTGGACTCAGAATCATTGAGCAGGATCGGATTGACTTTAATTGAGTTTATATTCAAGTTTTTCAGCACTTCCTTTCTAATTCTCAGGAACAGAAATACTTGACCCCACTGATCGATTACTGTTTCTTGAGAAACCGAAAAACGCATGTATTCGCATGTTAACAAGCATTCTTTGATCTACAAAATAAAACCAAACAACAAAAACGGTCATTTATCTCTTCTCCAATTCCACCACAATCACTTATCACCCTGAAGTGATAAACATAAAACGAGAAAAAGACCGGAGAGAGATCTTCTATTTCTTTTGTCGCTTCGTCTTCAATTGGGCCTACCAAGGTCGACTCCGAATCAGAAGTGGATTGATTCAGATGGAGATGGACAAAAAAGGAGAGGAGAAGAGAAACAAACAACAATTTCTCTGCAAATGTTAAAAGTAGGTGGTTGGAAGAGGAAATCAGACACATTCCCGCCAATCAACTACAATCATTGGACATCGTTTCTCGCACTTCTTCTCTTTTTTTGAAAACCCTTCGTTACCCTTTCCTGATGCCAATTCATTGTGTCTTCTGCAATTCTGAATAAAGTCAAGGAAGATCAAAAAATGAAAAAGAGAAATGAATTTAGATGAGGAGTGTAGAGTCGAGGTAGTGATTATATGAATAGCAGGAGAACTAGTTCGTTAGAGTAAACAGTTCCTCAATTCGTTCGCCATAACTACTTTCTCCTATTTTCTTTCCTCTTCTGGAGGTATTCTTCTTCCCCTTCTAATTTCGTTTTCTCAACTCAACACCCAATTATAGTTACTTTTTTTTCTCTCTCTCCATATCCTTTTCCAATTTCACCTGAAGAATGTAAAATCTTCGGCCCTTTCCGATCGGTGTTGCCTATCCTATTTGTTGTTTATCACTTATCACTGTCTTTCTTTCTCTCTTCTCGACGTCTTCAACTTCCCATTCAAGACGATTCGATTAAGCGACGTTCTCTCATCTCTCTTTTTCACGCTCAATCTCATTTCACATCTTACTGTCTTTCATTTATTTTCTAACCTAATTAATTTTCTTTTTACTTCTTTGTTTTCCAACATTATCCAGTCGTTTTTTCAGTGAAGAGGTAAAAAAACAGAACAGGATGACGATATCTTATGACGAGGAGTTCTCCTCGTTGATGCTACGATGGAGAGGATCCATTTGGAAAGCCGTGCTAAAGGATCTCATTGGCTTTTATATCGCCTATTATATCGTCCTCGCATTTCAGGTATGGTTTTTTTCCCACATTGTACTTTTTTTCAAACTTCTTAGATCTGGGATATCTGGAACCAGAAAGCAGTCCAAAGTAAAAATCAAATGTTTTTTTTTCCAAAAGCCGCGCACAATCTCAACGCGCTAAAAGTCGCACTGTTTTCAACTGCCAATTGTAAATCTTGGGGATCTGGGCGTCACTTTGAACTGTTTTCTGGACCCCCAGATATCCAAGATTTGGAAAATTGGGACGTGGCATATGGGCTTTGAAACTTTCCGTTTCCAGTACATAACATACTGAATATTCTTTTTAATTTTTCGTACATATACTGAAAGATTAAAAAGGAAGAATGCTACATTTTTTCAGTGGTATTTGCTCGATGAAAAAGGGAAAGAATATTTTACCGGATGGATTATGTGGTGTGAAATCGGAGCACAATACATTCCACTTTCATTCTTGCTCGGTTTCTTCGTTTCTCTTATTGTTGCCAGATGGTATGTGACTCAAAATCTTTTCTTACTAGAATCATTTCTCATAGGTGGGAGCAATTCAACTGCATTTCGTGGCCTGATAAGATGATGATCATGGTCTCTGCATGTCTTCCCGGCAACGAGAATCTTGTTGTTCGTCAAACAATCGCTCGTTGGAGCAGTCTTCAAGCGGCTATTGCATGGTCTGGAGTTTCAGTGAAAACGCTGAAAAGATTCCCAACCGAAAGACATATGGTTGCATCGAAACTAATGACTGAAGAAGAATACGATCTGTACATGAATACGGAAGCGCCACATGGAAAATGGTTTATTCCAATTCTCTGGATTGTGAACTTGATCAAGAAACAGAAACAGAAGGGAGTCATCGATTCAATTCAGATGGATATGCTTCTTAAACAAGTACTTGGAGGTCTAATCTGAACATTTGAGAATTGAAATTATTTTCAGGTATACAGCTACCGTGACGGGTTCGCCATGCTTTTTGTCTATGATTGGATCAAGATCCCATTGGTGTATACTCAAGTCGTAGCCATTGCCACATACGGATATTTCTTCATTTGTCTCATCGGAAGACAACCAAAACTTGATCAGAGAAGTATGGAAAAAGAGATTACTATTCTTTTTCCAATCTTCACCACTTTCCAAATGCTTTTCTACCTTGGTTGGTTGAAGGTCGGACAGTACCTTATGAATCCATTTGGAGAAGACGATGACGATTTTGGTAATTTGTTGGTCATCCATTAAAATTTTCAAAATGTATTATTGCAGAATTAAACTACGTTCTCGACAGAAACACTGCTATTGCTCATATGATGGCTTCCGAACTCTCCGATCAACTTCCATCGATCGGAGCTCCAATGGTTCCAGCTGTTCCACATACAAGAGCTTCATTCAAGATTCAAGATGTCATTCCTAAATCTCATTTGGCTGGTTTCAAACTTTCAGACGCTGAAATGAAATTGATTAAGCCAGAAGATTTGGAAGAGCACGAAAGACTTTTGGAAGAGACAAAAGTTACAAACAGACAAAGATTGGGAACTCTAGTCAGAGCTATTGAGAAGAAGTAATATTCAATTTGTGTGTTTTCGTAATTAGTTTACAACAATTTCAGAAGCCGTACGAACGCCACCATCAACGAAGACGATGAGGAGTGAAATGTTTTAACGTTTGAAACTTTTTCGTCGAAATCATTTACTCCCCTCTCTTTCTAACCCATCTCAACCTTTTTCTCATGTCTAGATCCACCCGATCCCTTTTTATTGCCAAAGGTCTTATTAGTTTGTTGAATGTAATATCGTTTTTCCCCTCGGACCGTTTCTAATAAACTCTACAAAACGGCAACTAAAAAAGAGTGAACACACCCGTTTCACACCTTTTTTTTCATTTGAAACGTAGATAATATCTGATCAAAGTTGGATGGAAACATAGTATAAATACGATGCCGGAGAAACTAGAAGACATCCGCTAACCATGGTTTCCATTCATTACTTCACTGGAATCTACACTATCTCGGCTCTTGTTGTTGTGAGCAGTCTGATATGTTCCACTTTTATTCTCGCTGAAATCAATGAAATTTCCGAAGAAGTCTCCCATGGGATGAGAGCATTCAATGTGAGATTCGTTGATAGGAAGAGCTGGTTCAGAGTAAATACATCAATAAATTTTCAGCATTACTCTTCGGATGCATGGACTCTGATGGCATCGGAAATCGGACAGTCTTCGATTTTCAACCTCAATTCCAAATCTCGCTCTCCTCGTTCAACGGAGAAGAAGTGCAATTGTAACCAGCCAAGCAATTTTCCAGCAGGACCACCCGGACCCCCAGGAGCTGCTGGAATTGACGGAGAAGATGGAACGCCTGGTTTGGAAGGAAAGAATGGAAATCAAGGGATGTCAATCACCGCACCAAAAGATCCTTATGATACTCCCTCGTGCACGGTGTGCCCACAAGGACCACCAGGACCACCAGGGCCTGATGGAGCTCCTGGACCAGTTGGATCGGACGGAAGCCCAGGAGAGAACGGAGCCGATGGTCAACCTGGAGCTTCAGGAGAAGATGGGGCACAAGGAGGTCAAGGAGCAGCAGGAGAACCAGGAACCGATGGTGAAGTAGGAGCATCTGGAAAGAATGGACAATGAGGAAGTGGACTTCCAGGACCTGTAGGACCATCGGGGCCTGCTGGACCAGCTGGAAAAGATGGAGAGCCAGGAGTAGATGGGTCGAATGGACAACCAGGTTCACAAGGAGAAGCAGGCGCTCCCGGTAAAAATGGGGAGACGGGACCAATCGGACCACCAGGTGGAAATGGAGTAGGCGGAAATCCAGGATCAGATGCTGGATACTGTCCATGTCCAGCAAGAACCTATGAAACCGACCCAATGCCACCAGCTCGGCAGTATGAAGGAGTCTAACTTATTTCAAAATTAATTTTTTGACCTATTTATGAAAATTTCGTCTGTACTGTTCTGATCATAATTATTGGTTCAAAATAAACATCTTTCTCTGAGTGTTGGTCCAGACAGGATATTTTCTGGGAACCTATAAACAATAAAAATCAGCTTTGTAACAAGAATTTTGAAGGGTTCAGTAAATTCAAATTGACGATTGAAAAAATTTGCGATTGAAATAAACAAAAGACTTTACCAGATCAGAGATCAATACATGATCAAAATAAGCAAACAGCCATGAAAATCCTGACTAGAAATCTGACAATGTGCCATGATTCACAAAATTTTATCTTCGAACTCATTGTCTACAACTTGATAGCGAAACTAAACAAACAAACACCCAGTGAAAAAATGACGAATTGCGAAATATTCCACAACTGCTGAATAAAAATGCAGTTTTTTCCAGGAGAGTCAGCAGTTGCGGCGACTGTTCTTCTCAATTATGGACGATATTTATTTTTGGTGAGTTAATTTTTATTTTTTGTCTAGATTCAAGTTTTGAACAGAGAACTTCTCATGCTTACAATACATTTATTAATTTTTTGATTTCAGGAGCAAGCATGGTAGACCGTCCGCTGAGAAGGATAGGATTAGAAACTCAATCGCTGAGCTCTGCCTCTCCCATCTCAAAAAAGAAGGAACCGTCTTAGAATCGATTCATGTGCAATCTGAAAATGATCTGAAATTCAAAGCAGAAGAGCATACCGATATGGCTCCATATATCAATTATTCTCTGAACAAGAAGCGGCGATGGGAAGCAGAAGATGCAATTGGAGTTGAACTTCTGGAAAAAGTTCAGAAGTGGAATGAAGGTTGGAAAGTTCTCCTTCTGGAAAGAGTAAACTTGAGAAGTTGGAACTTCATAAGTTGGAGCTACGCATCCGATCCTGAACGATATCTGGACAGATTCATGATTAAAGATGTTCATGAATTGACGAAGGATGATGCTTATAGCCACAAGGGGATTGATTCAGTATATGGACAGAGGTTTTCTCATTTCTTGGAAGAGAACAGAAAACCAAAAAAGGAGAATGAGGAACAGTCATCTGAACCGTCAGAGCTTCTTGCAGCATACAATTTCCTTCGAGCTCCAAAAAACTATGTTGCACTTCTTCAAAAGGAATACAAAAGCATCAACTATGGATGGGATTGTAAGTTATAAAATTAAACCAGCTTATCTGAAACTCACAAAAAAATTTAGGGCCTCATGTCTGTTACTGGCGTCGTGTTGATCAACAGAAGGACAATCTACTTGAATTGAGATATGGAGAGGTTGAGGATCTTGATGGAAACGATGTCAATGATGTATCCGAGAAAGATCAATCAGATGGAAGTTCGGATCAAAAGAAGAAATCTGAATTCTACAATCTAGAGGATCATTTTGTTGATAAGTTTGTGGTTGTTAGGCGACGAAGACGGAAGAATACGTGTTAATTCTAACTGGTTTTGGTATTTTGATCTCAATAAAATTTTCTGAACAAACAACTCACTCACTTTTGAACTCTGTTCTCAATCATCTTCAAATCGTATGATTGGTATCTTCAGAAGCTTCATGTTACTGGTTGTTCGTGAGACGTGGAAAAAGGAAAACAGTTTTTTTCAGAAAATATAAAAAGTCTAGCGACTAGAAAAATGATTGCTCTTTGAGATGAAGAAATGAAAAGGTCTCACCTAGAGCATACAGGGTGGCGCATAATCACCTGGACTTATGTTCGTACTAGGTAAAAATTTGAGTTTGTACACAGGTGATTCGCGAACAATCCGTTACGGACGCTCCGCGCTCATGCCTGGGTGAACTACGTCCTGGCTTCGGCCCGACCCTCTGCCGTCTTCAAGAGTCCTTGTCGGTGAATGCCTTCTCCTGAGAATACTTCGTGAAATAATCAGACTGCGTGGGAATGTGTCCCCATAATTTAATCATTGAATTCTAGGTTGTTTTCAGAAATGTGTGCCATTCCTCGAGTCATTCAGTCATACCGAATTCTGTGAGAGACAGGAAGTGATGTTTTGATTAGACCCCTTCTCATGATAACATTTTGTCATAAGGGAATCTGTGTTTCTTTAGTTCGTAAGTCCAAAGTTACCCATAAATATTGACCTCTGATAGTGAGTCATTATTTCTAAATTACGAAGTGTAAACAAAAACTTGCGGG
>NC_013488.2:10362048-10476115 GCF_000004555.2 Caenorhabditis briggsae | reverse complement strand
GCTCGCAAACGGACAGGATACGGGGATCAATCCGAATAATAATAAAACGGTTCGCGTGCGGTCCGTATGCGGTTCCTATTTTAACCGCGCGCGAACGCGAAGCGTCCGTAACGGACCCGTTCGCATTTTACCTGTGTACTGGGTCCAAAATTAAAGTGCGAAACTTCAAATAACTCCTCATTAAACTTGCCAAATTCCGGAATAGGGACCAATCGTTCCATGAAATCGAGGGAAACAGAGAAAGAGCATTGCAATTTTAAAATAATTTTACAACTGATAAATTTCTTCCGACGTTTTCCGGTCAAGGGAAGAGGTAAACACAGTACTACAATTGTCCTAACAAAATTTCAAGAACCCACTGTTATCATCGAAACATCCGTCGGAAATACTTACTGTTTTTATAGAGAAACAAAATACAAACTGATGAACTTTTCATAAAATGTGACCCCCTTATCTGACTTCCAGGTTCTGTATAAACAACGGAAGGAAAACAATGAATAAAGCATATTTAAGTTCAGCAGGAAACACAAGAAATAAGAAATATAAAGCCCTAGCTATGATTATATTTTTATTCCATTGTGCTCTTGCCTATTTTGTGTACAGCTTTTGAGAATCTTGGTTTTCTATCACTGTGTTTTTTTTTCTTGAATGCTTCTTGAAATACTGTAAAACCTGCACTAGAAGGACCGGTTTTTCCATAGTTCCAAGGTACCCAAGGAGGGTTCTTCTTTTATAGGGACCCTTCAATTAGAGGGGGCCTTCTATTTTTCCAGCCATTTTCTCCGAAAATTTTCATATAAAAATAAGGAAAATTCTCGTTCAAAAACCATGAAAATCTATCAGTTTCACTGGAACTGAGCAAATATCTGATTGTGAGCAGGAAATAGTGTTTCAACAAATCTCTGTAAAAATATGGCATTTCTGAAAAATTTTCCACTGAAAACAAATGGAAATTTTAAGTTTCGAACGCAACAAGTTGTAACCCTTTTGGAAGGCCCTTCTAATAGAGGGATCCTTCTATCAAAGGAGAACTTCTAATACAGGTTTATCGGTAATATTCCTTCTCAAAGGTCGAAGGTTAGAATGAATAAAAAATTTGAAACATCAAACCATCTCAGTGCCTATTAGGAACACAAATGATGATTTTGGGAACAATGCGCCAAATTGTGAATCGAAATGTTTCTAATTCCGCCCTAATCCTGACAGTGATCTCTGTTCTCTGTCAAAGTTGCAAATTAGAATTAGAAGAATTATAGTCGATTTCAGATCAGTAAGATGATGTTCTGAAAAGTCAGCAAAAGCGGAAAAGCGTAACTCTGCGTATCACTTTCTCATTCTCTACATTCTGACGCAATCTCCGTCTCACTCCGTCACTTAATTAATCCGCCAAAAAAGAGTTACACTATTGCACTATCTTTTCTTTTTCTTTGGAAGGTGACAATTCAAAGTTCCTGAACCAATTTATCATGCGATGATATAAGACTCCATATAAAAGAGGGCTCCGATAGATAGTACAACATCGGCCAACTGGCACTCCTCGTCTTGTTATCTATTCTTCTTTAATTATAACAAATAGGTTATAAATTACATGTGACGTTTCTTTTTTTAGGAAACTTCTCTAGTTTAATTTTCAAAATCTTAGGAAGTTTAACCCTTCATTAGGAACCTTAGAAATCTTGAAATCATTTCACTTTTACATTCTGATCCAGTTTTTAAAAACGAAAAGAGCGAAATCCAACTTTCTAGTCCCATTCAATCCTGATCATAACAGTGCTGACAAACATAACTTCAAGTTTTCATCTTGTTTTTTTGACCGCCCATTTCTCTCAACTTGTACCCAATCAGCCCGAACATCAGACTGGCTGACTGTCAATATAAAAACGATATCTGATGGACGAGAACTAGAAAAAGTAGACAAAAACTTTACATTTACAAGTTCGAAACGCTCCTCCCGAACTATTTGAACATCCTTGCAATTTATTTTGGATGCGAGAAGATCCGTTCTCGTCAATTCCTTCCAGTTTCTTTTTGTCATCATCATTAAAACTTTCTTTTCGTATAAAACACAAGACCTGATGACGTTGATCCTCTGAAGATGCTTTTACTGTTTCAACGACAAAAAATTTGAAGAAGGTAATCAAGAGAAAAGGACAGTCCTTCTACCATGTCTTTCTTCTTCTTACCCATCTTCAGCTGATTACACACTTCAGAAAGAAAGTCGTTCAAAAAGGAAATTTACGAACTAAGATGGTCATTCAGCGTTTGGTTTTCTGGACCTAGACTATTTAGAAAGTATTATTTTTAAAATCAATTCTGTAATAAGGCTACTTTTGGGTTAAATATTTCAAATCAATTTAAAAGCTTTTGTCTAAATTTTTGTGGTCATTTGATACGAAACTTCTAGTCAAGTTGGGCAAAAAAGTACACGTGAGAGCGTCCGACGATCGTCAATCGTCCATGATTTACGATGCAAAATATCCTCTTCCATCGTCTACGTATCCTTTTCCTTTAGACCAGTCCTCTTTCTATCCGCGCCTATCATACCAACCTAATCAGTCGGCGTTTCTTTTTACACGTTCCTTTTGTTTGCATAAATAAAATATTCATTCTTCTTCTTTTTCCCTTTTTCTGTTACCATCATCGTTACCATGAACGTGCCAAAAAGAGAATGGCGGAAAACGATTGATGTATGTGGCGACGTCTTCCGTAGCATTCCCCATTTTTTGCTATTCTCTTATTCTTTTTTTCCTTATTTCCTTTATTTTTCCCCCTCATGAGTGGGATAAGATGAAGAAGTCTATCCATTCGGTCTGAGATTGATTTCCTTTCCCTCCTCCCTTTCTTATTTTTTTAGATGACGTGCCCCGCCTCTCCATCTCGTCATTCTTTTTTCACTGAAACTCTTACTCAGTGGTATCTAAGACATATTCGGTTTCATCCGGCATTTATTCTTGGGGCTCCCTCCTCCACCTTTCTTCCCACCAGATTCTTCTCTCGCCTACGCTTTCTCTCATTCTCACCTTCCATATTTTCCAGGTTTCTTTCTTCTTCATCTTTCGAAGTTTTTCACAAAAATGTCCCGTATCGAGAACGAGAGTGGATTTTTGTCTTCTGATGCCGCCAGTGTTGGATCTGAGGATGACTTGAAGGTGGACTTGAAGTCTGATGTCAAGAAGACAAACGGAGTGAATCCCAAGGAAGATCATCTGAAGTCAATGCGCAATGCTTATGAGAGCATTATTCAACATGTCGGTGAGTTCTCTACATGACTTTTATGAAAAATTTCTGAAATTTTTGATTTCGGAAAAGATTAGTCGATCATTGATACAAAAAATCTGATTATCAGTACGACGTAGTTTCTAGTTTCTAATTCCAGCTCAATTTTTAGAACAATTTTTTAAGATCATTAGTACAACTGATAACTCTTTAAATTCCCGCAAGTTTTTGTTTACACTTCGTAATTTAGAAATAATGACTCACTATCAGAGGTCAATATTTATGGGTAACTTTTGACTTACGAACTAAAGAAACACAGATTCCCTTATGACAAAATGTTATCATGAGAAGGGGTCTAATCAAAACATCACTTCCTGTCTCTCACAGAATTCGGTATGACTGAATGACTCGAGGAATGGCACACATTTCTGAAAACAACCTAGAATTCAATGATTAAATTATGGGGACACATTCCCACGCAGTCTGATTATTTCACGAATTCTTTTCAGGAGAAGACATTCACCGACAAGGACTCTTGAAGACTCCAGAGCGTGCTGCCAAAGCCATGATGGCGTTCACCAAGGGATACGACGACCAACTCGATGGTGAGTTGACACATCACCTGGATCATCTGGAGGAGTTAATCAGTTTCTATTTCCAGAACTTCTCAATGAGGCTGTCTTCGATGAGGATCACGATGAGATGGTTATTGTGAAAGACATTGAAATGTTCTCTCTTTGCGAACATCATCTGGTTCCATTCATGGGAAAGGTTCACATTGGATACATTCCAAATAAAAAAGTTCTTGGACTCTCAAAACTCGCTAGAATCGTTGAAATGTTCAGCAGACGACTTCAAGGTGTAACTGAATATTTTATTCAAGTTTTAAAAATTAAATTTCCAGTACAAGAACGTTTGACCAAACAAATTGCCACTGCCATGGTTCAAGCAGTTCAACCATCCGGAGTAGCTGTCGTTATTGAGGCTTCCCATATGTGTATGGTGATGCGTGGAGTCCAAAAGATCAATGCATCGACCACGACTTCTTGCATGTTGGGAGTGTTCCGTGATGATCCAAAGACCCGTGAGGAGTTCCTCAACCTCATCAACAAGCGATAAACGCCTTTTCATTTTTCGTCAATACTAACTTTTCATGTCAAAACTACTAACTACTGCTTCTGCTTTGTCTCACTACTAAAACCATAAACCATGTTTTTTCATTCGGCTACCGCATTATTGTCGTTTGTACATGCAATAAATTACTTAAATTACAACCAGGATTCAAAGAGCAAACAAAGTGACAAAATATGATATAAAGCTCGCCCGGATAGGGTAGCACAATTAGCAATTAGAGGGGGGAATGGAGGACCAGTTTAGGGAGGGAAATGGTACAGAAGAAGCGTGAAATGAAACAACACCGTAATCAAGCAATATCACAATCCTATTAAAAAGGCACCATGAAGAACTAAAAAAAAGAATAATTACAAAATCAACACCTAGTCAAACATTATATCGTTGAGAGACTCCAACTCCAAATTCCGACAACTTTCCATATTTTTCACATTTTGCTGGTAATACATGTAGTCTTGAGTGACATATCTGAAAGTGAAACAATGAGATGGGTTTAAAAAACAGTTTCAGAACATACCCGTATTTTAGAGTGTCATGTGGTCGAATACCCATTCCAGTTACATGTTCTCGTAAGTTGGCTTTGAAGTTTTCATGTACCTGACGGAATAGAGACTCAATCTGGTCTCGCGGCATAATTCCCGTCAAGCCATTGTGAAATTTCAGCATGTGACGACAAATCTGTTGAAATTCGGGAGACGGAATATTCCCCTTCACATCCCACATTCCTAGGCAATTTGTCGTATAATGAGCAATCACACTGATCAGTTTTATTGCAATCTCGTTGACATGATCTCGATATTCACTCTCCACTCCTTTAAAATAACGAAGAAGACTCTTTCTGTCATCCGGAAGAACTCTATCCATTTCATCATGAACCATAGGGATGAAACGGCAAACTAATTCGAGCGAACGACCGGCGAGAGCTGAAACCGATCACTTTGAGCAACTTAGGTTTACAAAAATAGTACCTAGATTTCGAACGGAAATCGTCTTCAAGCCAACGAGTTGAAGAGCGCCAGCGCCCAATATCAACTGACAACAACGACTGTTGAAAGTTTTGAGTAACTCTATAACTCTTGAATTCCAATCTTGCGCAAATGTAGGCATCTTAGATATTGCTTCACAGTAATCAGCGAGAATTTGAATCATTGTAATAGATGATCTAAAAATACGAATTGTACGAAAAATGAAACTATTATTAAAAAACTAACCCAACAACAACAAAACTTTCTTCATCAACAATGATTCCAGTTTGGTTTGAAACAGAGGTTCCCGAATCGATTGTTGCGCTGCTTCCAGTTCTTTTGAATGGCTTTTTCGTTGGCCCGTCATCGATCCGTTTCGAACTTCTCAACATTCCAGTTTCGATAGCTTGATCTACCATGTTTTGATCGATAATAGACACATCCGTAGCTTTCCACAGCTCCGTATCGAGCATGTTTCCGATACGCATCTTACGTGCCGCATGGAATTTCTCAATGTAATCCATCGACAGTTTGTTGATGGCTCTTCCGAGACCACCCGCTTTCTGATTCTGGGTGGAATACCACCCTTCCTCTTCGCATTGCGATTGATATTCTTTGACGATTGCAATACATTCAGAAAGTTGAGTTGGTGTTGTTGCCTCGGTTACTGAAGCATTCTTAGCTCGTGCTATCAGAAGACGTGATATTCTTTGTTGTGCACATTGATGCCCGAATTCTGCTATCAGAGGAAGAACTCGTTTCAGGAAAGCCTCAGATCTGACTTCAATGGATAGAAGTGTTGTGGCAGTTGCATTAGAATTCACTGCTGATCCAGAAACAAAACCTCCAGAACTGGTAGACTTCGAAAAGGATCCCGTTTCATCGTCAGAATCAGATTCATTGAGCTTTGCTTCTTCCAATCGTTCAATAATAATATCTTCGGATCCATGACGATTTGAGGGGTGCGCTCGTTGTGCAGTTTCCAGTAAAATATCTTGTAGTGCTTCAAGTCGTTTACAGAAAAAGTACTCTTCGTCCATCACAGCTCGAACAGTTTTTAGAAAATCTGCATGCTTCATTCTTCGAACAGGCTCTCCTAGTTGGGTGAGACTTGGATCGAAATCGCTTAAATCAACTCCACTATTCAGAATTTGACTCTTGATGACGTGTCTCATTACACTTTTCACACCTTCTATAATCTCCTCTCGCAAAACCGAAATGAAGGTATATTTTCGCATTCTCATCAAACCGAGAAGTACGGCTGAGAGCTCTCCTTCTGCCTGAATTAGTGTTCCTGCTTCTGGCTTCACTCCAAATTCTTTCTGAATTAAAGAAGTAAAATCTTCGTTCATCATTCTTCCGATGACACTATACAGCTCTCTGAGTTGAGATGAAAGATGTCGGAAGCACGTCACTCCGTTCAGTTCTTTTGAAAGAACATCCAAACTCGTTTCGATGCATTCGATTGCTTTCGGATAATCCCCTTGTGACAACATCATCTGGACTGTGGATTGTGCTTCTCGCAGGCATGCAATATCGTTTAACTTGGCCAATAAATGCTTTTTCTGTTCGTATTTTTGGTGAACTTCAATGATTTTCTTTGTTTGGTCGCATACTAGTTCATCGACATGTTTCAAGTTCTTCCTTACAACCATCACACATTGCAACGCATTCGCTAGTTGTTCCTGGAGGCCACTGTACGATCGAACCACTTGCCAGAAGTCATCAGTTTTGGCAACAAGTTTTCCAGCTAGTCTTCCGTCAACAACATCATGCATCATTTCGAGACGGTTTTGAAGTGCTTCGTAGTCACGAAACTCGCCTGGTTTCTGGAAAATCAGATGATAATTGACTGTAAATACAAGGAAGTACCGTACTTTGTTTATGGCAACTTCCAACGGTGTCGCAGGTATCACATTTTTACCGGATAATGTCTGCTTCAACGCGTCCAGATTTTCATTGGCAGGAACTGTGAAAACAGCTGAGAATGTTGAACTGTCTCCAAGTGTGAATCGTGGATCGATGAAGACCTGAAAAATAGTTCTTCAATTCTTTTGCACTTCTATCTCCCTCATTTTCCATCTCAATGATCATTTGGCTCTCCCGGCCGTTCCATGAGCTTTGAGTCTCCTTTTCACGGGGATGGAAAAAGAAAGAAAAGGAGAAGACAGCTGTTTCTCCTCCACCCTCACTTGATGCGAAAACGAAAAAGATGACAAACATCAAAGAAACTAGCTGATAATAGCGAAAGAACAGCTGACCGAACACAGAGGATGGATACGTCTAGGCTCATATTTCGTAATTTTGAATGGATTGTGAAGTTAATCGTTATTGACGAGGAACTCTAGGAGGTGGATGCAAGTGATCGGCAAAACTTGAAATATAGGATTTAAAAGATTATTACAAAATTGAGTTTCGCTATCATTGATAGCCTATTAAAAACAGAGATAACTGGAAACTCTACTGGATTACAAAGAATTGCCTTCAGAAGTTGCTCAATAGCAAAAGGCAAGGGATGCCCGTGAGGTTGACTGACTGAAAACGTAGCACATCAAAAGTTAATTTCCAGAGCAAATGGAATTGTCTCCTGTTCTCAGATTTTCAGCTTCTACAGTGAAAACATATCAAAACTCCCTAACCCAGTATTTTCATCTGATTCTTCTTGATCTTCCGATCTTCCTCCCACATCTTGTTAACACTCCCGTTGGTCAGCCAGATGTGTCCACTTGTGCCAACAAGACGTCGTCAATTTGTCACTCAGTACCTACACCTGATCACAACGAGATAAAAACACGAAACATCCCGATCAACGAGTGATTTAGATACCCTCCAGCTCCGTTTCTCTTCATCCTCTGAGTCTCGTCATTCCGGCTGTTCGCCCGGTCCGTCGTAAAGCGATAGCAAAAAGAAAAAGTATCACAGAAACAACTGCGACTCTTCAGCTCAGTTCTAAACACTTTGCTAAAGTAATTTGAAGTCTCGAGAACCTGTTTTCAATATCTAATTACTGAATGTGAGAAACTAATTATCGAAATTCTTCGAGAATTCTATTCTTATTATTTGACTAAAACTTTTCAATTATGCGAGAAGAAGGTGGAGGAATACCAGACAAACCAATATTTTCAAAACACCTTCACTTTCTGAACGCCTACTAGGAAACGAATATTCACTGTCATCATGATTATGGCAATTGGACAAACGATCTATGAAGATGAGAAAGCACATCAAGAAGAGCAACGGAGACGAAGGAGATTGATACGGTAAGTCGAGCTTATTTTGTTTTGTAGGCCCGGGAGGGCTCATTTTCGGTTTCTATTACTGGGTCTTACCGTTGGTAAATCTTCAGCATCTTGTCGTTCATTTCCAGACTCTGTGCCTTCAGTATGACTCAGTCGCAATGCTCTTTTCACTGCTTGATATCTTTTGTAAGACTGTAAAAAATCCAATATTAAAACTGAAATTCTTACAATTCCCTCACCTCCCCAGCAGCCTGACAATAACTATCGAAAGATGCATCAGCCATTTTCGCTAGTCGTTTTGATGTTGGTACTGGTTGTGTTGGTACAAAAGTATCTCCCCAGTGACGAGTGAAGAATGTTGATAGGTCATTCCGGGAACGTGATGGATCGGCAAGCACTGCGGACAAATTTTGTGTGAAACTGTAAAAAACGTGGAATGAGATACTTTAAACACCATGCTTGCCCTTTGAGCTCAATTATCTCGGTTCCTATGAAAAATATCTGAAAATAGTCAACTACCAAAATTTTTTTCATAATATCCCCAACATTTTATCAGTTGACACATTTTTGATATATCTTATAGAAATTAGGATAATATAGCTCGAAGTGCAAGTATAGGGTGGCCTCCCGATATTTTGTTTGTATTTTAATGGAATTACAGAACTAGATACTGTAGACTCACTTAAACCGGACGAAACTTTCATACCTTTGAGACGAAATTTTCGATTAGAACCTAATGTTTACGTTGAATCTATGTGACGAGAAATACCCTTCATTTCCATCCCCCATTTCGAGTGTCGTCAAATCCCGTTCGCTTCACATGTTCTATTTCCCCCCACATCTTCAAAGTGGTTGACTGTGTTGCCTACCATAAATTTCTGTGTGGTTGATATCAAATCCAAACCAAAGGTCATCCGAATCTTTCTTTCCCCACCGTTTTTTTAACTGAAGATTGTCCACCGGTCCGTCCCCATCACAATAATTTCTCATTTTCTACAATCACTGATAACGATAGAGACAGATACTTCGATGCGGCAGAAGAAGAAGAGAAGAGGAGACGTTGATAAACTACTGCCACTGGTCAGATTGAAATTACTGTTTTTGGGAGTTATCAGAAAAAGATAGACTGGGTTGCGGAGGGGAAAGGAAAAAATAGGTTACACTTGATTCAGCCATTTTTTGAAATTCAATCAAGTGACCTAATAGAGTGGAACCACAAAACAAGAACATAATGGGTAATTTTAAAAGAAAGTCTTGAAACACTGGAGTTTGATATTTGGAAAAGACCCTTTATCATTGAAGAGGAACAGAAAGATGATTGAAAACCTATAAAGATATCAAACTGATAAAAGTGACACTGAAAGATTGCATCTTTCATCTGTAACTCTTAACTAACAGTTTGCATTACAGAACTAGGTTTCCGAAATGATCGAATCCTAAAGTAATTCGTGATCACAAGGCATAACTTTTAATTACAGTAATGAATGAGGTCTGAAGAAAACTTTCGCTACGTTTACTTCATGAGTCCCTCATTCCGATCGATTCGATGAAGTCATTATGACGTGGCAGTTCCAGGCACCTCATGTTTGATTGCAAAAAATTAGGGATAGAAGAAGAATTTTTAAGTACCTAATTCGTTGTTATGGTCTGGAGTACAGTTACGTAAGATGACTCAGTTCCGTGTATTGGAATATCCAGAATACAAACTTCGACGATGGCTCCACTTTCTAAAACAATGAAGACCTTCCCGATCTTTACCAACAAACCCTATATTTTATCTCATTTTTCCAAAATTCAGGTACATTCTTCGATAAAGTAACGTCAATTTTTGTTGATATCAGGTCTACTTTTTTCGCAATTTCATTTTCTTCCGTCTGTTGAAAATCAGGTTTTCGTTCCCCAATCAGGTGTACCGGTCAAATCACTGTTATATTTTTGGAGAACTTTTTCGACATTTTCTAATTCTGCTTTATGTTTCAAAGTTCTCCTGAAACAACATTAGGAATGTTTCTTTGGTTTAACAGCTATTTGACCGTCAGGAAAAAAATCAGATATCGTCTGATTAGGAGAAGAGGAAACCGACGATGAAGGTGGAGAAGAAGGCGTGACCATCATCTAACTTTGACCCTCCTACTCCTTCTTTTTCATCGTTTTCCCATCCTTCTCGACGCTCTCAAAACCAATAATTCGAATTACTATTTTGACCGTCATTCTCTACCGTTTTCCGTCTCTTCTTAAGTCAACCCAATCAGTTGAGAGGAAGAGTTAACTGTCCTCATTTAGCTGGAACTATCCACTCTGTTCTAGACGTACTTTTCTAATAAACACTTTAAAGATCCTTAATTAGACATATGTTTTCACTCCCGACACAAATATTTTTCTAAAGCATTTTGAAAACATTTTTACCAGTACCAGTAGTAGTTTACCAGTAGTAGTGTGTTTTCAGAATGGGAGCAAAGGTAAAAGACCAGACATCCGTCGAGATGCACGATGTCAATGAGCCACGACATGCTCATCCAGAAGATGACAAGCCGTCGTCATGGAAAGATGCGTTGTTCGGAAGACGTGCAAGGAAGTACGCATTCATCTTTATCGTCGCTTTCTTGGCTGTTCTTACTGTTAAAGACGTCTTCGACCTGGTAAGTAATTACCTCTCATTATCACATTAGGATCCCCTCTCTGTTCTGTTTTTTTTTTCAATCGCAAACTTTAGTTTTCACTTTCAATTACAGTTCGAGGAATACTTTGAGTATCCAAAGGAATCAGACATCAACATTGTGTTCAACGAGTCTATGACCATGCCAAATGTCACTTTCTGCATGTCTCGAGCGCAAGCTTGGTCTCATTTCAAACTGAATCTCAGTGCTCCAGCTGACGAGTGGGACGCCGTTGTTGATGAAAGTCTTGCCAATATGACTGACCATGATGCCTTCATGAAGCAACCATGGGACTATCGACTTGTAATGGAAGCATACGATATGATAGCAACATACAGCAGTTTGGAGAGAGAAACCACTGCTCATGGATCAGCTCGTTCGATTCATGTGTTCAAGAACTCTCCGAGACTCGCAGCAAAGAGAAAGACATTCAAGAAATGGAGAGATATTCTTGACTCCCGTCGTATCACTTTCGATGAATTCACACAGAAAACTGGTATTGAAGTTCTCCGTCGTTCCATGCAAAGATTCAGAAGAAGAACATTCGATGACGACGATACTGTCATCAAGACGAAGCTCAGAATCTCATGGATTTCACAGATGCAAATTTGCTACCAACCAGAATTTGACAAAGATAACTTCAAAACCATCGATGATCAAGGAGTATTCTTTGACATGTTGCTATCCCACAATGCAGAGAACACAGAAGGACAAAAGATCGACTGCATGTCTGTTGATTTCCACGGAAGACCATCTTCATTGAACAGATTCATGGAAGGAAAGGGACGGTCTAGAGATGGATTCATTGATGAGGTAATGAACCCAAAATTTAATCCATTTTAAAATCTTTAATTTCAGCTCTGTTTGGGACAACGTCACGAAGTTACCGCTCATGTGACTGCACTCTATCAGATGTTAGAGAACGACGAGGAAGGAACAAGATGTCGTGATGTCGAAGATGGAGAGGATAGTGAATTCAATTGCCGATCCAGATGCCGTATGGAGATGATTCGAGACGCATGCCACTGTACACCACTTTCATTGAGTTACTTGGCCAAGAAAGAGGATATGGAGATCTTCCCTCTCTGTGACTACACACAATGCACAGTCGAGTATGTTTGACGACTTTCAGGCATATTCCACAAATATAATCATTTCAGTGTTCAAAAAGGCAACTATTCCGACACAGAATGCGCTAACAAGTGCTTCCCCGATTGCCGTCAAATCAGATTCGAAGTTGATCACTCTGTGAAGGGACGTATGCTTCGTCCAGACTTGACACTTGTCGAGCTTTCATGGGGACCATTCGAGTATTTGACTATGGAACAACAATGGAAATACACTCCAACCACTTTCATTGCCGCTCTGGGAGGATCCATTGGAATGTGGCTAGGACTTTCGATTCTTTCTCTTATTCAGGTATAAAAAAATTGAATGCCGAACTAATTCTCGAGTTTCAGCTAGTCACATACTCCTACACATATTTCACTAAGAAGATTGTGAACGAAAAGATCCTCAAAAAGGGAAATACGTTCGACAGAAGGGTGAGTTAGTGAGAGATTTTAGAGAATCAAAACACAGTGTTTGAGAAATATTTTTAGGATTTAAATTATAAATAAAAGTTCTCTGTAAGTTGAACATTTGCCTTCTATCTATTTTTTCTCAATCACAAAAAAATTTCAAAAACCGCATTCACTGTTTTGAATTCACTGGGGCATGATATCAAATTATTTTAAAACACAAATCACATATTTCACTTCACTATATGCACAGGATGGAGAAGATGAGGATGGTGACTTCACAATCGACAACGGAACCGAGAGAAAGAAGATGTCACTGGCGGAAAATCCATTCGCCGAGTTCTTCCCTGGAGGATCTCCCGAACAGCCCAAGAAGGGTGGATCTAAGCCAAACTCACGTCAAGCATCGCTCGATAAGGCAAGCGCACCCACATGAGCCACTTGTTCATTTCTATCCTATTTTCTACTTGCAAATTTTAAAACTGTGATACTTTTCAGGAAGGTGGAAACTCCCAAGGATACAGTGCAAATCCCAAAGGCACCCGATCCTAATCAGCAGTCTCGTTAGATTCAAACCCATCCCAGTTACCGGTTATCTACTTCATAATATTAGTTGCTCTTCTTCTCAGGTTGTTAATCATTTTCTCCCCCATCCCTCTCACTTTGTTTTCTGTTTTCCATTCCCCCATTAATAATCGAAACCTGTGATCACAATAGCTTTCTACTTAAATACCCATCCCCATTCGAAACGAAATAAAACGAAATTTACCTATGAAGTGTGAATTTTTTTTTTTCAATCGTCGGAGTATCTCGGTCGCTTGTCAATCGGATACTTCGCAAACTCGCTGCTTCTTCGTTATCCTCTGTGAAACAAGATGTTGAACGCGAGTAAGGAACTGATTGTGAAGTATGGCATCGTCGAATATGAGCTTCGAAATCAACATCACATACACCTTCTAATGGCAGTTTCTGACATACTCCGTGTTCTCCGTACCTGTAATTACAAAATAGAAATGAGGAATTCATTTGATCCGGAAAATAACTGACCTGCAGAGAAAGCTCCCACCCTCTTGTGTTGTATGATCTTGCCGAATATGACGTGCTAATTCTGATGATGATAGAAATTCAATTGTAGGTTCACAATAGTCACAGATTCTCGGGTATCCGTTCTCCAATTGGGTTTTCAGTGATGCACGTGACGAACTGGCAGATATGAGACCCACTGTTCGCTCTTCCATCGCTTTCATCTATGAATCATCTCTGAAAGCCAATACACATTTTTATTGAAATGCACCATAAGCGACAGCACGGCTATATGTAGATTTTGACATAATATGGAAATATTGAAAACTGTGATTAACAGTTTTTCTAGGCTAAATCGATATTGAAAAAATAAACGAAGAACACATTCAGAATCTTTATTATCGGCACCGAAAAAAGAGATGGAGAGAATTGAAATGGTACTTGAGCAGCACTTGGTGCGAAATAATGGAGCGAATAGAATGAGAAAGGTTCAGAGACGACGGCTAAAATTTTCACACACATTCGCAACTAGAACTGCTAAAAGGGAAAGAAAGAATAGAACTTTTTAAAACGGAAACGGGAATTCTATCAATACCTGTGGGAGTGTTTTATATCTATTCCCTACTGTAACTCGCTACGGTTTTAACGGTAAACAGCACCAAAATTTGATTGTCATGAAGTGAAAGAAAAATAAAGAAAAATTGAATTGAATCTTGAAGAAAAAAAAACCGAGGGAAACGGAAACTGAAGAGATTAACGGTGATGATAGAACTGATGATAATACAAGTATTTCAATAAGAACAAGAATGAATGAATGTGAAGGAAAGCCGAGAGAGGCATTGTTACTTGCGACTTCTGATGAATCTGTAGACAAGATATCCTGATAGGGTTAGAGCACCAAGTCCGATTGAGACGTACAGTGCCTCCGTGATCCACGAGTTACTGAAAATTGGAGTTTTTTTTTTGTTTTTAGGGGTGCTGTGCCGCTTCCCAGCGATGTAGAAAAAAATTCGGAAATATTTCGGTCTGAATTTTATTTCGAAAATAGTCTCAATTTTTGGAATTTTCGGATCCCGTCTCGAACATACCTTCCGCTACAGGGCGAAACTGAAGTAACCTGACGCCCAATGTTCTAGATAAGTGCGGTGAGATTGTTAGCCCCGAATTAAAACCTACTTTCTTGGGTCCAGAATACTGAGTGGTTTACGTGGAGTTCTCGGAACATCGTCAATTATGGAATGAGTAGACGGGGCATATGATGTCACACTTTGAGCATCTTCTTCGTCGTAAACTTTTCCACGAATTCTGAAAAGATAGCCTTGTTCGAAACAAATTTCAATTTTAGCTTTCTGCTAACCTTTCTATAACTGCTGAGATTCCATGAGAAGTCAAACGACCTTTTGATTCGGAATTCGTCATTGATTTGGGCGTGTCTGTGTTTCTGACTCCGTTCGTTTGTGGTGTTACTTGAGGAGAAAGAATTGCAGAAGCCGTTGGGGTTTGTGTGCGATCTTCTTGAAGATATAAGTATTCACGATCAATCAGCATCTTTGCAACATGTCCAGTTTCAACGCTTCTGAATACATCGACAGCTTCATCGTGTGTTTTGGAAGTCATGTCGATTCCATCAAACTAAAAAAGTGCATTTTTCTTTAGATGATCGTTTGATTCACAACAAACCGATAAGATTTTGTCACCTGTCCGAACGACCCCGTAAGACTTGGATTCAGAATTCACGGACGAAACGTAAATTCCAATGTCGCCAGGGAAATGCGGGTTATCAGTCCCCCCGACAATGTTGAAACCAAATCCTGAAATATCTTTTTCCGATGTCTACTGTGGTAGCGATTTAAAGTCACAAAGCGACTTACCGTGATTTGTCTTCTGTATCTCTACCATTTTCAATGCCTCTTCTGGAATGCTATCATGGTTTCTGCTAGTTGTTGTGGTGTCGTCGAACGTCATGTCGTCAGTGACTTCTGCAGCAAATGATATATCGAACGTATGCTCAGCGTCAGCATGAAATGGAGAAGAAACGAGAGTGGCTCCATCTGAAGATTCAAACCAACTCTCGAGTCTCTCTGAAGAAAAAACTCACGTTCAAAGACAGGTTCTGAGTCTGCGTTTAATACGACGTCTTCCTGAGGAGGCGACACCATCATACTGAATCAATTTCTTTCTAAAAATTGCAGTGAATGCACAACAGTATCATGAAGAAATTGACAACTTCCGGATAATACAAACGAAAAACGAAGCTTTTAAATAGTTCATTACATCTTAGTGTTTTAGTAAATTAGAAACGGAATTAAAAACATGGAAAAATTCTTGATTTTTCTGCCTCAAAAATCGAATAAATCGGTTTAAAACTGAGGAAGTGACTCCGTAGCGATTGAGAGATAAAAGTGGGAAAATATGTGTGGAATGTTGTTTATACCAATCACTGTTGCTTATTCAACCTGGTGTCCATTAATTTGTATATACTTTCTTTCACAAACTGTTTATTGTGCGGAACGTATGTATATGTTTCCTGAAAATTAATTATTTACAAAATTTAAAAAAAAAAGACCGTACGCTGTCAAGAACAAGCATTGAGAGATCTTTCAGATCGTCGATGAACTCAAACAGGTTAGAAATATCATATGTGATGGTTGGTTTTGTTGGTGTTTTCTTTTTCAGATATTCCTCGTAGACTTTGCAGATTCCTGAAAAACATCACATTGCGAGTTGAATTTTTCAAAAAGTGCTCACCATCAAGGCAATCATTTGTTGATTCGTAGTCCGACCAGGATCGCGATTCGATGTTATCTGTTGGCTGAAGGAGAAGAATCGTATGGCTCATTGTTCTGAATAAAAACAATAAATCAGGTTAGATTCAAATATATTTAGAGCTGTGAAGATGTAAATTTAATTCAAAAAAAAAAACCGAAAACCAAGAATAGCGTCAAGCGATCGAGAAGTGCGTCATATGGATCCCTTTGCGCGTTTCCCCCAGCCGGGCAAATTTTTTAGCACCGCTTTTCCTGTTGTTTCAGCTGTCGAAAAAACATATTACTAACTGAGAAATTTTTTTGTTCGTCTATTTTTTAAAATATGCGGTCCGCACGCTCTTCCACAGAACAATTCCGAACTGCAAATTAATTTTTGATCTACAGAAAAAAGTTTGGCGCGATCACAATTGCAGGTCTAAAACCATAACTTCAGAATTTTTTATCTGATTTTGTGGAGTTCCAAGATGATTCAAATGATTTATAATCAAGAAACAACGCAAAAATGCTATTTTGTGCAATTTCATGAGGTTTTTGAATTATAAAAAAAGTTTTATCAGACAAAATAAAAATTCATCCATAGAAAATGTAGAAAAAACAATTGCGGTTTTTTTTGAGCTATAGAACTCCTGGAAATGTCAAAAACTGAAACAGGAGATAGATTTTTTCTGTAAAAAACTTTCAAAACGACCATTTTTGACATTTTTTTCTTCCGGAAAGCGACCATACATGAATCTATAACCACTAATTAATTTTTTAAGAATCATTTGAATCATCTTGGAACTCCACAAAATCAGATAAAAAATTCTGAAATTATGGTTTTAGACCTGCAATTGTGATCGCGCCAAACTTTTTTTCTGTAGATCAAAAATTAATTTGCAGTTCGGAATTGTTCTGTGGGAGAGCGTGGTCCGCTAAAAAACTTTAGCTTAAGTATTTTCAACAGCAACCACTTCTGATTTGAAAGAAAGGATATTTAATTTCAAAATTTCGTATTTTTTTCTGAGAGTAACCGTATGCGAATTTAAAGGAATATCATTGATTGTTCGATGGTATTCCAACGAAGTTAGAGATTTGAACATGTGCCTTTGAAAATCATACAGTTTTTTTTTATATCGAGAAAAATCGGAAATTTCAATGCTTCAAAACCGTTTCTTGCGCTTTTACCTCTTTAATTTTTGCATGTATCAAACCTAATCGTTCTGTAAATTAAATTTTTCTTTATATTCAGGTCGTTCAGTATTTTCCATTCGCCAAAATCCCGAGCGCGACAGACCTACGCCTTCAGAAATTCATCGAGCAGGCGCGCGTGCTCGATGAATTTCTACTTTTCCAAATAGCGATCGGGGTGTTGGCGAATGGGTGTTTTATCTTTATAAAATCTTATTTTTCTTCATAATGTTCTGAAAATTTTTATACCGTATTTCAGGTAATTCCGCCATGTCAGGCTTATCTCAAGCCGGTCGCCAAGTAGCGCGTATTGCTGTCCGTCAAGTCTCCTCGCACTCTCAGTAAGTTTTTGTTCGAATCTTTCGAAATGTATCTCAGCTCGTCTGAAAACAAGACAACAAAAATCACTGTTTTATTACTCTCGTCCGAAATCAATGCACGTTGCGGCCGAAAATTTACTCAAAATCGCATCGTCGGTCGCAAAGCGAAAAAACAAATTGATTCATGCGCCTTTAAATACCGTACCTTGGACGTTTTTTATTTTGGGCCCTATTTGGCTGTTTTTTTTTCTATTTTATAAGAAAAATAAATTAAAGATTGATAAGAATTACACAAAATTAGACAGAAACAAGCGAAAAAATGAAAGAATTTTGAGAAAATTCGATAAATGTTGAGGTACTGTATTAAAGGCGCGTGCAATAGTTTGAAAAATACGGTAAGGTTCTCTCTGTGGTAGCTAAGCTCCGCCCACCGTTGTTTTTTCGGTCGCAACGTGCATTGATTTCGGACAAGAGTAATACATAAAAACTAAATATGTCAAACATGTTTCCGGGTATTTTTTACTGATTTCATTGTTCTGTGAATCTAATTATCCTAGAAAAAATTTGTATCATTCTTTCAGCGATTCTCAAGCCGTCTGGAAAGAGATCAACAGACTTGGAAGCGAAGGAAAATGGGATAATGTGAACAACATGCCAAAAATGTTCTTGTTTGGAAACGCCAAGCAAGAGGCTACCTCGGCTTATCGTGCTATCGTGAGTATCCTACCAGTTCTATTTTCTAGAAAGTAGTTTTTTTCAGAACAAGGACCCCGACTTTTTCCGTCAATCACCATATGGCCAATACCTCAAAATCGTATGGCGATTGGCACTTCTTTTCGGAATCATCAAAGCCGGAACTGTCGTTTACGATTTTGCTATTCCAGAAGAGCAGCGACTCAAATACAAGTACCGTAATCACGGTCATCATGGACACGACGAGGCTCACCACTAAATGTTGTACCTACCGAACGCCTTCTTTCGGTTTAGGAAGAAATCACTAAATTTTAGTGTAATTTTAACCATTTTCAATAAAATTTTTTTCGTATAAAATTTTGTTCTTGTATCCTGTTTATTTTCTTCTCATTCCTGACAAAAAACGCAATAATCCAAATTAGGCGGCCACCCGGACGTAAGCGTCGTCGGTCAATTAGACCATCCTCGTCATTGCATTTGTGGAGTCAGCAGTTTTTTCAGGTTATCAAGATTCTTGGTACATTTTAAGTTATTGATTCTCTCTTTCTGATAACTCCTCCTCGTTTCCACACACTACTCCTGTTATCAGTTAATGGTTAATGTGTGATGTGCCATTTCCACTTCAATAGAGAAACTTAAGTTTTTCAGGTTTACTATTTTGAGAAACACAACTTTCCGAATCCCGTTTTTTTTGCCCAGTCTCCATGTGAACATAGGAACATAATTGAGTAATCGTATCTACGCAACAGGGGGCACTTTTCACGCTGAACTTTTTAAGTAAATTGTTTCACATAGCTTTTTTCCGTGACATTTCAAAGAAATAAAAGCCAATGATAAAATGAGAAACGTGGATCCACAGTATTCGCATGATGCGAATAATAGTGAATTTATTCCCCTCAAAGGATAGAGTGAAAGTAGTCGAATCCGTATTAAATACAAAAAAATAGCAACTTAAATCGGGATATACTAAAAACAAGGCCTCTAAAAGTAAAATCAGCCATTAAAAATTATTTTCAGCTTCTAAAATGTAGGCTTAGCCTTTAAAAAGCAGGCTTACGGTTAAAAAGCAGGCTTACCAATAATCGAAGGGCCCTCGTAATAGAAAGGCCCTCTGTGAAAAATGACCCCTCTTCAAAATGTGTTTTGAAATCAAAAAATTCCGTAATTTTTCAATGGAAAATATTCCAGGAATTCCACAAATCAATAGAAATTTGTTGAAATTCTATTTTTCGATGCAAATCTTGCTAAATTTTGGTTGAAATTGGCAGATTTTCATGAATTTTGAACGAAACTTCGTCGATTTTTTTGATGCAAAGTTTCGGAAAAAAAACTAGCCAGAAAAATAGAAGGGCCCCCCGGAGGTACCTTGGAACAATAGAAGGGCCGGTTCTTCTAGTACCGGTTTTACGGAAATAAAAGTAGGCTCAGTCCTTAAAAAGTAAGCTTAGAACCCTGAATTAATGTATGCGTAAAAACAAAGCTATCTGAAAGTCAAATCAGAAGTTACTTCAGTTGTTAAAAACATAACACCATATAAGTTTTTTGAAACTCAATCAATTTCGCGTCTTCTAATCTTCACAGACGTGACGATGACTACGGAAGAAAAAACAATTTTTCCGTCAGACTTTTTTAAAAGATTGGCTTTGTGATGAAAAATGTTTGGTGTAGATCCAAATGTATACGAAAAAAAATTTGGAGCGTTTTGAACACTTGCTCTTGAGATGTGCTCATTGGAGCATAAAAGGTATGGTTCAGGAGTTTAGCTATAAGTCGGCTCAAAATGATTGCAATTTGTTCAAATTTTGAGAGAATGTGTGTTTTTAATTGTTCTACAAATTACATACAAAACGTTGTATTTTGGGAACAAAAAATTTTGCTTGTTTGTTTTACTCGTTTTTGATACACAAAAATGAACAAAATGTGAAAATATTTTTGTTCCCAAACAACAAAGTTTTGTATGTAATTTGTAGAACAATTAAAGACACACATTCTCTCAAAATTTGAACAAATTGCAATCATTTTGAGCCGACTTATAATCAAACTCTAGAACCATACCTTTTATGCTCCAGTGAGCACATCTCAAGAGCAAGTGTTCCAAACCGCTTCAAATATTTTCTGTATATATTTAATCTACACCAAACATTTTTCATCACAAAGCCAATCTTCAAAAAAAACTCTGACGGAAAAATTGTTTTTCTTCTGGAGTCATCGTCACGTCTGTGAAGATTCAGAAGACACAAAAATTGATTCATTTTTAAAAAAACTTATACAACGTTTTGTTGGAAACCCAGCTAAATTTAACAAAAAAGTTTTCGATTATTGGACAAGTTTGAGAAAAGTTATGAACAAAAGTATAGAGGGACAATCACTAACGTTCGCCACTGTATGTTTTTTTTCAGTTTAGAATATTCTAAAAACTATCCCAATAATTTTTTTTAATTTTCAAATTAGCCTTCAAAAGTATTAAAAAATCCCTATGAAATGCCTATTCAGAAAAAAAAAACAATTTCCCTTTTTTTCTGAACACTTGGTGATGTTTTTCCAGTTTCGGAAACTCCAAAAACTACCCCAAGAATCATTTGAATTTACAATCAGAAATGCCGAAAAAAAAGAAAAAGTTAATTTTTAATTTTAAAAAACGTGTAGTATATAATCGAAACTTCATCTAACGTGCTCCCGATTAGCCTAGTGGTTAACAGGGATGAATTTGAATCAACCATCGTTGGTTCGAGTTCTCCCCAGAGCCTAGCGGTTTTTGTCAGAGTACAATAATCGGGGTTAATTGTGAAAAAAATACGGGGAATGCCCCCTGGTGTGGGGATACGATCGCGTAATATAATTTCAGTTTTGAACTGTAAAACCTGTAGAAGGATCGGTCCTTCAATTATTCCAAAGTACCTCCAGAGGGCCCTTCTATTTTTCCGGACATTTTTACCGGAATGTTTAAAATAAGAATTAGGTGAATTCTCGTTAAAAATTATGACAATCCATTAATTTCGCCAAAATTGAGCAAGTTTTTGAAGAAAAATCTTTTTTCGAAAAAAGACTGTTTCAACAAATTTCTTTGAAATTGTGAAATTCCTGAAATATTTTAACTGAAAACATGTGGACATTTTCTATTTCAAAAAACACGGTTTGAAGGGGGCCCTTCTATCACAGGGACTGTTCCAAGACCCTCTCGGAGGGCCCTTCTAATACAGGTTTTACGGTATACCGTATTTCCTCTAATAGAATCCCACTCAAACCGTCAACTTTGAGCTAAATTATAACCATCCCTGTGAAAGATATCTAAAAGTGGTTAACTGACAAAATATTTTTTAATCCTGATGGTTATTTTGTTAGTTGACTATTTTTTGCTAGGGTGAGCATTCATCAGATGAAATACGTTAAATTGATATCAAATAAGAACAATATCCCTCAAATCTTAATTCGGTCAGTTTTATAGTAATTTTAAGATGTTAAGTTTTCAGAACCTAATGTTGATACTACTATTGCTCATATTCATTTCTGCACCTCTGTGCAGATACATTCTGTACCCTGTGGTGTACGCATTTCTGAAATGGAGACGTCCGGTCAGGTGAGTGTACCAATTAGCAGAAGAATGATTGGAAAACATTCATTTGGGGTCTATTTGGGTAAATGGGTAATGATTTTGTTTACGATACGGACAAAGTTCGCCTTCTTTCGAAACTTTTCTATTCTGATTCCTTATCAGTGATGAGTAGAAATTAACAAATCACAAGCAGAAACCATACTTTGAGAACTAGAGAGTTTGATAAAAGTTCGAAAGGTCCGAGAGCTCCAACTTTTATCGCACAAACTATGGTTTTATTTTAAACTGTGACTTTGGAATCCAAAGTTTGGACGACTTTTTTTTCAGAAAATTCACTGCACCAACAGCAAAGATTCGAGATATTTTGAACCCGGATAAGGATGAATGGAATATGGAGGAAATAAAAAATGAAGTGCATTGAATCCAGTCTATCTAGTTTGAAGTTACAAATTTCAGGAAATCATCACAATTAGTGGTTCAGGAGAAGACGACAGTTTTGTGTATATCCAGATTATAACAAAGAACGGAATTCATTCGTCTCATATCAGAATATTCGAGAATGGAACTCTGTATTCAGGATCATTCGATGCATATTTTGCTGAAAACCGTACCATAATCTGCGGTCCTCTTATTATTGAACTTCGAAATCCATTCCGAAAGTGGAGGATCAACTTCCGTGGGTATCTCAAGGATAACGATGGAAATTCTCATTTTATCATTCTCTCTGGATGGTGGAGATGTGTTACAAATGCAAGATTCTTCTATTCCAATGCGCCATTGAAGTCTTTCACAGATGTTTATCACGAAAAACCGCTTGAGTTGGCTGAGAATTTGAAAACGATTGAAAAGTTTGTAAAATATTTTTTAAATGTCCTTGACTGTTTTCTAGGTACCGTACGGGAAACGTTTTTCATCAAATGGGAGAGTATCATGCTGAAATTAAAATTGGAAACGGAGAAGTCGTGGAGCATAGATACAGAGGTCTCCGTCACAGAAATCCTCTAAATTTGGAAACTACGTCAACTCAATTCCACACATATCTCAGTGTTAGTTCAAAATTGAACTTCAAACAACATTTGAACTTCAAATGACAGTTCTTTACAAAACTAGGAATGTTTTTTTTTCAGGATGGAAACGCAATTTCCCACCGAGTAAATTCTTTGGAACATCAAAAATTAGTTTCCCATGCTATCATTTTCCGCGCTGATCACAGTGTTCGTGCAGTCACTCTTCACAACTCCCATTCTCTCGAATCTGATAATATGATGCCTGTTCGATTCAACTATTCTTCTGGAAAGTTTTTACCATTCGAAATGAGAAAAGGTCAAAAACTTTCACATTTCAACTACATTCGAGAGGATCGGAAAGTTGTCGACGTAACTGCTCTGAAGGTTAACTCCGCAATTTTCACTGGAATCGGATTCGTTGTCAGAATTAGAGAGGCACTTCACACGACTCCTGCAAAAACTTTGGATTGTTTCCCAGAATACCACGCAACGGATTCAGAGAAAGTGAGACAAGTACTACCATTTGGACATAGGGCTTGTCAAGATAAATTGTTAACTGGTGGAAAAGGTGCTAACTTGGCGAGACTTCAAGCCATTACTAATGATGTAAGTAACTGTTTTATCGTTTTTCAAAACCAAAATTATGTTTTCAGTTTCATGTGCCACCAGGGATTGTTGTGACTACAGCTGCTTTTAATGAACATGTTCGAATGAACCGAAACATCGCTGAAGCCATTAAGCTCCTTGATCAGAATGATCAAAGTGCAAATTACTATGAGGAAACTGGGAAACGGTAGACAAATTTTTAACCCTTCTTATATTAAACCATTCCTTGTTTCCAGCATCGGAGAGTTATTGATCGAGAGTGAAGTTTCTGAAGAACTCCACAATAAAATCAGAGAATGGTTGCCATTTTCGGAGTACTATGCAGTTAGATCATCAGCAGTTGGAGAAGATGGAGCTGATCTGTCATCTGCCGGGCAATTGGAAAGTTATCTGGATGTGTTTAGCCATGAAATCTCTGACAAGCTGAAACTGTGCTGGGCTTCGAATTTCAGAAGAGAAGTTTTGAACTACAGAAAGTAAGTAATGCCTATCTTGGGACTACAAGTTGATTCGAGAGTTCAGAAACTATGGTCAACAACTGAATCCATCAATGGCGGTCGTGATTCAGGAGATGAATAGAAACGGAGTAGCTGGAGTAATGTTCACGGCTAATCCGGTGAAGTTGGATTGTGGAGAAATTGTGATCAATGCACTGAAAGGGAGTGGAGAACAAATTGTCAGCGGTGTCACTACTCCGGACGAGATTCATGTCAATCGAATTAATAAATCAGTGGTGATAAATGTAAGAGATCATTTAGAACTTTTATGATAACTTTATTTTAAGAAAATCGGAACCGAGTGCTGTTTGAATGACTTCCAAATCGAAAAACTCTCGAGAGTAGGAGAATATTTGGAACGAATTTTTGGGAAACCTCAGGATATTGAATTTGTTGTCCGAGGCGATCAAGTCAACATTGTTCAAAGTCGAGATATCACAGGATTAGATAAAGAAACATCATTTGAAATGTACACCGAGTATAATTCTCCAAGTATCCACGACAAAGAAATTCTAACGAATGCCAATGTTGGAGAAGTTCTTCCAGCTCCTGTAAACGCAATGGAAGCTCATAATCTGACTGGCATGTTTGACAAAGTCATTTGTGTTAGTTTAGATCAGGCTGAACATCCCTTATTGAAATTTTATAGTGTATGACAACTCAAGAAATCAACGATGTGGTCCCTGCCCATACAACCATTGGATTTTCGGTTGCTCATCGAAAGATATTCTTCAATTTAGGAGAGGTTGTTCTCAGAATATGGGAAATGGTGGAAAAGGACAGAATAACTGATATCGTGATTGCTGGTGAAACTCTTTTCAGTCCTGAAATGTTCCGTCAAGCTGCGCATCAATACGGATCAGTTCCCTCATTCTTCCCATTGAAGAGAATGTACCGTATGATAAAACTAATCTACTTCACTTCCAATAGCGTCAAAGCAAAAATTGCCGAAATCGATAAGGAGGCTAAACTTTTAGTTCCAACGGAAGATATGTCTGTAGAGGAAGTATTCAAAAAATACGAAGAATTGGAAAAATTATGGTGTGATGCTATCCGTTGTCACACTGATCTTTCCATGTTCTCCTCTTTCACTTATGTTCTTTGCGGAATGTTGATTCGCGGAAGTGACAGTATGTTTTGTGATCATAAACTGTGCTAGACAGGCAAATTCTTCTTTTCAGCTGGTCCCCTTTCCAATGACAATATATCAGACTTTGCAAATGTCTTTTCAAATAACTCTCGTGGTGATGTAGTCAGTGCAGATGTTCCAAATTCTTTGAAAAAATTGGCGAAAACTATTCGAGAAGATGGACTCGTCAAAGAATTCTGTGATGCAGAAGGAAACGATTCTCTGAAAATCTTAGAGAATGGAAGAAGAAGTTCACAGGAACTACAAAGATTCTTTGATCTTCACGGTCATCGAGGACCAAAGGAACTTTATTTAGATGCTGCCACATGGGAAGAAGACACTGATTTGTTGGTTCACACAATCAAAAGCATGTTGTCCTTTCCAGAGGCTTCAGACAAAACAATTGAGAATGAAGATGATATTATTGACAAATTGAAATGTAAGCCAACTGGAATTAGAAGGTATTGAATGTTTTAAGAAGATGTAACTATTGTTCGAACTTCAGACGATTCTTAAAATACTTCATTGGACAGACTCATCGGGGAGTCGCGTTCAGAGAAACTGCGAAAAATCATCTGGTTTCTACAACCAACTCTGTTCGCAAAACATGTCGAATGATTGGAAAGAAACTTTATCAGAAGGTATAAAATACTTCTTATCGTTACAATTTCAAAAATTGGAAATTCCAGGGATATCTTCCTGATCCAAATCTCTGGATGCATTTCTCGATAGATGAACTAAAAGAGTTGAATGAAACCAGAAGTGCAAAATTGATTTCGAGAGCAGTGAGAAGAAAGCAAATCGCTTCTAAATTCGAAGGACTTCAATTCCCTCTTGTTGCACACGGATACATGAGTCCTATCAAAGTGGAAATCGCTGAAACTGATGCAAGTGTTGGCCTGACTCTCCGTGGAACTACAGTCTGCGAAGGAAAAGTGAGAGCCAACGCGAGAGTTGCAAAGACTTTGGAAGAAGCGAAAGAGACAATACCTGGAGAAATACTTATTACGAGATATACAGATATCTGTTGGTCTCCATTCTTCCCAATGATCAGTGGAATTGTAACTGAAATCGGAGGACTTCTTAGTCACGGAGCAGTTGTTGCTCGTGAATATGGACTTCCTAGTCTGATTGCTGTTACAAATGCCACACAGCATTTCAAAACTGGAGACTTTGTTGAGCTGGACTCTATCAATGGTACCATCATTCGATTGGACCAAAATCACAATGATTAAAATTTATACTATAGCTATGAGCTAGATTTTGAGTACTTTTATATATTGATAATAAATCATGTTTTGGCTTTTTTTTCTTCATTTTTTTGGTGAGTCTGAAAGTTCAACACCAGTAGGTTGATTCATTGGTTTCGATCGAAACTGTACGTCATTCACATGTGTATTCTATGTAATCCTTTTTACTGCCGCATAGGGAGTTTTCAAATGGAAACTTGTTCAAATTTGTAACTCCCAGTCAAACATGAGCATGGTCATAAGCTGATTCTATCCATCCTTATAACGTCCTTTGCGGATTCTCAGAAACTGATAAATCTGAAAACTATCCAAGGGAATTCGATTACTGAAATTGATGCTGATGGCCCATACTCTTTGTTTTTTCTGCGTCTTCTGACTCGAAGAGCCGGCTTTCACAAATATTTGTTAATTGTTCAAACAATCAATTGATTTCGTAAGTTTGCTCATCTTTTGTATTTTAATGTTTTAAATTCAGACTCTACCAGCTGAAAATGAATAAAATGAATTCTAATTCGGGATTTTTACAACCGTTTCGAGTCATGAAATCCGCATCTATTATTTCAAACTTGACAGATATTGATATGAGATTTCTGACTGGATTTTTGTACATGACCACTAGAAGACAAATGAATGGTAAAAATGGTTTCATGATTCTTATGCTGAAGTTCAAACCCAAACGATGTTTCAGACAACAATTTTTACGTATACGATGTGGATCAGCAACAGACAATACATTTTGATGAGACTAAACCAGAAAACTGTACACTAGTGTTTCTGAATTCCAACGTTTCAGTGGTACCGTATCAGTCTAGTACGGTCAATAACTGGGTCCAATCCGAGAACTCTTCGGTTTTTATATATCCAGGTGTACCAAAGAATGGAATTCAAAAATCGTATTCTCAAATATTTTCTAATCCTGTGTCTACACAGATAATATGAAGTGAGTTTGAATTTTGTTTATACACAAGTACAGGGCGGCTGCCGAAAAAATGATGGTCCGTCGATAGTCCGTCAACGACCCGTCAGTTTTCCTTCGGATGCTTACTAGCAGCCATTCGCCAGTTTGTGCTTCTTCAGATGTCACTTTGCAGTTTTTCAACAGTTCCCCTTTACCTACGTAATCTTAACATTGTTTCAGATTCTTCTCATATATTGAACCTTTCTCAATCAGCACTCCAATCTTTTACATGAAAGTCCACAAAGGTATTCAGTTCGAAATATTTCCTAACTATTGTAAGTTGAAACAAATCAAAATTTTTACTTTGTTTCGTTGCTTTTCAGTGAACATCAATGAACATCAACTACTACAAGCTTTCCAACAAAAACTGGATTCTATATGAAACCGTACAACCGACCAGATGGGAACATTTTGATAAATATGGATAGAGTCAACTCATTTTCTAGTAGCGGAAGTTTTGTTGGAGCCAATGTGAGTGCAAGGGACATATTCTCTTTTACAATATTTATCTTCCTAGGCAATCGGATTCTTTGGCAGATGATTCATCGGTGTCGGTGAATTCTGTGAAACTGGGAGACGCAAACGGTTTCAGTGTGAGACCTGTTGATCAAATACTCGGATGGAGTACTCCAGAATATGGAGACAGTATTGATATTAGCTCGAAAAGTGCATCAGATGGTCAATTTTTTGTTCAGTATTATGTTATTCACGAAAACAGTTAACTTTTATTCTTTGCACCCGTATTGTACGATTGGGAATAATATCAAAGTACGACATTTAATAAACAGAACTTGGAGTATTTGCATCTTTAACTCGATTTCTCATGCTTGGAAAATGATCGTTCGCCATTGAAACTCGAACCTAAAACAGAAAGTTTGGAAATCTAAAAAATAAAACAAAATCTGACCTTTGTACTAAAGTACATCAATGTCCAAGGATGATTCAAAGTCAATAAATCGCTGACGAATGGCATTAGCACTTTGGCTGTCTGGGTTCCGACAGACGTTGTGTCAGCAGAAGAGAGAAAAAGAACTAACTGAAAATATGATTAATGAAGAGAAGAAAAAACACTTGATTTGAATTACCGTATCCGCTAGTGCTAGAAGTTGTATAATTAGAGAGACAAAGCTGACAGTGAACAAGTTTCTCTCTGCCCCACTGATACGAGAATGGAGACATTTTAGGCGGATTAGGGCTAGAATGTTGGCAATAGTCGTGAGAACTGTGATCCCGATCATAAAATTTTTGAGATTGCTCAGAACTTCAGTGACATCCTGAAAAATGAAAACTTGACGACACCTCAAAAGTAGTAACTTACTGTTACAGACTTTGTAGTATAGGCTAGTAATCCTGGAACATAGATATAGTAGGCATTGTTGGATGAAATCGGTAGTGTCACTAAGAATGGATAGGCAATCACAAGACATATAAATACGGGAAGAGCAGGGCGCCAAAACTGAAATAATTAGGATAATTAGTCATCTCTCCTTCAAACTCGTTAACCTTTTCATAAGAATTGACTAATAGGACCATTGATAGACGATTCAGAGCAACTAGAAAAGTCATGGAATACTGTATGTATGCCATTGCGTAGTGGAGAGTGAAAAAGTATTGAAGAGGGGAATTATCTTCATTTGGAGATGAATTACGATCAAAAAGGAACGAAAATATACAATCCTTGCAAGTATTCTGAGGAGCACGAAGTGTGATGAAAGAGTTGAGAAAAGTCACAACATTCTAAAAAACTGGTTGCTTGTTAATGTTTTCTTGGTATTTCGAGACTTACGAAGCAATATTCTATAATGAAAAGCTTGAAGAATGTAGTGTTGTATTCACTCCATCTCTTGATCATCATGTATACAATCAATGTGTAAAGATAAAACGAAGCTGCTCCATAAGCAGTTGTAATGAGAAACTGAACAGTTAGCATGGCCGAGTGAACGATCAGTAAAATGAGCAAATGAACCAGAAGAAGAGGAAGGTATTTGACGACTCGTGCTGTGCAGTTCTGACCAGACAATCCCAACGGGCAATGAGCCAATTAGGTAAGATGAAGTCTTTGTCTTGGTAGTCTCTACAAAACTTTCTGACGCATTCAGAAGACTGAGGGGGTAGAACATCACGGGTTGTTTTTGTAGAGGTGTCTGGGAAGTTAAATGCCAGACTATTATCATAACCTGAAATGATAAATACTTCCTAGAACTGTCTGGTATATTCCCTCATAGTTTCATTCGCCAGTTCTGCTCCAATCAAAATATAATATGAATATGAAAACTCGCAAAAATGAAGCTAATAAAGGGTTCAAATTAGCTTGATCAGTAAAAGAATCGCATAACTTCATTACGATCCTTATGATCCTGAAACAAAAAGTGGTTCAATAATTCCTTTGCAAAAATGTCAAGTGAACTTCAATAAGTACATGTTCATTAAACTAAAGAGATCATTACATTACAATTAAAAAGATTATTAATGAATGCAATCGCTAGACTCTCCACTGAATCCGTCAGCTAAATTCAAAGTTCCAATATCGAAACTGTTATCCATGTCATAGCCAAATCTATCCGAAATCGCTTCATGCGGAATTTCAATAGTGATCTTCTTGTCGCAGAGCTGGAAAATGTTCCGTACTTTTTGCAGATAACGCAAAACGCACTCCATAATGATTACAGCTGTGGTAAATGTTAATCTTTGGATCCATGTCAAAAATCTTAGTGTATTGACCAGCTACTCGGAATGTTCCATCCGGGTATGTTCTTGTAGAGTCGAGTTTCGTATCATAGACTGAATTTAACTTTTACTTGAAAACCAAAAGGGTCAACTCACTAGTTCCATCCTCGTATAACTTCACAAGAACATCTGACGCAGGCATACCTTCACAGAAAAATCTTCCAGTGACAACCACATACTGATCAGTTCCGATAAAGTTAAAAAGTCCGCCAGCAGGAACTAGCAAAGCAAAAAAGCATCCGAGGGATATGACGAATTGAGAATTCATTTTGAAGAGCATCTGACATTCTCAACCAGCCTCCCCTTGGTTTTTATCTGCTCCTGATGTTGACAAGTCAACAGTTGTCTGTAAATAGAAAGTGAGCCACTAATAGAAAACCAGACAACCGGTCAATGAAGAAAGTACAAATATCGGCGGAAAGTCAGCTGAGTCAGTTTTATGTTACTTTTTTTTGCTCGCTCGACTCAAAAAGTAAGACCTGAAGGGAAGAAAATAATGACTCAGAATACTGTTCAATAAACTCTCAAAGTATTGGTTTCTCGAAGTTCAATATAAGAAAATTCATCCGGCGATAAATTTATTAGACCTACTGATCAAATAAAAAATCAAGTGGGTCTAGAAGGGATCGTGCATCAAACTCAAAACACGAAAGATTCTGCTTTTTGACTAATGAACATGTGATGTTTTTCAGACTTTCAGACTTGCAAGTAGAAACTAGTGACATCATGAGACCACAGACAAAGAGAGTCATTATTTAATGACAAGGAAGGTGATAGGCAAAAGCATCAAGCATCGAATCACCAGTCACCTCTTATCGTTGTAACCGAAACATGAAAATATATTAATGTCAAAGGGAAATGGATAAGTTTATTATGTGAACTGTGTGTCAACAAGCAGATCTCTAAAATGTACAAATATGACAGTGAACCTGAAATGAAATTGAGTAAAAATCAGAAGAGAACAAGGCTGGATGGTTTTAGTTGGAATGGATCTTTCGTTCATCGTGTCTGAATCGTTTCACAATTCGAACTCCACTGACAACACTTCGACTACGGTAACCTTCTCCAGTGGTTTCAGCAGCATCGACTAGGATCTGATTGTCTTGAACTGTACGTTTGAACTCTCCTGATTGTGGTTTCTTGGGGGCTGAGCCTGGAGCAGCGGCCTCGTGATGCCCGTCATCTTCATATTCAACAGTTTCGTCTTCATAAATCACTGAAACAACTTGATTGTTTTTTGTGGAGAAAATGAGATTTGCTTACCTTCGGCATTATCATTGGAAGCCGGTGCTACAGTTGGTGCTCCTTCTCTTCGTACCTCGAAGATAACAGTGGTGCTTGTGACAACTTCTGGAGTGTAGCTTGGAGCTAAAGAAGTTCGGGCTGGAACTTGTGTCTCTTCGACGATGTCATCGTAATTCTCGTTGACTTCAACTCGTTCGGTCTGTTTTTCGCTCAGTCATTATTCCCAGTTTGTCTTAACTCTTCAACTTACCGTAACTTCGACATGAACAGGAGCTGGTGCTGGAGCTACGGTGGTTTCTTCCTCAACAATCACGTTTTCTGGGGCAAAAGTGGTACCCGATCTGGAGTCTCCAACCTTTTTTCCCTTGTCATCATAGTATACATAATAGAATTCTTCCTTCTCCTTCTTCACGGGAGTCTCATCGAAATCCGGAACCTCATCCACTGCAGGAGCCTCAGTGACTATAGCTGGAGTGTAAGTGGTAGTTGCCACTTCCTCGCCATATCCGTTATCATGTAGAGTCACTTTATGAGTTTCGGCGAGTGGAGCAACTGGAGCAGCAGGTTGGGTATACACTTGTTTCTCTTGAACAATAGCTGAACGGTATGGAGCTGGTTGAGGTGCTGGTCTTGGAATGTATTGCGGTTGAGGGCGAGGAGCCTGTGGTTGAAGGTATCTTGGATTTGGAAGTTGGTACATAGGTGGAAGAGGTTGAGATGGGCCTTGAGGGTAGTACTGCTTAAATATATTTTTTTGTAGGTCTTTGATTATTTCGAATGAATAGAACGTCGTTCTGACAATGAGAAATGCAGTAAAGTATTGCCACAGGTTTTGACAGATAATCTTATCATGTTGGTTAATCTATTCCGTTGTACACTTTCGGCTAGCTTCTCACCTGTGGATAAGATGGTTGTTGTGGATAGTAAGGCTGTCTGAATGGAGTCAAATCTCTGTAGAAAACAGCTTGTCCAGGCATAGCTCCACCGCTGTATGCTCCCTGATATCCTCCTCCATATCCACCACCAGCATAGGAATTATATCCACCTCCACCACAACCACAAGACGGGCTGATTAGTGATCTGGAAAGTTGCCAAAGTATAGTGGAGGAATCAATATAACAATTTAGTAGTAGAAAATTCAGACTTACGGACAGAAGCATCCAAATGTGAGGCTAATGAAGAGAGTGGACAAGAAAAGGGATAAATAGACCATGACCTGAAAAAATTTGAAAGTTGTTATTGGGAATTGTACCGAATCAGTTATGCTTCACAGAGTGTGAGAAAGCTTAAATCGAAATAAAAATAATGACGATGATGATACTTCCTCTTTTTTTGCATCTCCGCCTCGCGCCGTAGATTACAGTTCATTTCGGCCCCCACTTTCTATCTTCTACCTCCCTCGTTGTGATAATTTTTGAGAGATTTTGGTTGTAAAGTTACAAAGTTCTAGGAGACACAAGAGACGAAAAGAGAAAAAAAAATCTAAACGAAACAATGGCAAGTTTTTTTCAGTATTCCGAAGTCAACGTCGAGAAGATCGAACATATTGAAATTGAGTGTCTCGGGAACGAAGAGGTGAGAGAAAAGCTGTTGAAGATTGAGTAGTTAGCCAACCAGTACTCGAGAAATAAGTACACTGAATGCCGAACCGATTCCTAGACATGTAGACGTTCATGACGCTGCTATTGACCAATGAAATTATGCACGTTGATGGTTGTGGGAGGAGGTGTTCATTCGATATCTATCTAGGACTACCATCTGTTAGGCAACATCTCTAATCTTTTCATTCTCTTACGCAATTTAGTTTTTTTAGTCGCACAATTTTTTGTGTCTTCCTCGTCTTCTTTTTTCTTCCTCATCCGTCCACCTTGCCACAAGCCTCAAAACCTCATGATCTAGTTTTGATTCGATTCTAAAATAAAATTTCTTGCGTGGTGGAGTGAGTAGAGGAGAGGGAGAAAGTGATTGCGAGAGGAACGTGTTGCTTCTTCAGTTTCCTCATTCATAACAACTGTTTTCAGAAGTTCATTGTAAAAGAAACTGATTGGGTCGGAAATTGGTTTTTTGTTTCGATGAAGTTGATTTCTTTTTAATATCTAACTTTCAGAATTCCAAAAGATTGAATTCGTCAGAAATCTTTTCCAAACCTAATTGTAAAAACAAAACTACTGTAAAACTCGTAATAGAATGGCTCCCATACTGTCAAGTTTGAACTCATTTTCCTTGGCTCCTATGCATGATATCAAATAAGTGTCAACTGACAGAACATTTCTGATATTATAATAAATTTATTACAACTTACCAGTTGACAACTTTTTATATCTTCGACAGGAATCAAGGAAAATTGGCTCAAAGTTAAACGTTAGGCTGCCCTTCTATTACAGGTTCTACGGTATAAGAAGCAAAAAATAATATGGCTGTAAAGCACCAATGTAAAGATACGCACTGAAATCCAATTACAGACTGACACTTTTTTTCAGAAAGCTTACTGAAATCCAAGTGAATAAAAACAAAACACATTTTAAAAACTCTATTCAGAAAGCAGAACTAAAAAGCGGAAATTGTGGACAGAGAAAAAACATTTGGTTCAGATTGGGAACATGGAAACATTAAATCATTGTTACATCGGTTCAGGGGTTAATGGAGATCGAAAATTATGAAGGAAGATACAGAGTTTTTGAATGAAATCATGTCACACATTTTTCGAAGCAAACTAGGCGGAAGAAAAAGATATGGGCACATCTAAAGGTGTCCATTCATGGAAGAGCGCCGAGATCTTTCTTCTCCTGAGCTGGAGAAACATCGGATGGGTTTGTGGAAGCACGGTAGCGACCTGGCCAGTTGAGACGGAGATGAAGATAGAGTGCGTACATGTAGACAAAGTTATGGATGAGAGCGGTGAAGAGGAGGATTCCAACCAAATTGAAAGCGATGTCATCTGAAAAATCAATGATTTGCAAAACAAATTGAAATATTCGATTCACCATGTTGAATGATCCCCAAATGGAATTGCTTGCATTTGACGACAAACAAAGCCAGAGTTCCGTTGGTAGCCATAACGGCGAGGTAGATGTAGAGTGGCATAACGATGCGACGGAAGAAGAGAACTCCGAAAATGAGGATGAAAGCGAGCACCAACCACTCAGCCATTATGACGCGAGTCAAAACTGGCTCCGAGAACGCTGGGATCTTCTTGAGCCCATCGAAATGATGGCTCGTATCATACTCGGCAAGAAAGCAAGTAGAGTAGTACGCGGTGAGCAACAACATCACGAAGACAGAGAACTTCCATTGAGAATTCGTTTTTTCAATCCATAGAATCCGAATGTTGAATCTGTTCTTGCGAAATTGAGGCTTCGGGATAATATATCCCTCATCCTCTTCTGGAACGAAGAATGGATTGGTTGGCTCGACGATAGCGACCTCCTGTAAATGAACACTGTAACGAGGACAAAAATTTGCATCAGGGATGTAGTTAGAAAAATCTTTGACACCTTATAATCAAAACAAAAAAGACAGGGAAACGAAAAGTTGTACCTTCTGAGCGTCACCTCCTTTGGCAGAAGCAGCGGATTTGAATTGGATAGATGGCATCACCTGAAAATGAAAATTGGTAGTTGAGTAGCCGGATCTAGGATTCAAAAGTTTCATCAGTCCTTATGCAAATGACTTGATCAGTAATAAAGAGAGAACGTATGTACCGTAATACCTGTAATAGAAAGGGCCCCTAACTTTTAACTAAGAGCCAATTTATCTCGGCTCCTGTCAAAAATATTAAAAAGTTATCAACTGATATATTGCTTATCATAATATCAGAAGTGTTTGGTCAGTTGACACATTTTTGATATCATGCATAAGAATTGAGTTAACTGCGCTTAAACATTGTAGTGTGGGGACCCTTCTCTTACAGGTTTTACGGTAGTCTAAACTTACAGCTTTGTCATGTTTGAGCTCTATTATCTTAATTCCTATGCAAGCTATTACAAGTGTGTCAACTGACAAAAGATTTTTGATATTATGATAGATAACAGGTTTTACGATAGTGTAGTCTTGATTAAGAATTTTATTATGATTCTAAAAGCCTTCCGGTACCTACTGAATAGCTTTTGAGAGCATCAAATTTTATATAAGTGAACTTCAGATTCTCACAGTTTCAGTCTTTCAGAGATAAAACATCACAAAAAAGGAAAAACTCAATACTAATCTCACTCAAGAAGAGAAACTAGAACATTGAAGAACATCATCTTAGGATGGAACTATTCTTTCTCATCGTCCCCAAAAGGGATTTTGAAGCAAGGAAGTAAAAAGGAGAAAATGAGTTCGTGTGACTGCTGGCCCGTCTGGGGCCGCCCAACTAACGAAAAAAAAGGAGGAGAGGAGCATTAGGAGGAGCATCGGGCATACGGTACGTAATGACAGCGTGGCTCGCATCGCCGCCTCCCAACTGAAATTTATGAGCACTGGCCTTCTTCATATTTCTCTAAATCTCGTTCTTCCTCAGAACGCCACGTCACCAGAAAAGCGCACACTCACACTCTTCGTTTTTGTCTTCTTCTTCTTCTTCTTCTTCTTCGTTTTGCGCACACTTCCTATTCCCACAATTGGAAAGGATATTGCGAAGGAAGCAATGAGAAGAAAGCAGAATGTAAGGAAGAAGAAGAAGAATAAAAAAGAAAATAGGATATAAATCAGGGAGCACTCTAGCAATTTTCTTAAAATTGCTCTGGTGGCATGGATGAAAATATGTGGGAAGGAAACGTCGTCAAACGGTTAAATGAGGAAGATGTATGGATTGGGTGATTGAAACTGAACGGGCATTGTAATTGAATTTTGTGTTTGAAAAAAACTGATGTAAAAGCGGGAATATGATTACGGTATCAATTGCTAGAAAGCACAGTAATCTTCCGCTGAGACGAAGGAAAATCACTTTCAGCCAAACGGACCATTGAAGAATTTTTTGTAAGACTTCACTGATACATAATGCCTATTTTGTGGTATTGTGTGGACTACAAGCTTTGAACTACTACAGTATTACATCATAACGTTCGATGTGGGCTATTCACTTCTAGAAGTTACTTCTGTCTTCTGACCGTTGAAGCACCAGGAGCACAAATCTTCCCCTCACCGTATTCCCTCTAATAGAATCCCACCAATACTGTCAACTTTGAGCTCCAATATCTCGATTCCTGTACAAGATATCAAGACTCTGTCAACTGATAAATTATTTATCATAATATCACCAATACTTTATCTGTTGACAAAATGTTGATATCTTTTACAGGAATCGAGATAATTGATATCAAAGTTGACGATCTCTTTTTTTTTCAAAGCGAAAGCTCTGAATTGAACTTCTGAGAAAAATACGGGATCTATAATTTTTGAGGATGCAAACATGAAATAAGAGTGAGGAGAAAGTGCTTCTTATCATGGTGATATATCATGAGAAGCTCATGATCTCCTCGAAATGTTTGTACCAAAAAAGTTTTTGATCTACCCATAACGCTGACCTACTTATTCCCCGGTAACAACCGAATTCACTATTTTTTGTTCCAAATTTGTTCTCCGTTCGCATTCGTTCCCCAATCGCTTCTGCAGGAATGTCTAACCCCACGTCTTCTTCTATCCCAACTAATCATACCATTTTCACAACTCCTGCTTCTAAAAAGTATTCAGTATGCGATGCGGAGCACAGCTATTTTTATATTCCTCCTTGCAAATCAGTTGTTCAGTCCGAGAAGGTTAGTTTCTAATAATTAATATTCTCTCAATTTTCAATTTTCCAGCCTCTGACGGTGTTTGTGGAACGCAATGCGATTGATGGTTTGGAATTGGAATGGATCAAACATTCTCCTGGCGCAGCTGCTCTTTATGTTCTCATAGCAATCGTGACAGTTTCCTTCTACGCAACATGCTTTCTACTCCAGTATGGAAATTATGCACCGAGATCCAGGAATAATGTTTTCGGTTCGTTTCGAAGTGATAAAACCATTCGAACATTCATTTTTCAGATGAAGCATTCCTTACCCGTGTCGTGATTGTGCAATGGTTGGTGCTCCTTGCCATTCTCTTCTCTGGAGTTTTCCTTTACCGTCGCCTCTTCATGCCTCTCTACATCTTCCTGTCTGTGATGGCTACCAACGGAACTTTGGTGCTTTTTGTGCTTAAAGTGAAGCAACTGATTGACGAGAAAATCACAATTAGTGTGTTTCCGCTAATCTGTCTTCTAAGCTTGTTTCATTTTTCAGTGGACATTTCGTTGAACATGCTCGGTCTTCTTCTCTTCTGTGCAGTAATGCACGATATCGTCTACTTTTACGCGATGCACTTGAAGCTCATCGAGTCTCGACCTTTCCGTGCCATTGATATCCAGAGTAATGATACAGCGGTCCCAAACCAGTATTCCACAATTCACTCCAGCAGGTCTTCCTTGAACAAAAAGGAACCCTCTGACATCGTCTGAGAGAATAGGAGTTCTATGTAACCTAATTTCATATTTTACTAATTGATAACGGAATCTATTGCTTCATTTCTTGTTAATATACATTCTTACATATTATATTTACAACCAAACCTTATCTTGCCACTATTGTGTTGCGATTTCAAATCGACTATTCGTTCATATCCAAACTCGAATTGTAGATGATTGATTTATCAACAAATTTATTTGTATTCTAATAAAATTGTTCATTTTTCTTATCCAGCGATGAAATGCAGAGATTCTTTTGTTGTGTGAAAAATATTTTTGCAACGACACTTCGCTATCCCGATGTGCATGCTGTTTATCGTAAATCCTACGACTCCGGCCAAAATGTAAAAATTCACGTTTTTTGTAAAATTTAAGTACTTTTGATGCCTTATCACCTGATTTATACTCAAAAAATAGCTAGTTGATAGTTAACTTCCCATATAAAGCTTATCCTAATGTCTCACTTCGCTCTATATTGCATCATTGCCCATCATAAGTGTTCCTAATTAATTTTAAGGGTAAAAATGTCGCTGAGCAAGTTGAGTCAGAAGTGCTTCAGTCGACACCATGCTAGAACATTTATCAGATTTTCTAGTTCAGGTATGAACATGCAAAATCAAACGAATTACCTGCTGAATTCAGATTTCCAATCCCTTCTTGGGCCACCACGAGTTCCAAACCCATACGCTGACAGTGGACGTAATAAATTTGCAGCACCAATCGTCCCAATAAATGTGAACAATGTGTGAAAGAGATAGAATGTAATAAAAATCAAGATTTCAGCACGGAAATGTATTCGCTAGTATAAAAGTACCCATCAACGAGACTCCCGAAGCAGTAGCATTCAAACCAGAAGTTGAAGAAGCTCCAAGAGTAGAGAAAGTGGAAGTGGTAAGTTATTATTCCAAAAATATAGTCTTAAACGTTTATTTTTTGAAGGAAGCTACCAAAATCGAAACGGAGAAGGTAGCTTCTTCTCCGGCACCAGCAACACCTCCTTCTGCAATCGACGAGCTGAATTCCTTGAAAGACTCTTTGAGTAAACTAGAAGAAGCCGCTGCGTCCAAGACATCTGCTCCTTCCGGAAGCTCTGGCGATAATAATGATGTGAGTATTTTATTTTTATCGGGATCTCTGATCTAAATTTTTTCAGCAGCCTGGCAATGCTGAAGAAGTTGAGGCTCGTCGGAAGAGAATGGAAAGAAACACACGGATCGGAGGATATGTTCTTTTAGGAGGATCCGTCATTGGTTTTATCTCTTTCTGCTTCTACTACGGAAGAGCCCAAAGAGACGAAGCTGGAAATGTAATCGCAGACGAATTCAGTGGATCTTTCTTGGCACCATTTTACCGAATTGCCAACAGCTTCAAACTGTGGAAAGATGTAATTTTATCATTTAACCTAGAATCATTGATGTGTTTTATTTTCAGTACGTCGTCGAGCCTGCCCGCGAACAACTGCTCCCAGATCCATTGCCAGCTCCATACCTCCAACCAAAATACACAATTGTTATCGAACTCAAAAACATTCTTGTCCATCCTGAATGGACGTACAAGACCGGATATCGTTTCTTGAAGCGCCCGGCTCTCGATTATTTCCTTGATGTCATCGGATATCCAAACTTCGAAGTTGTCATTTACTCGTCTGAATCTATGATGACTGCTGCACCAGTTGTAGACAGCTTTGATCAAAAACAGAGAATCATGTACAAACTGTTCAGAGATTGCACAAAATACATGAACGGGCATCATGTTAAGGTAGATTGCCTATTCCATTTCGTATCATAAATTCATTTTTTCCAGGATCTTTCCAAATTGAACCGTGATTTGTCCAAAGTCATCTACATTGACTTCGACGCAAAATCAGGACAATTGAATCCAGAGAACATGCTTCGCGTACCAGAATGGAGAGGAAATATGGATGACACCAGTCTTGTTGACTTAGCAGAGCTGCTTAAAAGTGGGTTGAAGAATTCGGGTATTTTGTATGGAAACTTTCTAATTGTAGCGATCCATCTGTCGGATGCTGAAGATGTTCGTCCAATGCTTCAATACTACTCACAATACGACGATCCAGCCAAGGAGTTCCGCCGACGAGCAGTTTATTTGGCTCAACAGGAAGAGCAAAAGAAACAACAACCTGACGATAGCTCGATGCTCAAGCGATATTCTGGAAGACTTTTCGGTTTCAGAAGACATGCTTCCGCCTAACTTCTCACCAACTCTTCATCAGATGATATGATACTCTGACTCTCTTCCCAGCGCTTTTCTCACTCTCCCCTTGTGCCGTCTTTATATTTTTCTTAAGTAACAAATAGGATTGTAGTTTTTTTATTGTTATTTTATAGTTTAAACCCCGTTATTTTATAGTAAAATTAGAGTTGTCCAGAGCCGGTATATGACAGTCAATTTCCTCATACACACTTTCTTTGTTGATTTTTGTTGTTTCCAATTCCGCCTTATCCAAAAACGTATCAACTGTTTATTGTCTGTTCCTTTTTTTCAGTCAGTTCCCATCATAAAATCATAAATTGTCTTTCCCTATTCATGTTCCCACTCAATCGAACGCGTGTTGAAAAATCGCGGAGAAGGCTTTATCAAATTCACTTTTCTTTCTTTTTCTTTTCATTAGATTTCGCTAATCTGGGTCGATGTTGCCAAGAAAAGGTCATCGGTATGTCGGGGAGACGCAGGTTTGATTCGTTCCATGTTTTTTGGAAGCTTCTGTCTTCCTGCGTCTCTTTTTTTTTGTGCGTCTCGTATACATGACCAAATATGTAGTGGATTACAATTGTTTGGCTATTGAAACCCCAGTAAATATCCCTCATACTAAATCTCTCCTTTTTGAGCCACGTCGACGGGTACCCCGAAACAAGAGGGTGGAGAAGGAGGAGAAGTAGAGTCGGTGACGTCACAATCCTCAAGCAAAGGATTACTGAAGACGTGGTAGTAATGCAGGTAAGAATAATAAAAGTTTGCTGAACTCTCTAATGTATTCTGAAAAATAATAGCCGCGGAGAGAAAGAGATTAGTGAGAATAGACGAGTGGGCGGACACTTCTGGAGTGATAATCGCCCCGAAGGAGACTGCAAGACGTTGTCTTCTCGAAGAAAGAAAATAGTGAAAGTACGATTTATCTTCTAATGATACGCTTTCCCTTTCTAATTATTTTTTTCATTCATGAAATTAAAACTGTAATTTAAAATAGCTTCAATTTAACTAATCAGGTATCGTTTCATTTTTCCTAAATAGTTCGCTACTGATCAAATTTGCAACTTCTCAAGATGAATCTAAATGACGTCTTCTGTGCGAAGACCGGAATCAAACAATTCGCACTGAAATTCACTGCGTCTATCCCTTTTTTCTGATAGTAGTTGCCGTTTTTTCTCCCCCGATACAGTTGGCTAGTTTTTTGTTGTATTGTCGAGAATCGAGTTGGCCATACATGTTTCATCGATATTGCATGTTTGATTTTGGATGAACAGAGCGGATAGCAATATTTATTGTTCGTATGACAGTCGTATAGATTTTCTGTGGCTTTAGTAAAGGAATCAATTTGAAAAAAAAGGATTTGGATAATTAAAATTCGATTCTTGATTAAAAATCTAAAGTTTTATTTTTTCTGGCACACAAAAAAGGGGATGTGGAAGAGTGGCCGTTGCTGAAGATCCCACAGCGACAGCTACCGTAACCTAAAAATACTCTCATTCTCCGGATTTATTTTCTTGCTTTTACTGATTTTCGTCGATTTTTTTCTGGTGTTTTTCTTTTGCGAAAAATTGACTGCAAATGAACGAAAATCTAGATCTAGATAATAAATCTGGAAAATTGAAATATACTTCAAGGTTACTGTAGTAGGGGACTTCGGCCGCGGCCACCATAGTTTCTCCTCCACATCTCCGATTTTTGTACCAGAATAATATGTATGTAAGTTTTTCTTTGATTCAACGCAGTGGGATTCCAGAAACAAGATGAAACAACATTTCCAAACATTTCCTCTTATTTTTCTGACCCATTCACTCTTCCACTTTTTTATTGTCCTCCTCCTGATCAACACATCATTTTCAATGCAAAAGTTCTTTTCACCTCGCTCTCCGGTGCGCTTTTCTAGCTTTCTCACCCTCTTCGTTTGTTCACATTTTTCTAATAGAGTCAGTTCCGATTTAGCTCTTCTATTGACACACCTTTTTCCCCGGAGCTTGGCTTTCGTTATCGATTTTCATCATGAGCCGAGTTCTCAGAATTGACTTCAGTTTTCATTAAAAGTACTTCTTCTGGTTACAAAATAACGTCAGAATCTAAAATGATATGTGTCAAAACAATACTCCCTCCTTTTCAACTTCCTCGATGTTTTTTTTTCATTTATGTCATTTTCAGGTCGTCCGATACAACTGGAAACTTATATTTATTCTGATGGCTCTTTTCGTTGTACTAGGTATTCTAATTTGTACAACTTCTGCATGGGGCCAGTGGAGGACGAATCAAAGGACCCATCAGCTTTCTCTGCTTCCTGAATCTTCAACATTGAGATTATGTAGAGATTTTACCAATCAGACAAGATTCAAAGAAATTTTGGCACCATTAATGGTACCACGTGTTGTGGATACTCCTCAACATAGAAAAGTTGGAGATGTGAGTTTTCTTCTATTTAGAAAAATACGATTTTTTTTGTACTGGTTTTAGTATCTACAAGAATTTCTTCATAACTTGGGATTCGCCACAGAATGGGATGCTTTCACGGACACAACACCGTTGGGTACTCGAAACTTCCGAAACCTAATTGCTACGTTCGACGAAAATGCTCCACGTCGTCTTGTACTTGCCTGCCATTACGACTCCAAAATAATACCGGGTCAAATAATGATTGCTGCAACCGACTCTGCTGTTCCATGTGCAATGATGCTCGATATTGCACAGACTCTTGCTCCATACATGTACAAACGTGTAGCTCAACAAATAGGGCTCCAATTGATTTTCTTCGATGGTGAGGAGGCATTCCGTGATTGGACTGCGACGGATTCTCTATATGGATCAAGGTACCTCTATGTTGAAAGTACAAACAAAACTGATAAATTTTCAGACACTTGGCTCAAAAATGGGAGCAAAAATGGTATCCATCTTCCAGCAGTCTCAATAACTTTGAACTCAGCAAAGAAATAGACAGAATCGTAAGACACAGTTTGAATCATGACAAAAATTTACAATTGTTATTGCAGGATGTTCTGATGCTTCTCGATCTTCTTGGAGCCGCAAATCCATCGATTGGAAATACGATTGGAATGGGAGCCACTGAGCTTTTCAGTCAGTTAGCTGATGTTGAATCGAATCTTCGAACATCTGGTTGCTTGAGCTCATTGAGGCGAAATGTTTTCAACAAGCAGTTGTCGTATAACCAAGTCGAAGATGATCATATTCCGTTCTTGAAAAGAGGTATAGATACCAAAAAAATCCCCGTTGTATCTAACGAATCATTTTCAAGGTGTACCAATTCTTCATCTAATCACCGTTCCTTTCCCATCTGTCTGGCATCGTGTTTCGGACAATGGCAATGCTCTTCACTATCCAACAATCGATCACATGACATCTGTGATCCGTGTATTTGTCGCTAAATATCTGGGAATCGCACCGGCCTAATATATTTGTCAATTATCTTTCTTCTTTGCTTTTCACATCATTCCGCTTTTCTCCTCCATCTCCCCCCTCTCCGAATTGTGGTTATTCTTCCTTTCACAAAGTAATTATTATTTCTACGGGCTCTCTTTCCTTTTTCGTTGTGTTGTTTTAATATATTTTTTACTGTGATGTTTGTATATAATAAGACAGGTTTTTAATAATTTTATTAGTATTGTAATTACATACACAAACTCGTGAAGAAAAGCAAAGAATAGTTCCAAATTATGCGACTAGAAATAGAAATGGAGCAGGAGAATCCACCCGAGGGATAAACGGCGATTCATTCGATAAGGAGGACAAATTGAGAAATTGATATTGAAAATGCCACTTGGAAATGAACATGAATATTGCAAGGTTTCCCGATGATGGGATATTCAAATCGCTGTTGATTCTTGGACTTGTCCTTGGACTTCGGTACTTAGAAGGGGTACAGAAACGGCATTCGTAGCAGCAAGTTTTGGGGATCCAGCTCGAGATGGAGGATTCGGGAAACGGACGGTACTTCTTTCAGATGTCATTCGATACGAGATTCGAGATGTTTGATCGGTGACAAGGACCTGAAAATTGGAGAATCAATGAAGGAATTCGTGGAATTTCCCAACAATACATAACACGAACCATACATTCACTTTTTAATGTTTTTTCTTGCTAAATAAAACTTCATTAATGTCTCTAAAAGATTTAGTATCATCTGGGTCAATTGCAAAAAGTTCTCAAAACGATATTATTTATGAGGTTTCAAATATTTTAGAACACTTAGCTCCTATACTTAACTTCTGATTGTGTCCGAACCTTTTTTTTCAAATATTGTTTTCTCAAAAGTGTGCACACCACCCAGATTTTATACTGTGAACACAATAATAGAATGACCCCGCCTAACTTTCAACTTTGAGCCAATTTATCTCGGTTCCTTTTTTTAAACTTCGAAATTCCAAAGTTCTGAAAACCTCAATTTCTGAAAAATTCAAAAAATTTTAATTCAAAAAAATTTAAAGATCCGGAAAATTCCAATAAGTTCCAATATTCAGAAGTTCCGAAATCCTGGAAAATTTGAATTTCCAGAAAATCCGAAATTTCAGATATTCTGCTCTGCAAACCTTTCTGCTCTGCAAAAATTTATGCTCTGCAAACCTGGAACCTCTGACAAATAAAATTCTGGGAATTTGGAATGTCGAAAATCCAGAGAATTCCAAAAATCTGAAACTCATGGGAAACTGGAAAACATTGAAACTTTGAGAGTCAGAATTAAATTTTTTTTTACAAAGTCTGTACAAAGTTCTACAAAGTTAGACTTCCAAATTTCAATAATTCAAAAATTCAAAACCCTGAAAGTACCAAAAAGTGTTCGACTGACAAAATATTTTTGGTATTATGCTAAACATTTTTTCAGTGCACCAATTTTTAATATCTCTCAAAGAAAATGAGATCTATCAGCACAAAGTTGGCGGTTTGGGGCATTCAATCAAAAATGTGGTAAAGTATTTTACTCATTTTTCGACAACGGGATACTATATAAACATAACAGGTGAACTCATAACACTGGAGGAAAAGTGACACAATTCAGATGGTAGTTCAGCACATGCGATGTAAGTGAAAGTGAGTGTGAAGGACATAACACAGTGCTTGAAACGCGTGGCAAACCAATATGTTTTGTGAGTGAGTGCAAGAGATGCAGGTAGAAGAAAAGGAAAACATCTACAAGAGATAGAGTTTCCATTCCGTCTTACTGTAAGTGGGACAGCTCGGTGACGTGGAATTCTCTTCCGGAAAAAATCACCGATCGAACGGAGGACGGAGAGAAGAAAGAGCTGTTAAAATATAGCAATGGACAGTTGAAATTGAGTTTGAAATTGAATAGTGATGGGATTATGGTATTAAATCAGTAGGGAAAAATATATAGAGAATATGAATCATTGATAGAGTGGGCGAAAATTATTAAATTAGAAACAAATATATATATGAAAATTTGGTTAGTATGAAATCTTGAAGATTTACCTTTCCCTTTTGTTTCTCCGCGTAGCCAGGACAAATAATTCTTTTCCAAGCTATGACGGCAGTCTTTCGGAAGTTTGCGCTGAATATTAACACGATTTTGACTGAAATAGTATAAAATGCCTCACCTAGAAAATGCGTAGACAATAACGTCGATTGCTGTGTTCATATAGTACATATAATGAGCCGTGTTATAAACACCCTGAACTTCATCTTGTTGCTAATAGGAAACCAATTTTTCAACTAACCATGAAAGTATCAGACCGAGTAGCTTCTGAAGGCGGAGACTGATATATGATTTGAAATACTATCTCAATCATCATGATGACATAGAATGGCGTGTTCAGAACTACGAACACTAACGGCATCACCCATAGAATTCTAGTCCAGGTTCCAGAAGAAGAAGAGGATCCACCAGTCCTTCTTGAACTATTCTTTTTCGTGTCTTCCATGAAATGCTCCTGAGATTTACGAACTTGAAGGGCGACGAGAATATTCAAAACAACAATTATGCAACACGGTATAACGTAGCAAAGAATTGTATCCACAGCTTGAGCGATGATCTGATAGTTTGCTTCTTTTAGTGCACATTTTCTCTCTTCGTTCGATGGTTCAAGTGAAATGAACTGGAACAGTTGAAGAACGAATGGAATCGGAACCCAATAGAACATGATTTTTGCTCGATCCACATGTCCGTACTGAAAAAATGTAAATCATAAAGCAAAAAGGAAATGAGCCACCTTCATATGAGCTAATGGATGTGCAATCGCCAAATATCTTTCGATCGGAGAGCAGCTGTTGACCAACTGGAAATGTATGAAGCTGTCATTAGAACATATTCCAATCCAACACAGTATTCATATCCGATCCAATCGACTTTAAAGCAAACCAGCAGGATTCCAATTAGGAAAAAGCTGTCAGCCGTGGTCAGAACTATCAGATAGATGTTGGCATTTACCTAAAATTAATATTTTCATAGTGAAATGTGAAATCAGAGATCTCAAAGACAACAAACTGTAGACACTTACCCTTCTCAGTCTAGAATGGAATATGGTAACAAGGGAGATAACGTTTCCAGACAGTCCAAAAATAACGATCAATGGCAAAATGTAAATGTAGACGTCGAAATGAAAGCCTGCTTCTGCTTCATCGTCTGCCATCATTTGATTTTTAACCTGTAGATCTGATGCCATAGGAGGTATTGTAGAAGCTAATGACGTCATCTGAAGGAAGACAATTTGGTTCGGATACAAAAAATAAACATAAGATAGGGAAAATAGGACGAAAACAATAATTCAAAGAGCAAACGTTCGCTTTGAATGAACTGACTTTCCGGTAACATTCTATGATCAGAATCATTGAAAAAATACATCTGGGAAACTGTTTCAGAAGAAGAAACAAAACATCACATGGAGAAAACTCTGAGATTTTGAATTTCAAGAAAGAACAAGAATGGGAAAAAAGAAAAACGGAAGGGAGATGGAGAGTGAAGAGTTATGAGGTGTTGAAATGGTTCATAAACTGTAGAATTAAGTGCAGAAAAAGAGAAACAAGGAGAGAAAACGTATTTTTCTTTTTCAAAAGAGTTTCAGCATGATGTAGGGTAAAAACTAAAACAGAAGTTTCAAGAAACTATAAAACCAGAATAGTATGCTCATTACAAAGTTCTGTTTTTTTTGTTTCATTAGTGAAAGTCAGTGTTGAACGGAAATAGATTTCCGAATTTCGAATTTCGCATGAGACCGAAAAAAAATGCCGAATTTCGTTCTCAAAAATCTCAGTTGAGCATAAGAAAAAACTACCGTAAAACCTGTATTAAAAGAGCCGGTTCTCCTATTTTTCCAAGACACCTCCGGAAGGCCTTCCTATGAGATGGGTCCTTGTACTAAAGGGGCCCTTCAAATAGAAGTGTTATGGTATTTTCGCAGAACAAAAAACCCAAAAGAAGGAAATGCGCTCAACACAAGTAGAAGTTCACACCGTTATCTAATTCAAAGCACCTACTAATGAAAGATATCATCCCAATAGAGGCTTTGTGTTCTCGGAATACTACTACTGGGATGTATTGAAGTCACGAATGATGTCTGACAACTCCACGAGAATCTGAATTTGGAAAAAAGTAAGGAAAGAAGATGAAAATACACATTTCACACGTTCAATTTCAGAATACCGCGCTCAATTTTTCCTATTACTCACTCCTACCAATTGGGTTTGTTTTTGCGAGCCTTCGTCTTATTTTTTTCTTCCGATTTTCGCTTCTGTTGCTTCTTTTTTTGTGGATAAGAGACAAGGGACTCTCTTTTCCTCTTATTTGCAGGTATTTACGCAGAATCCCTAACTGGAACGTCGGGATGAATGGAATTTAGTCATATACTCAGAAAGTACGTTTTATCGTGGACCCCGACAATTATGGAAAATATTTTGAAGAGTTACTTGAAAATCTAATAAACTGACTCATAAATAACTGATAATCGAGATTAACAAAGTACAAATAATTGAAAATTAACGTTCGAGACTACACCGGACACCTAAATAATCATTCCAAACAAGCTTTTTCAAATAATCTTATATTGAAAGTTACTGAATATTGGAAGGATCAAATATCTATATTTTCTTTGACGAACACAAATATGAACGGCAAGAAAAACACAATTAGCAAAGCAATTAATGATATCATAGAGGTACTGAATTTAGAACTCAAAGCTCAGAGTTTTGAAATTGAAAAAAACAATCCGGAAACTTTAAAAAAACTTTTTGCCTATGTTTTTTGAGTTGAATTTCATCTCGGAACATTTGCAAGATAAAAACACAAAAACAGAGATCCAAATTGGGTTGAAAATTAGAGGGTGTATCTAATTTCTAGATGATCAAAGATGGATATTAATTAATCTTGAAACTGAAAAGACGAGGAGTGAGTTCGAAGAAACATATACCAAAGATAGAAAGAGTTGCTTTGAAATTTGTATGTGGCTTTTTTGGGTAGCCCCACCCACTGAATTCTATATGAGCTCCCGAGAAGAGTCATCAAATTCACATTCTGTGTGGAATTTTTCAATGTTCCGAACACTAATTAGGTGTTTATACTCTCCTGGCGAGCTGAAGACACGCACACAATAAAAAAAATAGCAGACGAAAGAGAACAAGAGTTCAGGAAAAGAAAAAGAAGAACATAGAAAGAAGATGAAACGAAAAAAGGGACAAAGAAGAAACAGAAGTCGTCGAAATTCAAACATTTTGCAAATCAAAAAGTGGGTGACGAAAACGAGGAATCCGAAGAAAGTGCGTGGAAACTTCCTGATAGAATCAATGATATCAGGTGATGCTCATCTGAAGTTTTGATTTCTGTAAAACAGGAATTTAAATCATAGAAGAATCCGAGTCCAATATTAAACGCCAGAACTTATCCGGATATCCTGAAAATAGCTAATGCATAGACTTTCGAAGTTTCGAATTGAGAAGTTCCTAGAATGACTAAACGCCTCCTCGAAGCATATAATTTAATAATTTAATTGGAACTATTGATCTTAATGAAAGTTCATTAGAGTTTGCAGTACCTACTCATTAAAACTTTGGAATTTCAACTTTTAATTTTTTGTTCTCAAAACAATTGGGAAGTTTTAGAATAGTGTGAAAAAGATGGGATAGATGTTTGAAAAATAAGAAAACGTTCGTAGTATAAAAAAAACGTTCCTTAATTATTCCACCTGAATGGTTTCAGAACCTACGTGAAAGTATCCTGAAAAGGAAAAAAAAACAAAACAAGCTGAAAAAAGGGGCTATTAACCGATTAGTTGAGGAAACGACGAGAAGAGAGTGAACTAGAAGGTTATGTTTACGTTTTTGAAGGACAGAGTATTATTTAAGACAGTCGAGGAATCCCGGAAATTGGGAATTGGATTTCCGTGGGAGGGCAAGAAGAACGTCAAGATTCACATAGGAGAATCTTTTCAGAGTTTAAAATATTCCCAGGTTTCGATAATAACACTTGACTGCATGTTTTGCTTATGAATTCAAGAATTCAAGAAAATCCTTTGTTCCCAGGATTTGTGGTTCAATAGAAAGAACGTATTAGAAGTACAGTTCTAGAAACTCTGAACGTCATTTTTTTCAGATTTCTTTGGAATGAAATGGTTCGTGAGATTTTGCGCTCGAGCTTTTTGTGAAGAAATCCCTGGATTTCTACAAATTTAGAATAACATACTACATCAATCCTCTCAACAAATGGATTGAATGAAAGGATTCTATTTTTTGTCACTAAACTCTATTTTGAACATTCTCGATTATGATTCAAAAAATTGAAATTTTAATTCATGAAATTCGATCCACCAACACCCTCAGCCTTTTGCTAGCTTCGAACAAAAATAACTTTTTCCGAATCTCCAAAAGTCTTAGAAATATGCTCCCGCCTCCACAAACGAATTTTTTCAGATAATTCTTTTCCTTCGCAGATACACTATATGAAATAATTGGTTTTGTGATGGGAATGACAGGAAAAAATGACAAAAACAAGCGAAGAATGTGTGTTCAACATATCGTGGAGAGAAGAGAAAGGAGTAAAACAGTCTGGAAAGATCTAGAATCATGCGTGGGAGGTATAAAAGTGTGATTCGTCAAGTATGAAAAAAAACCATGAACAGGTAGTAGAAAAAAAACGAAAGACAAAAAGAAAGAGACGCCGGAATAATGGTTTTTTTCTTGTATACATAATCATGCAACCAACACAGAGCGATGAAAAAAGAATAAGAAACGGGGAAAGAAAACCATAAAAAATGAATGAAGATGAAAAAAATGGAGACACTAGCAGGGAATAATCGGGGAAAAAATGAAGAAGACATTATAATTGAATCTAATTCTCTGCTGATGAAATACAAATGTAACAAAACCATGTTTAAAATGAGGATATCCTTTTTTCGGACAGGAAGACGGAAGTTTGCTCCATCGAAAATCGGTCAAAAAATGCAACATTGAAGAGGAGAATGAGGAAATAATTCAATGTGTGACATGTCCCCGTCTACCAATCATTTCTCTACTTTTTGTATGCTTTTTGAATATTTGATTCTTTCAGAGTTTGTGCTCTTAAGGGATGACTCCGATTATTCTCCTATTCAATGTGTTCAAGTTTCAATGATCCACAAACGTGACATATAATATTCTTTCCCATGCGTTTATTACGACTGGTTCCAATAGGAAAATAGGTAAATCAAGATCTTCGAAATGAATTTTTGATTAGGGTTCCCGACTACGTTCTTCATATGACTTCTCGTCGATATGTTTTTTTGACAACTAGAAGATCATAGAACAATAGGAAAACTACTCTCTTTCATAATTAGTCTCAAACAAAGTTGGCATCCCTGGAAATGGTCTTTTGTTGCTCATCCAAGTACACCAGATAATAACGACGTCAGAAGCAGAAATAGGAGGAAAAGAAGAAAAAAAAAAGGGATGTTGGGTTGATAAGACTTTCAAGGAGATCAAATACGAAAAGATGATAAAAAGGATAAGGGATAAAATGTGAATAGGAGTAGTTGGGATGTGTTGGGGATATAACTCCTAGATCTAACACTTTAGTAAACTTTTTTAATCGGTGTGAAAGAAGGCGACGAGTGTACTTGACATTGTCTTTTTTAGAATAGATGCATTGACTAATTCCTGAAAGTGATTCATTTTTGTTTCACTTCCATGTCTGTTTACTAACATCGATTCTGGAACAACCTTTGGCTCATCAACTTTTAAATGGAAACAAGCATTTGTGGCCTTCAATAAGTTTTCTGGTACCAAATGATGCATCAATTGAAAGAGTTTTCGCACGTCGTTCTGTTAATCCTAGTGCAATGTTCCAGAGGCATTCATAAACAAAAAAACTTTGAAAAAAGAGAAGAGACTGGCAGTTTTGGCATGTTTGGAAATTCGAAAAAAACCAACGCAGACTGGAGAATAAGATATTTTCAAATAAAGTAGTTCGAAACACAGTATGAAAAGCTTCAAAAAGGAGAAGACAACTCGTATTTTGGCTGCTTTCCTCTTCATTTCCGAAAAAGACACAGATCGAAAGAAAATAGGTTAAAAAAGAGAGAAAAAGAGATGGGAGTCATAAGTAAGTTCCCGGCATAATTGGGTCTAAAAATGAAAGAAAGGACCATCATGAGGATATTTTCAGGAATGTTTTTGTGGATCCACATTTTTTCGGAATTCTATAGATAGAAAGTTTTTCTCTCATGATTCCGTTTCATGAAAAGTGAGCGTGGAATAACAAGATGATATATTTAAAATCGAAATTTGTTAAATGGGAACGCTAAAAATTTGATTGATGATTATGAGCTGAATGGTGGTTCCCTGAACGCGAATAGGACTGTCTAGATACTTCAAACGATAATTCTTCAAAAATCGAGATTTTTTTTTCAAAATTCAGATCACAGAATATACACAAGACCTGCCGTATTTGCTCTAATAGAAGCCCACTCAAACCATCAACTTTGAGCTCAAATATCTCGGTTCATTCAAAAGATATCGAAAAAGTTTCCACTGATAAATTACTTATCATAATCTCACCAATATTTGTTTAGTTGTCAAACTTTTCATATCTCTCGTAGGAACGGAAATAAATGAGCTCAAAGTGGAAGTATAGGGTAGGCAAGTATGGTATGTATTCATTTATGATGGCAAAAAATACAGAATTGATCTTCAGTTAATTCATCTTTTTATATCTTCCAGCTATTATAGTTTGTTTATTCAGAAGGGCACATAACATACATATAGGAAACTCAGAAATCACCCCGTTCAACCATTTTGAGTGTTCTTTTGTTATTCGTCTTTCTATTCTAGAACCTTTTCAGAAGAGCTGAAAACATGAAAGGATTTACCCATTAAGGCCACCGCCTGTTTTTTTTCTGTTTTTGGAGTAATATTAAAAGTTTTACTACAGAGGAACACATTGGAATCAGTCGGATATAGTGTCAGAAATTTTTGCAATGAGGTCATGTGGCAGCTAAATGAAGAATATTTGGTTTGGGCCGTTTGAATTTTATCCATTGCCGTCACTAGACGAGACAATTTTTGTTTGTATTGTGTATAACTTGAAATCATTGAGACTCCTTGTCAGAAACTTATTTTATGAGCAAAATATGAGTTCTTTAAATCAAATCCCTAAAAATGAATAGTCAAGTAGTGAAGGACTATTAACTCCTAAACTTGTTTTTGTGAGCTATTCCTTTTATCTAATAGTTGAAGCTAAGACTAATTAGGTAGGTAGATGTCTAGAAAAATAATGAATTATGGAAAACTCTGAGATTTCAGTCTGCATAGAGTCCAGACAAGAGCCGATTACAAACGACCAATTTTCGAAGAATGAGCGGGAGTTAAAAAAATCAGAGTAGATGCGTAAATGGAATTAATTTTCTGGGAACGCAAAAAATCAGTTAATCTCTATTTTTCTGGAAATTTACAAAAACGAGAAATTCCAAAAAGCTAACAAAAAAATAAATTTTGAAGGTATTCAGGTGAAAGGGAATCCTACACGAAAAATATTCAAATCTCATGTGAGGTATCCGAAAAAAAAGAAGACGTCATAGTCTCCAGAAGAGGAAAATTACCTTCGTTTTCGTTGAAACAACGTCGTACATACAGCTGACAATCGGAGGAAGGAGAAGAAAAAAGAAGAAAGGTTTATGTCCTTCGTTTTCCTTTTCAGAGCAGTTCCTTTTTCATCCGTCAAACCCAACAATTATTCCCCACGCCTTCTGGAGATTTTATCCATTTCTTTGGGGTTAGTAAGAGAGAAAAACACAAATAAGAAAGTGCGTTTCAGATTCTGAAAACAAGAAGTCTTATGTCAGTGGAATGATTTGTAAAAAATAATTTCCCAAGGGATAATGAATTTGACTAGACCATTTCAGATCCGAAAATCTGTCGGGTTTAAAGGATCAGAAAGATAAAAAGGAATAGAAGATTTCAGAACTAAAGAACACTCTGCACAGGTATTTTCAGCAGAAAAAGATGTTACAAAAATTCTGAAAATAGAAAAAAATTAGAGTTGGTTACAATATTCTTAAACAACTGTTTTAAAAATCTCCTAATGAAATGAGAAATAAACAAATTGGTGTTCCTCGTTTACTTCCATTTTAGTAACATTCAAAACAAAAAGATAAAGTTCGCGAAGACCGGAGAGCAGTTCAACATGGTCTAGACACCAAATTAGTTTTGGTATGGTTTTCGAACTCATGAAATTTCAGAAGTTCCGAGAAAGACTTGGCTATATATACCCCCTGGGACAGAAACAGAAATATAAATAAACATTAAACTATGATCTCATAGACAGGAATCGAATGAGCCCATATTCCAGAATTCTGAAATCAGGGTAATAGGAGATATTTTCCTATTAAACATTCTGTAATTTTGAGCCTACTTCTGAGCTCTTAGTATAAATTTTTCCTATTCTACGCTCACAAAATTTGCGATTTAAAACAAGGATTTTATTTTCTAAAAAAAATCTCATGTCTGTGAAAATGATATCAGGTGCTAGGCTTTCAAAAATTGGACTAAAGCCCGGCCGATCTCGTTAGAAGTATGCTTCCGAGTGCAGTTTCAAAACAGTCAGAACAAAAATTCCTGTCATTCAGAAAATTGACACTACAAATTATTTAAATCATTCCACCTACACTAATCCGTATAATATAGTTTTATCCTAATGCCAATACCATTCTGCCACTCAAAATCTTCTTCCCTGTTTAAGATATCCTTCTTGATGTACATAGACTTGCGTGATCCTTTGTTTGTTTTTTTTTTGCTCAAAACCGAACACTTCTTTGAAAATGACCTATTAGTCACGCAATGTTGAGTAAGCCCACAAATTGGTGGTCCGGGCGGGAAAAGATGAAACTGGACGAAAAAAAAGACAAAAAAGAAAGAGAAAGTCTATTTTACTTCTGTGTGATGAGATGAGCAATGAGGATTTTGAGTATTTTTTTTTTTCTTTCTTTCCGGAGCTTCCATCTTTGGGGACCGAGGAGTTTAGGAAGAGAAAAAAGAGGAGCCAACAATCTCTTCTCGTTCTCTCATCTCCTAAAAGAAACCAATGAGGAACGATCACCACGAAGTTTTCAGACCAACCTACTATTAGGTTGGCGGGAAAGTCTTTGTCACTTTTTCAATAGTTTATTTCTCAAAGAAAAAATAACCGAATAATTAATTATATTGTCCATCATTATCAACAACATGTCTCCAACGTTCCCTCAATTTATGGATTCCATTGCGGTAGAATCCAGCCGGGCGTGAGGCAAAGTATTGTTTGAGTGCCGCTTCGACCGCTCCACGGGAATTGAAGCTTCTTCCTTCGAAGGCACGTGTCATATCGCCAAATAACCAATAGTCGGAAGGAGCAAGATCAGGAGAATACGGGGGGTGAGGGAGAACATTCCATCCATATCCCATCAGCTCCTGCTTCACTTGTTTCGAAACATGTGGGCGAGCGTTATCATGTTGATAGTACACTTTCTTGTCTTTCAGGGCCGAACGGTCGACTGCTTTCTTGAGGTTTCGTAGTTGAGTAGTGTAGAGGTCTCCAGTTATTGTTTTGCCCTCGGGCAGAAGTTCCCAGTAGATGGGGCCGTCCACTCCCCACCACACAGAGAGCATAACTTTTTTCGGATGAAGGTCGGGTTTGGGGACATCCTGTGGGCTCTCTCCTTCTCCAACCCACTGGGATTTCCTGTGGTGATTATCGTAGAAGACCCACTTCTCATCTCCGGTTATTAGCCGGTCCAGCCATCGATCGCCCGCGTGGAGAGTGAGAAGAGTAATCGAATCGTCGACTCGGCGGTCAAGGTTGGCTTGAGTCAGGTGATGAGGTATGAATCGACCAAAAAGTTTTCTCATTCCAAGAGACTTCAAACCTTCAAGGACTGTGCTATGGTGAACTCCGAATGTGACAGCTAGTTCACGGCTAGATTGAAATGGATCCGATTGCAATGCGTGCTTCAGCATGTCCAAATCCAACTCACGGGGTCTCCCAGAGCGATCCTTTTCATCGAGCGAGAAGTCATCTTTTTCGAAACGATGGAACCAATTGCGAATAGTATTGTAGTGAGGGGCATGTGTGTTGTACACATTCTTCAAGAAAGTTTCCGAATCCTTCATCGTGGTGTGAGATAGGAAGAGGTAAATCAAAACATGTCTGATGTGAATAGCAGTGGGAACAAACATATCGTTTCAATTACAGATGAGGAGCAGGGAAGGAGATGGGGACTTGTTTATATGGAAGGTTCTTATCACCTTGTTATTCACTAGAGTCGATATCATACACAGCCTCCATATACGAGAACAGTGATTAAACAAACAGAGTGACAAAGACTTTCCCGCCAACCTAATACTTTTTCGGGCATTTAAAAATATATTGAAGCTCGAAGCTTAGAGAACCTTGTAGATTTTTTCGTTAACAAAATATGGTGTTAGTGGATGACGATGACGTCGCAGAGTGGTTATGCAGAGAAGCCGAATTTAATTAAGTCTCTTCCAAAGTTAACGAAAAAAGAAAAAGATGAGACAAAGAATTTTTTGAGTTTTCGAAGAACATCTAGTAACGGTGATAGTCATATGTGATGTCTGAAAAATGAACATACAGATTGTAGATTGAAAAAAGTTGTATGAATTGGAGAACGAGCCGGATCGGGCAGGGTCGAAATAAAACATTTTCCGGCACGGCCCTGTCGGGTCAGATTAGAAAATTTCAAACATTTTTTAAAACTTTTCGAAGTTTTTATGGAATTTTGAAAATTTTCTAACATTCTATACTTTTGTAAGGGCGCACGGAACTTCAAAGAACCCGGTCAAAAATCGCGGCCCAGAAAACTTTTAAGCCCAATTTAATACTATCAAAGTTGACGTGGATTTGACCTGAATATTTTTAATAAACGCGTTGCAGCGCGTGATCTTTTTGTTCAACGTTTAAAAGTTTGATCCTTAGACAACGAAATTTGACAAGTTATGCAGTGATTTTTCACGTTCACTGGGGCGTGTTTTCCGACCAGGTTCTTTGAAACAGCGTGAGGGCGGAACATCTCTGGAAATTTTATTTCAAGTGGAATTCAATAAATTTTTCTGAAGACTTTTCTTAAAAATTAGCTACACGTGCTAGAAACATTTTTTCGACCCGGTCCTGACCCGGCTCGAAATTTTAAAATTTTGGGAAAACAAACTAAATGTGATCCAATTTAAAGTTCAAAATCCTAGTCTAGTCTTCTTTCAGAGAAAAAATCTGCACCAATACACAGTAGACAAAACATTGAAAACTCGATTTTAAAGGTTCCGAAATTTTGAGGGAAAGTATATCGTCTCCCTTTTTTCATATTAACAGAGAAGTTTTGGAAGTATTAGAAATGTTTAAAAAGGTTGCTTTAACTTTCTTTGGACCTTTAATTTTTATATGGACACACCATGGTAGCAAAATAGCCTATGTTAAAATTGGAAAATAGTCCAAATCAGAATCAGAATACTTTTAAAAAACTTATCTGACATTGCGGTCAATAAGAACTAAAAAAATCGTTTAACGTCATCGAATACCAAAAAAAGTGCTCATTAATATAGATAGATGCACAGAGGTAATACCTATGAATAAGTGTTTTATGTTTCACAGATTAAGCGAAGATCATCCTCTTTCGATTTGTAATCTCTGTGTGCTGTTGAAAAATGACAGAGGAATAGAAGAACTGGATACCAAATACAAATACTCCCCATCAGTTTTAGAGGAAGGGCCAGAAGGATATGATAGGGGTGGAAGAGGAGATGTATAAAAAGTTATGAATAAATAATTGAACAGGGGTCATCTATCCAAAAGTTATAGACATTTGCAACATTCTCCGGGTCAAGTGATGAGTGACGTTGCAAGGATTCGTTAATTTTAGGAAACAAAAATATGTATATGTCATGAGGAGCCCACAAGTTTGTTTTGTCCTCTCATGGAATGTTAATGCAAATAATGAATGCGTTGATCTATGTCATTGTTGTGTTTTATGTCAAAATGTAAGATTAATTCAGTGACAAATTTTTTGAAAATCAGTTGAAAGTTACACTGACCTCCATGAACTTGAGAATGTTGAAAACTCGTTCAGTGGTTTTTTGGGGGTGTCGTGTGTTCGAAAAAAGAATGTTAGAAGGAGTATGAGGAAGAAAAAAATCGACGTTGTTGTTGAGAGCTAAAAAATGTTATTACATTTGTACAATGGATCCTATTCGAAAGTTCAAGTTTGATTTTTTTTTTCTGAATAGAGAAGACAGTTTCCGGATACAATCTGAATATAATTTTTTGGCTACCAAGCTTGAAGGAAGCATGATTTTTGGTTATGGCAGACATAATTGAAGAACTCACCCTATAATTAGAATTACTCATGATCAGAAACCCAGAAAAAAAAAACAAAATCACAAAATGGGAAGATTATCAATGAGAGTCTTTGGACCTAATCCGGAAGTTTCAGTTCAGAAAAGTCAAAAAATAAATTTTGCAAAAAAGAGGGTTCTTGTTAATTTTAAATAGGTTTCCTCAACTTGATCTAAATATTTGACATGTTTTACTTTTAATTCTGAGAATTTGGAAACTTTTAGGGACAGCACATGACCTAGAATATGAAATGAGAGCATTGAACGTTTAATATTTTGTTAACGGGTATAAAAAATGGGTATTATGCTGGTGCAAAAATCGGAGCCATGGAAGAGAAAAGCCGGTGAAAGTCCAATAACGATAACTACCGTAACCAAAAAATATTTATATTTTCTGGAAAGATCAAAATGGGATAAGTTATAACTTTGATGTTTTTTTTTTCCTTTTTTATCATTGAGAGAAAATAATTTTGAATGTTGAAAAAATGAAATGCAAAAAAGTTACAATTATTAAGTGTTCCTATGGTGGTCCCAGGGATGAGAACTCGAAAAATGAGAACTGCTACAAATGAGAACTCGCAAATGAGAACTCGTTTTCTAGCTTTTATTCGTAGTTCAGGATTCAACTTTTTTTAGAAAAATAGTTTCGAAATGGCCTCGTTCTTCACAATACTTCAAGATTTTCCAAAACATTCCGGTTTTGACATATATTTTACGAGTTCTTATTCGTACGAGTTCTTATGTGTAGCAGTTCTCATTTTCCGAGTTCTCATCCCTGGTACCACCGTTCCTATCTGTCCACTACAATTCTTTGTTATGAGAGATACTCTAGACTGGGCTGAGATATTACTGGAAGGGGATTAAAAAGTTATACACCCGGACTGAAATATTTTAAGTGAATAATACAAAGCTCTAAAAAAATAAACGACCTGGAGGTGCTAGAAAGTTAACCAAGGAATCCTTGGCCATTTTTCGGTGACGAGTTTTGGCAGACTGACTTCGAATGAATACGTATATGATTGAAGTTCCAGGAACAAAACTTCCTCAGAATTACTTCAATAATGTACTACAGGGTTCAAATTGTGGACCGGGCCGTCTTTTTGAAGAATTCAAGGCTCGGTTTTCAGTATTTTTTCCTGTCTTTTGAAAAAAAAGGGTATCAACAGAAAAAATAAAAACATTTTTAAACAAAATTTCTTGTCAAGAACGGAGTGACATTAAAAATATTTTCTCACAAAAAACATTATTTTTCAAATGAGGAAAATCCGGGCATTGTCTTTGAAGTATGTGTTTTTTCCATTTAATATTAAATCATATTGATTGCTGAAATGATGAGCCAGATGAAGAACCAAATAACACAAAGACACTGGTGGAACTTCCTATTACCAAAATATATTAGTGACGGGAACAACGACACAACTTTATTTTTCGACGTTTTGTCGTTTAACTCTTGCTGCAGTCATCTCCAGACGCCCTCCCCCCCCCCCAACGTCGGCGTCGCTCCAATTAACATAATGTTTCGACGAGAAAACCATATGGAAAACTGAAAGATAAGAAGAAGAAAAGACGGAACGAATGGCTTCAAGGAGGGCTGATGACTCCAGATGTTTTGAGAACGTAGCAAAAAAAAGAGCGTTCTCGAGCCAAAATACTCGTCTGGAATGTTAATTTAAAGAATAATAATATGTGCAAAAGAGAAAATTAAGATGGGGACGAAAAACGCAAATGGAAGATAAATGAGGTATTGGAATAAAATAAGAAGGAATTGATGACGAAAATGATTGTATTGAGAAAATGAAAAAAGACCATAAATGGGAGCCAGAAACCCCTATAAACAAAAGAAAGTACATTGACCGTGTTCACATGAAATGTGATATTTCATGTGAGCTACGATGTCGGGAACGAGCAAAAAAAGAGAGACGGCTTCAGTGGTTTTCCCTGGAAGAAAAGAAGAGAATGTCGAACACATCGAAATTTATGGGTACTAGAATCGGAATGACTAGTAGAATATATAAAAAAGAAAAGCTCCTGATGCTGCGAGAATATACTCTTGAAGTGGGTTTTCATAAGTACAAATAATCCACAAAACGAGTATATTGAAAACTGGCAGAGGAAATGTTTCTTGGTGTCTGAAATATGAATGTGGAAGGGATCTGATTTCAATGTCATAAATCAAGACAGGATATCCAGGGATTGCTCATGGATGGCACGAGCAAGATATCCAATTCTGGCAAAAAATGCATGTGTTCAATTTGGAAGCACTGGCTACCTGTTTAGCATGTTTTTTTTTCATTCTCGGTGCATTACTAGAATATTATGGGTAAACCAGCCTGTTTGAAGCGCCGGAGGAGCTGGCTGGTGGGCGTTCGGCGCGATTTAATCTATTTCCTTCTATTCACGTTAAAAAATTTAACATATTAAAAACAACGTTTTTTGTGGAATCAAACTCGTTGAGTTTTATTGTTGAATAATTTCACATGAGCGTTTTCTTTGGTTTGAAGCTCTTTGCCTACGCTGCTTTTTTTGATTAATTTTCTTTTTTTCTTTCGATTTGTCGAATGCGAAAAAAGTACTAGAAGGCCCTAAGGGTCGCCATGTTTTGGGGTTTATGGCTAGGTGGAATCATTTCCTCTGAACGTCTCCCTTTTGCAAAAGATTCGATCAAAGATTTAGAAGAATATGAAATAACAATAAAGGCGTAGTCATGGCGTCTTGGCAGTGAAAAGGAACATGGAAGTTATCCAACAATGGTCCTCGGAGACCAGGGCGGGAAGACCCTTCCATATACTGAGCCTCTACGTGGCGAAAGGGATCAACAGACGAAAGTCCGACTAATCAGTACACTTTTGAAATTTGTTATTTCTCATAATTTATATTTTTCATGAAAACTGTAATTTCAGTTGATTTAGACTACTTTCAGAAGCTCGTTTGTCAGGCTTCCGATCACTTTGAACATTTTGAAGGATGTTACCTAAAAAGAATTTTCGAAAAGTTCTGTAAATGCGTTGTTTTCGATCTAGGTCTGTTTAACATCCTCCAAAACGCTCAAAGTGATTGGAAACCTGAGAAACTGCCTCCAGACTCCTGAAAATGGTCAAAACGGCAGAAAATCAGCTGAAAGTATGCTTTTGTAAATCTTAATGACCGGTGCTGTAGGTTTACAGGGTCCTGCCTGTTTTTGGGCCCGTTTCGTCTATAACTTTGTTCATAGACAAGATAAATGATAACATTAGTATCATTTTGTAGTACTCGTCGAATTGTATCATACCTAATTTGATTGATCTGAAAATAATGATTCTAAAAGAAACTATGACATGACCCGCCAGAAACACGTTATCCTAAGCCAGTTTTCAAGGATTCCTAATTTTAGATAAATCGAAATCTTGATTCAGATAATGATAGAAAGAATTTGTTTTGATTGAATGACATATTTCAAAAAGGTCTACATTGATGTCTTTCGAAAAGAAACGATTATTTAGCATGACCATTCAAAATGTGCATCCCACGCATTCTCTAAATACATATGTTGAGAGTCCACTTGATCTGAAGTATCTGACAATGTTTCCGGGCACATCTTCAAACTGTTACACTTTTCCCAAATACCCTTGAATCTTACCTAACCCCCAACTTTTCAAATCCAATACCCCAAAATATCAAAAATTTTGAATTTCTCCTCTTACGAAACGCCATGTTTTTCTTCCTGTTCTACTAAAAATCCGTCAAAGCGTATATACACTATTCGTCGATTCTTCTTGCCCTCCCATCTCAATCCATTCAAATATATTTATGCGGAAATTGACCATTTTGGAGGAGGAGTGGAAGGTGTTCGAAACGTAAAGAGTTGACGTTTCGATTCTTCATGACATGTATGCGTCTCTCCAGGCGCCGTACTATTTCGGGACCTCCCGGAAGGCCTTGAGTTGAGAAAAAAGTGAATAACCTGAGAAAGCGTGCTTCTCGTCACCCCTTCTTTTGTTAATTGTGAATGTATGTGTCAACGAGATGTGAGAACACCAAGTTGATTGAAATCGAATTCATGTGGTTTTTCCATTCGGTCACCGTAACGGTTATAATGAATTAGTCGTTTGAATAACATCTGAATAATTGAGAAAAACGGAGAATTCGAAAATTTGAGATTAAAGAAGAAGTCTCTGTAGTCATCACATTTAAATTAACCGCAAAACCTAAAATAGACACTGTAAAGTTTGAGCTCAATTTTCTCGACTATTATGAAAGACATCAAAAATGTGTCAACTGATAAAATTTTTGTAATGTTGCGATAAACAATTCATCAGTTGTCAATTTTCTTATATCTTTAACAGGAACTGAGATAAATTGGCTCAACGTTGAAAGTAAGGAGGATCCTTCTATTAGAGATTTTTCAGGAGCTTGAAAAATTGAAACAATTCAGAAAGATCCCGTGATGAGCTTCTATTCTACTTTCAAAACATTAAAAATCTCGAGATCACACTTCCCAAACACCCTCATATCGCGGAAAACTCATTTCTTACATTAATCTCTCGATGCAATCTGCTCATTTCCGCGAATATTTTGGGGTGCGAATGGCTTCATAAAAAACCACCATATCTTTCCACAAGAAGCATTTATTTTGTGGTTGTCCCCCTCCCGCTCCAAACACTGAATCACTTTCAATCTGTCATTGAGCACGTGTATATCTTCTCTTCTCTTCAGCAGTCACACACAGTGTGGCAGTTGGTGGCAAATTAGTTCTTCAAAAAAGTGATATTAATTAGCCATGTTCTTCTTTTTCTCCTTCTCCAACATCCCCCCTATACCCAGCGAGCAAGCTGGCTCAGCATGAAGTGATATATGAACAGATTTTGAAGACACTTGTTAATTTATATGTTTCGCTTCGTTCGTGTCGATTGGAAGAGTAAAAAAAGAAAAATGTGGGAGAAAGAGAGACTGTGGGTCACGCCTGACATCCGACATATTTATAAGACTTTGTTCACCAAAAAACGAGAAGTGGTTGTACGGAAAAATTGACATCAGATAGTGAATCTATGCTGGGAACCTTTGAAGAAGTATCAAGAAAGAATTAGTAGACTCATGAGACTTTTATTTGAAATTTACTCTGAAAACAACACCACACTCGTTGAAAACTCACAGTTAGGATCACACTTCCTGGAAACAAAAGACTGCTTGATAGGTTACTGTAGCTTCGTGTGAAATAATCTATACTTGTATACTGACCAAGTACATCATAGCACACTGCAACTTAGTTCAGTAATGTATGAAATTGAAGAAACTATCGGCTCGGCATCCAGTCACAACTGGTTAATAAGGAAACAGACCTGGGACATCAAATGATTGAACTTCGAGAACACATGACACCTATTTGATTTGCAGAATCGGATTCAAAAACTCAGGATGAAGAAACTCGGTTTGATTAATTGATGGAACAAAGAGATAGGCGAAACCCATGGAGGATCGAGATGAAAATGACTCATATCAACCGTTTAGCACTAGATTGTATCTCACAATTCTCGCTGACAAACGTTTCATGAAGACCCAACAAAAGATCTGACTTCTTTCAGGATTGAAAAATGATTTTTGAATGTGACAAACGGGCAATAAATCTCATACCACACCATATAGTCACCATCCCTTTCCGGGGACCCATCCGTGTTTCATTTATGGTGCCCAAACCTTTTTTGTCCAAAGTAACGGATGTCAGCATATCTACATTTCATTGTTAACTCATATTTCCCCAATTCAATTTCGAAAATGGCGGCAATCCATCATCATACAAGCTCCTCCTACTCGTCCTCTTCTTCCACTTTGCTGCTGAAGGCAAATGCCGATTGGCCCTCGCACTGTCCTCTGGCCACGCCTCTTTTGGGACCAAGTACACTAGCACTTTTCAAGTTCCTCAACTCAATTTTTGAGATGCCGAAAGAGCAGTATATGTGTCAGTTGTGTGCCAATCATGGCATCTTCAATCAGCCAAAGAAGGGTCACAAACAAAAGTGTCCATATCGAACATGCCCGTGAGTTGATACATTTTTGGTTTTGTATCCTAGAATTTCTTGATCTCATGTTTATATTTTTGATATTGTCTCCTAATTAGTATGTCTAACTTTTGATGCAAATAGATCGGTAATTTCTTCTTCGGAAACCTCTAACTTAATTCTGAAACCTAGAGATTAACTTTAAATTTAATCGGATTATCTTAGTTTCCCTGAAAATCTATGACTCAAAAACTTCATTTCAGAAGTTGAAACTTTACTTTTTCAATTTGACAGCATACTGTAGATTCCAGAAAACGCAAATAGGTTTGAAAGTTAAGACCGAAAAACAACTGTTCTAACAACTGGCGGCTCTTTAAACTTTCCGCCTTTGGTATGGTAATTTGTTTTCACACAAAATCCATTTTCTTTTTTTATAGAAAAATCTTATCTCACACTGAAAACCGAACTTTTTGAAATTTCTTAAGTCTTCTAAATTGGGAACAATATTCAGAATAATCAAAAAATATGCCTGCTTCCGAGAATGTTCCTTTATTTGTGCTGGTTCGCTTGAACTATTGAACTGAAAATTGAGGGATTTTGGAGAAAAAGTGTTAGTTTTTGAAGAATAAATAAAAAGTGTTAGTTTTTGAAGAATGGAGGACTCGACAAGTTATTTCTAAAGTTCTATAATTTATTTTCAGATGTTCTCTGTGTGCGCTGAACACAAAACGGCGACATCTTGATCAAATAGAACGACAATTGAAGCACACGAATGAGCCGATGGTTGCACAAGCTCCCGTATCGATGGCCAAAAGTCCATCACAACCAGGTAACTTCTCCCTACTAGAATCCACTGATTGATTCAATGATTCTTCTACCACATCGTTCCATTCCACCCAACATTTTCTCTCTTTTCCGAAACTTTTTCTCGTCTCCGTGCTTGTTCATTTTCACCTTTCTTCTCTCCTCAAACACTCAATTTCCAATCAAATAAAGTGTAGAGACATGAGGGCAAAGCAAAGCAAGGTGGGCGATGACGGAGCGTGTCGCCGCAAGCAAAAAAAAAGTGTCGTTACGGACCATAAATTTGTCGGGTGTTTATTGGCGAGTGCTAACAATTGATATGAGTTCTTTATCTTCTTCTTCTTCTTCTTCTTCTCCTTCTTCTCCTTCTTCTTTCTCGTTTTTATCGGGCATTTTTGGGATGAAAGAAGGGTGAAGAGAAGAGGGAAGGAAGATCTTATTTTTGAAATCTGAAGATGCAGCACACAGAGAGAATCTATGTTCCCATGGCTTATCTATCCGAAATGAACAAGTCAATTTTTCAATTCGCATACAACAGTTGGATGACGAGAGGAACAAGGGAAAGGTGAAAAGAGGGAGAAATGAGGGATTACGGTAGATGTAAGAAGAAGCAGACGGAGAAAGTAAGGGAAATCATTCGAAGGATTTCAGAATGTCAACTATCTCCGACGATGCCGAAGCTGACACCCAACAATCCAACGTCCGGAAGAGATACTTTTAGGAACAGGTTAGCAGATTTTGATACGAAAAATTTTTTTTGAAATAGTCAGTCCTAACAAAATATTGACCTGGAATTGTAAAATAAATTCTTTTAGTTTTCAAAACATTAGTGGGATTTTCTTTTTGGCGGAAATTCAATTTCCTTGAGTTTAAACAGAAGTTTTATGCCCTAAACTTTTTACTGGTATACGAAATTTCATACATGTGAAGGGGCGGGCTGGGCCGGACCGGGCTTTTTTCTATTTTCAAAGCCCGAGCACAGCCCGGCGGGCCTGATGTTCGATTTTTTTTCCAGATTTTTATAGCAAAAGAATTTTTTGTTTCATTTCGATCAAAACTTTTGAAAGAATAGAAAGATTATAAATGACAAAAACACAAACCAAACCAAAAAAAACTAGGTAAAGAAGTTATACTATTAGGTTGGAAACTAAGTCTTTGTGCACTTTTGTTTTCCTCTTTTCTCTTAACTGAACTAGAACAGTAACATGAATATGCAGAAATTTCATCCAAAAATAGTGGGTATCAAAAGGGGCATCCCGTTAGCAAAAGGAATGAGAGCAGGGCAAATGATGGTTATTGTGAACAACCTTATCATCTTATATACCATATCCGGTTAGACACATGTTACTGTTCTAGCTCAGTTAAGAAAAAAGAGGAAAACAAAAGTGCACAAAGACTTAGTTTCCAACCTAATCGTTGTAAGAGCTCAAAAAGGCTTTTAAACGCAAGATTTTTGATACCGGACCTTCCAGGTCGGGCCGTGCCTAGAAAATTTTAATTTTCGTCTATTTACTTTCCGAGGCATTCCCCATTATCATTTCAGCATTTCCAACAGCACAACTTTTGCTATCCAACTTCCAGCGACAATATCCAAGAAGGAATTTAAAGTGAGTTTTTAAAAAATTTCTCCATTTCCTCCTTTTACCATAACTGAAAAATTAGTTTCAGATGCTCCGTCGCGATGATACTACACCACTTCAAAATTCTCTCAAACGTTCTTATCCGAAAAGTATTGATGACACAATGGAACCAATCAAAAAAGAGAAACCAAGTATTTTCCATTCCGCTGAAATGCTTGCCATTGGAGATTCAACTCAATAACTCATTTAATTATTTTTCATTCCCTGTATTTCCAGAGATTTCTACTGTCCACTGATGTGTTTTTCCCTTTTGTCAAACTTTTTTCCTGGTTTTCAAATCTTTCCTATTTTCCTTTGTCTATTTAAAAAATCGAAATAAAAAATATTTTCTCAGACTTGCTCAGTGAGCACATCCGGTTAGAAAAAAAACCTAGAATCCGAGCCAACAGAATTTTGAGTTGAAGCGCCAAAAAAGGAAACGAAATATAGATGGACGTTTATATATTATTCTGAAGAGAGGTTCTTCTGTTTCTTACTCCCCATGAATTTCCAATGTTCCTGACACATCAGATGGCTTTACTTGTTTCCGAGAAAAAAAATGTTGAAAAGAAGTAAAAGGAATTCTGAAATGGGAAATTAATGGGATTACCTACTTCAAGCCACTTCACGCCTTCTCGTTTTCTATCGTTGAGAACCTACATCTTTCTTACCTCTTTTTAACATCATTTTTCTGCTTTGAAAAATCCAAAAATTCGTTCAGTTTTCAGAAATCCAAAAGACATGCACGCTAGAAGTCGCAGAACCGCTTCCCGCCGTCAGAATTCTTTTCGACAAATCAGAAAAATCGTCCAATGGGGGGTAAGTGTTTTTAAATAATTTTCTTAATTCAAGACAATATATTAGCGGATACACATGTCTTCTTCCGAGTGCAAATTTGAGTCTTCCTATGCCCTAAGGCTGGCTATTTATATTCGTATTTCTGGGCATTTCCGCCTGCATTTTTAGTTGGATTCTGGTGTGAATCACCAATGAACTTCTACTAAAAAGTTTATGTCTATTGTACCATCAAAAGTACATTTCTTTGAAACGTATTCAATTTAAGGTATTTGTAAAATGCAAAGAATTCTAAAGCGAAGTTTAACTTCTAACTTGTTTCGACCTGAGGTTTTCCGAGTTTGACGAGGGGTTACCTATTCTGGGGTAGACTCTTGAAAAAGATGCAAAAGTGTTGTCAAGAACCGGTCAAAGATGTAAGTACCGGTCAAAGATGAGAGAATCTTAAATAAGTAATTTTTAGCTCAAAAAATTTCGTCACCAAAAAGATCTGAATTTTTTGTCACGTGCTAGATTTTAATTTATAAAAAACAATCCTGAAAATTCTGCAGTGAAGCTTAAAAGTCATTCCAAATCAGGGATGTTTGGAACGGAATTCCGGAAATTCCGATCATTTCCGGAATGAAACGACGACCGGAATATTTCCGAAGCTTTATTTTTCATAATCGAATTCCGATACGATTTTTTAAAACACATTTTTTTTCGGAATTAGATATTTTTGAACTACGCAAAAACAAAATCACTTGCGGGCAGGACTACTTCTAGTTTTTTTTTATTAGTGCGTTTTCAAACTCTTTTTGTCAATTTTCACCTATTTTCGAGGCTTTTGTGATTTGAATTTTTAAAAATTCTGGAAAATTTCAAATCAGAATATTCCGAAGTTCCGGAATTCCGAAATTTTTCAAATAGGACAAACTCCAGAAAGGTCATTGAACATCCCTGATTCCAAATAGCAGATTAATAGATTTTGAACACATGCTCCAATACTTCTGTTAAAAGTAGCTTCTAGTTTTTTTCCCCAGACACCTTCTCCTGTGGGGCTTTCCACGTGTCTATTATTCTCAACCCCTTTTTATTCTTCTGATCTATGAGCACATGAGCAACGGAGCAAATAGATGAATAAGCTTCTTCCCTTAAGAAAATGAGGCATTCTGTTTTTGTATCTAGGTACAATTAAGGGACGCCTTCGTCTTCTTCTTTTTATGCCATCTCTTCCGTCGCCGGCGGCAAATTGCCAGTGTGTATTTCATTTCGCGTCATCTATGAACACCTCGCAAGGGCTCCTCTTCTTTTTTTTCTTACTGACACATGTATTTTCTACTTTTTTGTACTTTTTGTTTCCTTATGATGTTTTGACCATGGCTTTTCTATGAGTCCTCTTCTCATTTTGTCACCTTTTTCAACAAACTCAGAAAGAAGAGAAGAGATGAATTATGCTTTTATTTACAGCATTCGATTCCATTCAAACTGAAAAACATTCTGAAAATGATCCTTATAGTTCAACTCATCCAACAAGGTCTTCTTATTTTCAGAAATCATTCTTTAGAGGTGGTCAAAATAAAAATATATCATATTAGGTTGTTCGAAAAGTCCTTTCCATTTTTACGTCAGATTCATTCGATATAAAAAAGGTCAAAACGATGTCAGATAAATTGAAGATAATGACCATTGTTATCAGTGACTATCTGTCAACGTCTTCCTACCAGAACTCCGGTCACAGCGCATTGAAAATCAGCTCAACCCATTTTTGACATCATTCTTTGAAGTGAATTTTTTTCAATCAAGATGTAGGTAGATATGGCTGGCTAAGGGGGTAGTCAGACAGTACAAGGTTTGGACTATACTGTAGATAAGACAGAACCGTTTAGCCGTATCCAGTGAGATCGGTCTCCGTTCTCCTTCCCGCATGAGGTTGCGAATTTCGATTTTGAAAATAAACCTTTGTGTTTCTCTCCAATGGAGATCCACATGGAGTCTGAGTTATGTCACCTAACAAAAATAGGTATCGGTCATAAAAGTGACACCATTATCTGGCAGCTCCCAATACTCCACTCCTTGGTAGACATCCATGCTGAAAACATCCCATTTTTAACGCGAATTTCACGTTTCGGGACGTCTGGTGGTTGAGTGCTTTTGTCAACCCACTTGGATTGTTGTTTATAGTAATCGTACATTACCCATTTATCGCCACTAGTAATGATTTAATTTCAACATTCATGTGTGCAACGCAGGATGAGAAGGTTCAAACAGGTGCCCACACATGAAACAAAGTTGCTTTGAGCGAAAAGGTGTGATCCATATCTTCCCACTTTTTTTTACTTTGCCGAGAGTTCCCAATTTATGGCTTTTTGACGAAAGGCTTGCCACTGATGTACTTCATATATCCCGCACAGTTTGAGACGGGTCCCTTTCAATCCAGGTTTTTAATGCGTCCAAATCTGAGCCCGTATGCTTTTTTGGAGGGGGATTTTCGCCCAACGAGAATTTTCATTTTTCAAATTGATGAATCCAGGTTGTGAAGTTTGTTCGAAAGGGTGAATCTTCGTTGTTAACCTCCACAAATTAATGATTTATTTCAGTTGATCTGAGGTCAGATAGAAATACAAATAAAATGGTAGTCCAAAAATGGAAATTATTAGAGGCGAATACGGTGGGCATATCTCACTGCACGAAAAGAGGAGAATGATCTCCGTTGGGGTGTAGACACTATTAAACCTAACCAGCATACTGATAAAACGACAACTTCCTCGCTTTTATCCCCTTCAAGAAAACAAAGTTTGAAAACAACATATCAAAAGTGGAAAGGACTTTCCGAACAACCTAATATGTTTCAATATATAAAGAGCAGAGATTCAACTGATTGAGAGACATTTTAATTCATTCCTTCTTTGTTATAATTAAATAATTTAACATTTCGCAGCTCTCATCTTCAAGAGATTCTTCCTTGATGACGTGGGCAGATCACAAGATTACTTCTATTCTAGGATTTGTGCACCATTCAGAAATGGTTCTATTTTTGTTGACCGTTCGTTCTAGTCATTGCAAATGATTGAAAATCTAAAAAATCAAATTTTTTTGTGGACCTTTTTGGACCTACTATTCAGAAAATGTCGGAATTTTCATCTGTTTCTGAAATCAGCTGTTCCAAATCATATTGATTCAATTTCGTATTTGTGTTTCGTGTTTTTTTTTGTGTTTTTGTAGCAGACAGTATACTTCTTATTTCTCCCAACCGTTCATTCTGCCCACTCGTTGTCTGTAAATTTAAGAAGAATTTATTTTTAACTGACAAGTGAGACTTATAACGCCATGTGATTTCGAGTCTCAGGATAAACCTCATAATGATATTTATGCCTGTTTTCTGGAAAGTTCTGCCCAAATCCGTATTACCCACTAGGATAACAAGACTGACGTGGACTTTCCGTCAAGTTTGTATTCCTGCTGTGTCACAGGAGGAATACACAAAAACTTCCTCATACAAAAAAAAATCTTTCGAGAGATCATTATCGGTCATCATGAAATATATATGTATGCGAGAATACTCTAGGTGAAGTATGTGTTGTTTTTCTTCCTCTATTCCAATTACTCGTTTTCCAAAGAAGCGTTTTTGACTTTTGAGGCTTAACTCACCAACAAAAAACACCTCATACACAAAAAATTCGCACCTCGTCGTTCTTCTTCTTCTTTTTTTCGTTTCATTCCATTTTTCTCGTTCGCTTCCTTACTTATCATTCACTTTTCTTTCTAGAGCTCTCATACACATATATACACATATCACAACAATTCGTGTCTGCGTCTCCTAATCTTGCACACTCTCTACTGGTTATAATCGTCGCCAGATCCCGTTTCGTCTTATCACTTGGTCATCTCTGCGTCTCCTTTTGTCTCCTAACACGGCGACAACGAGCTCTGTGCTCTCCAGGCAACACCTTTCTCATCACATAGTCGTTCCATTTCTCTTGAGAAAGATGTTGTCGTACCGTCTGAAACGGACGTGTGCTTCACAGGTGAGATCCCGTTATCACAACTATTATCGTCACTCGCTATCCGCTCCAGAGAGCTTTCATATTCCCGGTGAGACAACGCCGAGTCTTGCCTATCTTTCAACCCTTAATATTGAGAATTTGGCTGAATATGGAATTCATGAACCCCATTATGCAAAGGTATTTACAAGATTGTTTTTTATCAGTGTTCATTTGTCATGTCCAGTCAAAAACGAGTCAATGAGTTCAATAGGGACTTCGCGAATAAATTTAGTTTTTTTTGGGTTAGTAATTTGTAAATATTCGGAAGATTACAAATCTGGTTGTGAGTCAGAAAAAATACAATAAAATCGCGTTGCCATTGGATCTGGTCTAGAGATAATTTTTATGAAAAAACCTGATTGTGGCAACTACTCAAAAATAAACCCCCCAAAAACCAAAACCAGAAAGACCCATCTTTAAAAAATAGTCTCTAGGGAAAAACAAAAAAAAACATGTTTTTCTTACTTGTTATCATCGTGTTTTGAGCCCATAAAATTTTGAAATTCTGATTTAGCTCTTTTGTTTTTCTTGGTTTCGGATGAGTATTTCTTAACAAGAAAAACCTAAATGCTTCATATTCTTTCAAGAGATTCGAGTTGTAGAAGAGAGCATGCAAAGGTCTATAAGGAATGCGTGAGTTTCTTGTCATGAAAGTTGTTGAATTGACATAAAACAGAAGTTAATGATGTGCAATTAACTTGAAAAATGAAAAATATATCTTCAAAAAAAAATGATTGAAGAGCAAAATTCACCAAATTTCAAAAAAAAAAACCGAAGACCCAAAAAAATTCGAAAAAATCCGAAATCTCCAAAAAACGCCGTTGAAAGCAAAAAGTTTGATTAATAAGACGGCCAAAAGGGACGAAAATTTGAGTTCCCGCGCAGTGAAAAACCTAAGCCACGGCCGCGGGATACCTTTTTTAAGTGGCCGCGAGAACTCAAATCCTAATCCCCTTTGCAACCGTGTTATTTACGGCGTTTTTCGAAGATTATTTTTTGAATATTTTCGCAATAACATTAGTAAATTAACTAGATTTTGAAACATATCAATCCAATAAAAATGTTTATTCGGAGCCCACTCTAAAATAATCCAGGTTATCCGCTCAACAATTTAAAAAAAAACAAATGTTTCATCGTCAGATTTTGTGATTTCTGACTTTTCAAAGATTTTTGTCCGATGTTGAATAAAATTTGTGAAAATTTGAAATCCAATCTAGCCTTCTCGAAAAAAAAAGAACCCGAGGGCGACTAATTTCCTGTTGTAAACGAGAAAAGACTTTGCTATATGTATTTTCTAGTTAAAAGAATCTTTGAGTCTCACGATTTGTTCGTATCTATTCTGTCCGGATTAGAGTCCTTTTGATACGAAACTCCACCCCGTGACAGAAAGAGCCTAACACAAACACAATCGAGTTTTGTTCGAAAGATGAAGAAGAAGAATCCCACATTTTATTGAATCAGAATCAAGAGAAAGAAAGCGAAGAAGATTCTTCTGACACCTTCTCCTTCTTCTATTTTCTATTCATTCCTAACTTATTCATTGCTATTTAGACCCAAAAAATAATATGAGATTGAAGGTGAGATCCTCAAGAAACTCCAGAATCCCCCATTCAAGAATGACGTCAAAGTTCTATAGACAGAAGAAAACTCTTTTCGGAAGATGAGCAAGAAATCAAATTTAGAATAGGAATGGCCCTCGGGCCAAAACAACACCTTTTTTCTCTCTTTTTCTGTCAGAGATTTTCAATACTCTCATTTTCTTCTCAACTATTTTAGGATTCAGAACTTCTTTTCTTTTTTTTTTGTTTTTGAGCATCTTGAAATTTGATACTAAAATTCTATAATGGATGTGAGATAATACTTCTTTTGATACGATTTTAGAAAAAAAAAAGAACCAGTTCGAAACAAAAAAGAAATAAAAAGTTGTGGTTTGATGTTGTTGAAAAAATGACTGAAAACTGGACGAGCAGTCGTTTGATCTAGGAGATAATCTCTCTCGGAAATGGGTGGTGTATCTCTGTGAAATCAAAATTCTCTGGAATTCTCAAACGTTAGTGTGAACATCTCCTCTCTATCTCTTCTCTCACAGCGCGTGTCTTCTTAAAAATATCAGATGACACGACTCGGCAATTCTCGCTCATTTAGAATTCACTAGTAACGTCGTTATTGGCTAGTGTGAGTAGCTTCTTACTGATAAGATAAGGCTAAACTAGCTTTGAAGATGTTTTCGAGTGTTTCAAAACATGCTAATAAGCATCCTCAGGTATGAGTATGGTTTTGAAAATTTATCTGTTTCGAAAAACACTCAGTTAAGAAGTTAATCACTTTTAGTACTTGCATATCTGCCTTCTTAGGACCCATTTCTTCCAAGAACTACAATCTGTCCTAAAAAGGGCAATGAAGATTTAGATGCCAAAATGTGATCATTCAAGATCCATCACTAATCTAACCCGATACACATTTCCAGCGCATCCAAGCCGAGGAGAACGCAGCTGCTCAGGCGGCGAGTATGGAGAGAAGAGTTGCTTTTCGACCTCCTCCAATCGGTGAATCAAGAACCACAACAATAACACACGATTCTGGTAATGCCTATCAAACAAAATCCATCAAAACTATATTTACAGGGACCAATGCTGACACCTATATGAGACTTAACGTCGGTGGCAAATCGTATTATGTTCGGGCCGAACTCTATACTGCTGAATGGACGAGAATGCATGAATTATTGGATTCCAGTCACGAGGACAGGTACAAATTGTTATATTTTTTGAAATTGTATTACATTAGAAATTTAGATTGAGAATGGTGGATGGATTTGACTCCAAAACCGGAGAGTATTATTTAGAGAGAAACACAAAGTTGACCGATCACGTCATGGATTTTTTTGTAACCGGAAGTCTTCATAAACCTCAGAATGTTTGTGTAGAACGGTTCAAAGAAGAGTTGGAGTATTGGAAGATTAAACCGGATCAGGTTAGTGGTCATTGACACTTTCGGACGAAGCCATTTTTCAAGATCTGGTAATAAGGTCTTCTGAAAATGTTCAGTCGGAAAAAAATATCCATCAGTAGAAACTACTTTCAGCTTTCCTCGTGTTGCCAAATACCGAACGAACACCATCATCACAGTAGAAAATTATCTCATGGCACATCATTCAATGAAGATGACTACGTAGCCGATTTTGATGGCGCTTGTTTTGCCGGACCTCGTTTAGCGATGTGGCGGTTTCTGGAGGACCCTCAATCATCCCTCTTTGCTGCCATATTCGCACTCCTCTCCGTTTTCTTCGTATTCGCATCAGTCGTTGGCCTCATTCTTGGTTCTATGCCAGAATTTCAGGCAGACTCGTCAAACGCAGCAGCTTATCACGTTATGCATGTTAAGAGTCGACCAAATGACTTGGGTGGGATGAGTCAGGGAAAAATATCTCACGTGTATGGAGATTTTCAGGCAACAAATTTGGTAATAACGATGAAGTGGCTCCAAACGAGTTGCTCAAAGATTTTGTGTACAAACCAACAGATTCTCCTAATCTACCACTCACAATTCTTGAGTACATTTGTATCGGATGGTTCACATTCGAATATTTAGTCAGGTAAAGCTTAGAATCAACCATCTTGCCAGAGCTGTTCGGAACGTAATTCGGAAATCCGAAATTCCGAAAAGTCCAAATATCCCCGCATCTTACGAAGTTTTTTTTCCAGATTTTTCATATACCCCCGGAAACGACAATTTGTGAAGAAGACTCTCAACATAATTGATCTTTCTACAATTCTCCCATTTTATTTGGAAATCTGTCTTCCATTATTTGGAGTAGAATCTCGTCTAAAAGAGTTTACAGGTTTGTATTCATTTTTTGTCGGGGCTTCAAAAACAATGGAAAGGTAAAAATTGCACGGATAAACCATTCCAGGTATTACATCCGGATGGCCTTTTTTAGGTAAGAAACGCCGACATTTTGTAGAGTCTGTTGGTGAAAAACAGTTTTGATAACATGTCGATGTACACATACTAATTCAGATTTGACTAACAGTTAAACATGCATGTATTCCTATTAATCCTTCATGAAATTTCATGCTTTCGAGTTTTAGGTGCCATGCTAGTGGTTAGAGTTCTTCGAGTTCTTCGAATGGCGAGAGTTTTCAAATTGGCAAGATACAGTACAAGTCTACAAGTGAGTTGCTGAAGTTCTAGTTTCCAAATTTCTAACCTTTGAAATTCCAGACGTTCGGTCACACTCTCCAGTCTTCTATAACAGAATTGAGTATGCTCAGCATGTTTTTGATAACCGGAATCGTCTTCTTTTCAACGATCATGTATTATTTGGAGAAAGACGAGCCGCATACGGATTTCTACAGTATCCCTGCCGGTTGCTGGTGGTGTGTGTAAGTGATAATTACCGTTGAGAAGATCCTAGATCTCATTCATTCATGAATTACAGGGTGACAATGGCTACAGTAGGATATGGAGACGCAAAGCCGGTCACCACTCGTAAGAGAAATTTTAAAAAATCTTAAAGTTCAAAATTAATTTTACAGTTGGTAAACTAGTTGCTACTTCAACATCCATCTGTGGAATCATTGTTCTGGCTTTTCCGATTTCAATGATTGTTGAGAAATTTGCAACAGCACAGCAGAGAGCAATTGAAGATCAACAAATACAACAAGGTGAGAATCCGAAAACAGAAAAAGTAATATTTGTTGTTATGAAAATAAGAAATTAGGGTTTCAGATGTGCCAGATGTCATTATTTGATTGCGAAGGTAAACATCCAAATGTCAGCTTTAGAATCGTTTTTAGCACTTTTCCATTCCCATACAGCGTTCCTTGTTTCCCGTTTAATAATTCAATCTCCTACTTACATGTTCACCTTAAATGAAAAACTTTTCAAATCAACTAAATTGTTTTTTTCAGCTCAAATGTCAGCTGTAGCCAACAATGCTCTACTCCGTCGTTTCCCAACTCGGAGGAAAGTGAGAAGAAATACTACTGTCTCGGTGAACAACATCTAAACGACAACAACAGCAAAAATAGCGCTAAAATACACGGGAAGAATAAATAATTGATCTAAATAAAGTTTTATATTCACTGATCTAATTCGAGTTCGATGATTTTGCCGTTTCTAAATTTGTTTCAATTTTTGATCTGGCGGTACGAGTGGTTCCTGAAATCTGAAATTCAGAAACTGAAAATTTGAATAAAAGTATGGGAACCTACCGTTTCAGTAGGTTGGGTACTGTCTGTAACAACATCGGAACTGGAACTGGATTTAGAAGAGCTGGTGTTGCTTTTTGCTGTTTCCAACTGAAAAATAAATTAGTTGCCGTAAAACCTACAATAAAAGGGCCCCCACACAGTCAAGTTTGAGGTAATTTTTCTTGGCTCCTATGCGAGATATCAAAAATGTGTCAATGGATAAAACGTTTGTGATACTACTCAGGTAATTCTGGGGAGAGGTTTGGGGCCTAATCGGAGCTGATGTGGGAGTTACCCGTGAAGTTTGGGAGTTACCCAATCAAAGTGGGAGTTACCCAGGCTATTTGGGAGTTACCCGGGTGATATGGGAGTTACCCGTTATGGGAACTATATGGGGGCAAAACAGGGAATACTGAATTTCAGGTCATCCTTCCTTACAAGCGGGGACTATGTGGGGAGTAAGTGGGGATTCCCCTGCCCACTGGGAAGAGGTGAACGGGGAGTAGATGGGGGCTAAATGGGGAGCGCCAACAGAGAATACTGGCACATGCTGAAAACTCACATTAGATGTCGAGTGTTTCGAGATAGCAGTTGCAAGACAACCATTTTGTGATAAAGCAGGAGACACTGCATACACTTCACGGTCTTCATTCCTTCTCACTTGGAGAGCCAACCAATCTCTTTCCTCATTCCGTTTCTGGAAATCTGCAGAAAGAGGGTTACGGTAGATTAAGGCTCCGCCCCCATTGGATGCTCACCTTCCTCGACCAATGCAAATAGACCGAGACCACAACAACAGAGAAAAACACTTCCGAAGAAAAACAAGATTACAGTGAGAATGGCAAAAAATGATGGCCAAAGAACGAAATTGTTGGAAACAGAAGAGAAATACTTGTACTTTGATATCAGGTTCCCAGATTCTGTGGTTATATTTACATAAATCGAAGGAAGATTATCAATGTACTTCTCTAGAGTCTCTGGAACAATAAATTGAATTATGAGAAGAAATTATGAAAATTACCATAAAAAAGAGTTTCATGGCCAACCGGAATCATCTCGAGACCCAGAAACTTCATATTTTTGCAATCTTCTTTATTGAGGATGTGATCATAGCACATAGCAATTTTAAGATCAGCTACAATTTCTGCTTCTGGAAATCGAATTTCATATCTTGAGTGAAAATAGAAAAAATACCTTGAACCAGATCGCGAATATTTTCAGATCGAGCACTCGCATTCCCACAGTTCTCGATATATGCCGGAAATTCGATGACTCTGACGATTTTGTCCTTGAAGAGGTATTCTAAAATTCAATCTGTTAACTTTAAGTATATTTCACAACACTAAAACTCACTGTTTGGTAATATCTGTTTCTGACTCAGAACACAATCATTCGTACTATTTATGTACTTCTCGAAGACAACACTTCGAACTTCTAAACGACCAGAGGCTCCGTAACAGTAGAAAAAACGTTCCATGACTTCATTCAATACAGAACTTTTACTATTTGCTGCATTTGAAAAAGTTGCAACTATAGGATCTTGCAAAGAAACATTACTTGATTTGTTCTTTTGTGTGTGATCGTCAGGTGACCATTTAAAACGGACAAAAAGAGCAACGACATCGGACAGGTCTTTAGAAGTTTTGTCGATTGCAGCACATGTGTTTAGGTGTCCCTGAAGCATAGTAAAATTAAAATTTGATAGCATTCATCTCAAAGTATTACATTAGAAACAAAGGAAATATTGGACAAAATTAGAATCGAAAGACACCAAATTTTCATGTTCACTGCTGAATTAAATTAATATCTACAAAAGAATGTCCACGAAGTTCCGTTGAGCTCATTTACTATTAGTCAAATTTCTTTTTCCAGGTGAACATTTCAAGTTCACGTTTGAAAATTCACTTACCGTATACCATTATTTCAATTCATAATCCTTCTCCAAGGCTCATACTTGCAGATGTTCGCACCTGTAGGGTTTCCGCCTCCTACCGTAGTCGAATAAGTATAAATAGGAAACTCATCGCTCCAATTCTTATTATTTTCATATTCTCGTCCTAACTATTGTCATGAACCTTCCACAGAATGCGTCCAGTATCAAAATCACATCAAAGAGAATACGGTGGATTTTGTATGAGACGCATTCCGTGGCGGGAACATTAAAGATCGCCCATCGGAAGATGAGGACGGTGCGTTGCTTTTGATGTGGAGGTGAATTCGTAAGACGTTCATAGTCGGTATTTTCTAAAAAGAATTGAGCATCTGCTGGTTAATAAGGTGATAATGACAGGTGACTTATCATTTAAAGCATCAAATATGTTCCATATTCTCTTTCGAACCATTTTAGGGAGGCCGTAATGTTGTGTGACCCAACATTGAGTTTTAGCATACTTTCAAACCGGGCGTGCCATAGTTTCTTTTAGAATCAATATTTTGGACAAACTCGACGAGCACTACAAAATGACACTATTTGGAAAGATGTATCTTGTCAATGAACAAAGTTATCAGTCATAAAATGGCTGATTCTATCCGGGCCGGGCCTGTGTTTTCGGTCTGTTTCGTGTGTAGCTTTTTTCATAAATAAGAAACCGTTTTCCAAATAATATCATTTCGTGGTACTCGTTGAGTTCTATAATATCTCATTCGGTTAGGCCAAAAATTCTAATCAGGACCCGCAAAGGCCTTCCAGAACCCGGTTTACATGTATGATTTTCACAGATGGACAAATGAAGGAGCGGTCAGTAAATGTTTGGAAGCTTTTCTATTCTATGAATAGGAAATTTATTTGCTGGTTCCAATGATTCCCATTTCTTTTGTAGGAAAAATTCTGAAATTCTAAGCAAACAGTACAAACTTCAAGCCCAAATTTGTATATTTTCTTTTAGATCGAAAAAAAAATTCCCGAAACTAAAACCAAAAATGTCGTCTAATCTTTTTACTCATATTTACTTATAATCTATATATCATATAGAAGAGTCTAGCCAGCTTTTTCGGTCAAACTTCAAGTTCCTGTGGTTCCGACTTTATTCTGACCTCAAAAGCGCTACCAATAATTTATTATCTGATCAACAAACAGATTGATTGCCAAGCCAAATATTTTGACCTTTTAGTCATAAAAAGTAAATATTCTTCTATGAAACACGATCGCGAGAAAGACAAAAAAGTTGGGAAGCTTCCCAACTTCTGGAACATTTTTTCTCCATATTATTTATGCGAAAAACAGTATTTTCTCGCCATATTTTTGCATACAAACCACCTTCTGATATGTTTGCCAATTCTTTCCATTTTTCAGGAAGCTTTTTTTTATAGTACACCCCTTCATTCTTTTGAAGTGACAAAAACTTGCAAGATGGTCATAAAAGTGAACAACGGGGGTCTCTATGGCGCTGATGTGTTTGAGATGAAAACATTCGGAAAGTATCGTGGCGAGATGAACAAGAGACCCGATTTTGAGCAGGTTCGTTTCTTACTGTATCTCTGATTTTCTCATTTTGTTTCGAATTCCTATTTGTATTCCGTGACAGAAAAAAGTCAGGTGGTGATGATGAAAACAAAACGAGTTACTCGTTCCTTTCGACCTAATTTATCTCCGTTCCTCACTTTCTACGAAAACAGTCAGGTCAAAGTGAAAAACACCCTCACTAGTCTCATTCTAATATTAGCACCTGGCTACTGTACTATTTTGAAATGGAGACCTGTCCAGTCTATCTGGATCCTGAGAAGCTTCCGTCACCAATGGTACGGAGTGCTTCAGATGTAATCCTCAATGTTGATCCATTCAATCAAACCACAGAAAAATTGGTATGTCACTTCCCGTCAGTTCAGATTTCTTCAATTCTGATGAGCTTGCTAAATTGAATTTGAATTCATATTTACTTGGGTTTTTATTCAAAAAGCTATGACTCAACGGACCCCATATACTCAGAAATAACCTATTCGTAGTTTCCTGAACCTCAACCTTTGATGCATCCAGAAAAAAAAACCTCGTGCTCTTTTATTCTGCTCCGCCGAACTCGCAATTCTGGCTCCTTCCTTCCTTTCCATTCGAATAGAAAGAACCACTAAACAAAAATTCATCAGAATGGCTCCATTTCGTATTCCTAAAAAGAGACGGATAGAGTGCCCATCCCCCACTTTTGACCACTCGGATGACCATAGCAACCCGTTTTAGTTTGTTTTCTTGTTTGTCAAATGCAAAAACTACACATCCTTGTTTCTCTTTTTGCACATAATTAGACAAATCCTCTATCGAGAAATGAATTAGATCAGAAAAGGCAATGTTTGGTAACTAATTAGCAACCTAACCTAGTTTTTTATGTTGCCGAACCACTTTCACGCATCTAAAAAGATGATTTCCGATTCCATTCACTTTTGTTCCTCTCGAGAAGTCAGAATCAGAGTGTATTCCTTCCTCATAATCGTGAGTTTTGGTCTGGACTCTGGGATGTTTGGAGTGGCTTTTTTGGAAGTTTTCGGAATTTCTGAATATTCCGATTTTCAAAATTTTGGAATTTCCGAATTTCAGAATATTCCGGTTTTCAACTTTTCGGAATTTCGGAATATTCCGATTTTCAAAATTTTGAATATTACGATTCTCCAAATTTCCAAATTTAGGAATTTCAGAATTTAGGAAACTTAAGAATTTTTCTTTTTAAAATTTCCAATTTTATTTCAATTTTTAAACTTTTTGAACTTTTTCAGAAACAAAATTATTGACATACAGTAGTTCAAAAAGATTTAATTTGGAAAATCCATAAATCAGTTTTGAAAAATCTTTAATTCCGGTTGGAACTTCATTCCGAGAATGGTCAGAATTTTCGCAAATCCGAATTCGGTTCCAAACATCCCTGGTCTGGACGTTCGATCATATTTGTTGTGGTTTGTTTTCAAATGTTGTGACTGTTTCCAACCAACATCGCAATTAATGGCTAAAAAATCTCATTAATTTCAGTATACCAATTTTAGAAACCCCAAGTTTGGTAACAAATCATAACCAGCGTGATCGAAAACGGGCAACAGAAAAACTTAAATGACTTTTTGAGGAAAAAGGCGCACTTTATGTGAAGACTCTCTCTCCCTCTCTCCCACTTTCTCTTCATTTCTGAACTCCTTCTGGTGGTCACCTTCAAAAATGAACAACAAGAACGAATCAAACGACCGGTATAGAATGGTAGGAGGTGCCTCACCATCGTCTTCTTCGTTCACCCATTCCGTACGTTCCCATCGTTTATGGTTCTCTCCAGTCATCGTAGATTCTCTTCTTTTATTCTATTATTCATAAGTAGACAAACTCTAAGGAAATCGTTTATTTTCTCTTTTCAAAAACCGAGTTGTTTTCTCCGTTTTTTTTTTCGAGATCCCAAGAAAGAAAAAAATTACCGGAAACGCCGATTTCACGGTGAATTGGACTCCGAGTGAGGGACCCTGAGCTTTGAGCGATTCTCGATTCGTTTTTGAAAGTTGTTTTGAAATACGCCCGATCCGAACAGAAAACATTTATTCAAATAGACTAGTTGTGGTTCCATTGGATCAATCCATCCTCGAACTTCTGTCATTTTTCAAATCAAGAAATACTCGGGATAATTGGAGGGCTATTTTGTCATTCACTCGATTTCCCCTTTCCTCTGACAGAGTGTTCTCAACCTTCGTTATTTTTCTAGAAGAGTGATTCCGACATTGTATCAAAAATGATTGAAGACGAAAAGGACTACTCGATCTACTCGAAATGTGCTGCAGAGTTCATTGCAGTACTTCTATTCGTTTATATTGGTAATTAATTAAACTAATGTCATCTAACCTTATCCCTCCATTCCTAGGATCTATGCAAGCTGCCGGAGGTGGTGATGGAGTTCTTCATGCAGCATTTGCTCACGGAGTTGCCATTTTTGTACTTGCTGCAACCTTTGGAGGTGTCAGTGGAGCCCATATCAATCCAGCAGTCACATTCGGAATTGCTTTAGTTGGTCGTATCAGCCCAATCCACGCAGTCTGCTATATTGCCTCTCAACTACTGGGAAGTGTCTTCGGCGCCCTTCTTGTGCGGGTAAGTGTCTGTACAAAGTACTCTTGGAACTTTGATTCCATTTCAGAAACTTGAATTCACACTTCATTTCTTTATTTTTCTATCTCTTGATTCCAGATTTCCCTTCATTACAAGGCTTATTTTGTAATCGGAGCCGGTGCCACTCTGTGCGGAAGAGGAGTTGGTTGGCAAGAGGTAAGGCATCTGAAAGTGGAATTATGTATGCCGAAAATTTTTAGGGACTGACCGCTGAAATCGTCACCACCTACATTCTAGTCCAAACGGTTCTTTTGTGTGCCGTAGACACTGACAAGAACAGATTGGCTCCTTTGGCTATCGGATTCTCACTGATCATTGAAATCCTTGCTGCAGGTGCAATTTCCGGAGCATCCATGAATCCAGCGCGCTCCTTTGGACCGAACATCATGGGACAGTTTTTCTTGAAACCAGAGAACTTGAATTCCCTTTACATGTTCTGGAACTATCACTGGATTTACTACGTAGGACCAGTCATCGGAGCGTTCATTGCTGCTGGTGTTTACAGGTGAGAATAGGCTAAGGTCAAGTATTCCTGTAAGAATAACTGTTTTCAGATTGTTCTTTGCCCGGGACTACCGCGTCCTTGCTTGAAAAGTTTGACAACGAAAAGAATCGCCCGGTCTGCTGTATTTGCCTACAAATAATAAAGTACTACCCAGTGTGTAATAATACAAAACAAATGCATTTATGATATTGAAAAAAAAACTCATATATTTCAGTTTCAAAATTTTGAGCACCTCAATAAAATTGCTTGTTCAAGATATTTTTCAAATGTTCTTTTGCTTTAGTTTTTGTTGTCTAAACACCCAACAAAATAGAAAACGTACAACTACAAACAGAATATAAAATAACACAACAAAAGAACAGAAAAGGAAAAGGTAAACGTCAATCATGAAGAAAGTGAAAAAAGACATTTGACGGGAATATGGGTCCAAAGAAGGCAGCTCTCCAAACTCAACTCCAAAAGTAGCATGTTTCAATAGTAGTTCTTGAGGAGTAATCGGTTGAAGTTCCAGTTGTCTTGCTAGTAATTCAGCATTTTTCTTATAACTGAAAACAAAATTCACATTATAAAAAGATAAATACGGTAAACCTTTGATTGTTCAAGACGTCTGCAAAAGTATTTCTCAGCGATTCAAAGTTTGCCAAATCCTTTTTATCTATCAAAACCGCTCCTTTATGACGTTCCATTTTGGCGTTTCTCAATTGATCAGCGTATAAAGGAACTAGAAGAGCTGGTTTTCCCATGTAGCTCAGTTCATTCACACTTCCCAATCCAGCATGAGTTATGAAAACGTGAAGACGAGAATCCGCTGAAAATAGTGTTCATTTTTTTGAATAGTAAAAGATATCAACCTAGTAAAGCAATTTGAGGAATCCATTTGAATAAATATAGATTTTTTTAAATTCTTGGCTTTTTCGAATGTGTCAGATTCATACTTCCAAATAAATGTTACATTTGGAAATGATTCAATCACTTTGAGAATGTTGATTCTGAAAAAAAGCACCAGTTGAACTTTTCCTTTCGAATGTTTTACTTGTAGTCTTCTGGCGTATCTTTGGAGAGCATAATTGTCCCAAATGAAATTAACACCGTTTTCTGTCTAATTTCCAGAATTTTATCAAATTCCAACGGTAATTTTTCTTGTTTCATTTGAGTTCTGTTCACTGTAATCCCTCCAATCTGGACAGTTTTTGTAAGCGTTGGACGCGGGAAATCGAGATATGGATTGGAATTTAAGAAGACAAATGGTGCACGAGACTCTGCTTCCTAAAGGTAAGAATATTGTTCAAGTTATGATAAAATCCAATTCTAACATTCAAATCAATGGTATGGTAGGGAGATTTGTATGAACTCATCGTCGGTGGTCTCAATAAAACTCCATATATAAAACTGCACAGTGTATTCATCAGTCGTTCTTCAAACGTCATTTTATCTCCAAACGGAGAAAGAGATCCTGTAATTCTCAGTTAAAATTCGAATCAAATATTTAGCCACCTGACAGTGTAGCTGGTGAAGATGGCTCCCCAATAGAATTGCTCAGTGAAGAGCTGTGAGTGACGGAAAAGGCTGGATACAATGTTCTGATATCGAGATATTCCTGAATTGCTGAAATTTTCAAAAGTTATAGACATTACAAAGCACTTGGTACCAATTGCATTGAAGGCAAAAACTTCATAAATTATTGCATCGAATTTTCGAGTTTTCAAACTATCCAAAACTCGCAAGTCCTTCTTGAAGTTTTCATAAATTTTGAAAAACATTTTCTGGAATAGTTTGATAGATGAAATCATGGAGAATACAGTAAGCTCTTCTGTCCAATATTTTGTAAACTCAACGGATTTTATCACTTTTCCAAGTTCCTTCAGTTTTTCATCAGGTTGAATATAAATTATATCCGTCGTATGCTTCCAATATTTTATATTTTCGTATCCCTCAACAATGATAGGAGCAAGGAAAGTTACATTGTGACCTGAGTGTGTCTGCTATTTTAGCAAGGAATGTATGATGACTATGAGCGAATAGTGGACAATATACGAGAAATTTGGCTGATGGCACAATAGGAATTAGAAGAAACAAGTGGATGAGAATACGGTAGAAAATCATATTGACCGGTGGGATCCTGTCATCAAATCGTTGTATTTGTACTGCCATGAACTGGTTTAAAAGAGTTGAAAACTACGCGTAGGCTAATGTATAGCCCTATTGAAAGAGAAATGACCTTAAAAAAGAAAAAAATGAATCCCTTTATTTTATAAATTGTACACTTATCTGTAGCTATTGTCAGTTGATCTTCTGTTTCGTAACAGAAATTTTTCGAAAGATCATTACGATCGAAAAAGTTAGGACAGAAACTATGGAGATTAGAACGAAAAATAAGAATAAGAAAATGTCAATCATATAAAATGAGAAGAACGACATCTTGCGATAATATGGATCCAACGACGGGAGTTCTCCAAACTTTGCACCATATTCTGCATATTTCACTAAGAGATCATGAGGGGAGAATGGTTGGCTTTCTAACTGGTGAGCCAGGCGATTTGCATATTTTTGATAGCTGAAATCATCTTGTTTCAGAAATGAAGTTTTCATAATTTATCACCTTTCATCATTGAGGATACTATCCACTGCCTTTTCCAATCGTTCAAAGTTTCCCAAATCTCTCCTCTCGAGAGTTATTGATCCATTATGTCTGGCTAACATTTTTGCGTTTCTGAGTTGATCGGCGAAGATTGGAATAAGAATTGCTGGTTTTCCCAAATAACTCAATTCGTTGACACTTCCTAATCCAGCATGAGTTATGAAAGCGGAGAGGCGGGAATCAGCTGAATCGGGATATTTTTTTCTTGACTGTCAAAATTCATTTTAATCACCAAGAAGCGCAGTTTGTGGAACCCATTTCGAGAAATGTAGATTTTTTACGTTCTTTGCAAAATCTAAATCTTCGGATTCATATTTCCAAATGAAAGTCGCTTCTGGATGCTGTTCCACTACACGTATAATCATGTTTCTGAAAAAAAAACATTCCCGAAGAGTTTGAAATTGTATGCTTACTTATATTCATCTGGCATTTCACAAGATCGGAGCATTGACCCAAAAGAAATCAATACATTTTTCTTTCGTTGACTCATAATTTGATCGTATTCAGAAGACAGTTTCTCTAATCTCATTTGAGTCACATTCACAGAAATTCCACCGATGGCTATGGTTTTCGTGAGTGTTGGACGAGGGAAATCGAGGAATGGATTGGAGTTGAAAAACACAAACGGGGCTTTTGATTGAATTTCCTAAAGCGTTTTTTTAATGAATTTGATAAGTATAGCTAACTTACATTTATATCCAGATCATTATATGGATATTTGAGAGATTTCAAGACAGGCGGCTTGAAAATGTGAGTAAACGTAAAATCCCCAAGCGTATTTAGAAGGCGTTCCTTGAATGTCATTTGATCCCCAAAAGGTGATACGGAAACTAAAAGTTTGTTACATGATCTTTTGAAAAGTTGAGCATCCTACTGGGTAAGAAACTTGGAGAGACTGGTTCACGATTGATTTGCTCAGTTCCGTCATATGAGTCATCGAGAAGGATGGGAATATTGTCTTGATGCCCAGATACTCGTGAATTGCTGGAGAAATTCATTCCATTAAGTACTTGAAGTACATCTCTTACGGTGGGCACAGATTGCCAACGACTCAAAAATCATTGCATCGAAATTCCTCGTCTTCAATTCGTCCAATATAGTTGGATCTCTTCTCAAATTCTCTACAACACCACTAAACATTTTATAAAACTTTTCAATAGCTGGAAGCATTGAAAACATTCCAAAATCATCCTTCCAGAAACTTGCGTAATCTGCAGAATCTCCAATTTGTTTCAAGTTTTCATCAGGTTGAATGTATATAATATCCTTTGTGGTCTCCAAATATTTGATGTGTTCATATTCTTTGACTATGATTGGAGCAAGAAAAGTTACATTATGACCTGCATCTGTTAGAGTGTCAGCGATTTTAGCAAGGAACTTATGATGACTGTGAGCGAATAATGGGCAGAATACCAGATAGTTGTAGGAGAATGTGAAAACAGGAAAAGAGGAGAGAATTGAAAAGAAGAGTAGATTGAGGTGCATCTCTATCAATTCGATCACTTTTTGTACTTTTATATTGTCTTTACGAACCATTTTGATCGTCATCGTCTCTGGTAAAAATGATGACAAAGAGGTTATAGTCTTCGATGATTTAGCGGTCACTACACATGTAGTCGTGCTATTTGGAGAAGAAAATTGTAGTTGATAAACGTTGTATCTGAATGATTTCCAACTGGTTTCTCGCAGTACAATTTACAATATGATATACCGGTCGGTTTGAACCCCCTGCCGGGGGCTCAGCCTCCTGGCTTCCGTTAACTGTATCTTACACTTGATTTTTACTAATTTCCGAATTTTCATTTTTCGAGTGCCATAAAACTTCGAAAAATATCAATTTTCAAATTTTAGATTTTTTCCATAGAAATCCACATCTATTTGATGCCCACCTCTGCTAGAATCCTACCCTGGCTAAGCCGTTTATTTTTGTGGTTATTGCAAACGTATCATTTTCCCAATTTTCTGGTTATTTCCATAAAGTTTTGTCGGTTTTTAGAAAAAACACGATAACTGAATTCAGATATCCTATATTCTGAATTTCCGAGTTTCCGAGTTTTTTCATGACGAATGCCTGTTTTTTGATAACAGAATACAATTTTCTGAATTTCGAAAGTCTCTAAGTTTGAAGCAAAATCCACCAATTTTCGAATGACACTTTTTCTAAGCCTTTGGTTCTAGATTTCACTGAAAGTATAGGGATTCTTATAGAGAAAGCTAATATTTGAAAAATTTCAAGACATTTTTGGAAAATTTTGGAATTTTCTAGAATGTTCTGAAACTTCCTAGAATATTTTGGAATTTTCTTAAATATTCTTGAATTTCCAGGATTATTCAAAAACTTTCTGGAGCTTTCTAGGAAGTTTTGGAACTTTCTAGAATGTTTTGGAATTTTTGAGAACTTTCTAGAATTTTCTAGAATGTTATGGAACTTTCTAGAATGATTTGGAACTTTCCGGAGTTTTCTCGACAATTTCTTTAATGTTCTTGACTTTTCTGAAATTTCCTAGAATGTTTTGGAATTTTCTCGTACTTTCTTGATTTTTTTTAATGTTTTTTTTTAAACTTTCTACAATTTCCGGATTATTTCAGAATTTTCTTCTCTTAGAATTTTTGAGTTTTTGAGTTTCCGATATTTCCAGATATCAAGAATTCAAAAATTTGTAAATTCTGATTAAAACATTTGAAATTGAGAAGTAGAAAAATCCAAGTTCAGAGGTTTCGTTTTGAAAATTGTTATATTTCAAAACTTTATTTCTTATCCGATTTTTAAATTTTGAGAATGACTCCCAAAGTTTTAAAGTTTAAAATCTCTGAATCTCGATTTTCGGAATATCCGATACTTCGAATTTCACAATTTACAGATTCCAACAATTCTCACTTTTTGATTTTTTTTGAATGTTCAAAATGTTTGAAACTCAGGGAGTCCAAAACCGGAGATTCAAAATCTCAGAATTTTTGAAATCATTTTTATGTTATATAATATTAATGTCCATTTCTAAATCTTTTAATTTCGACTTTTTGGAATTCAGAAAACGGATTCGGAAATTGTTTAATTTAAAAATTAAGCAATCAGGAAACTCAATCATTTTGAAATTTTGGAATTCATTGGTTTCAAGATACTAAAACTTTAAAAAAAATTTCTGTTTGGAAGATAATTATGTTGATTTTTGGAGAAAAAACAATTTTCAAAAAAAAAAGCACATAAATATGACATCAGAAAGCTTCAGAAGTATTTGAATATTGTGTCTGTAAAACAATAAAACTATAACACGCATTTGCAGTAGGCCACATAACCGAAATTGAAGTGATTTTCGGAAAAAAACTAAAATTTCAAAAAAATTTTATTTTGGAGATTTGAGCTTAATTTTTTGTAGGACGCACATGAATATGCCCAAAAAACGTTTTGCAGAATATTATGATATTTTTAGTTTTCGGAATTTTGGAATTCATTGGAATGTTTAGGTGTTCTGAACTTTTTGAATTTCTGATTTTCTGAATTTTGAGAACTTTTTTTAATTTTCTGACTTTCTGAACTTTTGAAATTTTAAAATTCAATATCTTTTTACAAAAAATATCAAAAATCTGTTTTTGTTTCAGAATTCATGCGATTCGGAAAAAAATCTGGAAATTAACGAAATTTTAAGATTTAAGACACATTCTCTGATGCGATCTAACTTGTAATGAATTACTTTTCCTATTTTGAGCATTTTTGGTATTGAAACAAAATTCTAACTCGTTTCCTTTCAGGTGAAATTTTTGATTTTTCATCCGATTTTGCTAAAAAATCGAGTTTCTCAGAGATTGTGTCTTAAATCTAGATTTTGAAAATGTTTTTTCGAAAATCTAAAAATCCAAAGTCTGAAAAACACTGAAATTCGGAATTCTAGGAAAAAACAAAATCAGAAAATTTAGAAACTTGAAGATCCAGAAATTTTCTGATTAGGGAATGATCAGAACTTATCTCGCGATCGAGACTTACAAGTGGATTTTCTCTCGTTCCCTACTGTACTCATTGCCAGAGAAGTCTTTTTTTTCACTTTTTATTCGACATGACAGTTCTCGGAAAGGTAACAATGACACAATCAGCTGATGGAATGTGAATTGAGGGGAAGAGCGCGGAGTGTTTTTAAAACATAAAAGATATTACCTACAGGATAATTCGAGTAAAAAATGGAATGAAACGATAAGGCAGTAGCAAACAAAATATATCTACATATACTCAGAATGAGGGGGATTTTTCTATGGCAAATTGATTGGGGAGATCATTAACAGGGAAGTAAGAGATCTTGGGGACTAAATGGTTATTATAAGACATCAAGGGGGCTGGGGAAGTGGTGGTAGGAAACTGGTTATTTATCATATCAAGTTATTATAAAAATCTGAATCCAAGAAAAAAACTGGGTAAGTTGAGTAAAAATTGTTAAAACCTAAAAAGGAAAAAAGGAAAGCTGTTGATCTCTATCCGGTATAATTGCTGATATTCACGCGGAGATTCGCAGCTTCTGGACGACTTCGAGGTTTCAGAAGACACTTTTTGGCGGTATCACGAATGAAACGGGTTGACGGGAGCTTGTCACTGCAAATGTTTCGTTTTCAACCACTCGAAGAAATTAAACCTTACAATTCTGAAACTCCAGACATCGGAATATGCTTTTGCATTGCGAATGGAGTACCAAGCGTACACATCTCCACGAGACACATTCCCATTTGCCAAATGTCGCCTTTCGTTTCGAATTTCTTGCCCATCATGACTTCAGGAGGCTGCAACATTGGATCCAACACTGATGCATCATTGGAATTTGGGAATGCGTTTGAGAAGTCACCAAGCTTCACAATTTGTTCAGATGGCATTTCCAGAGGATCTGTGAAGTCACATGAGAGAAAGATGCTCATTGAGGACACTCTCGAATGAATGATTCGAACGAAATGAAGATGCTCCAAGGCGCTTGAAATCTGCTCAGCGAAACCAATGAATTTGGAAGAAACTATTTGACATGAGTTTTTGTCCTGGTTAGTTTTCTGTTCTGGAGTCTGTCGACCTTTGCTCGTGAAACTGTTATATCCAGATGACTGGTTCGGGGATTCATTGGCGATTGGGAGACAAACATCATCTGGGGTTCTCATTCCTTGACGACGAAGTACGAAACCGGCCGAATTGATATAGTCGTGGAGAGTTCCACCAAGACACTCTTCCATCAAAATTCCAGTGATTTGGTATGGAATGTTCTCCCATCTTCCAATGACAACTCCATTGAAGTGAACAATATTCGGATGGAGGGGAAGGATGCGAAGGATTTCGAGCTCACGTCGCAACGCCCTTCTCGTTGGTTCGGCTAGAAAAATTGACTGTGTTAGAATTAAAATCACACCGAATACTTACAATAATCTCTCGGATATTTCAAAGAAAAGCAGTTGCCTCTAGAGACATCCATTGCGGTCGTCATCAGGCAGTACGGATTACCAGGTCGCTCGTACGGTTTTCCAAATCGGAATGTTTGAAATGCATACGCCGGCAGATCATCAAATTCCTCGAACGGAGCGATTGGAGCCATCAGACAGAAAGATGGGGAATCCATTATGCGATAGGGAGTGTTCGGTGTAGAGATGCAAATGTCTTCCTAAATGTTTAAATTACAAAGTAGCTTAGAGAGTGACACACCTCAAAAACTTCGTCGCTCATTTCGGATTCCACTTGATATTCGCTAATGTAGTCATAATGATGATCGGACGTACTATCTCCGTATGGCGGCTGGGGAAGAACTTGAAACATATTCACTTTGGGCCCGTTTTGAATATTGCATCCGACGGTTCGTTGCGCTAGCCCCGCCTCTACATCTCTATTCATATTTTCGACTGGCAAAAATCGAGCTCCCGGCTGTCTCACTCCAACGATTTTTCGCGACGGTTCATCGACATATGCGTAGCACACAGTCTCTCCCCTTCTCCTTCTTCTTGATTGATTTCTTTTTTTCAACAAGATTATCAAAATGATTAAAGTAAAAAATATGATGGCGCAAGTGAGAAGAACGACAAGACCGATGGTGGTTTGAACATCAGTAGCTGGGAGAAGTGCCATGTAGGACGGTTCGTTGATACGCACAATCTAAGAATATGATTTAACAAATCGTGGTTTTTTTCTCAAAGCTACCTTCATTTTCTTCGTCTCACTCTTTCTTCTTTTCGTATCAAAAACGACGGCTTCCACTTCATAGTTGCATTTGGCATCAGAAATTCTGAAGCTAACGTGACGCTGCAGATTGTCAACGTCTCGCCGAATGGGTTCATACTTCTCGCAGTTTGGATTGTTCGGAGTTATGAGAGGATGCACAGTAATATGAAAGTGAGATGTGCGTATCGATCGGTCAATTCTGTTGGTGTTTGCGTCAAGAACCCAAAAATAGTTCCAGTCGATTTCCAAATCATTTTCACCCGAAGAAGTGTTCCATCTTGAATGTAGAGAAGAGACGGACGGTGGCGCTGAAACTCTTATTCACTGTAATTTTTATTTACTTCTCTTACCACACATTGTTACATCAGTGACCATAAGACTGCATGCCGGAACACTGACATCAACTGACACAAGTTCTCCGATCAGATCACTGATGTATGTCACAGTGTAATTTTGATTGAATTCTAGTCCTCTTACTAGCAGCTCATTCGTATGATCCAGGTAAAATTTCACCGTCGTATATTCAGAACTCAGTGCGTTTTTATACTGTATCTCATAAGAACAAGCAGGGATTCCTGAGTTCGAATCTGGTGATAATCGCGCGACGGCTTTGTCGTCTTTCCATTCGACACTCTTCAGCGACAAATCGTTTGAAACGGAGAGTAAGTTTCGAGCATTGTACCATTTCGATAAACGACGACCAACAGCTCCATTTCCATTAAATGCGGACACTCGAAGGCGGAAATCTACGAGGAACGTATTGTTGAAATTTATATAACAATTCGAATTGTAGCACCAACTGTGGTGAAGGATCACTTCTTCGTCATCTCCTTCATCGCGAGAAATGAGCTCAACATAATGAATATGGTTCGACTCTTCTACATCTTTCTCAAAAAGCATATTCACTCTTCCAGTAAATCCCTCATCTTGATGATCCAAACACAAAAATCGAACTTCTTTGACAATATTCTTCTGAACTTCTTCTGATTTCGCACTGGTCTGATTGTCCACAATCTCCCGATATGCGGACTGTCCGAAGGTAAACTCAGGAAGGCTCAGCGTTTCGAATTCTGGATGAGTGCATCCTAATCTGCACAGAGAGTATTCGGTATTGTTGACAACGTTGATTTCTCGGTAGAGTGTGTCCGCGTTCGTGCGCACTGTTTGCGAATCTCCGAACTAAAATTGAAATATTAGTGCATCCTAATTTATGATGAACATACTCTTTCGATACATCGGTGCTGGCAAGGACCGAAGAGAGAGACCGGAGGAGAACGGGCGCGTAGACTGTTAAATTGCAGGGTGAGAAATGAGAAAATCAGAAAGAGCTTCATTTCGGCATGGGTCGATCTTTGCCTGCAAAGAGTGAAAATATATGAGAACAGCACGAAAGGCTACTAAAAGAATTCCAGGCAATTTTTTAAGCCGTCGGTAAAAAGTAAGGGAAAGATTATTCGCACAAAACAACGGGGAAATAGACATCTTCAAATTTATGAAGTTATTAATTACATAAATGTTTTAATCTATTCATACATTCATAAATAGGTTTAAAAACATGCTTTTTGATAAAGCCTTTATCGATTTCAATATTTTTTTAGCGAAATGAACAGAGACCGCCGAAACATTTACAGTACCACCGCCCAGCGTGGCGATACCAAACCGTTTCCTCTTATGTTCCTTCAAATTCGTTAGACTTACATGGCTGGGAGAGAGTACCAAAAGGCAAAATATGTTTTTAATTGAAAAAGAAGAAACGAAGGTACTCGCTAATAAAACTGAATTTTCTTCTGAAAGTTATCGAAGTAGAAAGATGACTTCTAAAAGTTATCAAAGTAGAAAGAAGACAAAAATACATAGTTTCTGGTTTATTTAAATTACTGAAAATTTTTCAAAATTCAAAAATTCAAAAATAAATTCGAAAGAAATCACCTTCTGTACAAACAGCGGGCCGGCACTTCATTGGCCCGGTCAGCTGAAATTCTCGACGGGCCGGCCCGTAATTTTGCAAGTATGAAAAAAATCTTTATGAGCTCTAAAGCAAAAAATAAAAGCAAAAAACAAATTTGTGTAAAAAAGATTGACAATTTTGTGAAGACAGAAAATAAAAAATGTTGAAATCCAAACTCATGATCGCCTCATCAACTTCTAGAGGAAATGAACCTGGACGTTTTTATACCACTTTTTCAATTCCAACTGGGACAGTTCTTGGTGGTATTTCGTAAGCTGTAAAATCAAGTTTTTGCGACATAAAGGGGGACTCCGACCAGAGCTTTTGATTGCATTAAAATGTTTGAAAAGTTATGTATTTTCCTAATATTATTGTGAAAAAAATATTTTTAAAAACTTGAAATCTACGAAAATGTCGTTTGGAGTGAGAATTTTGCTTTAAAAGGTGGCGAATAGGAACAAGGATTTGGATTCCCGCGTAGCGAGAAACTTAGGTCACGACACCGGGATGCATTTTTAAAGTTGCTCACAAATTTACGAGATGAAGATGAAAGAGGAAAGAACTCGGTAAATTTTCCATCCATGTAAAAAAGGCGTTTCGCTGCCGCGATCTAGGTTTCTTACTGCGGGGAACTCAAATACTCGTCCCTATTCGCCACCATTTTTTATACAACTGCGTTTTCGGGGATATCCTCTTTTTTGTAATTTTTTCGCAGTGAAATTAGGTGATTTTTTTTGGTTTAGGTGATTCTTTTGCAGTGATATTATACACACAGCTTAACAATTTTTGGTCGGGTCCCCCTTTAATGATAAAATCATACTTCAGCATGTGATGCGTTTTTCATCTCTCTTGATTCGGGCCCATTTAAGCAGGCAAACGTTCCGCATTGACACTTATTTTCAAGTCGTGTCGCATAATCGTTTCCGTAGTCGATGGTTATCTGAAATCGCAGTACAAACTTGTGGCGAAACGTTTTTACTCACCGGCGTGCCAGGAAAGATATCGGTTACTGCCACCATCACAAGATGAATATGGGCAGGAGAAAGACTTTTTTGAAAGACTCGAACCAATTCCATGTTGGCAGCACAGCTGTGACTTGCCATGCGTGCATAATTTCCGCAAACTGTCGGATCCAAGTAATATGAAATGCTAGCATATAAATCCTTTATGAGACTTTTGTAATTTTTCGAAAAGGTTGCCTGATCCACGAGCTGCTTCATAACATCATCTTCCCCATATGTGACTTGATACGCGTATTCGATATTGTTCCAATTTACGTTTTCCATGTGAATCTGCTCCCCGATAATCTCTCCAACGAATTCGGTGACTGGTGTTCCAGCAGGAATGAGAACATTCGAACGAACACCGAATCCAAGCTTCTCGTTGCTTCTGAACATTTCGACGGGGAACAAACGTTTGTTTGGTATCATCAGAACATTATTGGTGCATTTAGCCTCGCATCCACAGAGTTCTGAACATGCAAAACCCATGTGTTGATAAAAGTGCCGATCGGTCGAGGTGAAGTGAATTGGTTCGAAGGATGTCTAGAAACAAATACACTCATTTATTATAGTGGTACAAAAAATTGTAGCTGTGGAAGAGGAACGCCGGTGGCCGAAAGTACCACAACTATAAATACCGTAACCTAAAAATAGTTTTATTTTCCGATTTTTTTTCACGGCTACCGACATTTCTCTTTTACTTCTCCGATTTTTTGTACCCGGCGAACACTAAATTCAGATTATAAAACTTACAAATTTGGCAGGGGAGTTACCATTTGTTGGCTTTTGAAACTTCTGCAGTTTTTCATTCATGATGAAACATGGACAGTTTCTATTCTCATAGCATCGAATTACTTTTTTGTCTGGATCAGAAGAACAACAGCTGCATTTGATCTGAAACCTTTTTGAAACTTGAGCCGAAAAATCAAAATCATACAGTATTTTTGTCTTCCGCCGCCATTTTTACAGCTCTCGCCAAATTGTGCTCTGCGGTCTGGTTGAAATAGTTCACGTCGGTATAATCAAAAAGAAGTGAATTCGGAATCGAAATGGACTCAACGGTTTCGCCAGCTATGTCAGAATAAACTGGAATCACATCTTTCTTGTTGAAGGTGATATTTTTCATGATTTGAATCCTTTTTTCGGGCGGAAAATAAATCGTTTGATAGTCTAAGATGCTTCTGAAAGTTTTTGCTTCATATAGTTTCAGTAAATGAGAATTTTTTTACTCTGGGACTTTAATATTTCGGTCTTCACCGCATGTGGAAATCTCTACTATACGTCCCTGCGAGATCATAGTTCTTTGTGCCAAAACTCGGCAAATCTGTCTCATTTTTTCTTCATTATAAATCGCATCAAATCTATAATTCGAGTTTAATTCTGGGTCGGACTTGATCTTTTCTATCATCTCTCCATGTGCTGAAATTTGTTGTTTCAGCTCGTCACTCTCCACTTCTTTGACGGAGTTTTTCACCACGCTTCGTCTTTTATCGTAACAGTTCGCTTTGATGTACTCCGCAAACCCATGATCAACATCAAATGGCAGAGGCTAAAACCCATTTTTAATTAAATAAAAATTCTTTGTTCTTTGAAAACCTGAGATGTTTCGACATTCGAAGTGAGATATTGTGTCATGTTATCAGCCTGTGGCGCAAACTCTCTCAGCGCTTCCATGGTTTCCTCTGCAGACATCATTTTCTTTAACTGAAAAAATAATGCTCCAGGTGTTCTCGGCTCTTTTGAAACTTTATGTCGAAAAGTCCGAATTTCAAAATTTCCGAACCTCAGAATATTCCGCTTTTGCAAATTCCGGTATTTCTTATCACGAAAACGCGAAAAAATTATGGGAAATTGGCAAACTGATTTCGAAAAAATTGAAAGCTTCCGCTCGAGACCCGCAAGATGCATTTTCCGCTCGAAACCCGCAAGGTAAACTTGCGCGTGCGCCTTCGACATACCGTAGTCTAAAAAGTTCTATTTTTTTTCAAAATTTTAAAAAAAAATGTTTCCGAATTTTCAGCAAATGTGTTACTCTGCAAGAATTCTCTGCCGTTTTTGAACTTCCGCGACTAACAATGCAAAAATACAGCAGGTTATGTGCTTTTATGTGAATTTTTTGCCCATCGGGTATTCCGTTGTCCGGATTCTTTGATTTTTTTTTCGTTCCGAATTCCGTATTCCGATAAAATTATTTCATTCCGGATTCTGTGATATTTTTATTTGTCCAGATTTCGTATTCCTCCCGAGTACGCAAGCACCAGACATAACGCCTCAGGTTTTTTAGTTCGCTGTTTCGACATAATGAATTTCAACAATTTCACCAGTGACTTAAACGGGAAAACATGTGTGAAATGTGAAAAAGAAGCTAAATTTACTGGTTAGTTTCGTTTGAAGATAACTTATTTTGGTGACTGATTTTCAGGCGTCGACCCAAAGAAAGCGTGGTATTGTCAAGAATGTTTCATTCAGATGGTCAGAAATAAGTTCAGATCTGCTTTGAGCAAGAAAAAAATTTACAAGGTTCAATATTGCTTAACGACAAATCTAAAACCACAATTTACTTTATGTTTAGGAGGCCGACGCTCGTGATACCTTGGTTGTTTATGATGGATCTCCATCTGGAACTTTTCTGCTCAATCAAATCGACGACGCGCTCAAGCAAATTACTTACAAAAGATTAATGGTCAAGCCCACTGTAAGATTTTCAAAAAAAACATGATTTAAATAGATAGATTTAAATTCATTTGTTCCAGGTTCTTGTTTTAGTATCCGAATCGGAAGAACCGGAAATTCAGCAGGTGATCAAGCGAGTTGCAGAGATCAAGAAGAACTTTCTCGAGAATGTGAACTGGTTTATAGCTCATATTGCTTTCTGCTTGTATGATGAACCTTCAGAACTGAAAGAATTTGAATGCAATGGTATTGAAAAGGTTGAAATTCCAAACGAAGCATTTACCCGGAACAAAATAATTTTCAGATTACCGCGTACAAATACCTTCTTGCCTCCTGTTCCGTGCCGACGTACAAAAAAGAATTAGAAAGAATGCTGAAAGAGAAATGTCTTCAAAAACTAGCTGAATCTCTGAAAGTGACAAAGTGTATGGTTACGGATGATGCAGATGACCTCGGAAGACTGGCTCTCGATCAGTTATGTCTTGGAAGAGGTATTCAGAATTTATTACGTCTGATTTTTTAAGAGGACCTTCTTCTCAGGTGGATCTCTCTCATCGTTGGTGACAGTAGCAGAAAAAAGAAATGACTTTATGATTATTCGACCGCTTTGTGATTTGTCAAAAAGAGAAATCTCCATTTACAATTATCTATGTAAAATTGATGATCACTATATACAGTTTTCTCATACCCAATCACAGGAGAAGTCAGTACAAACTCTAACCGATGCATTCATTCGAACACTGGAGGATGAGAAGTTTTATGTGAGAAGAACGGTTTCAGAATAATTTGAAAATATTATTTCTAGTCCACAATCAACACAGTATTGAGTACGGCTTCGAAAATTCATAATACAAATGGAAAGGATGGTTCTAGGTGTTCGATGTGCTATGTGGAAGTTGCTGAGTTCCAATGTGAAACTTGTTCTGCTGTCAGAAACTCCTGTAGTGAGAATCTCAACATTATTTTCAGTTAAATTTCGACCCCGTTGTTACTTTCTTGTTTTGTTTCTAATGTTAGCTGTTTGGACACTGTTTGTTGTAAGTAGATAAACATTTACTATTAAGGCAGTTCAGAATCAAATGCAATAAATTATGAATTAGAAGAGAAAGCATGCAAATAAATAGTATTTAAAGTTAACAGTCTTCACAATAAAAAGATAGTTAGTAACCGGCGGTTCCAAACAGATTGTAAGCTTGATCAGGTGCAGTTCCAATGGCGAAAGTACGGAATCCAATCTCGCGCAACGCCTTTTGATCCAGAATGAGTCGACCATCGAAAATAGCAGCTGGATGTTGCATGTTGTCGTGAATCTTGTTGTAGTCCAGATCGACGAACTCATCCCATTCAGTGAGAACAACGATGGCGTGGGCTCCTCGAGCTGCAGCGTACGGGTCCGTCTCCACAGTGACAAGACGTGTCACATCATCAGCACTCGTAACAGCAGCCAGATCATTGATCATTTGCGACTTTTGCACTTTTGGATCGTAAACCGACAACTTGGCGTGCTCCTCCATCAGATGCTTCATGACGTGAATGGCAGAGGATTCGCGAGTGTCTCCTAAAAGCATTCAAAATTATTTAATTCTATTGATTGCTTGGTCTTCTCACCTGTATTTTTCTTGAAAGCAAATCCGAAGATAGCAATTTTCTTGTCAGTAACAGTATTGAAAAGTTCAGCAATGATCTTGTCAGCGAATCGTCGACGTTGCCAATTGTTCACATTGATTACTCCTTGCCAGTATTCAGCAACTTGTGGAAGGTTGAGTGATTCACAGAGATAAACAAGCGAAAGAACGTCTTTCTGGAAGCAGCTTCCTCCGAATCCAACTGAAGCTTTCAAGAATTTGTTTCCAATTCGAGTATCAAACCCGACGGCATGAGCTACTTCGGAGATTTCCGCACCGGTTGCTTCACAAACAGCGGAGATCGAGTTAATAGAGGAGATTCTTTGAGCCAAGAAAGCGTTGGCGACAAGTTTGGATAGCTCACTGCTCCATGTGTTAGTAGTAATGATGCGTTCACGTGGTACCCAGTTTTCGTAGATGCGAACAAGTTCGGCGACAGCTTGAAGGCCTTCTGTGGAAGATTCTCCACCAATTAGAACACGGTCGGGATTGGCAAGATCTTTCATAGCAGTTCCTTCAGCCAAAAATTCTGGGTTAGAGAGTACTTGGAATTTCAGATTCGCATTATTCTTCTGTGCCTCTCTCAAAATGCATCCGATTGACTCAGCGGCCTTCACTGGTACTGTACTCTTTTCAACGACAATTTTTGGTCCAACAGCGTATTGAGCGATAGTCCGGGAGACCGATTCAACATATTTCAGATCTGGAGCCATTCCTTTTCCGCGTCCGTACATTTTGGTTGGCGTGTTCACCGAAATGAAGATCAAGTCAGCTTCAGCGATTGCCTTTGGGATATCGGATGAGAAGAAAAGATTGCGACCACGTGCTGCGAACACAATCTCGTCGAGTCCAGGCTGAAAGTTTTAGTTGAGATGGAGACCTTCACAGTTCGTGTTTACCTCATAAATTGGAAGCTTGTCTGAGTTCCATTCGGCAATCTTATCCTTGTTCATATCGACGACTGTGACCGTGACATGTGGGCATTTATGAGCAATCATGGCACATGTGGGTCCACCAACGTATCCGGCACCAACGCATACTACCTTCGAGACCTTACCGAACACTTGATCAGTCATCTCTGTAAAAATGCATTTAGAAATTCTTTGAAAACGTAGAGATATTTAGCAGTGAAGTTCGGAGAAGGGATAAAATGTGAAATTAGTTTTAAACACCCACTTTTTTTCAGCTTGAGAGTTGCAGAATGTGCGATGTAATTGACGCCAAAAAAAGAGAACCAGTTGGCTGAAAAATTGAAATCGTTTATGATTCAGTCATTTATAAAAAATGAAATACTGCTAAGGGAGTTTATATTATTAGAAGATAATGAGCGTAGAACGAAACAAAATTGCGAAACTGATGGGTCCAATATCCAACAAGATTTGTCGTCAGATCTATTGTATTGTCTGCGCCAACAACTGGCGCCGGCTCTCGCTTGGCGCCTTTATGCTCATAAGATTTCTTGAAAAGCTAGATCATAATATAATAGAGAGAAAGTTATGTCTGATGCCCACAAAGAGATACTGTTGAATAATTCATTGAAGCCACGTCAGTTAAACGAACGAATATAGGCGGCGAACGAAAAAGCAAAATCGAATCGAATCATATTGGAGAACGTGGCAAACGTCACAGAATAGAGGTAAAAAGAAGATCGGAAAGCAGGAAAAAAGAAAAGAAACAAAAAGGGAAATCGGATCGAAGCAAATGATAACAATAGTGCATAGTGGATTCGTGCGGTGGCGCCAGGGGATAAAGATCAAAAAGGCTTGAGAAAAAAGTCTTGAGAAATCGAAAGGATTTTTAAAAATGAAAAAAAATGAGACTGAACATATTCAAATATTTGGATTCAAAAACATATTTTTAATTTTTGTCGTTGTATACATGTTTGATTTTAATAGCCTCGTGGGCGTAGAATTAGGTGGCATCTCATACAAACTCAACTCGAGGGTGTGGTCTGTTAATCAGCAACATTCCGATTATTTTTCCGTTTTAGGTCAAAAAGCTGATAAGAAAAAAATCATGCCCAAACAGCTGAAACATAAGAAGACGTCGTAGGAAGTAGATTTAATGTAAAACTGATCCAAATAGTTGGAGAAGGACAACTTTCAATGGAATACTTTGTTTAACAGATATGGAGGATTTGAGAAAGTGCAAAAGGACGCACTTTTTAAGTATTAATCTTTTTGGACGAAACCAGGACAAGGGCACATTTGTAATTAAGAAATCAGAAGGCGAAAGAAGGAGGCCAGACGAAAAAAAAACCAGATGTGTGGGGAAGAGAACTGACCTTCGAATATAAATAAATAAAACAAACTGAAATGGACCGAATGAGCTGACTCACATCCACATTTATGACAAAGGGTTTTATTGAAAATTAGGTCAGGAATGTATAGGGATACTATATGGATGAGGTTATTACACCAATATGAAACGAAATGACCGGATCGTGCCCTTTCTGCAGTAGAAAAAAAACATACAATGTCTCTGTTTGTTTTACAATGTGCCTGTTGAGCTTTTATTTGACAAATAGGATAACAGTGAAAACGGTCATTATTATAGGAGCAATCAGACATACCGTATTTCCTCTAGTAGAAGCCCATCGTCAACTTTGAGCTCGATTATCTCGATTCCTGTGAAAGATATAAAAAATTTGCCTGTTGATAAAATATTGGTGATACTATGATGAATAATTTATCAGTTGACAAATTTTTGGTATATCTCACAGGGATCGAGATAATTGAGCTTAAAGTTGATGGTTTGGGTGGTCTTCTATTAGAGGAAATACGGTATATGATTATTGAATTATCTGGATCAGGAAAATTGAATTATTTTTAAAATCGGTGTCAGATTCAGCACTGTGAAAACTATAGACTGTATTGATTCTTCCAAGATCCAAATTCAATATGTGAACAAATGCAAATGGTGAAGTAGTTAATCAACTCGAACTTCGGACGGGGAAATCCAGTGGTTGGAGTGGAGTCAATCCGAATTCTGACGTCGAATGGAGGACCTTTTATTATAATTGTTTTTTTTTGCTGCTCATTTGTTTGCTATCCCGAAAGTTGGATTTAATACAGTAGCTGATATCTATTATAAACGCTCTAATAGAGTCCAACACACACCGTCAACTTTGAGTCAAGTTATCTCGGTTCCTGTAAAAAGATCAGAAAGAATTTAACTAACAAAATGTGATATTGTGATAAACATTTTGCCAGTGGACCACTTTTTTTAAATCTTGTATAGGAAATGAGATATTTGAGATCAAAGTTGACGATTTGGGGGACACTCTTTTAGAGTGTTTACGGTACGTCGACATTTCCCTTTTACTATTCTCGGTTATTCAATTCCAAAAATAACTTGTTAGTTACTTCCGTTTTCAAATAATTTCTTCAACCACTGACCGGACGATGATCCTAGACCCAGATTAAAAGCTTCTTCCCTCGAAAAAAGAGTCTTTTGTCTTGGGTGCCCTCTCCAGAAAAAACGTTTGTTTCTTCTTCTCTTTTTTTATGGCATCTAATCTTCTGTTTCTGTTGCTTCAATTAGTAAACAAACGAACATTTTTCCCGAAAAGGGGACATTACCAATTGAGCATTCCAAGTTTTTTTTCTAGAATTCGTTTAATGAAGTTGGAAATTTCTTTAAAGGTCCCTGGGAATCATAAATTAGAGAGTCGTACCCTTTGACTCGAATCATCGCCCATTTATCTTGTTTCTTTAATTACCTCCTCATTCCATCTTCACTATTCTGTTGCAAAAAGAAACCAATAAAAAATTTCATGAATCGAAACTCGTGCGAATTTTCTATAGAAACAGTTGGTGAGAAAGACCTCTTCTGATAGATTTATGACCAATGTTTGATCACAGCTATTTTTTTAATTTGATGAAACTTGCAGACAAGAAAAAAAGACCACAGAGTGCTGCAAACGAAACAAGGTAGATACTTTGTTTTATTCTTATTACCATTTTGTTTTACTTTTTTTTCTTTGAACAACTGCTCCGTCTACTTTCAATGTTAGCACATCTTCATTGGCTCATTCAAAAGTGGTTGATTCATGGATGTCATTTCAAGTTTGTGTCATTCTTGAGAGTATTTCAAAATCTCAGAAGATCATGGGATTTCCACTTGAAAGGACCCACTCGATTTTCGATCGTTTTTTTGTCTTGAATGGATAGATTTGAGAAAATTGTTAGTTTTAAAATGGCCAAGTGTTTGTTTTTTCTTCTCACTGGATGCACTTGTGTAATGCCTGAAGCGACAATTTGAGATAGAATCGGATTTTTTTTCTTCGAAAAACCAACTGTTTCAGATTCTGGTTTTTTGTCATATTTGGCTTTGTATTCTGAACATTGTCAAAGATGTTCGCCATAATAGTTTCTACACATGTTTCAAATTAAATACCCTTTTGAAAAATTTTTACCCTGCTATGACCTTTTTATTGTCGATTCCAACTCGAATTCATTCTTAAAACGAATTAAAATTACTACTACTTCTCATAGAAGCTCACCTAAGCCTCCAACATTGAGCTCAATTATCTTGATGCCTGTAAAAGATATCGAAAACTTGTCAACTGATAAATGGTTTATCATAACGTCACCAAAATTTTACCAGTTGATAAATGTTTGATATCATTTACAGGAATCGAGATAGTTGGTCCCAAAGTTGACGGCGTGAGTAAGCTTCTATTAATGTAAACACGGTCACTGATGAAATGTTTGGTGATAAGCTTGCGAACTCCAGTGATAACTTTTAGATATACGTTCAGGGAACCAAAATAATTTAGGTCAAAGTTACTTCGCGAGTGTTGGCTTATTAGAAGGGCTACGGTAGTTGTCTTTTTTACTGGAAACTTCCAGCTAAATTAGGATAACCTGGAACCTCCCTGTCAACTTTGAAAATTCCAGGATTGACGAGTAGAGGTGTTTCCCATTGATATCAAGTTACATGAACACATTTACACGTTGTATCACCATCACTTCCTATTTTTTTTGATGTAACTTCAGACTCTTCAAACAGATATTCTTCAACTCGTTCCACTTTTTATCGTTTGTTTTCTTTCACCTGGAGACTCGAAATAAAAATCCGTCATATCTTTGTGGAGGTGTGTCTGTGTAGTAGAGTGTGCATTGTTTCGTATTCTCCCCTCCATTCTTTTCTTTTTGACTCCAGGAGCCCCGGATCCATCATCATTCGATGCATGTCTCATGTTCGTCGACACTCTCCACCTCTTGTCACATTTCACCGACTTATAATTGATCGGTTTCCCGAGGTGCTGACCAACTGAGAAGAAAAAAATCAGATACTAATTGGTTTTTAGCCTTTTTCCGGAATCCCAAAAATACCAGACAAAAAACTTCAACAAGACTTCACCTTTGACCCAGTAAGACGAGATGATTAATCATTTTGTCCGGGGGTGGTCATATACCGATTTGTTTGCTTCTCATGTGCTCTGTGAGCACACTTAAACTCAAGACGTCTTCTTTTTCTTCTTCTTCTAAATTCCCTCACTGTCTTTTTTCGGGGTTTTCTCCCAGCTGAGAAGAGAAAAAAGTGAATCCCTTGTTGGGATGGCTGAAAATTTACGACCCATAATACTCTTCCAGTGATATTTTTCTTGTTGTCTTACTCTTTATTTTCTCTTTTCAGTAAAACAACGTAAGACAAAAGGTGCATGATTTATGAAGGCTCCGAACGCATTCCAAGTTTTTTACCATTATTTTTTGCCTTGTGTCAACCTGTCAGCAATGTCATTTTTTCAGTCACAAGGACATGCCGACTCAGTTCTTCAAAAAATAACTTCAATGATCTGCAATAATAGCTTTCTTGTGGTTCATTTTTTGAACGTTTGAAAAATGTGTTTTTGATGTTCATGGTTTTCAACTTATCATTTTTCTTTACTTTTAAATTATTGATAATTCAGATCAACGATGATTATTTTGAATTAAAAAACAAACTGAAAAGGTGTAAAAGTGGAAGAAAAAATATCAGTTGGTGTCATACACCTCATCATTACTAGCATTTCATTTCACACTTCCACACCTTTTGTTTTACACTTTTTGTCTTTTTTTCGTCTTTTCGTATGTTATCCGTTTTGTCTACCAGGTAGATGAAGAAAAAAAAAGTTGAGCAATGCATATATTTTTGTTCTATTATCAAGAATTTTGGTCCAGGTCATTTACTCGAACCAGGCGACTGATTCAATAACTGAAAGTATACTGTATCCAATTTTAAATATTTCGATTTAATTTTCTTTTGAGCACAGCTCCAATTTTTGCGTACTAGCGTTATAACTTGGACCAACTTCATTGAGAATTCAGGATTATTGTGAACCAGGATCATTACTGTAGCAGAGACTCAATGAACGTTCCAAAATTCTTAAAATAATTGTTTCCTACTAATTTTCATCATTTGTTTATTTCCTCTTTGAAATTGCTGTATAATTTGAAACTGCGAAGTGTCTAGCAAACAAAAAGTTGATGTTTTGTCTCAAAGTTGCAATTCCTTCCTTTTGAAATTAGCTCAATCCCTGAAAGTTTCACACATCACATCCTTTCCTCCATCTCCTTTTAACATTCGCGCTGCAAATCCGAAAATATAATTAAAATTAATAGAATAAAAAAGAAAAATCACAGAACGAAATGATACATTTTGTTTTTTGTTCTAGCTTCTTCTTTTCTTTTTTCCGTTCCTCGTTATCTAATTGATCTGCCTAACCTCTTTCTAATCATATTTTCGTTCCTTATTTCCTTTTTCGTCTTTTTTCCATTTTTTTCAACATACCGCTGAATTGTGATGCTGTGTATTTGCTTCTTTCTTTTTTCTTTTCCGTTTTTCTTGCGGCTAACCAAATGACCAGTGGACGAAGAATTTACGATGACTCGCGGGATCTTAGTGGGCTCCTGAAACCTCTGTTGCTCCACAAAAACGAGGTGTCGAAAACGAAATGGGTTCTCTTTTCACACACAATTGCCGCCCTCTGCGATTAAACTTCTACTACGACCACCACCAGCAGGAGATGCATCCCCATTTTTCGTGTTTGTGGAATGTCTCAAAAATTAGGCTCCGCCCAATCAGATATCACATGATCATTCGGGCAGTTTTTCTGAATTCCGGCGTTTATATTCTATCGTTTCATGTCTTAAACAAACAAAACCTTATCCGGTTTTCAGTTCATTTCAGATGACGTTATTTCAAAAACTACAATGGTTTTGTCAACTGATCCGTCTCAGAGCATACTACAAATTTTTACTTCTAATTGCATATACGTTGTTTGGAGCATGGCTCTTCAGATTTTATGAGTTACAAGCAGACATCAAAAGAAGAGCCATTTATGGAAATGATACTAACTTGATCAGGCGGCAGGTGAGCCACTTTTGAACATGTCTCATTTCTTTGAAAACTGAAATTCCAGCTAGCTGAACGATGGATTGAAATGCACGATGATGCTGTTTTGAGAAACAATTCAGTATTACGAGTAGGCTTTCATGAGATCTCATAAGATAATGTATCACTGATTCAGCGTCGACGAGCGGCTGAAGCTGTAGATTGGCTTCTCGGTGAATTGAATCTCTCCGATCATATGAGAGAATTCTCAGAAGATACACCGTGGACGTGGACAGGAGCTATGTTTTATGCAGGTCAACTTTATACCACCATTGGTCAGTTTTTCTAATAACTTAAAGTCTTCCTGTTATCTTTTAGGTTACGGTTATCCAACCGCGAAAACCGATGAAGGCAGAATATGCACAGTTTTATACGCTCTCTTCGGAATCCCATGCTTCCTGATGTATCTCAAGGTCAGTCATCAATCTTTGACTCTAGAGCAGTGATATATCTCTTCCAAAACAATTTTTGTGCCCTCGACAATTTGTCACTAAAAGAAAAAGTTGCGATCGTCTGTTATTAATTGCCGCTTCCTCTTTTTTCACCTTGATTCGCTTTGCAAGTTTTCTAATGTGTTGATTTTGCTGAACAGCTCACTTGTTACATTACACTTCATAAGATAGATGAAAAAAAAGGAAGGCTTTGGGGAAAGGGAAAAGATCTTTTGATAAAAATGTATTTTAGGCAATCGGTAAAACATTGTCAAAGAGATTGAAAAAAATCTACAAACGAGTGAGACGATCTGCTTTTGGAAAATTCCTACTTCCAACCAGAGTTACGGTATGTAAACACTAAAAATGAAGAGACCTGTATAAGTTTAAGGCCACAAAAGACGGATTCGAAGATCCAGATGCATCTGCGGAGGAGAGAAAAAGGAAACCATTTCCAATTCCAATTGCTATTATACTTTTGATTATTTGGATTTGTTTCTCAGCTTCAATGTTTTGTCAGTGGGAGAAGACGTGGGATTTCCCATCAGCCGTATACTTCTTCATCGTTTCCATTTCGTGAGTTTTCGTATAACACAAAATCTGTAATAGAATAACCTCCTATTTTTCAACTTTTAGTCAACTTATTTTGGTTCCTATCGAAGATATAAAAAGTTGTTAACTGATAAATTGTTTACCATAATACCAGACGGGTTTTGTCAGTTGGCAAATTTTTGATATCTTGCATAGGAATTGAGATAATTGAGCTCAAACATGATATTAAAGGTCCCCCAACATATTTTTTTCAGAACTGTTGGTCTCGGTGATATGCTCTTCCGAACACCTGATATGATGGTCTTCAACTTCCTGCTCATTCTTTTTGGTCTGGCTCTTCTCTCAATGTGCTTTGAGCTGATCACAGACCGTATTGCCAAATGGAAACAAAAAAGATTCGATGAGCACATCAAGAAAGTTCAAAAGATGGCATTCCAAGTTTTCGAGAAGGATCCGTTTGTGGAGGAAGCACCGCCTCTTGGGATTCGTATGGCTCGTAAGTTAATTTCTTTGATACAACTATCCAGTTAGTTTTACAGCTAATCTGATGCAAATTGCCGCGACTCATGTTAGTGAAGAGAAGCGTGGATTCTTCGCGGAACTCAAAGATTGGTTTGCTGGAAAAGTGACAGATAATGTGATCCAGTCAAAACTGGAAGACACTGATGATGAATCTGATGAGGATGAAGCTCTTGAAGAATTCGAATCACCACAAGTTGCCACGCTTACTGCCAACGATCTGGTTGTATGCACGAACGGAGGAGCTACAAGACGAGTTAGCAAACAGAGTTATGCATGTGAGTAAACTTTTATGAACTGTTAGGTATTTTATTACAAAGTTTGTTTTTCTCATATTCAGAATTGTTTAACTTTCTTTCAGTCTCCGACGTTTCAAACCTTTCCAACTCCAAAATTCCACCTGGAAATAATTACGGTCAGCTTCTTGACCGTATCAAAGCGATGGAGAAGTTCAAACCGAAGAAGGGTGACTTGGACTCCAGAATGTTTGCAAAGTTTTTGGAAAATAAAAAGTTGGCGAAGATTCTGGAGCAAACGGAGTTACGAGAATTAGCTACTGTTTCTTGTCAGACTGATCTCAGTGGATTGGTAGTACAAAGAAGAAATCCGAAAGGAAGGCATGCAAGAATTGGTAAAGATCATTCGAACTTTTGAATTTAGAACGTCATTCGATTGAAATTTATTTTTTCCAGGTTCATGTTCATCTCAATCCACTATGTCGACATTCTTACCCAGAAATAACAGCCACGCTCCAGATGAGGATTCTGTGATGTCGATCACATTTGGTGATCTGAAGTTCGATTACATAACAGAGCCTTTAATCGATGAGTATCACCTCAGAGAATCAAATCACTCAATATTCGATGTGAGCTTTTCGAAAAACAATCAAACTTAAAACACAAATTTGCAGTTCGACGACGATGAGGTCGTCAGAATTCCCCAGAAAATGTTGGTATCTCGTCCAGGAATGCCACCACCTCCACCATCTCGTCCATCACAATTGGCATCACCATTGAGAGCATTGCTCGAGAAGGAACAAAAATACGATGAGGATCCAGAAATCCAGTTGACACCAAGAAGGCTGGCATCACTGACGGATGTTCAGTAAGTTTTTTGTTTGAGAAATTAAGTTCAGATACTGTAAAACCTGTAATAGAAGGGCCCACTAACTTCTTACTTTGAGCAAAATTATCTCTCCTGTAGATTAAATGAAAAAGTTGTCAAATGATGATTGATGCACTTTTGATACATTTTTGATGTCTGGCCTAGAAGCCAAGAAACATTAGCCCAAACTTAGCAGTGAAGGGACCTTTTTGTTATAGGGGTTCCGGTATTTCAATAACAGTTTCAGATCGGAAGAAGAGCTAGAATGAAAAAAAGAAGTTTACATTTGTTAGTGTAATTCTTTTCGGTGTAAACATATTTTCCGTTAATTGATATATCGTTGTAATCCCATCAGAATCATTTGCTTCAACGTGGAAAATTTTCCAGAGCTCGTAAAGTAAAGCTTGGTTATGATGAAAACCTACAACATGCTCGTCTTGTGTGTGGACTTCTTCCTCAAGATTTCGATTCGCCATCCACATCAACGTATGACTTTCCTAAAATTCTCAAAATAATTGATTGATTCTTTCCAGATCAACATCGATGATTGACTCTGGTTATGATCTTTCAAAACGCGATGCACCGGTTAATATTGTTTAGGATATTTCTATTTTTTCTTTCATTTTTAAAGACTTTCATTACAAATATCTGGTTGAATTTTATATTACGGGTCATGACATGTCAATAAAATGGTAATTGTGTAAGACGTTGTAAGCCAACAAATTCTTTTATTATATTTGTCTTGCCAGTTGTTGGACGGGTCGTGTAATTTGATGCCACACGAAACAGTAATTCAACTTCTTTCTAATCCCTTCCTGTACTAATGTGTACCTAATAACTTTCATGACCTTTGTCCGTTCCCTAATCACAGAAATAGCAGAATTGGATATTGTGAATCTTCGCCTCGTTTTGTGTGTGTGTGTGTGTGTAGGTGGAGCACACACACACAAAAGAAAGATGAGCTAGGAACAAGAAGTTGAAAAGATTACGGTAGTTGGACAAACAGATAACACCGGCGCATTTTTGGATCCAAGGAGAAGCCAAAAAGAAGATGAAGGAAGATTGATGATGCGCAAATTAGGGAGCAGTTTTTCGACTGGGTCAAAGGGAAGCAAAAGGGGTGCGCGACGCACGCATCTACCGCGTTTACATATCAAATAAGGAGGTTTACTTTGGCGGCATTCCTCCTTTTTTCCGGTATCTTGTTAACGGTATGGAGGTATTGCTTGTAATTGGATTAAGATTAGTAACAAGACGATGATATTGATACTTCTACAGCTACAGAAAGACCTGGCTCACCAGTGGAAAATAACTAAAAATCATTATGTAACCGTTTTCAAAGATCAGAGGAAAAATTGCGAAATTGAAGCAAGAACTACAGATCAAGAAGTATTGAGAATTATAAATACCGTAACACCTGTATTAGAAAAGCCCCAAACGTTCCATTCTGAGCTAATTCAAAGATTTCATACAGTTGTCAAATGATAACTTGTTATCATATTTTCCAAATTATTTTATCAGTTGGCGCATTTCAGATATCTGGTATATAAGCCAAGAAAAATTGGCTCAAACTTGACAGTGTGGGGGCTCTTCTATTACATGTTTTACGATATGTAAGGTTACTATAAAGATCCAACCGCTCTCACTGAGCCATTAAAGTCAAAGGATTTCAGGAATTAAAAACTATCATCCAACCTAGTTAACAAGAAAGCTAGGAGTTCAACGCGAACACCGAATGATAATAAATATAGTTTTTGGGGGAAGATATCGGGGGCTGATTTGCCGAAGCACTTATGGTTCGAGCACTACACTTGATTATTGTTAGCCGATATGCTCCAAAACTGTAAATAAATAATTGCGAGGAAGACAAAAAGGTTTCGAACCTTTTTTCTTGATTTCTAACTATACATAATCAGTTAAATTACAGATTGCCTACTCTGGCTTCAAATCAAGTGATACATCGAAAATGAATGATTTTCATAAGAGTCAAGATTCAAATTTCCTTGGTTCCAAAGTTTCTCAGTGTTTCATGTTCCTCATGGTTTCTATGTATTCACAAGAAAGTTGAAAATCGGATGTTCATTGACAAGAAAAAAACAGATATTTACTTAGGTCTATTCATCAAGTCATCCATTTACCAAGCACTATGTCCCTTTAATCTGTCTGCTCCTGAAAGTTATACTTTGAAACAATACTTTAGTTAAGTTCTTCTCCCATCTTCCTTCCGAGATTTTCCACAAAAGAGATGAAACTGTATACTGAGCTTACAAGAGTGTGCAGAGATATCTAAGCACACACATATCCTATTGTACCGTACCGAGAGCTCATCCCCCTGTTTCTCCGCAATTTGTGGGCTGGCGGAGCTGGGGTGGGCGTGTCGCAATCAGCACAAGAGGGTCGGTTGTCAATTGCACTCGAGTCTCGAGAGCCGATGTTCAACGTGTCGGCGCTCGCAGGAGCGACGCCTTCTATCGCATCGGTGTCATCCATCGCAAGCCCATCAGAGCAGCATGGATTGTCTACAAGTGTTGGTATCGGAGCATTGAATGATGCCACTTCTCGAACTGGAGATGGCGGCGCCGCTTCTTCGTCGGCTTCAAGTGCATCGGCGGCGCCACAACAGCAGTCACAATCGGCACTTCATAACAAGTAAGTGTTTTTTGAAGAGAGAAGGTCGGAGGAGAGGAGGCTTGCCGTCTTGAAGATGATCCACTTTATGTGAAGAGATCCCTCTCCACTCGTATATTCGATTACATCCTCCACTAGTAGAAGGATCTGTTCATTTCAAGACACTTTCATTCACAATCCTCACCATCTTCTTTTCCTTTCTTCCTTCATGTCACCATTGTATTTTTGAAACTCTACTGATTTTTTTTTGAGTATTACTAGGATACCACCTATCTCATTAATTTTTATTTTTCTTAGGAACTCCATTCAATCCTCAAAGTTTTTGGTGGTTCTGTTCAATCTTGTTCCCTTTGTAGTTCAGATCATTCATTAAGAATATTCTGGAAGACCTTCTTTCGCTTCAGAAGTTCCAATCAACAATCCTTTTTGAAAATAGTATTCATGATAATCAAATGGATATATTCAGCTTAATTAGAGAGATATATAGTTTAATCTTGTTTTCAGTATTTTTAGAACCTGACATCAGAATTTGAAAAATTTAGACACCCGGTTTTTAATAAAGTATGCCCCAGGATTAAAAATCTACCATGCTGTAACTGATTACTTAATTTTTTATTTGTGACGGTAGGCTCTACTTTCTTTGAATAGTTAATGATAACGATTTTTTGTAATTCTTGCCTATTACCTACTGGGGCGTCGTCGGCAATTTCTGGTCGGAGGTTGGTCAGATTCCGGATAGGACCACTACTAAACTTGATCAAACTGCGACAAACTTATGATAAGGTTCCAACCTAGTAGTATCTGAATTTTCAAATTCCGACCAAAATCTGACCATTCTCCGCTATACAGCTGTTTTTGGGCAAGTTCCGACCAGAACCTCCCCAATATCCGTCTAACAGCCGAACCCTCTTCAACTTCTGACCAGATTTTAGAAGCTGACTGCCGAGTATATTAATCAGCACAGTTGAGCCCAGTTTAAGACATCGAAAATCCTATTCATTCGTTATTTGTTTCTCATTTCATGAAATCATTCAAGTTGTCGCAAAATTCCTTTTTGTCTCCTTTTTTTGAAATAAACATTGGTATCACACTTCTTTTCAGAATTTAATATTTCCGTAGATCCTCTTCTCCTAAATATTTCTTTTCAACTATCGGTCTCTTCCTTTCCTATTTTTCGTCGAGTTAGCTTATAAGAATATCATCTAAAGTCATGCCGAAGCTTGTCCCAAAATATACCCACTTCCTTTATCGGCAACTTCAAAGAAATGAAGAAGTTGTTCGAAACTCTCGAATCGTCGCCTAGCCATCCCTCTTTTACTGAATCAAAACACCGCTTCTTGTATAAATAGGTGCCATCTGGCCGCACTTTTTTTCTTCATTCATTCATCATGCTTTCCAGACTCGATACCAAATGGGATACTCTGAATTCTGGGCTTCCAACAGATACGAATTTACAATGTACGACATGGACGGACATTCCTCTGCTTGCAGGTAAGTAAAAGTAAAAGACATCCATATCCAATTTCCAATTGTTGTGTAACGTATAATGCGGGAATAAGTAACATAACACCATTCTCGCCTAGCAAGATACAGTACTTATTCGTTTGTCTTTTCTCGCATAGGCTGATATTAAGGGGATACTGTATAGGGTATAGCTTTTCTTAGTCTATTATTTCAATGCACTATTTCGTGTTTACCTAGAATCGGAAATGAATGGATGCAAGTAAACAGAAGGAGCTTCTTCTCTCTGTTCTTGGCGCCGCGACCCATCTCTCTCATCACCAGTCTTTATCCCTTCTATTCCATCTTACAAAATTCTAAAGACAGACAAATTATTATGCAATTAGCTACTGATTTACGGTGTTCCCGATTCCAGGATACTCAACTGCTCCATCATTCTCGTTCGATCAGTGCACATACGGTAGTTATGATCCATCCGCCTCATATTTCGCTTCAAATGGTCTTGCAGGTAATTCATTTGGCACATAATTCGGAGGGGACAACCAGTCGAGGGACAGGAGGGCTCCTTCTGCTTCAGGGGCACCACACCCACGACGCCGGTGCTCTTTCCTACAGAATACTGGCTGTTTCGAGCATGTGCTCAATAGCTCTAGGAGTACGTAGTGGGAAAAACGAAGAAGAGGCGGAGAAGGGCTCTTGGAGCAAAAGAAGAAGAAGAAGAAGAAGAAGAAGAAGAAGAAGAACAAGAAGAAGGAGGGGCACTGAGACCCTTTGTGCCAGCAGGAAAAAATGAA
>NC_013488.2:10350880-10362038 GCF_000004555.2 Caenorhabditis briggsae | reverse complement strand
TGTACCCCCGAATTGAGGATTTTGTACCCCTAAATTGCTTTGTACCCCTTTGCACCCCCGAATTATTGTACCCTCCGAATTATTTGCTAATTCATTTTTCGAAACGAATTTTAAATTTAGAAACTTTCATTCTAGGACCCATGTATACTCTTCCACCTGCCGAATCTTTTCAACGTTCTGATAATGACATGCTAAACGGAAATGGTTCAAATGGAAACAAGGATGATAAAAATGGGTGGGTATTCAGTCTTCCAGAAAATAGTTTCAAAAGTTAATTTATAAAATTTTCAGAATAAAACTAGAAGACGATGAGGAAATAATCGATGAAATGGATGAAGAGAATGATGAGGAAGACGATGGAACTGGAAAGAGAAAGAAAAGGAAACGTCGTGTACTGTTCACTAAAGCTCAGACCTACGAACTAGAACGACGATTCCGTACACAGAAGTATCTGAGTGCTCCCGAGAGAGAAGCATTGGCTATGCAAATCAGACTGACTCCTACTCAAGTCAAAATCTGGTTCCAGAATCATCGGTAAGCTAAAAGAGAATTAAGCTCCCATCAATAAGAATTTGGTTTTACAGATACAAAACTAAGAAAAGTCATCAAGACAAGCCAATCAACCAATCATCAATTCTGTCAGCAATGCCGAATGCATTTTCCAGTCAGACAGCATCCACTACATTCCCCACAAGAACGTGAGTTTCTCGAAACGACACATTTGTTTTTAGTTCCTCAATTTTTCAGAATGCCTATTCCCATGTTAGTACGTGGAGACACAACTGCTCGTTCTTCTGACATTTCATCCACTTCTCCTTACACTGTGGCATTTGGAAGTACGAATTCCGGCTACCTCCCAACGCCTTCTGCCTATCTCCCGACCGCTTCCGGCTACTTTTCAAATGGCCCAACAAACGCCTCGTCGTATATGGCCAACCCTCAATGGTGGCCTTCTTAAATTTACACAAATTTTCTCATTCACCATGTCAATTCCCTCATACACATCTCCTTTTTTTTCCTCAATTTTGCTCATACTCATTCACTGTCTTCGAGCTGAGATCTACTCAAATATATTTTACAAATCAGTTCGGACTACCGGTTTTTGTCTCTCATCAGTTATGTTATTGTAATTTTACAAGAATATTACTATAATATACAGTAATTATAAACAGTACTTAATAATCACATATTTTTATAAGGTAAACTTCGGACCCTTCTTCGTAGGAAAACTACCATAAAACCTGTATTAGAAGGGTTTTGTTTTCTATTGTTCCATGATATATATATCACAGGGGACCTTCAATTAGAGGGAGCCCTTCTATCCTTCCGTACTTGTTGCCAGAATTTCTTCAATATGTTTTGAGCAAAAAACACTGTTTCAACAAATTTCTGTGAATTTTTGACATTTTTGAATATTTTTCACTGGCAACGTACGGAAATGTATTATTCCAAAAGACACCTTTTAAGAGGGCCCTTCTATCTATCCAAGCTTTTCTCAGAGGAGCCTTTTAATAGTAGGACCCTTCTAATACAGGTTTTATTTTAATTGCCATAGGTTGGCTGGTATAATTTACTAGATTGGTTTTCCAATCCCGTACCAGAGAAGAATTGGGTCAATCTATCAAATTGTAGTCCTCTTCTACTGAAAAAAATCCAAGGCTCCAGATTTATCAACGGTTTCCCAAGGAACTAGTAAATCTTAGTTAACATGCATTTCTTCTCTGTCAATGGTCATTAATTTGTTCAAGTTCGTTTCTGCAGGTGTTATTCTTGAACAGTATGATTCAGAGTACGCTGTTTTCCGTCAACAGCTGAATTCCCGATATGCCATCATCATGAACACCCATTTCGTTTTGAGACTTCACAACGTCATTTATTCTTCTTCTCCTACTAATACCCCTACTTTTTCCTAACGGCTTTCATATGCTCATTCGGGCCTAGACGTTGTCACTTGGAATTCATGTCAAGAAATTATTGACATCCCCCGAAAAAATCTAGAAGACTAATTGACTTTTATTTTCCTTTTCTGAAAAACAAACAAAACGATATTCATAATTCCAATATGATTTCGCTCACTATTCTTCCTTCTTCGTAATTGTTATTCTCGAATTCAATTGATCCCACGAATCTGATATTTTCTCTTTTCTGCAAAATCTGCATTCTGGCATTTCCAGATATATGAGAAGTAATGACATTTGACTCGAATTAGCAGATCCGTTTTCTGAGAAAATAGAAAGATGCAGAACATGTTATCAATTTAGCGAGAAACCACAGTGTTCGAACTGCTGTGGTATGCGGATGCGCTCTAATAAGAAGGGGCATGTCAAAGTTTTATGTCGTTGGAAAAACAACAAAATTGGGTACTCAATAGAGCGCGTCCGCATACCACAGAAGTTCGAACCCTGTATGATTTTGCGAAGAAATAATTCGTGAAAGTTTAGGCTTGAGCACTTTGAGCAGGCAATAGAACAAAGAATAAAAGGAAAAAACGGATTTGAGCATTTTCGAGAAAGGAAATGGGTGGCAAGACAAATTGTCCCTATGCCTAAATATTAGGTGATCAAAGGGTAGAATGTTTTGTGGTCCTTTCTTTTTCGTCAGTATCCTTTCTTCTCTCGAAAAACAAAGAGAAAAATCCGGGTAGTTCTACGATTGTTAAACTGCAGGTCTGGGTGATCAGACTACTATCAGTTGTTGGAAAAAAAGACAAGGACTCGAAATGTCAAAAAGTTGTATTTTCTCAATTTTGAAGTTCAAAAGCTCAGCTTCATGATTGAAACGTTTGTGATGTTTTCAATAGGGATATGTTTAATCAAGAAATGTTCTAATTTAAGATAAAACTGCTTAGACTCCATAAAAATTACAGATTCACAAATTTGAGATAGCACACAGGGTTCCGAAAGGCCTGGTCAGAAATCGCGCCCCAGTGAACGTGAGATTTGGGCTTCTTTGTTTCACCCCCACTTCGAAATTATTGAAATTCGCCTGGCCTAAAAGTTATATGAAGCGCGATTTCTGACCAGGTCTTTTGGAACTCTGTATTAGCATTCTTTTTCAAATTTCCCCAAATCCAAACTAGTGTTCCTCCTTGTTTTCCTTTTTTCTCAAATTGTTCCTTTCTCATTTCGTCTCCGTTTTGGGAAAGGAATCGAAAAAAAACCCAAAACTTTTTTGTCTCCTAGTTTTCGTTTTCGTCGTCTTCTTCGCCTTCTCGAATCAATGCCTTCGTTTCACCATCCTTCTTCTTCCCACAGCAGTTTTTCGTCCTCTTCCTTCCCGCCATCTTCATGCCTTTTTCTTCTTTTTCTCTCCGTCTGCTTCTCGATTTCTCCTTCATTTTTTCCTGCTGGCACAAAGGGTCTCAGTGCCCCTCCTTCTTCTTCTTCTTCTTCTTCTTCTTCTTCTTCTTCTTCTTCTTCTTTTGCTCCAAGAGCCCTTCTCCGCCTCTTCTTCGTTTTTCCCACTACGTACTCCTAGAGCTATTGAGCACATACACGAAACAGCCAGTATTCAGTAGGAAAGAGCAACGACGTCATTTTTGAGACGCCACAGAAGAAGAAGAAGATTTCCTTGCATTCTTCAGATTCACTTTTCCGTCGTTTTTCGGTCTTGTTTCTCTTTTTTTGCATGTTTTTCTTGCTCAGTGAGCTCATGAAACAGGAGTTGGGGTCATGTTTTTAAAGCATGTTCATGATGTTGATGACGTTCCAATGAATTAGAGAAACCGTCAATGCCTTTTTTCGAATTTTTTCGAATTCCCAAGTAGATTCTAGTAGATGACAAACATCTCCTTTTTTTGGCCAATTTCTTCCCAAGGGGTTTCCTTCCCAAAGGAAATTTTTGTCTGAAAAAAAAACGTGCTGCTAGCCACTTTCAGAACTCCTTCCTCTTCTTTTTCCCGTTCCCAGACATGTTTTCAGAGGGACATAACTTCCTGTTTTCAATATCTGAAGAAAAAGGAATGCAGTCTCAAACTCATTATTTCGTCGAAAAAAAACACACAGCAGAGGTGGGAATTCTGAAAGTATCCGATTTCATCTAGAGAGATATTACTGGAATGGTAGAGGAAATATTTGAATGAACAATGTTAGACACCGAAATTCTAGGTTTCGATTTCGAAAATTGTGACGTCCCAATCCTAGGTATCCGTTTTTTATTTATTTTGTAGAAATTGAATATGGCAAAACTATTACTTGGTTCTTCACTTATTATTCTGGTATACAAAGATCGGAGCTGTGGAAGAGAAAATCTGGTGGCCGAGGCCACTACGGTAGTTTGCAAATATTTTTAGTATATTTTTTTCTTGATTATTCGGTTTTTTTCAGGCGAATTTTTAGTTTCAGAAAATTTTTTATTTCCGACTTGTTTGGAGGTTTTCAAAACAAAGGTTGTCAAAAAGCAATAGTAATCAAGAAAAAGCAACCGAAAATTTTAGGTTACTGTGGTTTTCGTTGCAGGAATCATTGGCCACGCCCACAAGCTTTTTTCTTTCACAGCTCCGGTTTCGTTGTGCCAGAACAATAATGATAAGAGGAACTCAAAGCCACTTCTACTTCTTCACTCTCGGATCGTCCGAGTAGAATTATAATTCATTAAACTAAATTTATAGGTCGGAAATCCAATAGAATATTTATTTTCATAACGGCCACTGACTCGTGAGGAAAAACTCTTTTCAACATTTGAACTCAAAAACTCAAATAAGTGAAACCGATACTCTCTTCTCCTACTTCCTCGTTGCTCTTGACCTTTTATCCACTTTTTCCAAACACAAAACACACTCTTTCAAAAATCAATAAACAAAGAAATGCAGCTTCTTCTTTTTCTGATTTCGTATTCTGGTGCAGAAGTTTTAGTTTGAAACAAAGTAGAAACACGAAGCAGAGTTTGGTATTGTGAAGTGTTGTACTTCTTCTTTCTCTGTTTTTTTCTTAGTTGTCCTGGTCATCTAATGGAATGTGAATAAGAACGGCGGTCGTCATAGTCTTTCTCTCCCTCATTTTGTCGTAATTCGATTAAAAGGGAGTGGCCGAAAGAATACTCGAACCATTCCGAAGATTTCTGCTTCTGATGAATATGAAGAAAACGTTCAATTTCTTGGATGTTATGTGTTGTTTTGAACCTTCAGTTATGCTAGTCTATATTGTATCCCTGGCAGTAATGTCTTCATCTATAATTGGATTAATTATATAGGTTCGGAAATAATACTTTTTTATTCATGAAATCATCATAACGTTTCTAGTAATAACATTATCATTGACTTTTTGTAAGGTTGGACTCAATTAAGGCTGGAGCTCCAAACACAAAGAATGAATACCGAACTTCTTCTTCCTCTTCTTCTTCTTCGTCGTCGTGAAATCTTCCTTTTCCTCCTCCTTTTTTCACCCTCTCAAAACTTGCGGTTTCTTCTTTAGTCAACAACTTTTTTTGCTTCTGCTTCTGCGATTCGATAAATTGAATTCGAGCCCTCATCTCGATGCGAGCTTCTCGTTGCTCCTGTCCAACCCCTTTCCTCTTTTTTTTCATTTTTTCGCGGCTTACTTTGCTAGTTCTTTTTTCTATTTATAATTAGGATTTTTTCAAGATAAATTTCAGCATGTGTAAATATTTGATAACAATAAAATCTGAATATTTTAATTTTTAAGTTTGGTTTCTGGTATTTGACTGGATTATGGTTTTTGGACGTATTTTTCCACGAATCCCATTTATTTATTTACCTAAAATAGTACAAGAGTACGGTCATTTTTTGTGTGCAGTTCGGCGTCGCGGTGTTTGCGTACTATTCAAAAATGTTCGCACCATCACCTTTTTCGAATTTACCTGGCGAATTGCCTTTTTTTTGTAGTTTGCTTTGCTTAATTTCGACTTTGTTTTAGTTCTATAATGTATTTGAATTTATTCGAAATCTTAGGAAACTAGTATCTTTATCTCCCCCACTCAGTAAATAACTCTGAAGTGCCCTTTCTCTCTTTCGCCTAATTTGAATAAGTAGAATTTTCGGGCAATTGTCCAATTTTTTGTACAAGGAAATGATTAGTCAGCATAGAAATAGGTCTTTGAAGCTGCTAAAAAATGAGATTATGAAATTGAATTTCTTCCCATAAAAAGTGTCAACTGCGGCTGATAACCTCCATTAAAATATTCACACATTCAATAAATCCAATTTTCCTAAGAAAAAAACGAACACAATCATTTTTTATGAACCTCTGAAATGGCGAAGATCTCCGCCACACAAGAAGTGTTTGCCCTCGCCAATCTTGTCTTTCCCGTCGCCGTCGATTTCCTCTGTCGAAACTTTCTGCGTGCAAATCAAATACTTGTACATCTCGTTTCGCCGTTTGTTTTAGTGAAGGAGAAAGAGCACATCATGCTTCCTGGGCCGTTTTATTGTTGTTTTTTATCGCAAGACGAGCCGCCACCTCGTCATCAAAAAGGTAAGAGATGAGAGACGTTCTCTGATAAAAAGATAACGAAACTTTCTCGAAAACTGTCGCCTTCTTTTATTCCATGACGTCGCAGCTGCTGTCAGTACCATCGTACTAAAAACGCACGTGCCATACCGGGTTGGGGGGCAATGCAATAACAACGCAAATTGTTTCGGCGAAAGAAAGAAAACGACGGTGGCGAGTTATCGATCAATACGGCGGACAGCGGTCGCTGGATCGGCCCGCGTTCGTCTCTCGCTCCACTCGTACACTCACACATAGAGACAGGCACATACACATGCGTCTCAGTCCGTCGTCACTTTTCGCTCCTCTTTTTATACGCGGCATTTCATCCGATCTCCACATTTTCCTTCACGATTGATGAAACCACTTTACTTGACTACAACCACATGTTTCTCTTAGATTTTTGAAAGCTGTTATTTTCTACCTTGCCTTCATCTTCATCACTACCTCCGTCTTCTTCTGGTGTAATGTTATCCGCATGCTGTGACGACGGTGTCGTGTTTATGACATGTTCGCTCCTGGGGGTCGTTGATAACGACGGCAGAGATAGGGAACGGGCGTCGTCACCGTTATCCGTCGGAACTATACAGGTGTATAACATATAATGGGGCAAAGAAAGCAAGAGATAGAGAAGCAAAACCGTCTGAAGTTGTGATGAGTCATCTCTAAAAATATAGAGACACAGACATTCAGAGAGTACGGTCTCGATTTGCTCCTCGATTTTGTTGTCTTTTACTACCAGAGTACATGACGCTTTTCTCCAACTCTTAGTACATCAACAAACTTTTTTGTCTTCCTTTCTTTTTCGCATCAGTCGCCTGCTCGTTTTCAACAATTCTCTGCCAACAAACTTTTTAGATCATTTGCCCATCCGAAATAGTTAACATTTCTCCTACAATAAGTTAAATATTAACGTTCCACTTTTTCTCCATGATATTTTACCACATTCCTTCTAAAAGTACATCTTCTCGAACTTTTGGTCGATCTTCTCCCACATATCACGTGTCGCACACAATGATCAAAATTTGCATAACATCGTGCTGAAAATAAACTTTAGAAACGAAGTTTCGTTTTATGCCGCACACCTCCGTTATGTTTTCGTTTGAGCTATCAATGGCATCGGTTTCTGATGCGTTCTGCTATAAGGAAGTTTCTAGCCCAATCGTTATTAGAGTTTATGCTCAGGAAATTAGGAGAATGCGTCTAAATCTTCGTTTCCTGCTTAATTTCCTATCAAGTTATAAGATACACATGACTTCAGGTTTTTTTTCCTCATTTCCACCCTATTCCATTATTTCCAATTACCGAATCTCGTGTTACCTTTTTTCTCGAATCATTGCTAATAGATGTTTTTTTTTCAGCCACAAGCAATATCAGTTGTCGGCAAGACACACACCACTTGCCATCCATCCAAAGGTGACCAACAGAAGCCGCGAAGTCCGCAGCTGCAAGAACAATGTCAAACGATGGCGATTTAAACATTGACAATTTGATCACTCGGCTCCTGGAAGGTAATTAAACATTCATAATTGTCCTCATCATTTTTTAAAAGTATCTACAGTCCGTGGATGTCGTCCTGGAAAACCAGTAACCATGTCGGAGGCAGAGATCCGCGCCTTGTGTCACAAATCTCGTGAGATTTTCCTGTCGCAACCAATTCTTCTGGAACTCGAAGCACCACTCAAAATCTGCGGTTAGTATTTTTTAAAAGTTTATTTCCAAATATAATTCTCAAAAAGACCTGAACAGCTGACAACTCGGCTTCCAGTTCTAAATAATTTTCGTTAACATTTCATTTTTGGCTAGTTTCAAATACGAATTATCACTGATGACGAGGCATCCGGCGCTACGCATTGAATTTTAAAAGTTTAAATAACGAAACTAAATAGTTATCTGTTCGACCCATTTTGGTCTCCAAATATGTCTTGAAAGATGCGAAAATTGTAATAAATACAGACTGCTTCTATTCAAACGAGATTTTGAACACAGATTTGGAAAACCATCACATTTTATTCAATAATTTTTTCAGGAGACATTCACGGACAGTACAATGATCTTCTCCGTTTGTTCGAGTACGGAGGATTCCCGCCAGAGGCAAACTATCTCTTTCTCGGAGACTATGTCGATCGTGGAAAGCAGAGTTTGGAAACCATCTGCTTGTTGCTCGCATACAAAGTGAAATATCCAGAGAACTTTTTCCTTCTCCGTGGAAACCACGAATGTGCCTCTATCAATCGTATTTACGGATTCTACGACGAGTGTGAGTGATTCTTTCAAAAAATAATGCACCAAAAATTGAGTTGGAATCGATTTCCATCAGATGAGCCTTGCAGTGAAAACTTATTTTTCAGGCAAAAGACGTTTCTCAATCAAATTATGGAAGACTTTCACCGACTGTTTCAACTGTCTCCCAATTGCTGCACTCATAGACGAGAAGATCTTCTGCTGCCACGGAGGTCTCTCCCCAGATCTTCAAAACATGGAGCAGATTCGCCGCGTGATGCGACCGACTGATGTCCCAGATACTGGATTGTTGTGCGATTTGTTGTGGTCCGATCCAGACAAGGATGTGACTGGATGGGGAGAAAACGATAGAGGAGTTTCGTTCACATTCGGACCAGACGTTGTTGCCAAGTTCTTGAATCGCCACGATTTGGACCTAATATGCAGAGCACATCAAGTTGTGGAAGATGGATATGAGTTCTTCGCGAAAAGACAGCTCGTGACACTATTCTCTGCTCCGAACTATTGTGGAGAATTCGACAATGCCGGTGGAATGATGAGCGTTGATGAGACGTTAATGTGCAGTTTCCAGGTGAGCCATAAAAACTTTGCGCGTATTGAATCTCGCTGAAAGATCATTTTGATAGATTTAATATTTGACATAGGAAAAAAATAAAAAAGACTTTGCCCCCTTCTAGACCAGAGATATGAGAAATTCTAGGATAACTTTTTGACAGTTAGCATTGCATCGTTTGGCTATTCTCCCGCTCTCCTACAAAAACAATAAACTCGAGTGGTAAACTCCTCTCAACTGCCTGTTTTACGTCAACGGTTTTTCATCAATCAATGCACTTGAACCTTGACAGACATTCTAATTTGTTCATTAGAATTTGTAGATCATCAAAAATTGTTCAGTATTAAATCAGGTTTTTTTGCCATCAGTAGCTCAAGTACATTCCGTGAACAAAAATGAACAAAACAAACATTAAAAAAACGGAATCTGTCATTAGAACACATACTAATCTTCTCTATCTGCAGATTCTGAAGCCGTCAGAGAAGAAAGCGAAATATCAATACCAAGGTATGAACAGCGGGCGGCCGGCCGTAGGCGGAGGACGACCTGGAACGACTGCTGGAAAAAAGTAAACTGATGGAATAAGGATCATCAATTTACTTCCTCATCGTCTTCTAATCGTTACTTTTTCCCGCTTTTATCAAAATATTTCTCGTTCCACAATATAACCGCGCACAAAAACGAGTTTCACATGCTCTTCTTTTCCTTACCTTTTTTTCTTCTTCATATGTTCCATTTTCCTAGCAACTGTGCTCCATCCGGTAAGGTTTGACTATGCAGGCTAGCACTATTGCCAATCTTTCTCTCTCCTTCTGTGTTCTCCATTTTTTAGTATATTTTCCTTTTTTGAAAATTCTTGACCTGTTCTATTTTCTAGTTGTGAGCCTAACACCCCCTGGGATTCGATTTCTCCTTTAAATTAAAATTTTCAGCTTATTTATTCCTTTCAAAGTTTTTATCATTCTAAGAACATGAGAATAACTAAACTATCGTACGAATATTGAATTCCAAAATGCCGTCCCTTCATCCCATGAACCCACATGCACTGATAATTTTTTGGTTTTTGTTCTAAAAACGTGAATATTCTCTTCTGCTCCACCCGTTTCTCTTCCCCCGATCCCCATTTCCTTCCTCTTCTCCCCACTCTTTTCCCATTCTTCTACTGATTCCAATGAATATTTTTACCAAAAAGTTTCTTGCGCACAATAACCAGTCACTCATACGAATTCTGTCTCGGGTATGAGCGTGTTTGGTCAAGGTATTTATAACACAGAAACGTTGCCTTCCAGCGAAAATGTGAATCATTGTTTGGGAGAGAGAAAGTACAAGAATAGAATAAGGTTCTGTCTGAATGACATGTAGTAATGGAAGAAGGAACACTGCAAGAATATCGACCAGATCATAGATAGAATTGGGTTCGGAACGAGTTACAGGTGTTTCAACACAATTTGTTCTTCAAAAAAAAGCTGGAACAGTTGACATTTCATGTGAAAAATTTGGGAAACTGAAAAGAAATGGGTGTACAAATATTATAGGACTTGAGACAAAAAGCTTCAAACATTTTCAATGATTTCAACAATCCGGGCACAAGAAATCTATCATTTTCCCGCGGTGTTTTTTCCGAAACATTAAAAAAAATACATTTTTTTTCGCGCTTCTTCCGGTTGAATACAGACACAAAACCGTAAGACTTCAATTTGAAGCCTTCGCGTCGAGTCAGACGCCTCTTCGAGAAATTAGCGTTCGAGTGCATTAACACGACGTTCCGAAAAACACCGTGTTTTCTTCCCTGAACGAATGTATCAGTTTTTTCAGTTATGGGGTTATTCAGGGAGTCGGCAAAAAAGGAAAAAACTCCGCGAAAACTCGGAGGATGTTCCAATCTGGCTGAAACTTTGGGGAAAACTGGAGAAGA
>NC_013488.2:10295201-10350452 GCF_000004555.2 Caenorhabditis briggsae | reverse complement strand
GATAGTTTCCTATAGTTTTCTCCAGTTTTCCCCAAAGTTTCAGCCAGATTGGAACACTCTCCCAGTTTTCGCGGAGTTTTTTTTTTCCTTTTTTGCCGACTCCCTGAATAACCCCATTATACAAATGTATTTATTACCTGTATAAAAGTGTTTGTATGTGGCTTGAACTAAAACGTTTGCTCAACCGAAATTCGATTCGGAGCACAGGCATACAACGTGTTTGAGAAACGTTTCTCAGCTCTTTGGAGCTCAAAACTTCGAACAGTTCTCCCCCGCCGTTTTTTCGCCTCCTTCGCAGACAAATTTGAGAGTTTTTTCGAGTATTTCACACAGTAAACACAAATTTGCCAACATTTTGCTTTCAACTGTTTCGTATTGTTTGCCATTGAAAATGTGTTCCAGTTGTTTAGGGGTTAAGCTCCGCCCACTATTGCAGGGTGAAAAGAGGAGCGAGAGAATCAAATGAATTCAGTTGGGTTGGTTTTATATTTAGACTTGGTTTCTCATGTCATTCGAAACACGAGGATGAAAATGATTAATTTCAATTTCGAAATCTGCGAGATTTCATGTGATCTTTTCTAATGACATATCCTTTTCGAACACAGTCCCATATGAAGATTATAAGATTTTCGTAATTTTTGCAGTTCTATTTTTCAGAGAGAAAAAATAATTGAACTCATGGGAACTTATATGTAAAAATTGTTTTTTTATCCGAATTGATGGAAACATTTTTAAGTTTTATGTTTATAGAACTGAAAACCCAAAAAAAATTGTAGAATTTCGTAAATTTCAATAACAATAATTGTTTGGGGTTCCTTTCCAACCAAGTCTTAACATTCCTAATAGAATCGTTGCTTCGGCATCAATTATCTCTGTTCTCGTAGTTACTGTATTAGCACGAATAGAAATCCACGTTATACATACAATTTGAGGTCAATTAACTTCATTCGATTCTTAAAAACATAAAAAAGAACCATGATCTGATAAAAAAGATTCAGAAGAAACGTTGTTTTAAATTCTTTTAAATCTGCAACTCTTCGGATTTTCAGATACCGTAAACACTCTGATAGGATGAGAAAGATATCAAAAAATGGTTCACTGAAAAAATGTTATAATATCACAATTTTTTATAAGTTAACCACTTTTTTTTCATTCTTCACAAGATCTATGGTAAATTGATTCAAGGTAAAAAAACTTGGGGTCATTCTATTAGAGTTGCTACGGTATTCGATTGGCTTTTCGGTAGCAGCCGAAAGCTCAAAACTTGAATTGACTTATTTCAAGGTTGCTCAAATAAACTCTTCAGTAGAACATAATGAAAATTCCAATACTCTCCTTTATTTTTGCAATTATCGGTTCTTTAGTGCTTATTTTGAACAATAACGTTCATACTTATTGACGAAATCCCATCTCAGTAGCTGTGCCTTTCTCTCTGTGTACCAATAGGATATTTGAAATACCAGTAAGCTTTTCTCTCCTCTCCTCATCCGCCCCTCTATTTTCATTTGTCTTGTCAATCGTCCACTTCTCGCTGTTCTTTTTCAACTTACCGCCCTCCGCTTTTCAAATAATTCGTCATCTCTTCTCAATTTTTTGCACCTAAATCCCATATCCAATAGTTTCCTTTCTCATCTACTTACCAGATCTTTTTTCTTTGTTAAACCTTCTTCTTTTTTTTCTTTTTCACTTTTCGATAGTTATCTACCTCATGTGTCTTTTCCTTGAAAAACCGGGTGCCCTCACCAACCGACATGAATTTCGTCAAAATTTTAGTGTCCTCTGACAACCGAAAAAATATGAAATCTTTTTGTGTTCAAACCCGTTTTTTTCGGTTCTGAAAAGAAGAGGAAGATGACAGAAAAAATGGACAAGTAATCGGAAAAAAGTGACCATAGGAAATTCAATTTTCAAAAAAGAACGGACAATGAAGATGAAGAATTGGATTCGAGAGAGCAAACGGAGTAGAATTTGAACTATAACTGGATTGAAAATTGGATTGGGGTCAAATTTTTTGCAATTTCGTCTTTTTTGGGTCAAAAATCAAGTTTAGATATCCCTTGAATCAAGGAACTTGATACATTTCCCTTTTGAACAAATATCAAAACGACATCTCGACAATTTGAGGGCAATAAATATTTATGATTTTATTTCCAAAAAACTGGCAGTTTATGGGTATCTAAACCAGAATATATACGCTCGTTTCGATATGGTTGTTTCGAGATGAAATTATTGTTTTCGTATTATTAATTGGATCCAGTCTTTCTATGGATTCAATTCAAATGGAATAGGTGATTGTCAAAGGCATTCGGATTTGAATTTATTGGATCCGACAAAAAAGCTGTATGAAATATATTTTATATTCCAATTCTGCAGACTTGTTGGGACACGAAAATATCAATTTCTACAGTAAAACCTATATTAGAAGGGCCCCACACTGTCAATTTTTAGCTTAATTATCGGCTCCTATAAGAGATATCAAAAATGTGTAAACTGACAAAAGATTTTTGGTTTTTTGATAATCAATCTATCAGTTGAGAACTTTTTGATATCTTTGACAGGAACCGAGAAAAGTTGGGTAAAAGATAAAAGTTGGGGGGCCTTTCTATTACAGGTTTTACGGTATTACGAATTATTAGATTTGATGGGAAATGAAAAGATCAATTTCCAATTTTGTTTCATACTTGATGACCTTGGATTTTTTTCGTTTTGCAAATATTTGGTAATTATTTCAAAGTACCATAAAGCCTCTAGAAGAGCCCTTAAACTGTTAAGTTTCAGCTCAATTATCTCAACCCCGATATCAAAAGTGTGTCAACTGACACAAACACTTCTGATATTATGATAAGCAATTTATCAGTTGACAACTTTTTCATATCTTTGACAGGAACAGGCAAAGTTTGGCTAAAAGTTAAACGTTAGGGTACCCGAAAATTCCAGAAAGTTTTTTTATAGTTTATAATACTCAGTTTTATATTTACTTGATTACTCAGATTTGTATTGTTTTGCAACTATTCGGTAATTACTTCAAAGTATCTAAAAGTTCCAGAAAGTTCTTTTTATTTCCTCTGATTTCATCCTCCTCGGTGTCTTCTCTATTGTCCAAGTGGTTTCGGTACTTGACACCCTCCCTCCTCTTTTTTCTTCTCCTTCCACCTTTCCGTCTGCCATCCTCGTTCAATTCGATTTCATCTCAATGGCAACAGTATCCAATATCCTCCTATTCTCCTCCCACTGCCCTCCTCATCCCCCTTTATTTCACCAGTAACTATCCTTTTCCTAATATCTATCATATGATCTAGTTGGTTCGAACCAACTACTTGAGCATCGAAATAGTGCACAGATCAGTTAGACGCAGTTATTTGTTCTTCTGTTTGGCGAAAGGGAGACAAAAAAGAAGACTCCATCCTATCGGAAAGTGAGAGAGAGCACCGCGCGAAACGTGAACCGAGGATTCACGCGAACTCTAATCGTCTGGGTCTCCGGATGACTTGTTTTATGCCCGGTTACTGTCTTTCTGTCTTCCTGCTCTTTTTTCTAATTATACACAACCTTTTACTCAGTTTTCTTGCTTCATTGATTTTGATCTTTTTAACAGTTCCGTTTGACTATTGTTCTGAAATGCAAGATTTTATACTGCTTCCGGATCATACCCTGCAAAATTTTTTTCAAACTATGATTTCAGTTTTCAAATGAATTTTTTTAGTTTGATACTTCAAATACCCTTTTTCCAAAAATCAAAACAATTTAAGAATACCGTAAAACTTCTAATAGAAGGGCTAGCTATCTTGACTCCTATGCAAGATATCAATAACATGTCAACTGATAAAATGTTAGTGATATTATGATAATCAATTTATCGGTTGACAACTTTTTGATATTTTTTACAGGAACCGAGATATATTAACGCAAAGTTGAAAGTTAGGGGTCCTTCTATCACAGGTTTTACGGTAGTCTAACAAGGGAAGTGTTTTCAGACAGTGGTTGAGAATTTCTTCAAACTTTGCTCATTGGTACTTTTGGACACGCCGATCACAGCGCTGCTTTTATTTTTTGCCCCTTGCCCGTCACAAAAAAGTTATGGGGCTCTGAAAGTGATTTCAGTGCTAATTTCTCACTTTTGGAGTGAATTTTTGGAGAGTTTAATAACAGTTGTTCGGAGTTTTTCGAATGTAAATCGTACTTTTGAAGGTTTCTCTACAATCTGAGAAAGTAGCCTCATTTTTCAAAAAACATTTTTTTTGAAAGTCGCCATGGGATACCCCCTTTGGCAATTTTTAAAATTTTTTGAAAAATTTTCAAATGTGCTAAAATGATTTCTAAACGTAAAGAAACGATAAAATGAGTCTTTTCATGAAATTTGGTATTCTAAATATTTCTGTAAATCACAAATATGTGCTTTCTTTCAAAACTTTAATGGATCGTAGGCCTTCGGTAATCACCCAGTAGCACTCAAATCTTGTAAAAACATAGGTTTACATAATTTCTGACTGATTTATTACTGTTCCGCATCCAAACTGAGCAAATCAGGGTGGTTCTGACTAACAATTTGATTAAAGATGGTTTTCCAGCAGTTCTTCAAGAAAATTTCAAAATGATTTCTTGGGTTTTTTAATTGAAACAAGTCAACAATTTTTTTTTCAAAATTAATAAAAATCTGAATGGAAATCTGAATGAAATGATCAGAAAAAAAAGCAGAAAACAAATCGGGGAGAGAGGGATCGAACTAACCCTTGTCAGTTACCAACATCCCTCTTCACCACTACACCACACTCGCTGCTTTAACAGAGGTGAAATTTCAGACGCGTTTTTTCAGCTTCTAGGTACCGAGGGGCACGAAAAAAAATCGTCTCGTTATTGACCAGGTCCGAAAGTAGTGTGTACCAATTTTCAAGAAATTCTCAACCACTGTCTGAAAACACTTCCCTTGTAAGAATGTCTCTGGAATCATTTTGAGACATTTCCAAATATTTTTTCAGGAAATTGAAAACCAACAAATTCCAAACTAGTTTCCTATATTTCGAAACCTGCCTGAACAATCAAAGTACATGAAAGTCATTTTCGAAATTCAATGATCATATGTTTCCAAATTCCTTTCCAGCCGTTCAAAATTCGAAAACCGTTCATCCTTTCGCTCCTCAAATATCTTTCTCTTGTTTTTTTTTCAATCGAAAAAAACGAACATTGCCTACTTGAGCACGAGCGCTGATAGCTCAACTCGGATTTGTTCTCCTCCAAAAAGCAGATCTTTTCGTTTTTCAAGTGATTTACACTGTGAAAAATGTGTGCACTTTTACATAATCTCTTGTACTATGGTCCTTGTATCACCTCTCAGATCTTCTTCTTGAGAAAGAAGTCAAACCAAAGGATTTGAGTTTTAGTTAGAAGACAGAAATAGGAAAAAAGACGAAAAAAGAACCTAAATCTCATCTCCTTTCCTTTTTTTGCTTCCGCGGGTCCGCAACATGAGATGACATGTGGTGAGAATAAGGATGAAAATTGAAGAAAAAGACGACATCTCGCCCTCCGCCGTCGTCGTCAAATATGATTTTGACATACACCCTGTCGTCCATTTTCCTCTCCAAGCTCTTCCCCTATTTTCTTCATACGAAAAACCTCTTGAAATACAATGATTCATGCTCTTTCCTCCAGTTTATCAGTATTTAGAAAAAGCGGATTAAAACTTGAACCGACTCTCTTTTTGCTGTTGCTTTTCCCCATTTTTCTTTGAAATCAACATGTCCATTCAGTATTTTTTTTCCATTTCCTCCTACTCAATTTCATTCCAGTAGAGCAGTTTCTGATCAGCCCACTAATGCAGTTATCGTTGCGAATACTTATATTGACTTTGTATTTTTATGTGATAGCATGCTAGTTTTCTCGAGTCCAGAGTTCCACCTCTGAAATTATTAATCAGTGATCATAAAAAATTTTGATGATGCTGAAATTTTCTGTGTCAAAGTGATCTGGTTTCACACCTGATAATGCTCTAAATATAAATTTCATTGTTCTTGAAGCTGAGGTTTGCCAAATCGGGAGGTTTGAAGTTCCAAGTTATTGTTTGAATTCCAGCAAGTACCGTATAAACTGTATTAGAAGGTGGTAGACCCTTAAACAGAAGGCCCATTCTAATTGAAGGGCCCTCTCAGTGGGGACTGGAAAAATAGAAAGTCCCCTGTAATAGAAGGGCCTATTTAAAACACATTTTTTTAAAATTTCCGTACGTTTTCAGTGAAAAATATTCCGGGAATTCCACACTTTCACAGAAACTTGTTGAAACACTCTATTTGCCAACAACTTGCTCAATTTTTTTAAAATTGATATACTTTCCTGAATTTTGAACGATAATTAACCAAAATTTTCGATGAAAACTTTCGGAAAAACATGCCGGACAAATAGAATGGTCGGTCTTCCTAATACAGATTTTATGGTAATGCTATCAAACTATGTTTCCAGAAAACTTTCCCAACCCAAAAAGACGAGAGTTTTGTGAAATAATTTATTATCATCGTAACTTCCGACCCAACCCTGTTTGTTTACCAATGGAGCCTCCTACCTATATCATCATAATAAGTACACCCACATAACATTTGAACATCTCCCGAATTTTTGGAATTCAACCTGATAGCCAAATTTGATGAAAGAATTCAGATGAACTTTTCAATTCGACGTCACTAATTCTTCCTCCTACTTCTTCTCGTTTCTTATCAAGTAAACTTTCTTTCAACTCTACGTCTACGTCAGTTTCAGATCAGCCCTGTTTTAGTTTTCAGATCAGTTTTATGATAACCTACACACATAGTTTTTATGATAAGATTCATACATAAAGACCGTTTAAACTGTTCTCTTATTTTTTATATTTCTGTCTTTCCTATTTTCTTATTTCGCTTTTCCAGTCTCTCTTTTTTTTTCCTTATTTTCATTTTTTCTTTTGATAAAAATACAATATATGAAATAGGGAAAATTGAATAATGATTGGAATGTATTTGAAAAGAAATAGAGGAAAATTGAATAAAAGAGTTGAATGTGTCAAAATAAAAAGAGACAAAAAAACATTAGATCACGCCCTCTTTTGCCCATTTCGATGCATCACGAACGCTGAAAATGTCATTTTCTCTTATTTCTGGAATGACTATTTTGGGTCTTTTATTTTCGTTCTTTTCCAAACTCTTTGATTAGTGTTTTCTATATTTTAAGCTAAAGGTTCTCTACCATTCGATTGCTAAACTATTTGTATTGCCGATTCTAAGAAAGTCATCCTAGACTTGATCGAAAATGTAGGTGCATTATAATTCATGAATACGGACTAGGGGTAAGTACAGTTCTCTTGTATCAGTCCGGCCAAAACATAGTATTCCTCTGACTATTTTTCATTGATTTGTAAAAAGTTCTTCCTTGTTAAGGCTAAGAGCTGTAGAGTGACGGAAACCGTTATTCTGAGCTAGAAGATTCTCAGAAAACCTAGATCTACTATGCAATAATATCCGCTCAACTATAGTTTCTCGGTAATTGGACATCGTCAGAACGTGTACCATCCCCTGTTTTTGTTTTATAGTTATTGATTATACCGGAAACTGATTAGATTTTATGTGGCATTTTTTAAAAACATCTAGACATACTATACGATAATTTCTGGTCTGCTATTTTCCGCGAAAATAAGAATGGTCAGAATCCAAAAAAACTATTTTTTATATCTGAAAATATGTACTGTCCTCATCTCTGTCTGATTCATTCCAGCCAGAATTCGTATGCAGCTATAATTCTAATGGCTATACAATTTTTATTATAGACTACCAGAGAGATCCAATTTCCGGTACATTACAGTTTTCAGACGAACGGAAAACCGTCAGAGATTTTCTCAACAACACTTTTTTCATTACCGGTACAGTTGGCTTTCTTCTCTTTTCCTATTCTGATGTTTCTTCCAATTTCCTCCACGCCCCCGGTCTATGTTCCTTCTCTGAATCTCTTCGTCTCCCACACACTCTCTCTCCAAGTATCCACGTGTTTCGGTGGCTCATAAAAGCATAAAAACAATCCCGAGTCCCCCTCGAAACGATTCTAAAATTTTCTGTCTTTTTTGTGCATCTATTTTGCTTTCTCATGTTCTTATTTACTTCTTGATCTTCGCTTCGCATCCATATGGTTTTCATTTTCCTCCTACGCCACGTCGTAGTTCTTGACTTTGGACCCATAAAAACCTATGAATAGAAACGAAAAAATGTTGCAGAATCGTCCCTTTGGAACAAGAAGAAAGGGAATTGGGGAAGACGTCAAAAACGGACGGAAGTGGGTGCTCAAAAATCGTTTGGTGCCCGGTTGCTTACCATCGCTTTTTCTGTCCGGCTCATTCCATTTTTAGTAAGAAAAAGTGACGGAAGATGGATTACTGTACCTATTCTTCTTCATCTTTTTGATCTTCAAGCTCTTGAAAATGTGTCGTTTTTGTGTGTGTTTGTGCGGTTTGTTCTTGTGTGCTTCACTTCCTGCTCTCATTTTCACTTCTGATGCATTCCTCGTTTTATTGCCCAATTTCATTCTGTAAGCACACCACCAAATTCTGAAGGCAAGGGAAGAAGTGGGCCATGACATCATCATAGACTCGTTTTCATTTTCAGTCTTTTCCAGGAGGCTCTTCTAAGAGATTGAAAACAAAGCACGTAGTGTTCTTTGTTTGGTTTTTTTGGTATACGGTGGATCCAAAAATATCCATTCTATTCTCAACAACAGAATATTTCATTAAATGGGTATAAAACTAGAAAGCGTAGAGGGAAGAAGACATTTACCACAAAAGTTGAATCTCTTGAATAATACATTCTGCTTTCGTGATAGTTCAATTTCGAAATTTTGAGAGTTGCTGAACTCCTCTTGAAACACATTTAGATAGTGAAAATTTGGCAATTGGCATATTTTCAATTCTCGTATAAAGATTACTGTAGGCAACTTCCTTTGTCTAAAAATCCACCCTAAATCTCATTCGAAGATCTCTAGTTTTAGAAAGCTCTTGAAACTTCCCCTCTCATCATTCTAATTCATCTGTCTGAAGAGGTTGGAGGAAAAAATAGATGAACTTCATCCATCTACGTCATTGTTTCCTTTTTCCAAAAAACTGAAGTGTGCCTTTCTATGATAAATTTAAAAAACAAGAAAGAATAATTGAATTCTTCTAGGTCCCGATGCACTTGACAATAGGCACCCCCGACCCCAGAATGTGTTCAAAACAACATCTTCTTCTTCTTCATTTTTCAAAAATTCTTTTCTTTTTTCACAACAAAAAAGGAGTTGTGCTTTCATCTTTCCTCATGCTTTCCTTCTTCCGTTCGCTTCCATTTTTCACAGATTTCACTCTCTATCCACCCCCAAAAAAACTCTTCCCAACAAGTTGCGAATTCATTTTGGGCGCCAATTTCATCAAAATTTGGTTGTTCTGAATTTCCATTCATCCATAGCAGGAGGCATCTCTTATGCATCATCGTTTTTTCATTCACTTTTTTCTCTACAAGAGCCAAAGTTTCAAAGTTCATTGCTCATTTCATCTTTTTAGAGAAAAAAAAAGAAGAAGGTCACCTTTTTGTGTACCCAACTGATTGTCCTGTTCAGTGGCACTTTCACACGCTCACAAACAAGTTTCTTCGCGGGTTTTGAGTAGTTCAAAACCTCTGATTTTTGAACAGGTTAGTACAATTTTGGTAAGATTATTATTGAACATCTACCGGAATTTTAAGAAATGGAATTCTTCAGGTTTTCCGTGACTTCAGAGTTGGTCTTGCCATTGAAACCAAGGAAAACCTGAAAACCGGTTAACGTAAAAACTGTAGTAAAAACTTTGAGCTCCATTATTTCGATTCCTATAATAGATATCAAGAGTTTGTCAACTGATAAACTTTGTATCATAATATCACTAATACTTTACAGTTGGCAGATTTTTGATATCCCTTACGGAAGTGGAGAGAATTGAGCTTAAAGACCAGTATTACAGTTCTTACGGTAAATTTAGTTTTCAAATTATCCTGTCCCGACCTCCTCAATCAAATCTAAAACTTCATCAACACATGAACTGTTTCTTTGACTCTCTCCAAATTCCAATGTTCAAAAAGTTACTGTTCAAGTTTCCTGTTCCTCAAATTTCTTATGAGAAGTAATGATGTAATTTGTGTGGGTAAGTACATGAGGTACATAGTCGGTACGGGAGAGAGAGGTAAATTCACAAACATCGGATTAGTGAGGAGAATTTTTGTGAGGGTTGACCTCCGATGTCATGTGATTATTTCATTTTTCCAACCTCCTCTCCACCCTCGCAAAAAACTTTTCCGCACCCCCGTCGGAAATGGTTTCTGATATAGAAAAGTGGAGTAGTAGAACATATGCCACCTGTTGTTGTTGATTGTCTGATAACCCTGATCTATGTGTCTTTGATATATTTTCAGAGCTTTCTTGATTGAGCTGATCAGTTCTGAGTAGTATGAGTTTAACTACTTTTTAACTACACGTATAGGATCTTATTCTGGAACATGACTACAGTGAAACCTCTCATAGAAGAGCCCCATGACGTTAGAGCCGATTTTTTTCGCTTCCTGTCAAAGCTATACAAAAGTTGTCAACTGATAAATTGTTCATCATAATATCAGAAATTTTTGTCAGTTAACCCAATTCTGATAATTTGCATGAGAATTGAGATAATTGAGCTCAAGCTTGACAATGTGAGGGCCCTTCTATTAAAGATACGATTTTTCTCAATATAAACGTTCATACATATAATTTTGATTAGAAACACCTACTATCATTTTTTTGAATTGTATCTAGAAAATAACATCACACTTAACCCCCCTAATACTTTTCCGATAGTTTTACTATAGTATTCTCTTTGTTTTATTCAAAACCCTTATCAAAAATGATTACAATTTTCCAAACTAGTATTCACTAACCCCATCACACCCAAATTCGAACATTCTGCTCTTTTTTCAATCCTCTTCACTTTTCTCTCTTTTCTTTTCACTTAAAATTGTCGTCACACATGCCGTTCCTTGAAACCTGAGTACCAGATATTCCGATGTTTTTTTTTCTGTGAATGCTGCTTCACAAAGATTCCAGGTCAATGGTCCCAAACACACAAAAAAGAACTAACTAAACTTTCTTTTTATTTTTCTATTTTTTGCCTTCTCTCTTTTTCTTCAGAAGCAGGAAATGAGGGTGTTGGCGTTTGTGGTGTGTTTCTTTCCCCCAAATTTCCGGTATTTATGTGTAAATGACCCCTTCCAAGTATTTTTCAAGGCTAGGCGAAAGAATAAAAACAATCCACATGCTAGTATCCCGTTCAGAATTCTGGTCACTTCCGTTACGATTAATCAGGAAGAAGTTTTTTCCGTTGTTTTCGTGCAATTACTTTCTGGATCCTCATAATACTTGCCTGTTAGTTTCAAGACTAACAGCTCTGCCAGATGTCAGGTGTTGTTTTTTGTTGTCTTTTTTCCTGGATATCAATCCACCCATTTCTATTTTTATGAGGTTCTTATCCAATTGAGCTGTCTGAGATGATGACGCCTAACCTATGCCTTCTGATTTCTACGATCCAGCACTTGATATTCCAAATTTCAAAGAAGATATTTTAGATATTAAGAACTCAATTTTTATTGAGCAATTTTATAGTGCTCCTCAATAGATTCTAAAAACTTCGAAAACCGAAAACTCGAAATCTTCCAACAAGACCTCCATTGTTTTTGCATCCAAATTTACGACCATGGAACTGCTAGTCAAATGACGTGGCAAAAAAGGTCGAACCCTCATGATATCCCCTGAGAAAACTTGCAACCGCAATCCTTCTTCCTTCTTCTTCTTCTTCTTTTCCTTCTTCTCACTACATTTTCCTCCTATTTTTTTCATTTTTTTTCCACCCAGATTTTCCTTTGGACATGTGTACCTTATTCCGGAAAAGCACAAAAAAGGGAACTTCAATTTTCTCTCTTTTTTTCTTAAACTTTTTTCACACTTTTCCACTCGAATGATCCTTAAGATACAAGATTCTCTTGGAACTAAAATCTACATTGGAATCTCATTATCTTGCTCTTCAAGCGCAATTTTATTTTTGCTTTCTGCACGACTTTTTTCCATTTCTGTCAGCTACTTTTTTTCTCGATCTAATCATAATTTCTCAAGTACTTCCTTCCTTTTTCTAACAAAAAAACGTTTGCTCGAAAAACTTTTGCTCCAAAACACGGCGACCATCTTTTTTTTCCTTGTTCAAAGCCTCGCTTCCATCTTCTTCTTCTTCCTTTTTTCACTGATTCGGTTCGCTTATAAGAAGATCAAAATGATGTCACAGAGATACTAAAAAAGAAGACGTCGAAACCGAATGTAGGTAGGAGGGGATACACTTATAACTTATTCATCTTGATGAGAGAATTTAAGACACTCCTCTAGAATCACCTCCTCCTCGTTTTCTGTTTTTTGACGTTTTTTTTTCAGAAAATGAATTTTCGAGTTGACTGAGGAGTGAAAAGAATATGAGATCAAGAGTAAGAGAACTTTTTTGCCAATGTGCCGGGAGGAAGACATTTTTTCTCATTCTCCTCTCAAAACATGTGGCAAAATTGATTCCCCTATACAAAAAGAGCACAGATCGCACCGAGAAGCAACTGTCGAAACATGTGTGTCGTCGTCTTCTTATCCTCTTTCAATCCAATACACAGAAATGAGAACAAAACTTGGATTGTTTCAATTGAGTTTCTGATATCGACTCTTGGCAATTGTTTCAATTTCACTTGTCGTTTTTCTGTTTTCTTATTTTTCTGGTACAAAACGCCGGTGGCTTCCGATTTTTATGATGAAAAATGACATAAAAAACTCGAGGAGAAACGGTGAAAAACGAGAAATAAATCCTAAAAATCAAAACATTCTTAGGTTACTGTAGTTTTCGTCGTGGGACTTTTGCTCGTCGTTTCTCTTCCACAGCTCCCATTTTTTGTACCAGAATAATAGTTTTCACTCCGCCCATCAATTCGATGAGTGCTGATTTTCAATCCAATTTGATGGAAATTTATTTAATCTAATTATTTTAATGCGTACTGTTCGACCGAAAAATTTCAGAAAACTGATTACTGTTTAGTTTGTGGCATTGAATTAGTTTTAAAATAGTTCGGTGATTTGACTCGAATATCGTTACTTCTGGATTAATTTTATGAACCTTCATTAATCTTTTTTTATGATGTTATAGGAACATTTTGATTCCTGAAATCCTGAAGATGATCCGGCTCTTCCGATTTAATTTCTCATTTTCTACACGTCATGTTTTCCTTTTATTTTTCAACTTTCTTTCCAGGCCACCAGAATGCCGGTGAATCAATTCACAGCATCTCCCTTTCTTTGTCTTTTCCCCTACAAAATCGCATTTTCGTTTTTGTTTCTGTCAGCACAGCTTCCTGGAGTCGTCATCTGCCACATTTTGATGATGGATCATTTCATTTTTTCTTCTTCTCTTTTTCTCTTTTCCTTAGGAGACGTCCAGATAGGTGCATTCTCTGCCACGTCGCAAATGAAGGATGCTCTTCTTACGGCAATTTTTCATTTGAATCTTTTCTTTTTTTTTCTTTTTTTCACTTCCTTGTCTACTTTTCTACGACTCCGTGGTGTCACCATAGTTGTCATGAGCTTCGAAAAATGTTTTTTTTCGTTTCTTTTCTTCTTGCAGTTGACAAAGTTTACTCGTTTTTTTTTGTTTTTTTTCCTCTGGATGTTATTGGCAACAAAAGGGATCCGAGGACTTTCTGGGTGCTGTAACAAACTCGAATATTTTATTTTGCTGCCAGAGAAAGTTTGATTTTTCCAGATTTTGAATCCGGTTTCCGAACCTCGAATTTGTATTCGCCAACTCAAGTTCTGTAACCGGAAATCTACTCGTTCGATTCGAAAATTCAAAATTCTGAAACCCAGAATTATTCAGAATTCCTGTTTCCTTTGAAAGGTTTTCTTCTTTTGTAGATCCTTACTTTTCAATTTTCAATTCTTCACGGGTTCAATGAATTCGCAATCTTCTATTTTTCGTCTCGATATTCCATGAACGACTTTTCTCATTTTCTTTTGTTTTTTAAAATACTCTCATAAATATTCCGACCACACACATTCTCTCATATACTCAACCGACCTTGTACATGTGCAAAAACATCCAACTGTTTTTCTCATTTCAATTCCAAAAACAACCAATTCGCTCTTCAATCCGATCGGTCTCCCACTGACCACCGTTACTCACGTCTTCTTCCTCTATTCTACCACCTACACAGTATGCAAATCAGTTCTTTTCCGTTTTTGGGTAGAAATCCTAGTAACTGCCTGCCTGGGAAAAGGTGCCGCTTGTGTTCCACTTTCGATAATCCAAACGTCCTCTCGGAGACTAATCGTGCACCTCTTCCTCTTCTTTTTCTCCTCCTTTTCTCTGTATTTTCCCCCTAGACTCCGCCCATTTTTCTCGATTTCAAATACCAGTTTCTTCTTCTACTTCCATCTCTACCAAAAACAAAATTTTCCAAACAACACCGAATTCTCTCTGAACCTATCTTTGCAAAAAATTCTCTAATCAGTTCTGTCATTTTTTCTGTCTCCCACTTTTTTGTGATTTGATGGTGGTCTTCAAAATTGTGGTCATTTCATCAAATCACTTTGAAGTCTTCTTCTTCTTTCCGACCGCGCCCAAAAACCTCTCTCACTGCCTAGGTCTCTTTGTCTGATCTCACTCTCTCATCCTTTCAATTTTGATTCACCTTCCGACACCTACATTTTTTCCATTTATGGTCAACTTCAGACCCAGCAGCATTGAGTTTAATCAGCCATAACCTCACTTCTTTTTTTTACTCACAGTTCTCTCGTTCTATTCTTCTTTTTCTTTGTTTCTCCTCTTCATCAGAAATAAAAAATGTATTCAGCATCAATTAAATCCAGATGATGCGCCGTAAAAATTCATCTTCAAGCTTTGGAGAGCTCAATATCGACCAACTGATTTCGACGCTGGTATCCGTGAAACCCTGGCATAAGACACTGGATGTGACTGAGAATGAAATTCGAATGGTTTGTGTTTTGGCCAGACAGATCTTCATGCATCAACCGATGCTTCTGGAGTTGGAGCCTCCTCTTAAAATTGGAGGTAAGCAAAATGGAAAAAAAAATAGATTTCTGATATCTGGATCAGAAAATGTATCCGATTTTTGATTTGTTAGATGAATGATAAAATCGGAAGTTGTTAGATCGGAACGGAAATTAGAGGCTCATTTCGATTAATGACTTTTAGTCTCTTACTGTAGCTTATGATTCACATGCTCCTCTTATTCAACTTCTTCATATTCCAGGAGACATTCACGGACAATTCGCTGATCTTCTTCGTCTGTTCAATCTTGCCGGTTACCCACCAGAGTCAAATTATCTCTTCTTGGGAGATTATGTGGATCGAGGACCGAAAAGCATTGAGGTTTGTCCATTTTCAAAATCTTATTATAATATACCTTCGCCGAAAGGATAATAAATCATGAGTCATTCGATTTTTTTCACTAAATTTGACGGTCAGTCCCGTATGACTGACGTCTTCTTCAACGCGATTAACAATATGTTCGATCGGACGCACTCTGTTTTTTCTTTCACTTTCTACGCCATCCTATTCATAGAAATGTGACAAAATTTCTGCCGTTTATTTTTTTCTTTTGAATCAAAATGAGGAAGAGGAGAAGGAAATGAACGAAAAATCCCATAATTACCTTCGTTTATGTTCAATCCCAGAGAAAATAGTCTGGCGAATCGAAAAAAAAAACACAAACACCTTGAAAGAAGAAATTGACCAAAAAACAACGGATTTTGATTTTCAGACGATCGTCTTGTTGTTGTGCTATAAAATCAAGTACCCAAACAACTTTTTCTTGCTGCGTGGCAATCACGAAGTGGCCAATCTCAATAGGATTTATGGATTTTATGACGAATGTAAGTGGCTGGAACATATGCATCTCTTGCCCCGATTCATATTATTATTATGGAAATGGGCATGTATTGATAGAAACAGATTGGATAACAGATACAGATGATCTGGATTAGGTATCCGGATTGGAATAGGGAAAATATAATTGAAGGAAAAAGAACTACGATACCGAAATGAGTAATTTAGATTACCACATTCCTTCTAATCTCACCCAGAGCACTTTGACCTCAATTATCTCCATTCCTGTGAAAGATACGAAAAACTTCTCAACTGATAAAATATTTTTGATATCATAATAGATAATTTATCAATTGACAAATTGTTTCTGACTTCCACAGGAATCGAGATAATTCATCTCAAAGTTGACGGTCTCAGTGGGCTTCTATTAGCACACCGTATTTCCTTTAATAGAAGCCCACCCAGTCCATCAACTTTGAAATTAATTAACTTGATTCCTGTGTAAGATATCAGAAACTTGTCAACTGACAAATTATTTATCATAAGATCACACATATTTTATTAGTTGACAAGATTATCTTAGAAAAAATTTTTGGGTACTCAGATCTGAACTGGCCGGTACGGTAAAGAAAAACTGTATAGAAAAAAACCGTGACGACTTTTTTAAACTATGATATTTCTTCCAAATGACAATTTTCAGGCAAAAGACGATACAGTGTAAAACTATGGAAATGCTTCCAAGATGTGTTCAACTGTATGCCAGTCGCCGCTCTCATCGATAACAAAATCTTCTGCTGCCACGGTGGTCTTTCTCCGAATCTTCGATCTCTCGACCAATTGAAACGACTCTCTCGTCCATGTGATGTTCAGGAAACTGGTCTTCTGTGTGATGTTCTCTGGTCTGATCCAGATGCAACAGTCGTTGGATGGGCACCAAATGAAAGAGGTGTCAGTTATGTATTCGGTGTGGATGTTCTTGCTCAGTTCCTTCAAAAAATGGATTTGGATATTGTGGTTCGAGGACACCAAGTCGTAGAAGACGGTTACGAATTCTTCGGAAGACGTGGATTGGTTACTGTATTTTCCGCACCCAATTACTGCGGAGAGTTCGACAATGCTGGAGCAGTGATGAATGTTGACGAGAACCTTTTATGCTCCTTCCAGGTAAATTTGAATCAAATTGGATCGAGACAACATGTGTTATATTTCCAGATCCTAAAACCACAATCCCAACTTGTGATGGATGCAGCTTTGGCTGAGAAACAGAACAACTTTGTTGCCAATCTCGCAGGAATGGCCAATATTAAAATTGAACAGAAACCACAACCAATGATTCAAAAACGATTCCGTCGTGGAATGCTGTAAATAAATATCTTTTTTCGTCTAGTTCCTCCCCCCTCCCCCTCTCATCTCTAGCTTTATACGATTGGAGCAGTTCAGTTTTATTTTTTCCCCCATCCTATGATCCCCCTGATTTTAGTCTCCATATAGTCCATCACTTTTTTCTGTCCCGGGTCCCCCTAATTTTTTTATCCCTGTTTCATTTCTCTTCCATTTTTTCCCCTTTAGCTGTTTCCATTAAATCCATCCGGTTCCCAATTTGAAAAAAAGTTTATCTGTGAAATCTGTGTCTCTCGAGTGACTTCAATTGAGCATCTGTATCCTCTTCATTTTTCTGTATTTGTATCCAATCAACCCCCCGAAAAATCGATATCAACTGTATGCATATTCATTTTCGTCGTCTTCTGAAACCCCCCCCCCCCCCCGTTCCTAACATTTTCCATTTGTTTCAGAATCAGATTGTCTAACAAATTGTAAAGTTTAATTTTAATATTTGAAACCGTTGAAGCGGGTCTTCAATAAAAGAATGTATATTGGTTTAAAAAAAACTGTCATCGTTTTCACAAGAATATAATTAAAAGAAATCACAAGAACGACGGAGGTTTTTGATTTCTTCAAGGCATTGCTCATCGTGAAATAAAAATAGATGAAAAAAGTATGATGTAAAAAACAATCAACTCTGACTTGTATGGATTACTGTAGAGCATACATGCAAAATCTCGGGCGGTACCGCTGCTTGTACAAAATCTGATTGATTTTGAATTTTTTTCGAAAAGTTTAATATTTATTTTTAGTTTTAAACAAAAAACCAAGTCGGGCTTTTTTCCAAATTTCAAAGGCCCGGTCAGGCCCGGCGGGCCCGCCATTTCACAAGTTTTGAGAATATCAAAAAACACATAAGGGGGAGGGGGGGGGGGACCCTTATGTGATTTTTTTCGATCAAAATTTTATTTTCGAGTTTTTTATCTTTTTCAATTAAACAGACAAACAATTAAAACAACAAAAAAATAGAGAAAATCATATTGAGAGCTCAACATTTGGCCCAAAAATACAGGATTTTGATACTGGCCCGGGGTCTGGCGGGGAATTTTACAAGTATGATTTGAAGCCCACCTCTAATTCAAGCCCACCCTGCTCGTGCTGTTTTTTTCTTTTCACCCCGAAAAGGAGATTGAAAAATAGAAGCCCATGGGCCTCTATTAGAGGAAATACGGTAACATTTTTTTTTCTTTTTTTTTTTGGTTCAGGCGAGTTTTTGAAAAGTTTGATCCCTAAAGCAAGGTTTCAGTTGAAAAATTAACTCTAGAAATCTCACAAAAAATTTTATTTACAGTTGCGAAAAACTGAGGAAGAGTTTAGATTGGTAAATAAAAGAGCGTTTCCTCAGGTACAAGTTTTTCGCAAGGCAGACCCATTCACCTGGGTCATATCGTTCTGTCTGCTCTTCACATTTAAGGAGAAAAATCATTGGAAACTTTTTCAGCAATAATGCAACTGTTCCGAATTTATAGTCTTGAGTCTCTGAAAAAAAGAAGTACGAATCAGATGGATTTCTTCGGCATTTCGAGATTCAGGAACTGCTTTTTCGTTCTTGTTAACTCCGTTGCTCACATCGCTGATTTAGATATGTTGGTTCAGAAACAAAAACCTCTAATACAAAAATAAAACATGTATTTGGGCCCTCTAATAAAAAGGACCGGCTTGGAAAAGTTACAGTGCCCTTGTAAAAAAGTGGCCTCTCAAAATTGCTTCAAATTATATAGTTCCGGACGTTCTCACTATCAGTGAAAAACACACCGAACATTCTACAAATTCCCAAAAACTTGTTGAAACAAAGTTTTTTTTCAAATTTTAACTTTTGTGAAATTAATAGCTTTCCATATGATTTTAACAATAATTCACTTATTTTTTCTATAACAAGTTTGGAAAAGGCCAGAAAAAATATTGAAGTGTCCTTTAAATAGAAGGGCTCTTCGGAGAGACCTTGGAACTAGAAACGCCGGCCTATCTAATACCGGTTTAACGGCATAAATAAATAAGGCGTATATGATAAGCAGTTTCCGAACCCCACGGAGTCCTTAAATTTATACGTATTCTGCAAATTGCAGCTCTTCCTACAACTCAGAATAGAACTCGGATGTTTTAAAGATTTTTTTCGTCTTTCGCTTTTTCGTTCATTCCCTCTTTCGCTTTTTCGTTCATTGTAAGTTTTAAAAGTTTTCATTCCAGTTTGATGCCGACAACCTGGTTAGAGATAAAAATTAACATTGACAGCTCGCTGACTTTCAATTCTCTATGATCACGTGTTACGTTTTCTACATTCTTCCGTCCCTTTTTGAAGTTTTTACAACCTGGAGACTCGAATGATCAAGCGATCTTCGATCAGGAACATTTGCTTGACCAATTCTTGGAATCGAGTTCCCCCATTCATAAACTTCCCGGAATTATTACCATTACATAAGGTCCGTATGACCATCGAAACACACTACATAACCAAGGGCAATTGTCTTCGAATCGTTTGCCGCTATCTATAATTACCCTCCTAAATGATCTGCCCCGTCTCTAGTCTGTACATCTTCCATTCAGCCAAGCTACAGACGATAAAATATGTAAATGGAAAAGAGAGATCAAAGAAAATCTAGTTTGGTGTGGGAACTGATATACTTCGATTGAATTGGAAGTCTACAAAAATGCAGACTAGAAGATCAAGAGATGAGAACGTTTTATAAGATTGATTTATGGTCCAGGGTTAGATACAATCTGAAAAGAACCGTTCGGAATTCGGATTATTGTTAAGTTGCCAAATTTACTTTTCAGCTCTAGCTATTCCCTCTCAACAATCGAACAAAGCTTCCCTTTGTTTTTCCCTCCATGTTCGTTTGAAGACGTGAGCTCCTCGTCAGATCCCTCTATTCGGTTGACGTTATAAATTTCATTTTGCATATAACTAAAGTGGCTCCCTTTCCCTTTTTTCCTCTTCTTTCCCATCTCAGCTTTCCAGTCACATGAATCTCACAGTCAGACGACCAACGTGATTCGTTGCTGTGGGGAACGGCGGGAGTCGGAAGAGGCACGTGAGGTTCGAAGAGAGAGAGAGAAAAACATTCTGAATTCGTCTAGTGAGGAGCTCAAATGAGAAAAAAGGCTGGTCTCGCCGCCCTCGCCTAGCAGACATGAATAATGGGTTTCTGGTGGTTTCTCTGGAAAGGCAAAAAATCAAAAATGGAGCGGGCAAATGAATGGATGATGTGAAATGAACGTTTGGAGTTTAGACATTTGCAAGTTTGAAGTATGAACTCAGAACTCGGGATTTGTAAAGGGCCAAACTTTGATAAGAAAACCTCAGATAAAGTAGGAGCTGTTGGATTCCAGGATTCCAGAAAAAGTGTGCAGTGTATAAACCCAAAATATGTATGAAGCTCATTAGTGCGTGCTATCACAGTCTCTGTTTGCTCAGAGTTTCTAAACTTTTTGTGTTTTGCAGTCGCACTATGAATCTTGAGTAGCACCTTAATCTTAATAATTTCGATGCATTCAAGTGTACTGTAAAAACACTTTATACAGTATTTCATGAAATAGAAGCCCACCCAGACGGTCAATTTGAGCTCGAATATCTCCATTTATGTGAAAGATATTAGAAATGTGTCAACTGATAAATTATTTTGCTCATTATCACCAACATTTTATCAATTAAAAAATGTTTGATATCTCTCACAAAAATCGAGATGATTGAGGTCAAACTTGACGGTTTGAGTGGGCTTCTGCTTGAGAAAATATGGCGTTCTCCAAGTTGATTCCAGTTTTAAAATAATGTTTCTACTTCGGAACTTTCTGCTATTTGATTCTTTAAGGTTTTAAATCTCTGTCATTTAAAAATCCCTATAGAAGAATTCTTTCTCAATTTGAGCACTTGATCGCAACCATTTTGGAGTCACCTTTGAAACCAATCACATGACTAACTTCCAGCATTTTTTCCAAAATTGTCATCCCCAAACTTTTCAGATTCCTTGCACTTTCGAGAGTGAAATTCCAAAATCACCTGACTCTGATTTTCTCTCCCGAAAATTCTCCATTTAGCCCCGTAAAGTTGTAGGAATACCCCCCGGAGAGATGTCCTGTTGAACACGTGTTTCTGGATATATCTTTTTGCCCTTTGTCTGTCAATCAAAACCACTAGACTAACAGACAAACAGACACATGAGTTGTTAGTCATAGGGAGTTATTTTATTTCAAAACAAAAACAAGATTTCGAAATGTGTCATCATCTTGGACAAGTGGAATTCGAGACACTCTTCCCGGTCACACACTCGGTCACATTTTCTCATAGTCATCATCCAGCAAAAAATGCGCTTCCCTTTTTATGTTTACCCACAAATCATACAAAACAAATCACAGATATTTGTTGTAGACTCTTTGGATTTATGAAAGTACTTTACATGGATCAACTTACTCAAACATCAAGTACGACGGAAAGAGTTGAATAACCGTTATAATCCCAACGTAATTGCTTTATACGCCGTTTATGAAATCGAGCGTTTAGTGACCGGTATTTGAGGTTATACAGTCAATTTGGGCATATTAAGAAAAAAATAATGCGTTCGGATCATAGAGAAAAGAAAGAATACAATTAAATCGGGCAGTCTGCTGAATCCTTAAAAGGGGACACCGTCTAAAAACCAACGATTAGTGCAGTGATAAGTGTAGAAAAGTACATTATCCGTTTAAAATAATTCAAAAATTCAACAGGAATTTGCAAAACATCTAAAAACCGCTTCAAAAAATAATTCTTAAAAACTCTTTAAAACATTCATTTCGGAAATGTTCTAAGAAAGTTTTTGAAACATTTTTCAATTCCAACCAGCATTGAAAATTGTATATCACTTTTCGAATTTTCTGGAATATAAAACAGACTACCGTAAAACCTGTAATAGAAGCACCCCCTAACTTTGTCAATACCTTGCATAGGAGCCAAGAAAAAGTAACTTAGGCTTGACAGTGTGGGAGCTCTTCTATCACAGTTTTTACGCTGTTTCTAATTTGGCGAGATTTCGGAAAAATTTAGCAAACCCCTTTCTTTACATTTTACTTTCATTGGAAAGTAAACCTGGACGTTATGCAAATTCAAATCAACCCCTCTTTTCTTGTTCAAGGTATATCAGAATTCTGTAATAAACTTGTTTACGATTTCAGAGTTGGAACTTTTGTTTTCAGCTTTTCTATATCATATATTCGTACCCGCGAACGAATTCTGAAAATGGAACAAGTACAAGCCAAAACGTGCCTGTCACCTGACAGTTTTGTACTTTATATCACTAGAACTAATCGAGTACGATTCTTGTGTCTCCACTCATAATCCTCTTGTTCTATTTTTCGTATTCTGTCAATTCACAAGTTTTCAAGAATAGCTGGAATGAACTTTGTCATATCCATCAGAGATGACAGGAAGTAAAACTTTTGAAATCGGAAGTCGCAAGTCGGCAGCAAAGTTTCGAACTAGAAAGCCGGAAATAAAAATTCCTGGCATTTCAGCTATCCATGTAGTATTACAGACGGTTCTTTTTAATCAGAAAAGAGGTGGAGTTGAAGATGCAGTAGCTTTACGATACTCTGGTATACCTTGGGTATGTTAGAAATACCACAAAGGATTACCGTAGTTGGTTGAAACTTTATAAAAATTTATTTTCCGTCAGATGACTATCAAATAAACAATTAGACAACAAACAAAAAATTTGCAATCTTCGAACGATATTTTTGATAATATGCTAACTATCGCTGTGTTTTTAAAAAGACACTGTTGATAAAAATAAGCGGCGACCATTCTAATTTTAGCTTGCATCTCAAATTGATAAGAGACATAGTTTTCTGTGTGGTGTTGCAACCATTTATAGAAGTCATTGTCACATAAATCATGTGGGTTTTCTGTGTGCCTGACAATAAGTTTCACCTGGCTCCAGAAAGAAGTTTCTTGAGTTTCAAGAGATAAATAGATGGGATTTGTTTTCAGCATACTTGTAAAAAGCGGGGCCCTGGCGTGCCTTCGCTGGCCCTACCATAGTTTCTTTTAGAATCAATATTTTCGGACCAACTAAATCAGATATGAAAGAACTCAACGAGTCGTACGAAATGATACTATTTGGAACTAACTGTATCTTGTCTAAAAACAAAGTTACAGACGAAATGAGCTGAAAAAACAGGCAGGGCTCGGCCCGGTCTGGATCAGTCATCGTATGGCTTACAACTACCATATCTGATTCAGTTGGTCCAAAAATATTGATTCTAAAAGAAACTATGGCGGGGCCAGCAAAGGCCCGCCATGACTCCGTTTACAAATATGGTTTTGAGGATTTAGAAGATTCTGATTTGACTTCAAATTCGAATTTGAATTTTGGCGGGTTTCACTGAACAACGGTTTTCCAAAACCAATAACCTTCGAAACCTAAACCCCCATTTGGTTTTCTAATTGCATTATTTCTACCTCCCTTCTCTAAAAGTACAATCAAATAGAAAAAGAATTCCAAATCCCTCTTCTTTTTTCTCCTCACAAATGTCCTTTATACCAACACCATTATCCGTTTCAATTGTCGCCAATCGACACTGAAAAACCGAACGACGTCCTCTTCCCACTATTCCGATGTCATCATACCCACAAAACTAGACGATTCTGATTATGACGTCGTCGTCGACGCTTTTGGAAGTCACATTGAATTCCAAAGATTCGCTGAAGAATCGCCAGACGACGATCACAGTTCAAGTCATTCGGAACGAATCATCGAATTAGGATCTCCAAACGTTTGATGTGACTCATCTCATCCGAATTCCATTGGTTCCCGTTTTTTTTTGTTGAAAAGTGCAGAAACATCAACAGTACACAGATTTTACATAAATAAAATTATTTATTCGCACATTTTTTGGCATTTTTGGGAATTTTTTTCTCGATAGATTTCTGGGTTCTCAGCATTGGGATTGCGGAATAAAATAAAAAGAAAGCCGATAGCGACATCATCAGAGGGTATAATACGTTCGATAAAGTTTTTCTTAGGACAGGGATAGAGAGAAAATTGGGATATGAGCAAACAACAGACAATCGGTACTGGAACTGTTTTTGGGTGCGGATAGAAGAGAGCGAAAACCGGGAAAAGGAATTTTTGAAAGGGGAAATGGGAAAGGTTTGGGGGATATAAACAATGGGGGTCTCTCCGGTAGGGTTCTGGATGACCGGACCACAATAAATCGGGATGAGGAGAAAGTTCGATTAAAACCATCATAACACAACGTACAGTTCTTCGGGTGAGGCGTCAATGAGCAGCAAAGTAGATAAGAGCAATTGGGAGTCAAATAACAAGTGGAATAGGGATTTTTAAAATAACCTGGGTATACTGTACATAAATACTAGGGTCCTATGGGGGATAATAATGAAAACCTTCCTGGGGAAGAAAGGCCTTCTCAAGTCAGCCTTTGAGAATGAAAGAAAGATTGAGTTGCCCTATAATTAGACTACTGTATAATACAGGGTAACAAATGAAAGAGAGAGGAAAAGGATAGGCGTTGACTTGGTCACACACATAAACTTAAAACTTAGGAAAATATACAAAAAAAAACAAACAATTAGTAGAATTCTATGAATAGGATTTTTCCTCAGCTGCAACATTTCACGACAACGACTATATAGAAGTTATCATATCATGATGATTATACATACAAGTGGGGAGGAGAAAAATAGAAACTCTTCAAATATATATGTCATGGTGAAGATATTGTGGGAGTGTTGGAGAAGGGTGCAAAAGAAAGCTGTGGTGTGGAGGTGATGATGATGATTAAGGTACAAACATTAGAGCCAAAAAATGTGGAAGTGTGTAGTTTAACCAATATTTACATGTGTTTTTATATACAAAAGGGTATCGAAGGGAGTGGAAGGGGGCAGGTGCTATGCAACGCCTAACTCGATGTGCCCAAGAAGCTGACAATTCGTGTGAAGACATTACTTCCTGCGTTCTCACGACATCCTGTCATAAGAAGTGGATCATGGGAGAGTGGGCGTCCAACTGAAAGTAAAAACAGTTAATAAAATGTTGGAAAAATACGGGGTTTGGATCGTGAATGATGGGAGAATCTCAGAAGAAAAAGTTCTTACGTTGGCGTCCACTGCTATTATTGGTGGGAATTGGTGATCCTGATTTGAGTGAAGCAGAGAGCTTGCGAACTGGCGATGAGATCACAGATGCAGCAGACTGTGGACGAATGAGACGTGTCAATGCGGGAACTGGTGACAGTGTTGTCCGTGGAACTGGAGAATTGTGTTTCTCGATGGCTAGTACCATTTTTCTGAAGATAGGAAAATGAATGATTGATCAGATTTTTTAAAGACGATAACTTACCTTGATAGCTTGCAGTATTTGAAAGTAATGACAAATCTTCGGTCCTTTGGATGTGGAATTTGGCATGTTCTCTCGAGTACAACTGTATGCTCGTTTGGTGATTTTCCAAATGATCGATTTGTCGGACTGCGTGGTGGAGCCTGCTCGATAACGTCATGGAGACGTTCGATGAGGTCCATGAAATCGTTGTATTTGTATGGCCCACCATCGATGGAAATTTGCTTGAACTCCACTGGCTTCTCGAGCTTCAGCCATTCTTGAACCACGACGTAGAGATTTTGTGGGCGGAACTCCTGGCAGCCTATCAGATGGACGGAGATAACTTTCCGTACTGGATCAGCAAGTTTCATCCAATCTTTGAAAAGTTCCTCGTTCACAAAAATGCTTTGCCTTTCTTGTGGCTGATTCACAGTCAATTTATTGATGTTCTCCAATGTGAGAACTTTGTGCAGTTCGATCTTAGTTGCAGATTGCACATGATCAAAAGTAATAGCACGCAAGTTCTCGCGCATCAATGACAAGAAGTAGAAGATGGTGGCTGGAGGACGAGCCCCGTAACAGATGGAGTCCTTGAAAGTGAAATGAGCGTTTCGGATGTTGGCGAGTCTTTCCACGAGTCGTTCAATACGACCTGCTGATTGGGATTTCAATTCTTTGACGGAATCATCAGACAGATCAGTGATTTGGCATTCAGCCAGTGATGCTGCGTTAGCGTTATCTCGATTATGGTTCTCATAGAAAGCGGTTCTTCCCTTATAAGAACTCGGGGACATCGGATCTTCAATTTTCTCGCGTTCGAGGAATGAGCAGAAGTTCTTGAAGAAGACCTCCGTTACATCATACTCTTGGAGCCATGGTGCGAAATCGAAATCGAACGCCCAGTGTGGATTAATTGGATCAGAATACTGATCGCTGATGAAGGCGGTGGCTTTGGAATGGAATCCAGAACTGTCGTCGGATGTTGTTGTGGATTTGGTTCGATCACTGATATTCCTCCTGCGCAAATCTTGTTTTTGCTCAGCTTGCTGCTTTCTCGTTTTAGTTTTTGAGCTTGAGCCAAGGCTTCCAGCTCCAGATGAAGAAGTGGAAGCGATTGAGGAATAGGATGTAGATCCAGCATCAGAGCACTCACTATTTTTTGGTGTTCTGGCAAGACGAGTTGGTGTGATGGTGCTTACACCTTCGAGAATAGCACGTTTACGGTCGCAAATGAAGATCTTGGCCTTCTGACTGGATCGAAGCGATTCAGAACGTTCATCTTCCAGATCCTCAATGAACTCGCGGAACTTCCGATTGACAAGGGAACACCGAGTCATGTCAGTAGAAGAGCAGCTGAAAAATGAATTGGTTCAATATAAGAAAAGAAAATGATAAAAGAAAAAGTGGAAAGAAAACGAATGAAGATACGAATAGGTGATGTTGCCATTTTCCGTTATCAGCAACCAAAAAGAGCACTCGTTCCCCACCTTCATTGTTTTCTAATCAGTTACTCCAGGTAACGAAACTATGTAAAAAAATAAATAAAAACTCACTTTGCAAAGATGATACCAAGTGCACGATCCGGAAGATCGGTAATCTGGGCCGGCACCTTTCGTGTCGACGTTTTTCGGGAATTTTTCTGATTCATCTCATCCAACGCTAGTTGAGCTTGGTCGGGTGAGTTTCTGAAAATAAACATAATGACTTGAATGGAAAATAAACATGATGAGATGAGGATTTCAGAAGGGGTTTCTAGAAGTCACGAGGATTCAGAAGACTCGTGATGAACACGAGAATGCGATGGGCGCAGCCAGCGCGCAACGCGGAAAAACAAGAAATGAATATGTGATTAGTGAGAGAATACGACGGCGTTGACTATAAGAAGAAGAAGCGCCCGAAAGAAAAGAAAAAACAGACGAACGGAGGGAGCGAAAAGGGGTGGAGCATTTGGCAAGATGCCAACAACTTTGTTGTTTTTGAGATGAGCCATGGGACTGGTACTACTACGATGGACCACCCCACAACAAAAATATGATGGAGTAGAAGACGTGAAGGAAGAAGATGAAGAAGAAGAGCAATACTGGACGGCGATCGGGGACACATGACAACAAAAACTTATACTCCCCATTCAATCCGAAAACTCTTTCTCTTTATGCCCCGCCCATTCGTCACTAGTTTACGAAAAGTTTCGAAATTTTAACCAGACCTATAGGAAAGGGCGGCGCCAAAAGAGAAAAAAGAAAGAGAACAAAAAAAGAAGAGAAGGTGGAAGGGCGGGCACAAAAAAGTGGGTGGGGCCTCGGGAAGGAAAAAAAAATAAAGGAATGCCGGGGAGAAGAGAAATAGAAGAAGAATGAAGAGAAGTAGGAGGCGGTAAAGAAGCGGCAGACGGGTGCGCGCTTGTCTCGCGCGCACGTGACCGGACGGAGAGAAGAAGAAGAGAGGATTTCGAAAGCCTGGCACGATGCCAAGCCGCAATTATAACACGTCAGTGAACGAGTGGGGTGGGTGCGTGCGAGTGCGTGGAGAGGGAAAGACAGATGACGTCGGGCTTATAAAAAACATGTGTGAGAAGAGGATGAAGTGGAAGATGGAGAAGAATTTGACTGTGGATTGCGCAAAACTGGAAGATGACAGAAGAACAAAGACATTAGATTGCGTAGTGTTCGTATAATGTGAATTCTTGACATTTGTAGATTCTTACAAAAATGATGAAAAGTTAAGATCAACAAAAATACTATAAGGAATTTTGCTACTGTTATTTATTCAGTTTAAGGAAATAAAAGAATAGATGGACGTCATTAGATGGATTGAGAGAAAACAAAAAGCGCCGAAGACCAATTTATTATCTAGATATATTCGGATGAATTCTTTTCTCATGACTGTATAAAAGGAAATAAAAGAAGAATGATGAAGATAAGAGTGAAAACAGAAAGGAATGTGGATTACAGGAAAAATAAAAGAATTAGTAACCGGAAAAGAAGAGCGGAAACGGAATGGAAAACTATATTCTAGGGACTGTAAAACGCGGAGAAAGATAATCAAAAGAGAGTTCATCTCTTTGCAAAAATTATATTTGCAATTCAAAACGGGACTGACGGTAAGAGAGAGGTGGAGGTGTGCGCGAGAATGATAAAGAGAGACCAATCAAAAGCAATCAAAGCCTCTGTGTTTGCAACAAATTGAGAAAATGCACGCGGAACTGACAGGAACGAAGTGGGTTGAATGAGCTGCTTTATAGTGACTAAGACAGCAAAAGAACCTGTCTTTTGAATCGGTCAGATAGGTCAGCTGAGAAGGATTCAGCGGAGCGCGGCGACCGAGAATGAGGTAAAAAAGAACACCGAAAAGGAACAAAAAAAGGTACGCACACGCGCGCGAATTCTTTCTCTCAGCTGACAAGTGCGCAAAAGAAGGAAGGGCTTGAGCGGAGGGAAAAGGACGATTGTATGGGTGTGTGAGGCATGTGAAAGTGGGTGGGGACAAGGGTCACCAACAGTGAGCAGAAGTGAGCAGCGGTCCGCCAGTCAACCCTTCCCGCGCGCGAGAGCCCGCGAGCACTACTGCATTCCTAGAGTGTGGTGGGTGCGTACACACATAGCAGTGTCCTTTGAAAGACACTCGACCGGCTGAGTGAGGAAGGGGGCGGAGCCTTCCTGCCGGCTGATAGGAAAAGAATGAGAGGAAGGTCAGAAAGGAGGCACCACCCATCTTCTTTTTGAACGGCACCTCTTCCCACCAAGGACAGTGCCACCGCTTAAGACGGCAAATGAGAATCGGAGGAAGAAGATGATCGTGGCGGGAAAAAAGAAAGGAGGTGAGAAAGGAAATCGGAAGGAAAGGAGAAATGATTGGGGCGTGGCCTGGTACCACCTGCGTGAAGGCAAGATTTCCCGCGCGCGCACGCGTACGGGAAGAAAGACCACAGAGTGGTACGTCTTCTTTTTTCCTCCAGCTGGGTGGTCTATGTTCGACGCGTGACTTTTCGCCCTTGGCGTCGTGGCCGGTATCTACGTCGTTTGCACCGTCTCCACGATGACGACGACGACACCAACGAAGACAATAAGAAGCGAATAATAGCAATTTACATTGCCTCCTTCTAAGTGTCCGTAGGAAAAAAACGAACTGAAAAAAGGGGAGGAAGTGACTGGTGGTTGGCGACCGGCCAACACTCACACGACTTGCACTTTTAGCATGTACTTTTGTAGGCGCCACCTCCTTCGTCCTTTCTTCCGTTAGAATAAAGGCACATAAATCGTCAGGACCCGTCGAAATGTGAATGTCGGCTGTCGTTTTGACTGCCTCTAACACACAGAAAACTGCCTATCTTTTGGAGAATGGGAGGTCTACGTCCCTTTAAGTCTGTACCGCGTGGTGGGGATCTTTTACAGTAGAAAGTGTGAAAAGAGGATTTGGCAAGACCGTGACTAATACCAAAAAGAGCGGCAATGAATGCCTATTGAGATGAGAGATTCACTCAACTACATGTAAATAAATATATCGCATACAGATGTAGATATATGGAGGTTCAGTATAACAACAGGAAGTGTTGGCCAAGTGCCAAGATCCGATTATAAAAGACGCGGTTTTAATCATAGCCAGTGATATTATTACTAAACGAGGGATCGGCTAAAATCTAAGGAGCGATGAGCAGAGTGTGCAACCAAAATATTTAAATCCCAGAATTTTGATCTAATCCTGGTCTGAACATGATTCTTAGTGATTTCCGAAATTTGTGAAAACACGAAAATCAGGCTTCTCTCTAGAATCTGGTCATGCGCGTTCTTGGTTACTTTTCGAGAAGTCCGATCTAATTCTGAATTCAAGAATTCGAAGGGATAACCACGCGATTTTGATAAAGGAGCAAAAGTCGCGGAGGTACTCATATCCGCGCGGCGGTGCAAACTGTCCTTTAAGAGCAAAGGACGAAGAACACTGTGCCGGCCCGCCCACTTCGAATTCAGTCCTCTTGCACACATACACACAAGAGGAATGTGTGTATGCGGGTTCGTTTGATTTGGAACGAAGCCAAGTGGGGAAAAGGTAGAGAGAGGGCGGAGATTTAGACACAAAGGTTATACAAATACAGGTCGAGAAGTCGGCAACATCGGTAGAAGAAGGAGCTCTAGGACACACTGTATTAGCTGAGAGCACTGGTATGTCAATTAATGTGTGTGCATTCCAATTTGGCACTGATCAAGCTTAGAATAATAGTAGGCGGAGGATATTTGTACATGTCTCTACTAGTGCCGCTTCCGATCTACCCCCAAGCGGCTCTCTTGTCTTGGATGGTCTACAGTAATCTAAAAGATACATCACCAACATTTCTACTACTATATGGACACCTGACATACTTCATCATCACTTCTAGTACAGATTATGACATCTGTTACTGCTGATGCATGACGAAAAATGAGAAGAAGGTCCCGAGAATATGAAGCTTATAAGATCAAAGTTCTGACCTTTTGAAACGTTAAGAAGAAGAAAAAAGAGAAAGAACTTTTGTCACTCAGGGCGACTAAACTAAAAACGAAATGAGAGAAAATAGAAAACGGATCGGAAGATGAGCAAGAGAGAGAGAGAGAGAGAGGTGATCTGAGAAGATGCTTTACACTATATTTCCCGGGAGTCTCTCTCTTTCTCTCTCAATCATCGTATACAACTGAACCAACTAACCCAGATACTCTTTGAAGAATGCAGGAGCATCATGACTACCTCATGGAGTAAAGAAGAAGAACAATAGAGAACAACTCATCAATCACATGACTTTTCAGGCTCCACCTACTAGGTGCAAAACTATCACTTCGAATTCCCCCTCCTCTTTCCGGGCCGCCATGCTGGCGATGATGACATGGTGTTAAGCGTGCAAACGGAGAGCGGCGAATATATCGGCTTCATGATACCATTAAAACTGGGAGTCGAGCAATACACAATACCGTCATATGTGTGAAGAGGGTGCGCAACAAAAAAAACCGAAAAAGAAAGCGAGAGTTGCACTATTAATATTGCTATTACTACGTAGTATACCGTACTGTTTGTACTTTTGTCTCTGTTTCTCTCAATCCCTTCCATAGTTTATTTGTACTTGTTGGAAGGTGCCAGGTGGTGACAAGCACCGTTCGGAGTCTCGGCGCCAGTACTTGCGCAGTGGACCCAAAAAACGGAGAAAGTTCAAGAAAAGTGAAGAAATGAGAGAAAGATAGATTCGAGGAATTGCAACATTTCAAGTGGCTAGCACTTTCTTCCCCATGCGCGAAAAATGACTCGTGAAAGAGATAGAAGAGATGAAAAAAGTTAAGAAAGAAAGGTCGGTTGATAAAGAGCCTCCGAAAAAAGAAGGGATTCCCTATATCTGTGATGGAAGTCAATACACGTGATATGAGTGTGTCTGTATTTTCTTGCCTCCGCTGCTAGAAAGAGACATAGATAGGTGGAGAGAAGGTAAGAGAAGGAGAGTGACAGTGTGCTGAATCAGACATTTGTGTTGATACTACACCGGCTGACAGTCAGCTGATTGGTAAGAAGAGGGGAGGGGGGGGGGCAATAGGGTAAGCAGCAGCAATATGTAGCACAGACACGATACATCATATGAAACTCCCTTTTTGGTTTAATCGGCCTCCTAGTTTCACAAAAGGGAATGAGACTGCCCAGCTGATGATCGCCGTTAGAGATGATTTTGATTATTATGACTGGCTGCAGAAGGAGGTGGAAGGGCGGAGATTGCGAAAAAGAAAGGCAGATCTAGAAATGGAAAACGAGGAAGAAGACAGAAGAAAAGACAGGGCGGAAGTTCATCGTTGGGTGTAAACCCGATTCGCGTAAAGATTAGCTAGGTAATTTCTAAAGGTTCATTGACCTCTATCATCTTATATCTCTCAAGCGACTACAGTATGATTCGGCTGATCTTTAATCTGAAGCATTATCTGCGCAGAATCTACGCGGAGGTCCCTCTCATCAAATGTTGCACACCAGTGATTTATTACTTTGGTCTTTTGACCGGAAGGTTGAAGGGGTTCCCCCGTGCTAGACAATGCGGACAACCAGACTAGTATAATAAAAAAAGTTGCGCTTTTCATTTGAATGTATCAGCTGGCGTAAGGTGAGTGCGTGGAGTACAAAATATTCGGGTGACAGTTGCACCCTAGAAATCCGACCAGTGAGACGAGACCAATGATCAGATGTAATATTCAACACTCCTGGTCGTACAATTTCTTGCGGTTGCTCTTTGAAAATCGCGTATTCATTGGATTGAAGTTATCATTGCGCAATATATAACAGAAGAGAATGAGCTTTCCTAGTTGCTCCAGCCATGATGATCCTTTTCTATTTTGAGGATTGTCCTACAGTTGATGACTAGAAGACTGGCCTTCTCGGAGCTTGCAGTTTTTTTTTCTGCTCAGGAATCCTCATTCATTATAAGAACACAATTCTTTGACTAGGTTCACATCATGATCACATGATCGTCTCTATATCCAAGTAACGGGCTTTCTGAGAACTTTCTGGGCGTCGTTCTTATTTCACCGGGCGACTGGGACACAGAAAACGAGAGAGTAATAGTGGCCCAGTGGAGAAAAAAAACAATAACAATTTTTCGCATTCCGAGTCACATGAGAATAAGCTAGTAGTAGCAACCAAGACCACACGCACAAGAAAAGAGAACCCGTTTGATCGGGAAAAGACAAGAAGCATCCCTGAACTGCTGCGGGAATGCTATTTATTTACGAGAAGAGAGTGAAGACGATGTCACGTGAAAGTGACGGCTTCATCGCCTACAAAGAACGGTCTCATCTCGAAAACAAGAAAAAAAAGAGAAAAGAGAATCGAAATTCATGAGAGAGGGACCAACTGTGAATATTTTAGCTTTCTCCCGTTTTCTTGCATCTTCTCGAGCATTTTAAAAATATTATTTATTCTTGTCACCAAACTCTGACAACCAAAATGAAGGAAGAAGTAAGGAAAAGAGAAGAAGAATGATGACAGAATGCATTTCTAAAACAAATGTGGGCTTCTGAAGACGTGCTCTTCATCTTCTTCTCCCATTCGACCCCGAAAAGCTCTCTTCCAAAACCAATTCACATCGCTACCAGATTCGATTATATGACCACCTTCCCGTCGTCCTTTTCTTCGTAGAAGCAAGTGGAATATATAACCAATTCATTCAAAGGAAAAACTATATTAAAGTACATAGGGAGAAAAGAAGCGATTACGGAATTAATGAGAAAAAGGTCCTGATTCTGAGGATAAAGCAGAAAACCTATAGGACAATAAAGGTATAGAGATAAAATTGAGGAAAAGTGGGAAATCTATCCGACTCCAAGTTAACCGAGTTGAACGTAAACTCACAATTCACATTTACAGTAACCCGGCAGAACAAATTCACCCTAGATGGCAGAATATGATGATGTTAATAAAAGAAAGCGTACCTGGTTTGTCGATTCCTGCTGCTCTCGAAACGTGGAGAGAAGAACATCATTGGGATGATAGTAGATCCAGGATGCTAGCAGATTCTCCTGAAGAACATAGATTGTATCAACGGAAGTTCTAAGAAGTAGATCAAAAAAACGAAGGACCAAAACAATTGAAGAGAAGCAGAAGCAAAAATGCACCACAACAACTAGCTGCACACTACACAACCGCCCTGCATTCGGAAGGTGGGCGGAGTTTGGCACGGCGCCAAAGACGCTCAAGCCCTTCTTGTTCTTCTTCTACGAGCGGCGCTCCTTTCTACCACAACAACTACTACTGCTGCTAGACTGAAGAAAAACGAAGTAGAGGAAGAAGAAGAAGCCGTTGTGGTACGACGACGACAGAGAATATCAAAAACAGCATCGTCTGGGGTTGACGACGTGATGGTGCTTCTTCGCGCCAGGAACGGCAGAGATCGTGAGAGTACGAAGTCGTTTGCTCCAGTCCGGGAGAACTATTTGGAGGGAAAGCTCCATGACGGCGTGACTCTCGCGCAGCCTGTCACGGAGGGCGCGGCGACCACCCCACGAGGAACATCCAAAAACCAACAACAACAACAACAACTAAATAGAAGAGAGAAGATATCTGTATTTTCTTTTTCTTCTACTTTTAGATCTATTTCGTTCCCGCATATACAAGACGCAGACATGTCCAAGAATGCGGGAGAAAGAGAACGGACGGGAAGAGAGAGTAAATGGGTGATTTCGTTGAAAAACTTGGGGGTCTCTCTTGGCACTCAGCCAAGTTGATGGACATTGCAAAGAAGCAAATCGCAGCCCTCCCAGCGCGGGAATGCAACCAAGCGTGCGGGAGATCCAACCGACAAACTACGCAATGTTTGTCCGGCGTTTCTCTAGGACGAAGAAGAACAAGGAATGAAGGAAGAAGATATAGAAGACCGGACAACCACCGCCTAATTTGTTGCAATATGTCGTTTCACATCAACTGTGCGGGATTCTTCACTCTTCACTTGTGCTGATAACTCATCCTATCAATGACCATATGACCCTTAAATTAAGATTGCCAAACAATGCGCACTACAAAAACGTCCATGACGATGATTCGACAATGCTAGCCACCTCCCGGCACCTCATCTCAGCTGACTGGCCGCGCGCCAGCAACCAGGTTAAGACGATCACATTCCTTTGCTTGCTTTGAGTCCTAACCGACCATCACTTTCTCTCTACCATATGACCCTTAATTAGCAAACAAGGGGTACCACTGGTTCCACTTCGATATCGATGCAAGCACTGGGTCAGAGGATTTTGGGGGAAAACTCTTTGCTGGATTTCACGTGATTCTTGTTGACGACAGAATCGAAAGTTGTTAGTGGTACAGGGAGGATGAAGATGAAAAGGGAACGCACAACAATGATGATGCTGCTGCTATCTTTCGCAGCGGGAGGGAGGCAATGAAAAAAGTTCTGCTACCTACCGCTGCTGCTGCTATCTTTCTGCAAGTTCCAGGAACGCACACACGCACTCTCTCCACACATTCTTCCACCTACCCAAACACATAAATCTCAGTTTCTTTGAATCATTTTACAGCAAACGTGGTGTCCATGTGTTCAGACCATTCAAATACAAACTTTCGGCGCGAAACATGCGGGCGTAGGTCAAACAATGAATCATATGGCGCCCATGATTCATCGAATAGGTCTCCCATCTTCAAACCACTACCACTGTGACGGCGTCCGAAATAAAAACACAAACGTCACTTTTTCCCGCAAAGTCAGCACTATAGTAAAGCACACATATGCTAACCGCAAGCATTTTTTGCTGCTAGTCGTCATTCTTTTCTTGGCGCGGACACTCGTGAGTCCCCACCCGCGCTCCTTCACGTGACGGAAAAGCCCGGAATGGCCATCATCATCTCACACAGCTTCTCTACTTCTCCACGCTTCGACTACGACTTCTTCCTTTTCTCGGACTGCAATAAAACACTATAGCCTTTTTCGTGGTTCTCTCTCGCGTTATGACTTGGCAGCGTGCCAAAACTTTAGCACAGAATGAGCAAAAAGGATGAAAGTGAAATTTGATCTAGGATCTCAAAAGAAGGCGAGAGTGTAATGCCAGGATTGAGAGGAAGTCGACAACATGGACAAGAGTTCACCTTGCTCCAACTGATATTGTTTCTTGGGATCAAAAAGAGTGTAGAAACGACGCACTTTGCTGACGTATCAAAAAACAGACGTGGTCCTGAGGGAGGAAACAAGATGCAAGAAGTTCCGAGTTCTTTGCTCACCCCATACACTCAAACACTTCTTTTTTGTATTTAGTTTGAAATTCTCATTTCCAAGGGACCCATCGGAAAAGCACCATAAACGGCATCTATCTTCTCAGTCACCGTTAATGGCCTAATTCATCTAGCAGTGGGCTCAGCTTGGTTCCTAATAGCGAAGAAGAGATGTGCCGATCCGAAGAGGCCCATTTCATCCATCTCATCCCATTCCATTAAGATCCTTATTCCAAACGCATTAGGTCTGATTCTTTTTCTGAGCAGAAGCGAAAAATTGAGAAGAACTCAATAAATCAAGTGGCACCAAGATGTGTGCCATCAATATTTCATCAACTCGTTGGCGAAATGGAGTGAAAGACGATGAATGGGGTAAGGCCAAAAAATCGCTTGGTTCTTCTTAACTACGTCAAAAAATGGGAGAAGGGTGAAAGGGTAACAACTGTCCGAGGGAGAATTCTTTTGCAAGAAAAGGGACTTTTCCCACAAACTTCCGGCTGCTCTTTCGAACCCATCAACAACTTATCTTGATCACCAGGAGTCCCTTGGGATAACTGAAAATTCTCTGAACGATGCTGGTTTTTGTATCAAGTGTTAACCTATTTAGATGATCATTTCGATACCCAGAAGTTAATGGAACAACTTTGCAGTGATGACCTATAGATTAATCGTGAACACAAAGTGGTCTCAAAATAAACAAACACATCATGTAATATCTATCTGTGGGAGGAAGAGAATGCCCAAAAACATCATCATAAAAAGTCAACAATATAAGAGTAAACTCGAGAGCCATGTGTGTCTGAACATGTGCTCCTCTTCTCCCAGGCTCTCGGCGAGATCTTCCTCATAATAAAACAGATGATTGATCATACTGCCTTCGTGGATGAGTGGACCTTCCCCCGGAAAGATGTCTTTTCAAAACTATGATGCACTCTCTTTTCAAGGACTAATAAATAAACAAACTAACATCAAAGATGACGTGCTGGTTCTACTCTTTTCCATACAAGAGACCTTCTGATTCTAGTCGTTTGCTCCGCGTGTGCTAGACGAAAGATATTCAGCTGCCTTTTTTTGAGCGCCTAACACTACTAAAAAGGTTTAAATAGAAGGCAGAAAAGGGTACCATGGCCTTTTCTGAAGAGCGTTTTCGCCAACACGAGACATCTCGATGCGATCAGTACCCATTGGTCTGGCATTACTTCGAATGAAACAAACAAACAAACAGGGATCTTGCACTTACAGCCTAATTTTCTCCTGTCTAGACTGTAACTCCCGCAATTCGCAACTATTTGCAGGCTATTATTAGGGTCAATTGATTTGTGTCGTCAAAAAATCGAAACGATCAGAAGCCACTTTTTTCTGTGACACGAGAGGAGTTCCGACCCTGAACGATTAACAGTAAAAAAACAATGCGAACAGCCTTTTTTTCATTCTAAAAACACTTTGCACAGATGAAACCTCCTACGGAATGTTTGCTCATTGTTTGCAATAAATCACGTGGCTTCTTCTTCTACAACCGGTCGAGTCGCCTTGCTAAATTTATCAGTGTTTGAACTAAAAAAACGGGAGGGGTTGAAAAAAAGAAATGTTGCACGACCATATGTGAAAAGTCTAAAATAAGTAGAGTAATCTAAGAAAAACATAGTAATATAGCTGTTTGCTTTATTAATTTTCTTCAAATGAAAGTGAAGAAGTGTGGAACTGAAATTTCCTAAATGTTCCTGGTCTTCTTGGTCACCCACGTCGTCAGCCTTCCAACAGTAGTTTCAACACCGTCAACATCAACGGCGCCATGAGTGTCACATGGAACACTGGCTGAGTGACACAAACAACCTACTTACACACTTTGCTGACTATGCCAAAATTTGATGGGTTCTCTACATAAACTGACATACTGGAAGTGTGAGAATTCTTCTCTAAAAACACGAAACTAGTGTCTTATGATTGAACTATTGAGATGATTTTTCTGAAAACTCCTCGAACTCTTTTGTGTCATACAGAAACTGATGACGGCAGCATTGTCGAGTCTATTTGCCGAGAAGCACGAGTTGGTTCAGATCTGGGGACGTATGTGGGAACAATCTTATTGCGATTTAGACCAATCATCTACATACTTGAAGTTCGGCATCCGAACCTAAGCAGGACCCTTCGTTCCTATGTTTTCCTGTCAACCGCGTCCTTTCAAAAGTTCAACCTATAAATCACTGAATGAAAACACTTAATGACTTCCCAGCATAATGAACTAGCGAAGCCATAAATTCTCGCCACGGCAGAACCTCCTAGGACCAGTTCCTCACTCGCGCTCCCTCTCTTTTTTCTATTCCCAACCATTCATTAGCCAGATGACTCAGTAGCGGCCTCGTGGCCTTGTGCCTGGCACCATGTACCATCCATTGTCGCCAAGGCGCAATAGGCACGGAGGCCGATTCGCGCGCGTGGCTCCTCATACGAATGGGCCAGATGTGATTCAATATGTGCAGTGCAGGTGTGTGCATTTTGCGTAAAATTACCCGCCTAGGGCTATTATTATTATCCAGTGTGGATCTTCAAAAGGAAAGTGTAACATAGCTAACTGAATCAGTAGGTGCCTAATAGAAGAAGGCTCGAATCAGATATGTACGCTTTGAAAAAGCATCTTTGAATAGTTCAAGGCAGCACAAATTACATGTACCCTCTTCTTCAGGTTTATCAATCTGTTAAAAATTATCATAGAGTACAAGTTGCAAACACTGTAACCATACTCAGCTGCCACTCAGATTTCATACTATCATTTTCGACGTTTCCATGATGCCAACTTGGTTATCATTCCAAAAAAAACGGCAACAGTTTCAACTGCCAGCTGGAAGTGTCGTCTGGCCGGCGCCCCACTTCCAGTCATCATAACGCGTAGTGCTTTCTTTGCGATTTGCAGGTGACGGAAGAAAATAAAAGCGAAGTTTGCAAGGAACTTTATAAGTGATGACAGCGTGACGTATGTAACGGAAGCTGCGGAGTACGAGATAGTACTACGTACACAAAACAAGTAGAAACAAAAGAGAAAGGGAGAGGAAACTGATAAGAAATGTTTTTAAAAAAGTTAGCGGAGGTCGCATGGGTGCACCTGGGTGTGCTGATAATTCGGGTAAAACGATAGAGATAGTGATAGAGAAGGGGAGAGGGGATAGAAAACAGTTGCAAAAAATGTTGCGTAGCGAATATTTAACAGCAATGCAAACAAGGAGTTCCATACTGTATTTCTGTTTGTTTGTATGTGTGCGCAGTCGTCGGAAGGAGTGTATGACGTCCGACAATCATTAGTCGAGCTTGTGGTGCGCGTGCGTGGGAGAATAGAAAAACTGAGAAGTCCGAAAATGGAACTGAACTGAAGAAAGAGTTGCAATCATTTTTTGCAAAATCAGGTGCGCGGCGCGAGGCGCAAATACACACCATGCGCTCCTCGGTTTTTTTCCGCGATCTAAATTCGGAGGAGCGCAGTGCCAGCTCCAATTGACGCGAGGAGCCCCACCATACTTCCACATGAACGTCTTGAATCGTGACGACAATTTGGCGCCAGGCAGAACGCAGCCGGTATAACGCAACAATTGGAGGAAAAGTTCGTGAAATACGAAAGAAACTTTGGTCTCAAGAAGAGCAGAACAGATCAGTGATAGCAGAAGATGGTTAAGAACCTTCTCCAATGTGAGGTTAGCAAACAACCGTAATCTTTGAAGTAGAAAATCTGAATTAAGTTTTGAATGTTCCAATTTGACCTACTGTTTTTTTAAAATCTTGGTCTTGTATCTGTATACGAGTCGGCTGGTCCTAGCACACATTCAACATCAGAAATCACACAGTTCGCGCGGCTAGGTTTACTAATTCAAACATAATTAACCACTTGTACAAACAAACATCAATCCCGCATGTCTTTTGTTTCTTATCAATCACCATGTGTCAACTCAACATTCTTCAATCTGGCCCAGAAACCTCCTGGCTCATTGCCAAGAGATGATATGAAAGAATATATCCGAGTTTCGTATCATCCCGCTTCTACTTTATTTTCCGGTGATAGTGGAAGTGGTGAAAAGAACATGATGATGATTAATGAGCGGAACTAAATTCTGACAGGACAACAAGGGGAAAAGAAACGAAGGGATACGAGGTGATTTGATTGGGACTGAGTCTGAGGTGTCAGCTTTTCCAATGGCTTGCACTAGATAATCACTGATCAGCGAAGATATACACTTGAGGACATCGTAGATCAGCCAGGTTCCTCGATGGGTCCGAAAAAAAAAACTATAAAGCGAGAACGAGTGGGTGACCTCGGATCTTATCTATACTACTACTACTACTACGAATTTCAATTCTGCATGGTTAGTAGTATAGATACCGGGAGGGACGGGGCGCGGTAGCTAACACGGATGGGATAATTAATCGGACAGCGTGGGTGCCAGGTTCCCAGGGCCATTGCTATTTCGAAAAATATAAACAAAACAGTTTGCAATTCTATCTTTTTTGGGAGGGATCTAAACTATTTGGACTTTATTTTGGTTTGGATTCCAAACTTTGGATGAACATTTTTCCAAATTTTAAGAACTTCTTGATTACCAAATTCGGAAATCACTGAGGAATTCTTTAGAATATCACTAATCTCATCAATAATTGCCAATGTCAGCTATAAACATTCCACGACAAAGAACACGCAGTCAGTCAACTCGTGACATGATTCCCTCAAAATCAGAATACATAGATCAACCATAATTTATGTCCATCGGGTTCGAAAGTGAGAGAGCGATCACCGGATATCACCTCAAACGAAAAGGACACTTGATTACCATAATCCTGTCTTCTCTATTTTATTCTTTAGAACCATTTGAAACCACCAAATAGCCTCAACCATGTTCTCCTTCTTTTTCAATGTTCGTCATAAAAAGGGCATTCCTTTGTTCATCGTTCAAAACGGGTGGTCTGTGTCTAGTGCACAAAACGCATCTAATTACGAATGTAAATGAGTACTCTCTTCCGATTCACATTTGCGACATCGTCGAAATGACGGGATCGTATTGGAAATGAACTATTCAACTTTTAAAAAAGTGCAACGTTTGAGAGTTTCAAATGTAACCGGAAGTGACTACTGGGGGAATATTTCGAACAGCAAAAATATGTGAAACCGAACAATAGGGGATACCTCAAAAACATTCATATTTTGCTCTTGCGATCCGCATTCATACAAAAAAATCTGTGACTGTAAACAGAAAATATTGTTTTTCAATTCAGGAAAAAAGATGTCGGCATTTTCAAAAGGAACCAAATTTCAAAAGCTGTCGGTTCCGAAGTCACATGAAATTGTGTTTCTAAAAATTATCACTAGGTTTCCGGGAAAGAAAAAATCAGCTCCGTTTCGATAGAACGTCATCTTTAGCGTTTTTTGATAGCTTCCAGACATCACATTTGCACTTTTCACATACGATTGCAATTGAAGACATTAACGGAGTTGGAAATAGGACTGCATTCCAAGAAGACTTTCTATCCATACAAGCTGTGTTCCACCTCCCTCATCCACATCGTTTGCAATCTCCTACGTTATCAACTGAACAGCAAAAATCGGAAGCCGTCGTTCAGTTTAATTGCAACTTTTAATCTTTCGCTTCCTTTTCCCTGTATCGCATTCTTTTCCTGCCACCTTTGAAAAACGGCGAAACGACACAAACAGTTCTTGTACAATCGAAAACAGAATGTGTGTATGTGTTTGCGTGTATGATATGCAGATGGTGTGGTCTTATAGTAGAAGGCAACCATATGATAATAGGTGGAAAATGAGACACAACGCACATTCTGTCACGTGTACTCTCAAGGTATGATAATAGACTCTTCAGGGGCCTCAGTTTCAGCCTTTTACATGACAGTATCAGGTGAAAGTCCACATTTCACACTTCGGTCTTGCCCCGTGGGAAGAAGGGATGTAAAGTGTAGGAAATACTCGAATACAGGGGGTTTCCTTTAGTGTTTGGAAAAGGAAGTAATTCAAAGATGACGACAGCAGAGAAGGAAGTGACACTGTTTTGATAGACGATGTAACATTATGAGGGCAGCCTAACCCTACAAATTACAACTCTAGTTTTTCGAGACTTGATAGATGGTCAATTTAACAAAGGACTCCTGTCATTGGAATGAGGAAGAAGAAGAAAGAAAAAGCATCTACTATGTTTCCGCATCATCAGAGAACACCGGGAAGTGATAACACGCGGGAAGGAAAGATAAACATGGAGAATCATGTTCAAGGAAGTTTAGGCGAAAAAAACGTTTTGAGGCGAATAGCATATTCGGAATGAGGGAACCATAAGAACATACGAGGGTAATTCAAAGGTTTAAGGACAATTTCAAACATGGCCCAATAACTGACTACACCAAACAAAAACCCTACAGTAAAAGACCAATCACTGTCACTAGTGAAAATCTTATTATCACAAATTGGACATCAGAGATTATCGGTTTCAGTCATACAACAGGCTACGAACAGCGAATTCGTACCAAGTGTAGTTTCTGCAAATCCGACTATAGGCACTGCGAAAATCACAGAGAACACAGAATAGACGAGAAACGCAGTTTTAATTTACCATTTGATTTTATAACTCGCTGATTAACCTAAAACCAAAACTGCAAAACCGTTCACCATGATATACTGTTCAGGTTTGAAAAAATTGGAGCTATGCAAGAGAAACGCCGGTGGTCGTAGCCGAAGGAGAGGAGAATTCCTTCCGTTCGGATCAAAATCAACCAGATAAGTATTTGATTTTATTGCATGAGAACTGAGATTTGTTCGCTACTGAATACTGTAATATGACGCAACGCTGGAACTGTGTTCTGATGCATTTCCTTTTATGGGATCTTCTTTTCGTGGAAGTATACGTGTGAAACAAGAGAGTAGTCAACTAGGTTTCCGTTGAGGAGCACCTGCTCATCCAGACATAGGATTTGTCCATGTGAATCATCAAGGAAGCCAGGAAGGAAAAAAAGAGGTCACACAAATAGTGTTACACTGAGGAATGACTCCCAATGTTTATATGTTTCGTTCTAGGAAGTTAATGTGAAAAATAAAGAAAAAATAGAAGATTGAAGGCACAGAGGGGCTGAGAGTCCCGGCTCGGGAAGTCTAGCCAACAAAGGTTTTCAACGCATTCTCGCATGAAGGTGTCATTGGAAAAAGTTTTGATTTTTAAAAGAATCTTTAGAAATTTGATTCTAATTTTGACATCAAACGCCAAATGTGAGAATGAATTGTGGCATTGTGAGCAGCAAAACACTCAGTTCGGCAATGGAATTCTTTTAAAAATGACGAATTCTGAATGTATTTCAGAGTTGGGCGGAGCCTACTGTGATGATGACGATGATGATTTTTCGATCATTCCTCATTAGCATACAGACACCAAACTTTCAGTGTTTCTCATACGAATTTCAACGAAAATTCTCACTTTTCTGTCGCAATGCGTCTGTCGCGCATCCCAGAACTCACGAAATTCCAACTTTAAAAGTGTATGGTTTCTGATTTTTCAGCGGAAGGGTATCTGTTTAATTTCATCATCTGTAGCAACAACACACAAAATACTGCGGGCCATTGTCGGTTTATCAGTTATCAGCCTTATGGTCGGAGGTTTTTAGAGATACGGAGTTGTACAATTTTAGTCACTAATTAGTGCTGGAGGGTGAATACCTGATTGGTCTATTGTCAATGATGTTTGCTCGATAGTCAGACTACAAAACACGGAAAGAATGCATATGTTGAATAACGGAGGGACTTTCTAATACAAGCATAATTGGAGAACAACTCACATAAATTAGAACTTTATAACTTCTCCAAATTGCTGATCGATTTGGGAATGCAGTTCGATCCGGATATTTCTGTAAAACAGCATTTTATAATCAAGCGAACATCAACGGAACTCGGAAGACAAGATTGTTAACGACATGAGAATAAACAGGTCATTTTCAAACCATGAGAGTCTCTAGTAACAACAAATTAATCGCAGAGGGATAATGTTCCGTTCAGTGTGACAATTCCCAGAAAACAAAAACCGTTTTTGCGACAGAATACCGTAGTATATATTAAAGGCGCAGCGCTGGATGGCTACTAATGGTTCCGCAGCGCAGTTGCATTTGTTTCATAAAAACTTATGGTTGAAAAAGAAGAATATAAAGTCGATTACTCTAAAAATGCAAACACAAACCTAGAAGAAGTTTGATATGCAGACTACATCTCCTACAGTAGCTTCTATTTAACAGATTGCTGCACTGTTTTCAACAGAATGATCGAATTAAAAAAAGTCGGACCTGAAAATTTGAAAGGCGTAGCTTTTTTTGATCTACGAAAAAGTGCGGCAAAAACGGAATATTTCAGATTTTCTCCTCGTTCGAGCTACTTTCGCAATTAAGTTCGGTTTTTTGATGAAAAACAGATTCAAGAGATGCTAGCGATCATTTTCATACCAAGAAATCTAAATTTTGTCCAGAAAATTTTACTAAATTCACAGAAATAAGTTTCGTTTATTACCGTAGTGTTTCTGGGGCAAGGCCTCGAAAACTGACCGGGAAGCCTGACCGGGAAGTTTTCCACTGACCGGGAAGTTTTCCAGGTTCCACTTTTTTTAATTCGACAATATAATATAATTCTGATTCCTAAATTTCTAGTAGAAATTCAACTTTCTCATCACAAAAGTGCAAAAAATTAGTTAAAAATCGACAAACAGATTTCGAAAACGCAACGAAAGATACTGGAAAGGATTCCGGTCGAGACCCGCAAGTTTTTTTTTGCGTGCGCCTTTGACATACCGTAGTCCAAAAGTTTAAATCGGAAAAAATATTCGGAATCATTCCGAAAAAAGCTTCCGGAATTTTCGGAATCCCGCACCAAACATTTTGAAACAGAACCGTTTAGTCTCAAATATGCGACAACAACAACAGGACATCTGGAACGTTTTATTGACAATAGAGATCCAAACTATCAAAACTTATAAAAATAAAACCGGAACAATAAAAAGAAGACCCGCAAATGGATTCTTCGAAACTAAATTAGAAAAAGCTAATATCTCTCTTTTTCGAAGTTGTCGTCGTTTTTCCTCTTCCTCTTCCTCTAGCGGTTCGCGATGCGGGCGGTGGGGACGGCGAGTCATTAATCACAATAAATCCATCGTCGTCAGAATCCGGGTTTGGTCTAGAAGTTGATTTAGCAGCTTTTCCGCGAGTACTTCCCCGAACAGTATTCCCTCTAGAACCTCTGCCTCTACCACGTGAAGTACTTGGCTTTGAGCTTCTTGAATTCGCAATTATTGGGTCTTCATCGGAATCCATGAACTGATCATCGTCATCGCCATCGTTGAAGTTGGTGACTGAAGATTGAGGTTGAATGTAGAACTGACTATCATTGTCTTCATCTTCTTCCATTCCCGGAGCTGAGATAGGATTCCCTGATTTCTGGAATTAAAAACTGAATTGCAATTGATCACAGTTAACAAATACCTCGCTCTCCGTTCTCTTCATATCGAACAAATCTTTCACGATGAGATCATGAAATCCATTTAGGTCAGATGAATCGTCAATTGGAGGGAGAGGCATCTTTTTCAGCATACTCCGCACAACGTTGATTTGATTCTGAACCATCGAAAATATAAAATCACGAAATACTTGTCTCTTCACTTACCATCAAAGAAGCATCAAAATTTCGATTCGCTGCGGCCGCTGTTCCACCTTCTTCAATTTCCGAGTACTGATCAAGCGCTTTTCCAATTCCGAACGGTTTCAGTACAGTCATCTGCTCATCCAAGGGCTTTTGGGTGAAGTAGTCGTTGATCTAGAAAAAAAAACACAATTATCGAACTACAAGAAAATCTTACAATAGATTGAAGATTCGCAACTGACACATTTCCAAAATCTTCAGGTACGTCGTTACCTTCCGTCTCTTTTCTTCTTTTGGTCTTTGGCTCGTTCTTCTTAATTGATACCATATCTACAGCATTGGCAACAATGTTCTCATAGCGAAGACCAATACGTTTCGCGTTTGCTGGTGTCACATGAAGCCAGTCACCATCGTAAATCACTTTGAGCCTGATCAGAGGCAATTCTGGTTGTCTTGGACCTCGATTTTCTGTTGCTTTTGCAATCATTTCTTTCAGTTTCACCTCAATTGCGATTTCGTCAATATATCGACCATCTCTGGTTTTAGGTCTCTCGCTTTTTGTGACAGGCCTACTTCCTGGAGGAATTTTATCCAACAAAAGCTCATCGCATACCATTTGGCGAACAGTTTTCAGTGGGATCGGCTTTGAAGCAAACTTTCTTCCTTTGATCTAAAAGTATTAGAGATAAAAATTTTATTTTCCTTTGCAAAAGAAAAACCTTAATCACGAATGCGTTCTTCTGTAAAGCTTCCTCTGCTGTCAGTGAAGTAGCGACAGTCGAACCTGGCTGAAGAATATAGAAGCCGTCCCCAACTGCTTCAGACGAGGCGACGTACTGTGGATCAGGCTTGCATTCATGCTCATGTCCCCAGATGAGAAGGTCGAAAAATTGAGGAATCAGTGTTTCCGGAAGAAAGTTTCCAGTCGATCGGTGTACTGCGCGACGAGGACGGTTTTGATGGAGAACGAACAAATTGAACCAATCTTCAGCTCCAGCGTTCGGGCGTAAAAAAGTTATATTCTCCTCTTTGAATGCTCGAACAAGTCGATCATCTCGTTGACTACCAAGACCATATAAGGCAAGACGAGTCTCGCCTTTACGAAGCAGAATGGGTGAAATAATGAACTCCTCGATAGTACTGTGTTTTCCGAACAAATTAATAAGACCAGCTTCGTGAAGAAGATCGAGTGCTGTGAGTCCTTTACCGGATAAGTCATCGTGATTTCCGTGAATTGTAAAAATCGGCAGACCAACATTGAGATTCTGATCGTAGTAGTTAACATGTCCGAACACACTTTGGTTGAAATTCACAGAAGCATCGGATAGGAACTCTAATGCAATTGGCTTTTCGTTCAAGCAGTATTGACGAAGAAGCTGAGTAACTCTATGCTGAACTTCTCTAGAGGGATTGTTTTCGTGGAACAAATCTCCTCCTAAAAGAATCATGTCAACGTGTTGTTCTGTGGCTATTTGCAGCACTTCTTCGAACGTATTCACAGCATCCATGTGACTGTAATGAAACATTTTTGCGTTATAAAATATATCCAATGCTTACATGATTGGTTTGTTCTCTCCGTAGCCACAATGAATGTCGGAGCCACAAGAATTTTGATGACGTCATCCGGCTCATCTCGAACTGGCAGGTCTTCATCTTCGAGACTTAAAAAATGAGTTTCAATGACGGAATAGGAAAGAAACTCACTTTTCGACCATAGTATCATGAGCAGCGTCCGGTCTCTGCGAGCAAGGAACTTCGCTATCATTAGTAGAATGGACCTAAAACGTAGGATTTTGATATTTAGTTTGAATGTTTTAAATAAAAACTCACTCTTCTCCTCGAAGAAGTTGGTTCCTGAGATTCGGCGACAAACTCTTCGAAGCTATCGTCGCTTCCACACATTGTTACGTTGGAATCTGAAAAACTGCAAATGTCGAAACAAAAAAAGATTCCCAATCGGGCGAATGAAATGCGTATTTTGTTTTTGCGAAGCGAACATTTTTATTTGGGCGCGAAAACTGAAATGGACTAAGTTTCTCTGGCGCGGCCGAAACTTTTCTCGGTGCGAATTACTCTCGGACAAGTTGAAGATGGCACCAAGCAATTTTAGAGACCGTACGAAAGCGCGAGAAGCGCGGCGGCGAGAGAAACGAAAGGGGGAGAAATGAAAGCGGGAGAAACAAAAGCGGGAGAAGCGAAAGCGGGAGAAAGTCTGCATGCGCTATAAATTACGACGCATTGCGGAACAACCGTATATTTCACTCAAATTTAGCAGGTAAAAACTTTGAAACAAATTCGATTCACACCCAGTTTTGCATGCAGAAATGTCAATATTTAAAAAAATATATATTCTATATACAAAACTGTTAAATTAACGATTTGTTTATACTGAGCAGACATACTTACATGGGAGGTATTTGTGATTGGCTATATATGAATTGAATTGTTTCTTAATCACAGAAAACACTTTTTTTCGCATGCAGGGATTGGTTTAAAAAACATATTTTCATCTTAGGAATGACATCATGAAATAAGAAAGAAATTCCAATTTTTTGAGCCTGTGGAAATTTTGACCCTGTGGAAAAAAAAAACATAATGATGATACAGTGTTGGGAACTTTAGGCTTCCAAATATTAGACAGTATTTGCTTCCAAAAATTAGACAGTATTTGAAAAATAGCTGAAGTTTTAAAAATTTCCTTATGTATGTGAAACCTATTTAAAGCCTGCTGATTTTGTGAGTTATAACTCGATTTTACGTCTTCCTGTAACTCGTTGAATTGTCTTTCGATGACTGCACAAAGAAGCAGTTTACTATTCCAGAATCCTGCCAGAATCGACTATCCCAAACATTCTACCATTCAGAACATTCGGAACATTTAATTGAAGAATATAGTGTAGAAAGTTCCGATGTTCCTTAACCGAAATCATACAGAAGCTACTTCATTCTTAAAGGTGGGGGGACAGGAGATTTTTCGTAGGATTTTTGTAGCTAGGGTATGCATTCTACCGTGACGGTGTACAACGCTTAATGTCACTCTGCGTACAGCTGTCGTCCTCACCTTTATGAATGCAATCGGGCGCCGGCTGCCTCTTTGCCTGCGTGGCTCAGTCGGTAGCGGCGCCGCACCGTCAATACTAGTCTCGACAAGTTCAACTCCTCGAGGGGCATATTTGAACGGAATTTCGAGAACATTATTTTTTTCATGTCCCCCCACCTTTAACATATTCGGAAACTAATTGTTTCACTCACAACATTTTTTAGCAACAGAAAACTGTTCGGAAATAGGATGATTAATTCCAGATTCATTGAGCAGTTCTAAATAAGTTTGGTTCTTGCTATGGATCGATTTCAGTTTCTAGATGTAAAAGAACCAAAATTAGAATTTCGCATAGAACAAATGAACAACGAACATATTGTTCAAAGTGACAAATTAAACAATAGAAAACATATTTGGTATATTTTTTAAAACTATAATCGGGTTATTAATGACAACTACAGATGAGTGTTTCAAATCTATTGAGATATGCAATGCATATCTCATTGAGATATTATGCATGAGTTGGTTTAAGAAAAACGTATTTTTTTCTCATGAACAGCAAGACAATACAACTTGACTTTTTTCTTTCATTTTATTTCGAATTAATGCTGGAAATTATATTTCTCAACCGATTTTGTGTTTGCAAATTGAGTGAAATATGCGGTTGTTCCGCAATGCGTCGTAATTTAACGCGCATGCAGGCTTTCTCCCGCTTTCGTTTCTCCCCCTTTCGTTTCTCTCGCCGCCGCGTTTCTCACACTTTCGTACGGTCTCCAATTTTAGGCTACATTTTTTAAAGGTTTTTGATAGTTAAATCCTCAGATAAACGTTAAACTTGCTGATTTTGTAGTTTTTCAAAGAATCAAACTCAAAATTCATAAAATTTCAGTAATGGAACCAAGCCAGTCGCCACATGGGTTGCAAACAATAAGCCAACCTTTAGCTCCAGAGGACAATCAACCTTTAGGTCTTGGCGACATACGTTGTTCAACACCCCAGAGCCAGTATGAACAAGTAAGAACTGTTCGAACTTTTCTTGTAATAAATAGAGCCAAACAGGTTACAGCACTAGGCAACACCAAGTTGGCATCTGGATATCAGCAATTTGCTTTTGGGCTTCAACAATCACAACAATCCCAATTCGGTGCACAGAAAAATAAGAGTCGTGGTCCAATTTCTAGTCTTGGAGCTGTTCGTGCAACGCACGGTGCCTACAAATCGTCCAGAAAGCTGCCACGGGCAGTTGCACCAGCTGCTGAAGAAACATCATCTAGCCCTCCCGTAGTTGATGTCGAGGAACCGACACAATCGTCTGATTCTCAGGAAAATCTGATAACAATGGCTACAATTTCTGAAAATACTGTCTTTCCTCCGCCACATCAGCCGTGCTCCAAACCGGATGACAACCGGGATTGCAATTATCAAAGAATCGCAACTCTATCAGGGCATAAAAAATCCATATCAGTAGTGAAATTTTCTCCATGTGGCGGCTATCTTGCCACGGCTTCAGCTGACAGAAGCATCAAACTGTGGAGCATGAAGGACTTGACATGCGAACGAACAGTTAGATTTTTTATTGAATAACTTGAGCAAAATTTTATTTTTAAGATTCTTGGCCATCAACTAGGCATCAACGATATATCATGGAACTCGAGCAGTCAGTACATTGCTTCAGGTTCTGATGACATGACTGTGAGAATATTTAGTGTGTCATCAGGACATTGCTGGAGAATTATGAAAGGCCACACCCATTACGTTTTCTCGTGTGCTTTCAATCCTCAAACATCACTAGTGGTTTCCGGAGGATACGACGAAACAGTTCGTTTATGGAATGTGATCACCGGAATGTGTGTACGATTGATTCCGGCCCATACTGATCCTGTAACATGCGTTGCTTTCAACCACGATGGAAGCTGCGTTGCGAGCTCTTCATACGAAGGATGTATTCGTGTGTGGGATGTTTCTAACGGACACTGCTTAAAAACGTTGAAAGATCTCGAACACGATGCTGTCTCATTCGTTGAGTTTACTCCAAATGGGAAGTTTATTCTATCTTCTCACATGAACAGGTTAAATTCAGAGCAAGCTTTCAAAATTGTTCAAAACTTTATTTTCAGCAAGATTAAAATGTGGGACGTTTCCAAGGAGAAACCAGTGAAGTACTACTCCGGCCATCAAAATTCCAAGTATTGCATTTTCGCAGGTATATCTCTATCCCATGGAAGAGTAAGTATTAAGTTTCGCCTGCGGATGCTTGACATGGTCATTTTTCAGCGGGTGATCAGCGGTTCAGAGGACGGAAAAATATTTGTCTGGGACCTTCAGACGAAGAGAGTGATACAAGTAATGGAAGAGCACACAAAGCCTGTTCTCGCCACAGACGCTCATCCCATTTTGAATATGATGGCTTCTGGAGGTATAGAGCCAGACAACACTGTTAGAATTTGGTATTCTGATAAATAAGACTAAACTGTTAGAACATCCCACACTTTCAAATGTGTTACATGCTTGTTACAATATTTCCCGTTCCCGCAGATCTTTTTCCAATGTGTGTCAGATCTCGGTTATTCCCCATTGCAATTTTCCACTAATTCCATCTCCTTCTTGTAACAGATCTCTCTAGATTATCGATTTACTAATATCGTTGTACCAAGCATATTTCATTACATATTGAATTAAATTGAATTGACAATGAATTATTTTACATCCGAAGAAATGGGTTGGAGTTGTTGAACCAACCAGAACTCAACTGTCTCCTTGAATTTCGTATCGACGCTGTGCAATTCTGCGATCACTTTCCGGACTCGTTTGTTATCCTACAATAACTAAGTAATGCGAATAATGTGGAGCTGGTTGACTGACCATGAAAAACTCATAAGCTTCAGCTTTCAACGTTGCATCTTTGATCTTCTTCATCATTTGAGTCAGAGATCGAGATCGTGCTTTGTTCTGAAGAATATCTGTTTCGTTTCACAAATCTTGATGACTTACAGCTTTGCGGATCTCATAATCATTCATGAGCTTGAAAACTTTTTCCAAATATACGAGTGATTTCATTTCAAAGTGAGATTCTGCAGCTTTCTCTCTATGTCGCCAGTATTCTGAAAAGATTCCCTTTTCAACAAAAAAAAAAGAGTATGAAGATTACGTTGGAACAACTGCAAAATCTCTGGAATCAACATTAGACTGTCCTGACTGATACGCAAAAACTGTGATGCTTTTCGTTTCACTTCTTCTTCTACTGTATTCTTATCCAATAGATTCTTTAGAATTACCGTATTTATCGTACACTGAGCTTTCAACCCATTCAACATTTCTTTACTTCTTTCAATTAATTCATTGGATTTTCTTCGATATTCTCTCATTCTTGTGGCATTCCATAGTTTCTGGTCTTCTTCTGACATTATATAATCGGCAGGTTTTGGCCACAAAAACGGAGTAGGCCTCAATTCATGCAGAAGATCAATGAACTCCCGATCAACTGGCATTTGTTTGGTTGGCTGGAAAATTGAAACAATGGTTTTAGGCTTCCGGATAAATTAAGTTTCACCTCTGGAGGTGGGGTTGGTGGTAGTGGCATCACCTGCATTTGGTCCACTATTTCTTGAGCCCTCTGAAAAATAAAACAAGTTTGACCCGGGAAAAATACCGTTTTTAAAAGTATTAGGTTGAAAGGAAAGAAACTGTCCATTTTTTTAATTAGCAAATAAAACAACAAAATGATCCGTTTAAGTTTAAAACGGACAGTTACTTTTCCTCCCAAACCAATAGAGTGCCACTCAAATTGTTAGCTTATTTCACCAATATTTTATACGTTGATCAATTTTTGACATCTTTCATAAGAATCAAGATAATTGATCTCAAAGTTGACGGTCTGGGTGGGCTTCTATTAGAGGAAATACAGTAAATAAACACCTTACTTCAATGGTTAAGTTAAATTTTGGTACAAAAAGTGGGAGAATGGGCGGTAGAGCGATGTCTGCATCTAGTTTCAGAGCTTCATAAACTGAAAAAAAGGTTGTGAATTCAAAAAAAAAAAACAAAATCAGAAACCTCTGGATTTATCCTGAGCAGCCGTCATAAGAGGTCTGTAAAAAAAAGTGTAAGCAGAAACAGTTTTTAAACTTTTTGGAAAGCTACAGAGATGAACGATGCGGCGATTGACAAAATTTTTACACAATCTCTATACAATCATCTAATGGATTTTAGATTTTGCTCTGTTAACGGTTCAGCCATGGCCATTTTATTGTTCGAAGGGAAAGAAACAAAAAATATTTTTTGAGAAGAAAAAAGAAAGTAAAAAAGATGAAATATGTGACGAATAAGCAACTTGGAGAGCCGACATAAATTGTGGGGAAGAGGACAACTCAACGTCAACTTTTCGGCATCGAAATGCAAACACACCTGGAAACGGTCCTAACTACGATACACAATTTTTTTTTCTTGTTTGGAATAATTTACGAGCTAGGAAGGTTTTCAGTTATTAGTTTATAAGTTTTTATTATCCATAAATCTATCGCAATCATGATTTCACTCTAATTCTGAGTTTGTGTACGAGAAAAAATTTATTTTAAAAAAAGAAATTGTAGACCAAAAAAGTTCCTAGTTGGAATCAATCTTATTTATTAAATTTTGCCTCTATGAGATTCATGAGTTCTTCATGAGTGGGTGCACGTCCAGATTCGATTTTACTCCAGATTAGACTGTCATCCATGTAGATCTCAAAAGCTCCAGTGGAAGATAAACTTGTTTCTAACATGTTGGCAAACATAAAAAGCATCAATCCAGAAGACAACTTGTTGCTATGGGCATATTGAAGGAGGTGGGGATATCCGAATCCCAGAGATTCGAATGGATTGAAACCGGTTAGTATGATTATGAGAAGAGATGATTTGGCTAATGAAATCACCTGAAACTAACACTAATTTTCAAAACAGAACAATTTTTGATACTCGAGAAAGATTGGCCTTCCAAGAGACAGGAGAAAAATTGCCTCCTTGGATTTTCATTCCGGGATATTTTTCTTTGAGCAATCCGGAGAACTCGTCAAACGCTTGACGATACCCACACGAAACACTATAATTATATATGACTATTATTTCTAAATATTAAATACCAGTATAGAATTTTCAGTATTGGAAAATGATCTTTGTGATTATCAGAGTCGGATTGAGTTTCCAAATCTAATTCTCCTGCTTCATATTTATTTCCCAGCTCGTTGGCCAAATAGTCATCTTTGTGCACTTTTGCTGAAGTTACTACCGTTAAACCTTTAATAAAAGAGCCCCCACTTTGTCCAGTTTGAGCTCAATTACCTCAATATCTATGAAAGATATCAAAGGTGTGTCAACTGACTCAGTTGAACTGAGAATACACTTCCTGAAATAAGAGAAGCAATTTCTCAGTTGACAACTTTTGACATCATATAAATGGAAACGAGAAAAATTGGCTCAAACATTGAAGTTAGGAGGCCCTTCTATTACAGGTTTAAGGTATTTGGTTTCAGAATCAATGCTTCAATTCACCTCTGAAAACATCAAAAATAGACACAAAGAACAATAATCCAATGATGAATGCAGCGCCTCGAGGCATTCTATAACTGCACTTGACTGAATTTACAAACTCTGGTAACAACATACATCGTGGCTATGCATGCGTGGATTTTGAGGTCGCTGGAAATCGTGCTATTTTCTGGTAGGAAAAATTCGGAGCTGTGGAAGAGAAATGCTTGTGGGCGTGGCCAACGGTACCCGTATCGAAAACAACCGTAACTCAAAATTTTCGATCCTTTCTTCTTGATTATCAGCTTTTTGACAAGTTTTGTGTTGGAAACCCCCGAACAAGGGGGAAAAAAATCTGAAAAATTGTCGAAAAACGGACGAAAATCTAGAAAAAAACTATGACACAGGTAAACTGCGAACGGACCCGTTACGGACTCTCCGCGTTCGCGCGCGGTTGAAATAGGAATCGTATGCGGACCGTACGCGAACCGTTTCCAGCAAAACACATCACATTATAGCGGGTTTCTCCGTATTCTGTCCGTTCGCGAACTCCGTATCCGATCCGACCACGAATGATGAACAAACGGATCAATACGCGAATCAGAATTCAATTTGAGATCGCGTACGGATCCGTTTGTTCATCATTCGTGGTAGGATCGGATACGGAGTTCGCGAACGGACAGAATACGGAGAAGCCCGCAATAATGTGATGTGTTCTGCTGGAAACGGTTCGCGTACGGTCCGCATACGATTCCTAGAATTCC
>NC_013488.2:10158928-10294756 GCF_000004555.2 Caenorhabditis briggsae | reverse complement strand
CAAAGAATACGGAAGGATCAAAAGCAACAATTAGAAAGAGAGCTAACGTTGGAAATCTTCTACATAGACACACGACAGTTGAAGACTCACTAGCAGCATTGGCAGAGAGAAAAAGATGGGACTAGAACTTCATTGTTTGATGCGTTTTGTTCTCTTTGTTATACCTTTATTTAGTTCGTTATAGTAAAAATTAAACAATTTATTAAAACAAAAAACAAAAACAATTGAACTAATCTAAAACTGCCAGAAATATGCTAGTTTTTCAAAACATTTAGGAATGCCTCTTTCGGAATCTGAATATTTCCAACCATCTTCATTCGTTCTTTTCCTTTTTTCTGCGCGTAACGGATTGTTGGCGAATCACCTGTGGAAACAACAACATGTCAGCACGCTTTCTTTGCCACATCTCTGATTTTTTAATACCGGCACAAAACACGTTTGACCTTCTGCTACATCTCAAAGATCCTTGAATCATCCTATTCTCTAGTTTAAGGGAGCCAAAATGTTGTGGTCTCCCGCCTTAAAAAACTCCTTGAGGACACATAGTCACAAAACGTAGAACTGACACAACGTCTCGCAATGTTTACCTTTGTTTATAATACTTTTTGATCCTTGCCTGCGTCTATAGAAAACCATATAAATATAAAGTTGTGAGAAGAACCGAAAACCTTCACTCATCAACTATTTGCACCCATTGAGATGGCTCGGTTCACCGATAAAGTTGCTATTATTACTGGTTAGTTTTAAAGAGTTTTGAGACAATGTAATTATTTTTTTTTAGGCTCTTCCAACGGAATCGGTCAAGCAACTGCTGTTCTCTTCGCTTCTGAAGGAGCTAAGGTTACCATAACCGGAAGAAATGCTGAAAGACTCGAGGTGACGAAGAAACTTCTTCTGGATGCTCACATTCCAGATAATCATATCAATGTCGTTGTTGGAGATATCACTCAAGAAAGTGTCCAAGAAGCTCTTATCAAGACCACTCTCGAGAAGTTTGGAAAAATCGACATCCTCGTGAACAATGCTGGAGCTGGAATTCCAGATCCTCAAGGAAAGACTGGTGTCAATCAGTCGATGTCCACCTATCACAAAACTTTTGAGTTGAATGTTCAAAGTGTTCTTGAGATGACTCAAAAAGCTAGACCACATTTGGCAAAGTCACAAGGAGAGATTGTAAACATCTCAAGCATTGGAGCTGGTCCAGCTGCTGTAAGTTTACTCTTTCTCAAAATTCTTATTTTATCATTGTTTTTAGCAAGTTGCCAATCCATATTATTCGATAGCGAAGGCTGCTTTGGATCAATACACCAGAACTGCTGCCATTGATCTTGCTCCTGAAAATATTCGAGTAAATTCTGTGAGCCCTGGAGCAGTTGCCACTGGGTTCTCAACTGTTTCTAGAGGACTTAATGAACAAAAATCAAAAGCGGTAAAAAATTGTAGCCGAACCTTCAAGCTGTTCATAGGTTTATTTCAGATGTATGAATATTTGGGATCTCAAAAAGAATGCATTCCACGTGGATTCTGTGCTGGACCAGAGGATATTGCTAAGGTGATTGCATTCCTCGCTGATCGTAACGCATCGAACTACATTATCGGACAAACTATTGTTGCCGATGGAGGAACTTCACTGATCCTTGGAGCTCATGCCCATGGAGCCAGAATGGTTGAAGCTATTTTCAAATGATTTATTGTATTTTCATGATTTTACTCGATAATTGAATAAAACGTTTTTCCTTGCTAATTTAGAAAACAACGGCAAGCGTACCTTAGAACCTGTAATAGAATGGTCACCGCACTATCAAGTTTCAAAGTTTGAGCATATTTTTCTCTTATGAAAGATATCAAAAATGTGTAAAACAATAAAATGTTTGCGATATTATGATAAACAATTTGTCAGTTGACAACTTTCCTATACCTTTGTCAGGAGCCACGATAAATTGGATCAAAGTTTTACATTAGTTGTCTTCTATTACAGGGTGTATATCAAAACTACTTAAAGTACATAAGGCTTGTAGCTTTGATTTCACGAAGCAGAACCAAGACTTCAAAAAAGGAACTTTTGGTGAACCCAGGATCTATTTTTTAAAATGTTTGCCATAATTTAACCGGTTTGATTTACACTCCCATTGAAAATAAACTAGCATCATTTCATATTCATTATGGCATAGTTAATTATTAAACAAAGGAATCTAGTTGCATCCCTTATCTCCCCAAGCACTGATATCTTTCTCAAAGTAATGAAGATGATCATCAATTGAAGTGGTAATCCAGAGACCATCCGAGCATCCGTTGTCCTCGTCTCCATTGCAAATTGTGTATTTGGCTCCACTCTTCATGTTCTCACGGTAGTAAACCTCGAATTTGTTGTGATAATATCCCTCGAAGTCCTCATTTGGTACATGTGGAACGACATCACGGTTATGAGTGACACGGTAAGAATAAGCGAGTTGAGCATCATGAGCATGGGCGTAATCCTTGTTTCCGGTACGTGGCTCTCCGTAGGTGACAAGTTTCACACGAGACCCATCGACCAATTTTGTTCCGATGACGTAAGAGGCGGCAAGAGAGGCAAGAGATCCTCCGAGGGAGTGTCCAGAAACCTATAAAATGGAGTTAATATCTAAAACTTTTTGATTGCAGTTTAAAAGTTCAAAAGTCATGATTTCTGACGCAATAGAAAAGAGCAAACAGACTTATCAAAAAAATTGTATAAAAATATACTAAAAATATACTAACCCAAACTTCGTATCCTGGATTTTGAGTGAGAAGAGCAGCGAAGTCATCCTTCATGCCAGCTGCCCAAACCTTGGAGAATGCATCTCCAAAGTATTTCGAAACTTTTCCTCCTGCGATCCAAGACATTTGTGACTCGAAAATACTCTTGTTAGCTTCAGAAATCAATTGGAAGAATCCTTGAGTTCCACGGAAACTGATAACGATAGCTTTATCATTATGGAGTACAGCTGTATATCCAGAGCAAACATCGTTGTTCACAAGTGCACAATTTTTTACATAGATTTGTCGTTTGAGTTGGGCATTTGTGAATTTGGAATCAAGACAGTGTTGTGGATTAGAGGAGTAGGCTGCTGAAGCGAGAGCGAGCATCTGAGTTCTGGCGAAGGCATCAGAGTAGGTGGCAAGAACTAAAATGTTATTGTTTCGAAAGGGATGGGGTCTCACAACTTACTGGAAGCAGGAAGAACGAGCCCATGAGCTGCATAGATCACGCAGAAGAGCGTTAAGAGTTTCAGCATTTTTTGGAGAGAATGACGAGGACAAACTGACAATGTCAAAGGAATCGGAAGAGCTTTTGTACTTATGCTGATAAGAAAATTCTATGTGAAGAGACGAGAATCACATATCGAATTTCCTTTTTCTTATCTCCCGGAATTTACGGAGAATAAGCATGTTGCACACATTTTTGATGGAGACATCACGAACATGTGATGTGATTCTGAAGCAGTCGTAAGTTCCGTAACCAAATATGGGTCTGGTAAAATTTTATGATAATGACACATTTTCAGGAACTTAAAATTAAAAAACTATGAGATCAAGATCAAAGAATTGACTGGCTTTTATAGACTTCATGAAGAACTTGCAGAACATTTCAGAGCAGCTGAGAACTCAAATGTGGACTCTAAGTTGTGTTTGTGAATGGCTGGAACTTCAAAAGTGCTCCTTTATTCCTATCCCACCAATTGTCCATATTTACATCACGGTAGTGCCTGGAATCAAAAATATCAGTCTGCTACCAGACTCTAGAAAATTTACCTTATGTATCCAACATCTGGTGGGAGAATCAACGGAATATATATCCGTCCTCATACTCTCCAACATCATGTACTAACATTTGCAAAACTTTCTGATTATTTTTAATCAGTTTCCCCCAGCAATGTTTTCCATCGGTGCAGTTTATCCCTGGTTGAGTTGTCAGTTGCCATCTTCTGGTCGGGAGTTGCTCCATTATCTTACTTTGACATTTCAGAGATTTTTTTTAAATGAGCCTTACCTGTTGGTAATTTTCAAATTTCTGGGGCAACTTTTCATATTTGAAAATCCATCGCTGAGCAAACATGACTGCTCCATTTTTATCGCTTATAGAATCTTGAAGAAATTCTCGGAGAGTTTCCTTCTCTTCCGTCATCATCATTCTTTCATCGATATCCGAAAAATTTGTCCAGTTGGAGAATAGCCGGTTTCTGAGATGACAATCCTGTAAATAAAAATTAAATTTACACCATAATACTTTTAAACTAACTCACAGCTATTGCTAATAATTGTTGTGATACAGCATCAAAGTATATGGGAGGAATTTCGATAAGTTCAACTTCTTCTTTTTTGTCAGCATAATATTTCAACAGGAATGTATCATACAAACCAATTTCTCGATCATAGAAATAGAATTTCGAGACGCCCTGAATAGATCTTTTGAAAACAAAGAAATTCCTGAAAGACATTGCTAGCCAACCTGTAGCTTATAGTGTTCGATCATTTCAACGAGGTGTAACCATTTTGGCTCTTTTCCAAACATTGGAGCCGAGCAATGAGTCAGAAATCTTTTGTAGTTCTCTAAATATTCATCCAAAATTTTTCTTCAATTTCAGAATGAAACCAAACCATTCCATCGAGTGATATTAATTTGAAATTGCTCCAAAACATTTCCACTTGGAGAATCTGTGATTTCAATACGCTGTTTCTGAAGACTTCTGATCACACATGACGACGAAAAGTGGATAAATGAAACTTTTCATTGGCTTCTCGTGTTCTGTCCCATTCCGATTGAAATACCGGCAATATACAGTGTACCTGAGAAATCTTGACGATTTTGAAAATTGATTTATAAAATACCCAATTGGTTTGAGAGCAGCGACTGAAACTGGAATCCGGTTGTCAAATTTATAGGTCCCAATGAGCATTGGCGGGTACGATTCTTTGTACTTCCTGACATTCTCTAGGTATATCGAAGAAATACCCGATATAGTGGAATCGAAATCATATTTGAAAAATTGGGTGGAATAAAGAATCGACAAAATGACAACAATTGAAAGGAGAAGAATGTGTGGTTTGAATTGGGTTCATTATTAGAATTCATTATTGTTAGTACTTATTGAAAAATAGCGATGATGGCTTGACACAGAGGATATTTGCTTGAGCACGAAAATCCCTATTGGTCACATTTTTATTAGAACAGCATGCAAAAAGCAAATGCTTTGTTGCTTTATTGATTCAATGTGCACCGTCTATTGCGCCTAAAAGCCATCTGCTACAGTGATCGAGAACGATCATTCAGGAACTTTTGATTTTTGCAACTTTATGAAAATGTTTGCGTTGAAAACGGTTTAAAATTTAAACTACCGTAAAACCTGTATTAGAAGGGAACCTCTAATTGAAGTGCCCCTCCCCGCTAGAGAATCATCGAAGAATAGAAATTTTCTACAGGTTTCATGGTAATAGTAAAGATATCGGAAAGCTCAATTCTACAGAGATTCAGAAGTTTTGTTACTTCTAAAAAAGAAACCATTCTCTCATTAAATGTTGAAATAGAGGCCCCTCTTTAAAAAAATAATAGGTGAAAATCGAAATTGAATCATTGTCTGGTTCATAGCTGTGTCGATCATTGTGATGACAAGTCCACAAGAAAGTTGATACCACTGAACCTAATTAAATATATAATTCCAGGTAGACAAATCACATTTACTTGCTTTTTGAGCCTTCGAAAATTTATGAGTTTAGAGACAGGTGTTCTACAATATCAGGTGAAAAACAACGGTTTGTAGGACTCCTTTATAAAACATTTATATTTCTGTGAATGCTTTTTCTTGATCCCATTGTTTGGAAAGGACGAAACCCCACATTCGAAGACTATTACCAAAATTTCTACTTGAAAAACTGTAGAAATGAAACTTCTTTCTTTGAGGATCCATATAATTATGCAGCTATCACATCAGCTATTGCCACTGCAGTATTTCCAATACATATCCTTGCGTTTTATTGTATTTTATTCAAAACACCTAAAACAATGGACGGTATCAAGAAAGACCTAATCGTTTTGCATTGCTGGTAATTATATTTGATCCGTTGTTAGAAAAATATTTATTTCAGGACGTTTTACTGTGACAATGCTCTAAATGTTCTACTAATTGGATACATTTTTGCTCCAGTGTTTTGTGGAGTTCCACTCGGCGCCCTGACACATTACGGTGTTCCTGTAGTGATAATCGGATATTTAGGACAAATTGGGGTTTCCGGAGTGGGGACATCTCTCGTTATACTTTTTGAAACTCGCTACACAGCAGTATCTCCAAACAACATTTTTAATAGATTTCCCATTTCGAAGAAACTGTTTTTGGCTACAAACTACATTTATACAGCTACATTTCTCATCCCAGCATTTTACTATTGGACTCCAGATGACAGGCAGATAGAGGAGAAATTAAATGTGCTGAAAGTAATTCCTTGTCCTTCTCCGGTGTTTTTCGAAGATCAAGTGGTCGTTGGATTTCCGCCAGATCACACATGGATAGCTTTTTATTGTTGTTCTGCGTTCTCTTTCATTATAATCACTCAAATTTTGTTTTTTGTTTGCAACACCATTCATCGGAATCATTTCAAAATCAACCTCAAGCTATCAATAAGGACCCTGAAACTACAGAAACGACTATTTCGTTCTTTATGTGTTCAAGTTGTGATTCCAACTGTTTCCCTTTTTATTCCTGCCATTTATATATGTTTCTCAATCCCCTTTTCATATTATGATCAGACCACCAATAACATATTGGTTCTAGTCTTCAGCTCTCATGGAACTCTGACATCTTTGTGCACTATTTTGACATATCAACCATATCGAAAGGTACTTTTTTCGTTTCTCACATGTGGTCACACTCAAAAAGTTATCAAACGAAGTGTGATCGTCATTCATGCTTCAATCTTCTTTTTCTGATTCTTGAAATAAAGTTTATAGTGTGAATCAGGTGCTTCTTGAATTTATTCGTGAATCAACAGAATTCAAAAAAAAACAGTAATCTTATTCTTCTTTCTTTTTTCTCGGCTGCTTTTGTTTCAATTTCCTCTTGATACTCATTGGGAAAATCCGATAAATCCAATTTGGAAACAGAAGATTTTTTCGAAGTGCCCATGCTATTTCCACAAAAATCACAATAAGAACGCATAAGCCAACCAGGTAGAAAGTTGCTGAAAATGAACAAAATACCGAAAATTTCCGATTTTTTAAAAAATCTCACAATTTTCCGAATATGTATCCGTTTCAGAATTGAAGTCATCCAATATTGCTCCAGCTTTTCTCATTTGTTCCAGAGTTTGATGATATAAGTAGAGCTTTGGGCTATTTCTAATCAAAACTTTGGGCCCAGTTGAATTACAATTAAATTCGATATGAGAATGGAAAATGATGTCAGTCAAGTTTGACATGTTCTGAATTACCAGAGCTGGACCTGAATTTATACATTTGTCAGTTATATGTACATGTTATAGTCCTACATTGTGTTGAATAAATTTCTTTAAGAAATGGAAGGGTCAATTTTTTAAGTGAAGTGTTGTTGATAAGATGAAGTGATCCGTTGATTACGTGGGCATACGACAAATCACGAACACGTTCGGAGACGTTCCCTGAAGTTGTTTTCTTTAGGCTTACAATTAGGATATAGGTTACCGCTCTGCTCTGTAACTAGAACATTGCCACGAATCACTTCACATCCAGAATAACGATCCTTGACATTTTCAGAGACGAAACCTCCTCGACATTCGCCTTCTGAAATCAAATAAAGAATCTAAATAATCTAAACTGAAAACCTACGATAGCATTTGACATCCATGCCATCTGCTGGCGTTACATTTACGTTATTCGATTTCCAACGATCTTTCAATTCTAGTAGTTGATCAGTGCACATGTACTTGTTTTTGAAGAACAAATGGGATCGGGAGCAATTTGAAAATGCTCGCATTATTGGTCGTAAAAACTGAATGCCAGTTCTATTGAATACAAAACAGCCATCAATTCTGAAATCCATAGTTCCAGGTTGACTTTCTTGGAAACGAGAATTGAAATACATATCTCCGTAGACATGACGACAGTTACTGTATTCATCTGAATTTTTGATCGAATGACGGAAGTGGCATTCTGAAATATGGGAAAGTCTAGAATTTCCAGAGACTATGAAACCACCTTCATTTTTTTGAATCTCGCACATCTCCTTGTTGCATACCTTCTTCAGATCTTCGATTTTTCGTCTATCCGCTCCTTGAGAAAGTTTCAGTCTTAAATTTCCGCGAACCAATAGTTTGGGACGATCTGAAAAAAAATTATTTAATGTTTCTTTTTTTGAAGAAACTGACACTCGTTACTAAGTGTATCCAAATAATTTCCATGAGATAAATTCCAAAAACGGAGACCAACCAGAGCGGGATTTCTCGTAAAATTGAATAGACAGTCTAAAATTGTTTTCTGTTAATCGAATCTCAAAAAAAAGTTGCCTACTATCACATTTACGAAAAGCGCTGAAGTACAAATATGTCAATTCCGTTCGATAAGTCATCTCCACATCGACATTTTTTAGTTCCAAGAGGTTCACAGAAAACTTGAAAATATCGAAACCAGTCCATAAGTTGAGATCTACTACTGATCTGAAAATATTGAACCCCTTTCAACCGAAGGTAACAAGAAAACAGACCCATTCAAGGATTGTAACTTTGTACAGTCGGCATATTTCGAATGAGCAAGAAGACGTTCAGTTATATTGTAACAGTAAGAATCATTGAATCCATCACGATTCCCCAATCCTTGTGGAATACCATCAGCGTTCACAAATCTTCTAAGAAACGAGACATCTCCGTTGGCTCTTGTTCGGATTATTTCTTTAATTTTCTCATCGAATTCTGAAAGAATGGGATGGGGAGGGGGGGAATTCAAGCATTCAACATGGAGATTACCAGTATTATCTTGATAACCTCCAAATGCTAATTGAGATAAAATAAAAAGGATGATAAAGGTTTTCAGCATGATGTCCTTATGTGACTAGATCAATTTTTGATGAGATATCAGGCAGCTACGTGGGGAGAGGGATGCTAGACGTGGAGATTTTTCACGCGCGATTTTCCTTTGCTGTCATTAGAGTATCAGGATTACTGTAGATATTTTTTGCAAATGTAGCATTCTCGATCTCCATGAGAAGATCCCTTGTTACGAAATTCTCTAATCGAGAAGGCATTTCTCTTTCGTTGATTTGTTTATCCCACAGAGATTTTCCGTGTCCTTCAAAATTCAACCAAACAACAAAAAAAACGTCTTCTTCCCCATCACGAAACCAAACGGCATACCAATTCAGAATTCAGTCGTCGTCGCCCCACGAAACAAGCACCACCACCGACCTTCATTCATTTCTCGTTTCCACCCCCTTTATTCTTCTTCTTTTTCTTCTTCTTCTCGCTATCATCTAGGTGATTCTTACCTTGGCTTTAGATTATGCGTGATTTCATGTCACGCTGCGGTTGTTGTTACGCAGTCGGTTCTTTGGTGTTTTCAGCTTCTCAGAAAGCAGATGTTTTGAGAATCATTCAAATATTCCGATGTCATACCTTTCCTACAAAGTAATACAGTTAGAACACAAAAAAGAGAAAACTGGCCTCAATTCCAATCAACCTTATTTTTCCACTTCCTTCTCTATTTCTCTTTCATATTCCTCTGTCTATTATAGTAACAACACTCATTGCGGTTTGTTACAGCGAATCGTCTTTCTTTGTCTAGAAAGCTTTTTTCTTGAAACTTGACTACAAATGTTCCTTTTTTGTCTCTCTTTGTCTCTATAAAATGTGTAACTGTAATTGATGTTCGATACATTGCTGTCTTGTTAAATCGGAAGCAAACAATCAGCAATGTTTTTGAAGTTTTACAGCTGGTTAATAAGGGAGGTTGTTGTTCTTCTGACTCTTAAGTTGTACATTTTTGGTTTATAACTTTTGACACATAACACGGCTGTTCTACTGACCAAACCCGCAATTAGTTTTACTTTGTTCGGCTGGTTTTAGGGGATTTATTTGTGTGGATTTAGTTTGTTACCCAACAAATAATTTTTTTCAACTCAAAGCTTACAGCGTCTCTGTGGGATTTTATACATCGTTCAACTTTTACAATCCCTGGATTATCCCTTTTAAATCCTTTCCGTTTTGCTAGTGGATATTTTTAAAACTAGCGTCTTCTTCATAAAAATGTATGAATCCTTTTTGAGACACAAAAGTCCCATTTTCCATTTACAGGTCGATATACCGTGCTTCCTCTAATAGGTCCACCCAAACCGTCAACTTTGAGTTCAATTATCTCGATTCTTGGGAAAGATATCAAAAATGTTTCAACTGATAAAATGTTAGTATGATGAATAATTTCTCAGTTGAAAAAATTTTGATATTTTTCATAGTAACCGATATAAAATGGCTTGAAGGTTACAGTTTCAGTGGACTTCTATTAGAAGAAATACGGTATTTCCGGTTTTGTTTGAACTCCAGGCTCCAATAAGTTTTGTTATCGAATTTCTGTCAAATGATCAAAAAACGGGAACTCAAAAGTACAGTTGCCATTGAAATCCCAAGCAAATTTTCAATTCAAAATAACTGTTAAGTGTTTCTCTCTTAACCGGTTTACTTCATCGTCGTTTTTTACTAAATCCTTCTCACTCCTCCCCTACTTTTCCTCCTCTTCCTTTACTTCTTTCCACTTTCACTCTTGAAATTTTTAATTTTCCTTCTTCCAGTCTTCTTCCTTTTTTATCTTCCCACTTCTCATTTTCCATCTTGTTATTTTTGTTTTGGAAATATCGCTTGCCATTCCCTTTTCCTTTTCTCCACCCACTTTTTTGAGTATCAATTCACTGTATCAAGTGTTATTTTTTCAAGATGGCACCCAACGCTCCCAGTCCAATGGACATTGAAAATATGAACGACGCTGCAATCGAACAAGTTCGTCAACAGGTCAGTGATATCATTGATCCACGTTATGATACCAAATGGAACATGCTTCGATGGCTTCAATCGAACGATTTCAATATTCCAAAGACTGTCCATTTGCTGAAAAAACATTTGAAATGGCGTAAAGATCGGAAACTCGATGAACCTGAAAGTCAATCTCTTCTCCAATTCAGTGATGCCAGAAGAAAACACGCTCCGGTTGACATTATTGGCCCACAAAGAAAAGAAGGAGGTGATCGACTGGTGGTTGTGGATCGGGCAGGAAGAATTGATGTAGCCGGATTGATGAAAGCTGTGCAGCCAACCGAATACCTTCATGAGATGTTCCGGACTTTTGAAGAAATCCAAAGAAGACTTATGAAGGTATGAAACGCAGGATCGTAGGTTGTACAGTTTTGGATTTAGATGGAAGCTGAAACTGGAGTTCAATGCTTCATGCACTACATTTTTGATCTCGAAGGTCTTCACTTTGATCCTACATTGCTGGGCGTTGTGAATGGTGATGACGTATTATCCCATTAGTGTCACTTGTCAATTTTCGTTTCAGGCCCCTTCCGTGTTTCATGGCAATTGGTTGGACAGCATTATCGAGAGTTCATTGATAAATTCATTGTGATCAATTCACCCAGTTACATCAATGTCTTGTGGTAAGTGACAATTTAGTTGATTACGTTGATTGATTCAATTTCAGGTCCGCTTTGTCCTCATTCATTCCAGAACAATCAAAACAGAGAATCGTTTTTGCTGGATCCAGTTGGAAGGAAGAACTTTTGGAGATTGTTGACCAAGACTGTCTGCCGGAGAGATACGGAGGAAACATTCCAGATAATGATTGTCTGAAAATTGTAGAACCGATTCCAAAATCTACGTATTGGAAGCTTCCCGTTCACTACCCTTCCATGGAACAACTACACAAGGTTTCAGTATCTGCTTGTAAGTTTCTCGATTGATTGTATTAATTTGTCTTCAGCGAATACATTGCAGCGAAACATCGAATGCTTGTCTACAAAGTTGATAAACCGGATATAGAACTTTTGATGTACTCTCACAATGAAAATGACATCACCATAACCTTGTACTATTCGAAGGAAAAGGAAACATCTGAAAATGATCTGGAATTGGCGGTGGCTCCTATTCCTAAATGTGGCCTTCCAGCAATGGATCTATTCGATTACAATTGCGAATTCCCCGGATATTACTATGTGAAACTGGCAAATGAAGCATCATGGCTTCTTCCATCTACTTACAGGATGATTGTGATTGAGAAGGAGACTGGAAAAGAGTTGGAACCAATCAATTTGAATGAGAAGTGGATCAAAAAAGGACAAAAAGCCAAGAAAAAGTGAACAATTCATTTTTTGATGTCTCTGTAAATAATTGTGTGTATTTTGTCACATTTTAAAATAAACATAAAGTTTGAGATAGATTTTTGAATTTTCGGTTATCGACTTCCAAGTACTGGTTAGAAGTTAAGGATAGCCCAGGTTCTGGTCGGAACTTGTTCAAGATTTTGATAGGAAGCTGAAAGTTGAAATGCCGGTGAAGCCCGTTTCACTATATCGTTTTTAATTATTCAATTATTGGAAAAGATATAAAAAATTGCATTCAATCACAAGGTATAGAATCGCCGGTTCAGTTAAATATCACAGAAAAATTTCATGTTCATCATTATTCCAAGACGGACTTCTCTGCTGCTTCTTCCTTGATTTTTCCATCGCCTGCTTCGTCAAATTCTTCTGAAGTTGATCAAAGTACACTTTCGACTCGACATTCTTATCCGAATAACTCATTTCTTCCCCAAACGTTGTGCGAAGATCCAGATGATCACAATTGGATTGTGGAGATATCAGGTGCCACTAAAAATACATAACTAGCATTATTTAAATTCCTAGAATGTCGCAGTTTCTAGAAACTATGAAAAAATAATCTAGTCGACTTGAGACATGAGGGGGAGCCAATAACCTTCTGAACTAGGCCAATTTTAGTGCATCTAACCTGACCTTAACTCTTCCGTCTTTAGTTTGCAACTTACCAATCGTATAGTTTCTCTTGTCCATTCGGGTGTATAAATTATCACAACAATTGGAGCCACAGCAGCGTATCTGAAAACACCTGTTTTTTGAAAAACTTAAAAACAAGACAATTCTTACATGGTGCAAAGAATATTGAAGGACACATTAGCCATTATAATTAGCTTTTCATTCGTCGAAATGTGTTCGAGAATGAGAATAGAAACACAAGCGACATTAAAAAACAAGATGGATCCCTGGATACGAGATAACCATTGACATGTTTTGATGTTTTCAGACACTTGAAACCGCTCGCTCAACGAGTAGAGACCATGATGTTCCAATGTTGAATAGGAACTTAAAACGAATGGTTTTTTTTTTGAGTTTTCTAGATGTTTTCAACAACGAACTTGTGAAGTCGGATGTTACATTTTGTCACTATAATCAGAAGAAGCGATCCTCCAATGTTGAGAACAATAAGAAGAATACAATGAGCATAGATTGGAAACCAGTCTGAAAAACACTGTGTATCAAAAATTGTAATGTGACCTAAAAAAATAGAAACAAATGTCAGCGCCTTTAGAGGTAAAGCAGAGCTGGCGCCTTGGCGATGCAGACGGGCCGTTGACTGCTCGTCGATGGACCGTTAGTTTATTGTGAATAGAGCCACAGTTTTTGAACGAAAATAAAGTTTTAAAGTTATTTAACTAACTCACTATTGATATATGCAATTGCTGAAAGAACACAGACCGGCATCATCACAGAGATCAAGGTCAGTGGTATCCAGAAGTGTCGATCGGTTTCATATGTGCCTGCGAAACAAGTTGCAAAACATCTGAATTTTAGAAGTTATCCGGAAATCCTTGAATACTAAAAACCTCTCGAACACTAAAAACGGAAGCATGTTGAAAGCAATGAATAGACAAATGGTTCTGGTGTAGTTTACAGTATACAGAAGGCTGTCAAAAGTAGCATCTGAAATAACAAAAAATTGGAAAACAGAATGGTGTAGTTATCGTCACCATCTAAAGATTCAGAACCATTGAATTGGAAATACACTTGAAACAACCGGGAAATCATCGAGAAAAAATATTGACCACCGTATAACAAAAGAAGAATATGTAGATTACTGTGCATTGCACGAAATCGGAGAAGAAGGTAGAATGTGTAAATATATTCCACAAAACTGAAATTTTGTGTTTGGAAAGAATTTGAAAATATACTTTATGACTTACTTTGTCTATACTTCTATACTGACTCTATACTGACTATACTTTATGACTTACTTTGTGAATAACATAAAAACTTCGAATGAGTAGATAAATTGTAGTGGTAATCTCCATCCGATGAAATCTACTGTTGACCCATTTATAAATGTTAAAAATCGATAATTTATAAGTGAAGTTGAATTCATTCTGAAAGAAAAATAACCCATTTTCTGGGACAAATTAGTGAAGAAGAGCTTTGGAAAGGGAATAACAAAAGGAACGGAGGAGAAGAACTGGCAGCTTTAATTACAGTGTGAATCACATTTCTTGAGATTCGCTTTTTCTAGGCGGGTAACAAATAACCGGAAACCAGAAATGTTCTCCGTTTTGTCAAATAATGGCTCGTCAGGGGGATAAGAAGTCAAAAAGGGAAGCCCCCGCAAAAAAGGGATATAGGCGGTGACAGCCGAAAATAATGAGCTGAAAGGAATCTGAGGGAAGCAACAGAAGCCAGATACATCCTTCGCTTACTCGTACTTTGAGTTTCCTTTTCTCAAGTTGTCTCCTTCTTCTTTTGAATTATTATGCATGGACAAGTTCAAAGAGTCCGATGAAAAAAAAAAGAAGAGAACTCTCACAGATTGATGGATAAATGTCTCTTCTTCTTTCTATGGGAAAGTTTACAAGAAAAGGTTAGGATGAAAAAAGGAAGAGAAAAAAAAGAAGAAAAAAGGTTTTAAAAAAGGAATAAAAGGAAGGAAACATTTAGAACGTGTCTTTCTTGAAACAGAAAATTGAGATGAGCCGACTTTCCGGGAGAGCAGAGCATGTTTATGTGCACCGCCGCGCGCCTGATGCTGTTGCTCCCATAAAAAGAATGTGTTGATGTCGTCATGCTGAAAGAGGGACAAGTCAAATACGATGGGAGAGGAAAGTTATGAATGAGGTGGTTAAGAGACCAGGAAGTAGAGTACAGAGGTCACTGAGGAGTAGTAGAGGTTGAGGCTGAAGTTGTGAGTTGGGATAGAAACAGAATGAGACATAAATGACAGGTGAAAAGAAGAGCGGATGTATAACAAAATAGAGTGTCCCCCTAACCGTCAACTTTGAGGCATATTATCTCGGTTCATGTGGACACCAGAAATAGTTAAATGACAAAGCGTTTGTAAAAGTGATAAAAGTGAATTGTTCTGGAATCGGAGGCCAAAAAAAAATCGGAGACCACTAAAAAATCAAAGCCTCAAAATTTTTCGAATTCTATAATACGAGTACCGGTCAGATAAGTTAGTCTGGGAGAGGTTATCCGGCCCTTGTCGTTTGACTATTTTCAAAAAATATGTTGGAATATTTAGCATTAACCTTTTCAGGTCTAAAAATCGGAAGAGATCCAAATGATACTTCTAATTGACAGGAATCACCCAACATTTGGGAATCCGTCATTAAAGGATCTCAATAGCCTTCAGTATCGTTGATTCTTTAAGATTTCACTTTCTGGGTTTTTTTTTAATTCCAATTACTTCCTTCCCATGTACTGAGAGTCCCTCTTGTCGTTATTTGTCCTGACAATGAGAGCTCCATGCTCAATGTATTCTTCCCCTTTCATCCTATTCTTCCTGGTGTTTCGATTTCAATGTCGAAATGTGTTTACCTCGTTTGTTCTGCCGTCTATCCAATCTGTAATAAAATGTATTTCCTATTGCACTCTTTTGTAGTAACGAAGACATTCCATGAATCTGGTCGTGTACAACTACAAAATGTGTCGTGTGTCGAATCGAGCCAGTCACTCGGCCCTTAAACTGCTCTTATCTCAGTCAGAAGGTCTCATTCTTCGTTTATTTTCAATCAGTTTCTTTGTTCAGTATGGGTAGCAATCCGACAAAAGTGGCGGATGGTGAGGTCCCAGACGAGAAACTAGCCGGAACTCTGTCGGAGAATCGGAACATTTACAAAATGCTAGATATGCACGGAGGTGGCGTTTTGATTAAGCTGGCAAGGTGGTCCAAAGTTTTTGAGTTTTTTTTTTTCAATAATTATAATTTTTAGACAATGCAAAGAGTTTGGATGTTATGATATGCTTGATGCCTACCTGGATCAGGAAGTGAGGAAATTCATGTACAATGCAGGAAAAGGAAAACTGATGCCAATTGCAGAACTGGTCAAGGCCAGGAATCAGGTAAGAAGGTGTTTTTTCAGAAAAAATGAATACATTTTCAGGAGAGAAATGCGAAACTCGGCGCATTTTCAAGGAAGAAAGGAAAGGGTAAAAGTGGACCAAACATTCTGGATGAGTTTGATCAAGGACAGGCTGAGATGGCTGGAGATCTAAAGAAAGGTCAGTCTGAGAATTTATGAAATTGAAAATATTCTGGGGATATGAATATGTGTTATATATATATATACCAGCTGGCTAATCCTAGAATTTCTTTGAATAGATCAAAAAATTGGTTTTTATTAAAAACGCTAGACAATAAAGTATCACATCATAACAATTTTTGGGGAACTCATTCAGGAACTTCCTGCTCTTTGGAGCAATTTGAACTTAGCATAGTCTATAGGTCTGATCCTTTAATCCTCCAAAATCAAATCAACGGGAAAAGTTTTTAGCACTAAAATTGTTGGATGGTGGTGGAAAAGGTGGAAAATCGGAATCAAAGTACAGAGAGATGGTTTGGAATTTGGATGACAGAGGTACTAGATACTAATTGACAAAAAACGAAATACTTTTTTGTTAGGCTCGATGGGAGAGCATGTTCTAGCCATCTGTCTTCTTCAAGGAACTGCTCTTCACAATATTATCGCTAAACGATTAATTCATTTCTTTCCGAAATTGATCAATGATATATGTACTTCTGAAGACTATTACGGTAAGTACGCCAATTTCTAGATTGAAAATACGAATTTAAAAAAAGGGCTCTCCCCCTTACACATGGCAATTGTTAACCAAGATGCTCAATTCACTTCTATACTTCTTCGTCTTGGAGCTGACTTAAATCAAAGGTGTTATGGAGCTTTCTTCTGTGCAGAAGATCAAAAAACCAGTCGTACGGATAGTTTGGAGCATGAATTCGTAGAACTCACCAAGAATACAAACTACACAGGGTATGTCTATTACATGGATTAGTGAAATGAAGCATGTCAGGATGTGATCCTGGCACGTTAGACATTTTAAAGTGCAGCGAGTAAGAAATAAATTCAGATCGATGTACTTTGGAGAGTATCCACTTTCTTTTGCTGTTTGTACGGGACATCATGATCTGTTCCGAATGCTTCTAGCAAAGAAAGCAAATCTGAACGCACAGGATACCAATGGAAATACTGCACTCCATTTGTGTGTTATCCACGACAAAATGGATATGTTAGATGCGGTTTTGGATGCAGGTGGTAATCCAAGACTTGCAAATAAACAGAATTTGACGGCATTAACACTTGCTGCAAGATTGGCAAAGAAAACGGTTTGATTTGATAGATAGGGATGTGTATGAACATGAAAGAATACTTTCAGATGTTCAATAAAATCTTGCAACTCGAATGTGAGAAAGTCTGGACTTATGGTGTATCTCAGTGTGTGGCTATTCCACTTACAAAAATTGATACAATTGATGAAGTGACGGGAGAAATGAATGATACCAGTGCATTGTCATTGGTGGTTTATGGGGTGAGATACATAAATTTAAAAAATTAAAAAAAAAAACAAATCGTACATCTAGGAATCCACCCAACATTTGGAATTAATGGACGGACTGATTGAGCAGATTCTAGATGAGAAATGGAAGGCATACGGAAGAGCTCTGTGGTTCAGATCACTTCTTGGATTCATTTTCTTCTATTGCTGCTTCGTATCAGCTTACATGCTCCGTCCTTCGTCAGCCACCACCGAGGTAATACACAAGCAACTGATTTTTGTTTAGGTTGGAGTATTTCAGCACATAACACGCGGTCGAATCAATGATGACGGTGAAACGGAATCCACAAACTCTTCGAACTACTTGCAGTGGCATTCAATTGATACACAATGTCATCTGATGTACTATTCCGAGTGGCCATGGTATCATGGATGGTTTCGTCTTGGATGTGAAGTCATGACCATCGTTGTCATGTTGTTTCAGATTCTTTTCGATTTGGGTGACATTCGAAGGATTGGATTCCAGAAATGGTTCAACTTCTTGGTTAGAATTCAACTTTAATTTCATGTATTAGGTTGGCGGGAAAGTCTTTGTCACTTTTTCAATAGTTTATTTCTCAAAGAAAAAATAACCGAATAATTAATTATATTGTCCATCATTATCAACAACATGTCTCCAACGTTCCCTCAATTTATGGATTCCATTGCGGTAGAATCCAGCCGGGCGTGAGGCAAAGTATTGTTTGAGTGCCGCTTCGACCGCTCCACGGGAATTGAAGCTTCTTCCTTCGAAGGCACGTGTCATATCGCCAAATAACCAATAGTCGGAAGGAGCAAGATCAGGAGAATACGGGGGGTGAGGGAGAACATTCCATCCATATCCCATCAGCTCCTGCTTCACTTGTTTCGAAACATGTGGGCGAGCGTTATCATGTTGATAGTACACTTTCTTGTCTTTCAGGGCCGAACGGTCGACTGCTTTCTTGAGGTTTCGTAGTTGAGTAGTGTAGAGGTCTCCAGTTATTGTTTTGCCCTCGGGCAGAAGTTCCCAGTAGATGGGGCCGTCCACTCCCCACCACACAGAGAGCATAACTTTTTTCGGATGAAGGTCGGGTTTTGGGACATCCTGTGGGCTCTCTCCTTCTCCAACCCACTGGGATTTCCTGTGGTGATTATCGTAGAAGACCCACTTCTCATCTCCGGTTATTAGCCGGTCCAGCCATCGATCGCCCGCGTGGAGAGTGAGAAGAGTAATCGAATCGTCGACTCGGCGGTCAAGGTTGGCTTGAGTCAGGTGATGAGGTATGAATCGACCAAAAAGTTTTCTCATTCCAAGAGACTTCAAACCTTCAAGGACTGTGCTATGGTGAACTCCGAATGTGACAGCTAGTTCACGGCTAGATTGAAATGGATCCGATTGCAATGCGTGCTTCAGCTTGTCCAAATCCAACTCACGGGGTCTCCCAGAGCGACCCTTTTCATCGAGCGAGAAGTCATCTTTTTCGAAACGATGGAACCAATTGCGAATAGTATTGTAGTGAGGGGCATGTGTGTTGTACACATTCTTCAAGAAAGTTTCCGAATCCTTCATCGTGGTGTGAGATAGGAAGAGGTAAATCAAAACATGTCTGATGTGAATAGCAGTGGGAACAAACATATCGTTTCAATTACAGATGAGGAGCAGGGAAGGAGATGGGGACTTGTTTATATGGAAGGTTCTTATCACCTTGTTATTCACTAGAGTCGATATCATACACAGCCTCCATATACGAGAACAGTGATTAAACAAACAGAGTGACAAAGACTTTCCCGCCAACCTAATATATATCATTCCTATAATTTTAGAAAGCCTTCCCTGCTAAACTCATGTTTAAAGGAGCATTCTTATTCATTCTAATTTCGATTCCTTGCCGCCTTGCCTGTTCTTTCCACGAGATTTCCTGACTATTGACAACACAATGGCTATTATTAGTGTTCTTCTTGTCACCCAACACTTTTTGTATTACATGAGGTGTGACTGGAAAGTCTTATTACATTAAGATGAACGTTTTAGAGCTATCCCATTCGTTGGACCATTCGTCTTGATGGTGTATACTATTATCGCAACTGATCTAGTCCGATTTGCAATGATTTATTCTATCTTTCTGGTTGGATTTTCGCAATGTGAGTTATCATTTCATCTTCCTAAGTTCATCATTCAACTTCAGCATTTTACCTAATCTTCACATCATGTGAACGAGACTCCACACTTATCAAAAAGACAGATCCACTGGGATCAGAATTCAATAACATCATGGAGAATCCAGTTGATGCTCTTCTACGAACTTTTATTATGACCATTGGAGAGTTTTCGGTTTTGTATCGTGAAATGGCTGCATGTGATAATTTCTGGATGAAATGGATTGGCAAAATCATATTTCTGATTTTCGAAACATTTGTGTCGATTCTCCAATTCAATTTGCTGATTGCCATGATGACAAGAACATATGAAACTATTTTCCTAACAAGGAAAGAATGGAAAAGACAATGGGCTCAAGTGATTCTAATGCTTGAGATGGGACTGACACCGGAAAGCCGAAAGATGCACTTGCTTCGATACACCAGACCAACTGGAATTAACAAACGAGTCAGAAGCTACGTCGTTGTTTCTAGAGGAGATGGAGAAAAGACTGAAAATGAGGAACTGGCAGCCCGAGAAGCAAAAGAGGAACAGAAAAGAGAAGAGAGGAAACAACTATTGAAGAAGAAGCAACGAGTGAGTTCAAATTATTTTTTAAAAACAAAAAATCAATTTCAATTTTAACTTTTCCAGGAGCATGAAATTAAGGCAAAAGCATTGGCATTGATGAGCGCCAAGCTGAAAACCGAAGTCAAGAAGCGCCGTGTTCTTCGTCAACAGACAGTCGACGCCAACTCCCGACTCTAATTTAGTTAAACCATTTATTTTTCAAACTATTCGAGCTTATAACAATGGCACTCGTATTATATTTTTCCCTGAATAAATGTCTCCGCATCATCTTGTCCCATTTCATAATACTGTTTCAAAATATGACGAGTTGGGGGAAACAGAGCACGGGCACCACGATACAAGTTTTGTGTGCTAGCCTGAAATCAGGTGATGTTGAAAATGTATCAAGTTTTATGAAGAAACCTTGAAGGTCTGCTTCCCAAACACAACGTTCCATGTGGAAGGATCCTCTGGACAAATGTCGGCTTGACTGGAAAATGGAGAGCATGTGATAGTCGGAACATCACTAAAAGTTGGCAAATTGTTGGTCATTCCTCCATCGATGTATTCCTTGAAATTTTCTCTTATTTGTTTATCATTCTTTTAGATCAATCAATACCTCTTCATTGATTACTGGAGGAACACCTCGATAACCCATAGAATACATTGGAATGTAACAGCTGGCTAGCAGGCAAGATATCAAATGATCTCGAGAATCAAACTTGTTAATCATGACGTTCTCCCATCTCTGAAATTTCCAAGATGACAATGGAACTTTTTATTCATCCTACTTTTCTGTTAGTGATCGAGATGTGCAATTTTCCTTGAGCTTTTTCAATGTCAGCTGGGAGAAAATCGTCAATAATCTGGAAACTTCTGATTCAAATTCTTCTGAATGAGAACTTCGTTGTATACTTTAACAAGCTGATCATTCAGATAGTAACCGGGAGTCATGGCACCAAAAGGCTGAGAGTGCACATGGTCTGCCATCGTATAAAGTGTCTCGATTCCATCATTGATTCTTAATGAATATCAACGATTTTTATCAGATTCGGTTAATAAAGCAGTGTGTGAGCGGATAAATGCTTACTTTTCCGGTTCCAAAACGAGTATTGCAGCAACAAGGCTTCCAGCAGATGCCCCAGCAACCCGATCGACTTTACTGCTAATAATCTGTCAATTCACATGTCCGAAAACCTTTATGGGGTTATTCATGTAGCGAAAATATGTATTGAAATGCATTTCCGCGCCCTCGAAATTCAATGCATGAGCGTCGCGAAATGTATTTCAAAGCATTTCGCGACATAACTGTAAATGCATTGAAATACATCGCGTGGCGGGATTTTTTTTAATGGAAAAAGGGATGCGCATTTAAACTTTGTGCAGGATTGGGAAAATCTTCAAAGGTGCATACTTTATCTTTTATAAGACGATTTGCCGCACCAAAATTATACGCTCCAAGAAATCCACATCCGCTAAACGACAATGCTAGTTTCTCCGCTTCTGAATTAATAAATTTTGCCTGACTGAGCTTAATTTTATTTTTCTCACCTTTTAGGTCTTTCAATCTAGCTAGAAACACAGAAGAAACCTTCATTTGCCCAAAAAATCATCAGAAAAATTGATGAATGCCGAAATGTCGCCGGTCAGAAAGTGCGCGCCACTGGACTTTTCGTATGATGACAATTTTTGCCGCGATCTTCTCATATTTTCTCGATTTTTTTCCATACTTCTTTTTTCAGTTTACTTCTTTTTTTCAGCAATTGTTTTTCAAAAATATAATTTACAGAATCCAGTTACAAAATGGGTGATCACTACGGCTTCTCCCTCACCACTTTCAGGTATTCTAACCCCTATTTCGAATAACGAATAAAAATTTGATTTCAGCCCATCGGGAAAGTTGATGCAGATCGAATATGCACTGAACGCAGTCAAGAATGGACAGCCATCCGTCGGATTGAGAGGTATAACCGCAATAGTTGATATCGCCTAACTATCAATTTGCTTTTAGCCAAGGATGGAGTCGTCTTGGCCACGGAGAATGTCGGTTCGGTTCTCACCGACGATCAACCGAAGGTTGAACAGATCAGCAAGCATATCGGATGCGTGTACAGTGGAATGGGACCAGATTTTCGTATCCTCGTGAAGAAAGCTCGTAAAATTGCCATGGAATATGAGATGATGTACGGAGAAGAGATGCCAACTATTCAATTGGTAACCGAGCTTGCAGCAGTCATGCAGGAGTACACCCAATCTGGGTAAAAAACTTTGGAAGAACTTCCCAAATAAATATACATGTTTCAGAGGAGTTCGTCCATTCGGAGCATCTCTCCTCATCGCCGGTTGGGATAAGAACCCAGGCCGCCCACTTCTTTTCCAGTGCGATCCTTCTGGAGCCTATTTCGCCTGGAAAGCAACTGCTCTCGGCAAAAACGACGTCAATGCCAAAACATTCCTGGAGAAGCGGTTCACCGAGGCTCTTGAACTTGATGATGGAATTCACACCGCTCTTTTAACTCTCAGAGAATCTTTCGATGTTGGAATGAACGAGGGCAATGTGGAGGTGGCCATCTGCAATGCAACTGGATTCCACCGACTCACCAAGCAGCAGGTCAAGGATCATCTTGGAACCCTCTAAATCGGGAGTGGTCATGATTGATTTTCTTTTCATTTTCTCTTTAATTTATTCAATGTATTCTCCCTCCTATCCCCCTTTCCGGTGGTAATGTTTCCTTTACACCCGAGTTTCACTGAAATAAAATGAACCTATTGAATCTTTTGAAGCGTTTTCTTCTGGAGCAACAGTTTTAGAGGTTTAGATGCCTTCTGAATACTTCTCTATGTTTGTGCAAACTGAATTCGAAGGAATAATTGCAGAGCTGCATCAAAATGAGTACAAAACCGAGGTAAGTTTTTCCAATCGCCATTTGAATGGTTGAGAAATAATTTATTTGGAAAAACACTAAATGAAGCCGTGATTCGATTGATTCTATCGAACCCATTGCTCATCGTTTTCATTTTTCAGACATGATTGGTTTCAATCGGATACAGATGTGGTCTTGACAATTTTGAAACGTGGTGTGCCATTAGAGGATTGCAAAGTTATTATCTCGGATGATAACCACCTGACAGTGAATCAGTTAGAAGACGTTCTTTTCGACGGAGAACTGTTCGGCCAAGTCACTAGTGAAGATGTCACCGTCAAGTGCACACCTGCCAAGGTTTGTTTTCAACTGAAACGCAATCAATAATGTTTTACTGCCTACCCATATAAGAATGCATACTGATTGTGAAGTGCAGGGAGTGCGTAGTCGTATGGTTAGCGGGTACGAACGTGAAGGAATCAAGACTGGTTCGTTTCCCGTTTAGAAGACAGGATGATGAGTCACTCGCTGAGTGACAATAAGCCGAGTGTTAGCGGTTTTTCACAACCGTGATGATCATTCCCTCAAAAGCGATACATGTGGTCTGACTGTCAACAAAACTAAAATAATTACTTTTAAGCACTTTTTTTTGTCTACTTCCAAGTTCATTTCAGATTGAAATTCGCCTCCCGAAAAGTGCCCGGTTCTCCCGCTGGAATTCTCTTCTAAGCGATGGACAAGGTATCGCTGCCTCTGCACCAACCACTTCGCCAACGGAGTTTATCCCGAGTACAACTCCTATTTCCAACGTGAAAAAGAACTGGGACGCGATTGAGAAACAAGCAGTCAAGGATGAAGAAGAGGAGAAATTGGAAGGAGATGCTGCGGTGAACAAGATGTTCCAACAAATTTATGCAAACGCAACAGATGATGTTCGTCGGGCTATGATGAAAAGCTATTCGTGAGTAGGCAATGCGTCGAGATTTGAACGGCTTTATTATTTTTCAGTGAATCGAACGGAACTGTATTATCAACCAACTGGAACGAAATCAGCAAGAAGAAAACCGAGACACAACCACCGGCATGCATGGAATTCAAGAAATACGAAAAATAAGCATCATGAATTATGAAAATATATATGAATGATTTATTGTGATCTAAAGAAATTTTTGTAACTCAGAAACGAATGTCTTCGATATCTCCACTTTCAGACTCTGTACTATTTCGACGTTCAGTGGGCAACTTTTCCCTGGATAAGTACAATCTTTCGTAATCATTGTGAGGCTCCGGATCAGACGGAGCAATAGAGGGACACGACGATTTGCTTTGGTCGAATACTTGCGAAAGAGATGGACGTTTCCTACTGCCCATTTCCATTTTTATCGTGTTGATCGTTTCAGTTTTGGCTACTCTCCCGGCAATGTTTTCAATCCATTTTTCAGTTTGTGCTCTGTCATGACACCACTTCTCTTGAATTTGTCCCTGAAACAACTTATATCAAATTAATGCACTAAGATTGTAGATCAGGCTCACTTGTATATATGACTCAATATCTTCAGCAGTTTTTCTAACCTCTTCATATGACATCGCTGCTAATTCGCGATCTTCGACGGAAACTGATTGCACTTCTGTGAAATCTAGTTGTTCGTCAGGATGAACTACTGCAGAAAGACATGGAGAGTAGCTCAACGGGACCGGTGGAGCTCGGCTAGGAGGTGGTGGAAGAGACCGATCATCTCCCAAATGTATTTCAACATTGCATTGAGCAGATGCAGAGTTTGAAGGCAACTGTACTGCTGGAGCAAATGTAATCGTATCGTATTTCTGACTTCCTTGAGGTTGAAGTGTAGATTCTGATCGATTACGAGTTGGAATTGGCGGAGAAAATAGTTGCTCAACACTTGTAGACTGAAAAAAGGATTTCATGTAAAATCGTGGTATGAAAAAGAATTGGGTACCTTGTAATTTGATGAAGTTGATGAGTCTAGACCGAAAGATCCTTGACTAAACTGCCAATTGAAAAGTGGAGACTGCTGTTTAGCTGAGAAACCAGCTGGAAGAGTTTTGTATTTACTTGGAGAAATGCCAACTGGAGATGATAGTGTAGGAAAGTCGACTTCTGAAAATAAAATTTTATTACTATTCTGGTACAAAAATTGGAGTTGTGAAAGAGAAACGCCGGTGGCCGTGGCCGAAGGTACCATAACGACATCTAACGTAACCTAGTGCATAATGAACAACTAGGCAGTCCTTTTATAAAGAGGCTCTGGATGCTGACTAACCTGAAGCGGAACGATTTGAACTTGTGGGAACTAGATATGGGGGACTTTGAGGAGAAGAAGTGCTGGATGTGGACGATAACGTGCTGGATACAGGACGTGGTGGAGCTTGGACTGTAGGGACCACAGCCAATTCCAAATCTCGTTTATCCAAGATTCCGACCACTCTGAAAATAAAAAGTAGGGGTTTCCTTGAACTGAAAGAAAATCTTTTGTTGTAAATTTTCCTTTAACTAAAAGTTTAAAATAAGTTACAGTAAAAAAACGCACTTATCATCTTCCACGACTAGAATGAAATCTCCTTCTGTCCGAACCAATTTGTGTTTTGATACAATTAAATTACTGGGTCTTGAAATCTCAATAGGCGGCGCTGGTGATGGACTCGTCGTCGATGTTGTCTTCTTCTTGACAAATTTCAGCATTGTTCTGAAGACGTACTCAATCATGATAAACAATAAAACAGGGTGAATGATAGGAGTGAGATGTTGGTCAAATACTACTACAACTACTATTAAAAGGCGAACAAAAAAGCGTAAAGCGGAACTAGTGACCAATTGAGAAGCTGTTGCTGATATCAAAAAATTAGAGGAAGGAAGAATGGTGGGAGGAAATAAGCTCTCCGAATCAATTCTAAATCAAATCAATCGATCTTTACGACAGTGTGCTGACACACCCATAATTTCAGCGAACGAATTGATAATATAACACAATTTAGAGTGAGAGGTGAGAGGCCATATATGTTATCAGAAGGAGAAGAAAAAAATTCGGATGGAATGTACACCAGCGGTTCGATTTCTGTATATGTGTACGTGAGCATTTGGGTATTTAGAAACATTCAGAAAAAATAAAAATACAGAAAAGCGGTGGGAAGAATAGTTCGAGTAAAGAGTATGAGTCAGAGAAAGTTAGGGGGGAGATGTTGGGTGACATTTAGTAGGTTGAATAATCGAATAACAAAAGTTGTGTATTGAAACAACGTTACTACCTGGTGTCTGGAATGGAAATGTCACACTTTTAGGTTAAATTTTTGAAGAACTCATATTGAAAGATCGGAATGAATTGTCTATTATTCTGGAAAGAAATCGGAAACAAAGAAATCGGAACTGTGGAAGAGAAACGCCAGTGGCCGTGGCCGAAAGTCCAAAACGATAACTACAGTAACCAAAAAATGTTTTTGTTTTCCCGATTTGTTATCTCGATTTTCGTGCACTTTCAGTTAATTTTTTTTCACTAGAAACCAAAATATTTTCAGGTTAAGATAGTTGTCGTTGAATAGTTGACCTTTGGCCACGGGCACCGGCGTTTCTGTCCCGCAACTCCAATTTATTTGTACCAGAATAATAAAAAAGAAACGAGTGAAAAATATTGAAAGTTTTTTTGATTTGACTTGTTGATTCGACTGTTAGCGGAGTTGTCAAATATGTTAGAGATAGTTGATAACTTCCATACAATTCCATAAAACAGAGAACATTCTCGGAGTTTTTTATCATAGATTATAGGTTTAAGTGCGGAAGGAAAACGGAATTCAATTGAATTACAAAACCAATCTTCTTAAAAATTTATGAAAAATTAGAAAGTCAGGTACATGTTATATGTGGGTTCTGTTGATTGAACTGGTGGTCTCATGATTAAGTTTGTTATCTGGTTATTTTCGTCTGCAGCTCAACAGTTAGTCATTCCATCTCTACAAGTTCTTTTTTGAAAATGAAATGATAACGACTGATGCTGCTTGGCTGTTGGCTTGTAACTTCTGAGCAGAATTTGAGGAGGGTTTGGATTTTTTTTTGAGCAGGGTTGCTGAATGGCGGGCTATGGTCAGATTTGGTCGGAAGTTGAAAATTGAAATAATAATAAAATAAGAGCTCGGAACCTTGTCATAAGTTTGTCAGAGATCGGTCGGCTTTAATAGTTGTCTTATCTGGAGTCTGAGTAACCTCCGACCAAAAGTTGCCAGCGACGCCCGAGTGCCGAGATCATGTTGTTTGCCTGGGATCACCTTTACCCACTTTCCACTTTTATCAGCCCACGTGTAATTTAATTTTCTTCGAAGTGATGCCCTCGCTTATCTCAGATAAGATCTATAAAATGATGTGTATAAAAGCTGGACTCTCACACACAAACTGAACAGTTTCCAACAATTGTCTTTGAAATATCGTCGTGTGAATCGCCGAAGCTGAAAAGAAGAAGAAGAACTGAAGGATGGCATCCGAGAAGATGATCGAGGTTCGAGTTGACATGGAGGAGGGAGAACCACTTGGTGCAACTCCAAACGACAAACTGGTCATCACCAAGATTCAACCAGGAACTATTGCCGAAGGAAAATTGAGAGTAAGTTTGAACCTAACTACGTTTTAACTACCTCCAGTATCTATTTTTTACCCTTCTACCCTACCCTTCTACTCCCACTTTTAGCCTTCCTATTTCAACCCTTTTTTCCTTTGTTTTCTTTTAAATTGTGGTTGTGGCTAATGCGCTCCAATATTAATTGTGGCAAATCTTAATTTTCGATAATTTGAATTCCAGATCGGTGATCAAGTGAAGGAAGTGAATGGAGTCAAATGCAAGGACTGCAATGACTTCTTCCGTGCTCTTCGTTTCGCAGCCCCGTGTGCCAAAATCATCGTAAACCGTGATGACAAGAAAGCTGAAGAGCTCGAAGCCCGTGTTCATATTCCTGCCGATCGTGCCAAGATCATCCAAAGACGCGAAGGGTATGTCTACGAGTTGGCTCTCTCGTCTGGGTTCAGAACGGCCCAAAGCTTGGATTGGGAATCAAACATTTCCAGGTTGGCAGCAGTGTCCGATAGTTTGAAATTCACGGATAATTTTCCAGAACCGTGTTCTCGTGTCTCGCGTTGATCCTGGAACATTGGCTGAGAAGTGTCTGATTCTTGGAGATCACTTGTGTGACGTGGATGGTGTTCCTGTGACTGATAAGGATGTCGCCAGAGATCTTCTTGTCAAGAATCTCCAAGAAAAAGGAAAAGTCACTTTTGTCGTTGAACGTCCTGAGTCCATTGATGCCAAACAATGGGCTAAACAAGCTCTGGCTGCCAATGTAACCTCCGAATTCTAAGAAATTCTGTAAAACATGATGATTTTCAGGTGATGCAACCACCATCTGTCCAAATGAATGACGATGTCAAAAACATTGCTGCCCAGTATCGTCAGGCTCTTCCAGGATTGAAAACTCCATCCAAAAGTGCCATGTCTACTGGACGTAGTGCTCGTCAGGTTCAGATTGTTGAACAGACTCAGACCCACGAAATCGGACATGATCACGAAGGAAAAGCTCTCAGAAAAGTCAAGTAAACACATAAGTCATGGATTCGGTAAACTTGGCAATCGGCATTTATTTGATTGAATGAAAATTTTTGTATTGGATTTTTCGTTGATTTGTTAATTATTTGTTAATTAGTTTAGGCAGTCAAGATTTTATACTACAGCGTAGACAACAAAATCCGAAACTGAAATGTCTAAAAATCTGAAATTTGAAAATCTGAAACCACACATTGAAATCTAAAACTAGAAAATTCTGATTAAAAACATGGTTAAATTTTGGAATGTCTAAAAATCTGAATTTCTTGAATTTTGAAATACTGAAATTCCGAAATTCTTAAATAGGGTGGTTTTGAAATTCTGAGTTTCTGAATAGCTGAAATTCTGAAATTCTGAGATATCTGGGATTCTGAAATTTCGGAATTCTGGAATTCTGAAGTTCTGAAAGTTAAGAAATTATGAAATTTGAGTATCTGAGATTTTGAATTTCAGAAATTTTGAGTATCTGAGGTCCTGGGGTTCTGAATATGTGAAGTTCTGAAATTCTGAAATTCTGAGATTTGAGATTCTGGTATTCTAAAGATATTCTGCGATTTTGATTCTGCTATTCTGAGATTATGAAGTTTGAAAAGTCTAAAAATCTGAAAGTGAAACGATGGTCGACGTGTGGTCAAAAATATTGTCAAATTTGGCATGTATAAAGACCAGAATTTCTGAAATTCTGGAAGTTCTGAAATTACGAAATTCTGAATATTTGAAATTCTGAAATTTCGAAATATCAAAAATCTAAACATTGAAATTCTGAATATCTGAAACTCTGAAATTTCGAAATTTCAAAAATCTAAACATTGAAATTCTGAAATTCAGAAGTTTTGAATATCTGAATCTCTTTAATTTCGAAAATTCTGAAATTCTGAGATTCCGGAATTCTAATATTCTAAGATATTCTGAGATTCTGAAAATCAGAGACTATGAAATTCCGATCAAAAATTAACCAAGATTTTTTCAACCATATGAAAAGTGTTTTCTATCTGTGCCAATACCCCATCAAAAATTGTGCTTTGATTTCAACTTTCCCCGAGAAAAGTTGGTCTCGGCTCAATTTTTCGTCACAATTTTTGTGACTTGCGCCGTCTGCGTCTATCTCCTCTCCTGTCTCGTTTCAACAACAATTGTTGGTATAAAAGAGAGAAAAGGTACTAAGAGTCAGAAAACAATTTCTGGACCAATGTCTCGGTTTGCTGGAAAAGTTGCTATTATCACTGGTGAGTTGTCTGATTTTGCTTATAACACAGTTAACATGAATAATGATTAAGGCTCCTCGAACGGAATTGGTAGAGCTGCAGCCGTGCTTTTCGCTAGAGAAGGTTCCAAAGTAACCATTACTGGAAGAAATTCTGAAAGGCTCGAGGAAACCAGACAACAGATTTTGGCTGCTGGCGTTCCGGAAGGAAATGTAAATTTTGTTGTAGCTGATGTGACTACGGATGCTGGACAAGACAAGATTCTCAGAACCACTTTGGATAAGTTCGGAAAGATTGACATCCTGGTGAAAAATTTTTCTCAGGCGAATGATGGAAAGAAATTTTCAGATCAATAACGCGGGTGCTGCTATTCCAGATTCAGAAGGAAAGACTGGTACAGCTCAGAGTATTGAGAACTACGATGCTACTTTGAATCTGAACCTGAGAAGTGTCATTGCTCTCACCAAGAAAGCAGTTCCACATTTGACCGAGACCAAAGGAGAGATTGTTAACATTTCTAGCATAGCTTCCGGAAACAGAGCTGTGCGTTTACAAGGAATAAATTCCAAAGTACTACTTTAATCAAACTTTAATTTCAGACGCCAGAATTCCCTCACTACTCCATCGCTAAAGCTGCTCTGGATCAATACACCCGTAACACTGCAATCGATCTAATCCAACATGGAATTCGTGTTAATTCGATCAGTCCAGGACTTGTAGCTACTGGATTCGGTTCAGCAATGGGAATGCCCGAAGAAGTCTCCAAAAAATTCTATTCCACAATGGCTACAATGAAAGAATGTGTTCCAGCTGGAGTCATGGGACAGCCACAGGATATCGCTGAAGCCATCGCATTTTTGGCCGACAGAAAAGCTTCTTCGTATATCATTGGACATCAATTGGTTGTTGATGGAGGAAGTTCTCTTGTTATGGGACTTCATTGCCAAGATTTCTCTAAACTTTTGCAATAATTGTTAAACTTTTATAAATTTTTTTGAGCTTACAATCGGTTTTTTCCAATTAGTGCAGTATAAAAAATTGAATTTTACTTAAAGGGCGTCATGAATTCTTGAACAAGAAAAAAACATTGTTTTGAACCTGACTTTGGTATTTTTGGGGTCTGTGCTCTGATCATTTTGAATGGACGATACCTCACTTGTTTGACCAGTTTGGCCTATAAATCAGACATTTTTTCGGTTTCGCTGATGTGACTTCGATGTGCGTAACTATGGCTGATATGATTTCAACTAGTCCAAACTACACAGGCAAAGCAGGACTGGTGGATAACTGTTTAATGTCATTTGATAAGGCGCGGACGGGCGAACGGCGTCTAGTCGCCACCTTGGCAATGCGGGCGGACCGTTAACGGCTTGTCGACGGAACGTTTGTTCGCTGTGAATAGAGTCGCAGTTTGAGTTTTTTGAAAACAAATCCAAAAATAATAGAACTCATTGTTTTATTTTGGTCATTGATGGAAAACAAGAAAAAAAAGAATGAAAGACACTGTGTACAATGTGTACGTACTTTTAGACTGCTTGACTTGCAATCTGTTGGCTAGGAACATTTTGAGCAAATTTCAAACGGAATGAAAATTTATGGTCTTGGAGCGATCATTTGTTGCTGAACTTGTTGAATTTGTTGTTGTGTCTTCTGGTCAGCAGCATCAGCAACTGCTTTCTCAAACAATCGTCCGATTTGTTCATTCATGGGTCCTAAAATTCAATTTTCAGTCGATGTGATTCGAAGAGAATGGATGGGATCAAACTTAACAAAAATTATGAAAGTGCGAATTAAGAAAAAAAAGTTAGTAAAGGTATTAACCAGGTGTATAGCGATGTACAGCTGGATGATGATGATGCTGGTGATGGTATGGAATTTGAACAGGCTGGGGTTGTGGTAGTGGTTGCGGACCATAATTGAAGTGGGTAACTGAGCTTTCGGCACTCTGACGCACCGCTTTCACACCACGATCAAGTCCTGAGAGTGCAGAATTTTAGGTTAGAGATTTTGTGCAAAGTGCTTTAAATTTGGGGGGATGAAACGGAAATGAAAACGGAACCTTGTTGCGTCGTACCTGTCCTCAATTGTTGCCATGTATTCTTCAATTGATTGCCCATAAGTCTGACGTCCTGATCGATTCCGGCCTCATCCAAGCTTGCCTGAAACAAAAATGTTTAAATCAGTAGAATGATAATTATGCTACCTTGAACTTGGCAACGACGTCTTTTATAGCAGCCAGAAGTTCAGTGTTTGGCTGAAAAAGAGGTTGATGTTTAGAGTGCTGGGAGTTGTTATACATTCCCATGTGAAGGGTATTTGTTGTTGTTTACTTGCTATTATTTTTATATTGGTTTCCGATCAAAATTAGGTATCTTTCAAACAACATTCTCATCCTTTAAACTACATTAAACAGTCCACTAGAAATGCACAAAAATGGGAAGAAACAGAGTAAAATAAAATGGAAAATAAGGGATTGAAAAAGGAATTACTTCGTTTGTTAGTATAGAGGAAGATGACACTCCGGATGCACTTACACCGTCAATCGCCTTCTGTAATCCCTTGGCAAACGTATCAGTCTGCTTCTGAAAATTAGAGTGAGAAGATTAGAACCCCGCTTAGGGAACCCGAGAAAGAGATAGAAAAAAGAGTACAGGCAAATAAAAGAAAGATTAGAAGCCCACCAAAAGATACTCGAGAAGTCGAAGCCCTTTCGGTCTTGTGCTGATTGCTGTCTTAGTGTTGGATGTAGCTGGAACTGTGTCGACTTCGTCAACTGGTTCTGGCTTCTTGAACCGAAGCGGCTTCCATTTGTGTCCAACTGTGATCGGTCTAAATGGTCCAATCGTAGATGCTCTTCGTTCGCTGAACGGATCGTGCTCGTTCGAGCCGGCTTTATGCCGACAAATATACCTTAATGGGGAGGGTCCCTTTCCTGCGTGTTCCTCTTCCGATCCTGTTGTTGTCGTTGGCTTCTCTGTAGTCGTGGTCTCGACGGTTGTAGTTGTTGGTTCAGTAGTCGTAGATGTTGAAGTAGTAGAAGTAGAAGCTTCTGTCCCCTGACTTTCTTCTGTTTCCTCAATCAACGGAAGTTCTGGAGTAGATGGGTTCTCAGATGTAGTTGTCGAAGTCACAGAGGTGCTGGATTCCATTGGAATAGTAGTAGAAGAAACGGGGACCTCCGTAGTAGTGACGCTCGACTTCCCGACGTACTTTGGGGTTACCTTCTTCCACATTCTCCAGCCCTTTCTAGTTCCATGTGGTTTAAATGTGCCTCTTGGCTTTCCCACAAGTCTACCAGTAACTCTTGTTGCCTGGGTAGTAGTGGATGGGGCTTCTGTTGGCGTTTCTGTGGTTGTGCTAGTTTTGGGAATGATCGTTGAGTAGATACTCTTCAATGATTTTGGCATTTTCTTAGTGGTTGTGGTTGGGGCTTGAGTGGTTGTGGTAGTTGTAGTTGGGAATACGGTAGAAGGAGTCATTGGAGAAGTGGACGCCAAGATACGACCAATCTTCGTTGTCCATTGGCGACGTTTCAGTAAAAGTTTATGATAGCGTTTCAGCGCCGAGTCGTAAGGCATCTGTAGAGAAAAGAAGCGGATTATAAAGAAAAAAAAAGAAATCTGGAAGAAAGCAGGGGGAAAACCAAGCTATAGAAGCATTTGAAGATGTGCGATAGTGCGTAAGGCTAGGAGCGGAAAAATAGGTTGGAAAGGAAGAAGGAAAGGGATAGGTTCGAATATCATTGTGTCTGTTTCTCTATTCTATTTCTTGCACAAACGTAATTGTTTCCAAAATTTGTTTTTTTTGTGAAAATTGATTTCAAACACAATGATATTCAAACTGTTTATCAGATGATTACGTTCATATAGATACAATCGAATTATCCGATAAAACATGTCAGGGGGAAACCGGGGAAATATAGAATACGAGATGAAGAAGAGGGAGATTTAAAACCCATAATAATACATCATGCTCACCGGGGACCAAATGAAAAATTTACCAGAATTTAAGAAGACTGTAATACTGTACTTTGTTGATGGTTTTTGTCAATTTGACATACTAATTATTCCGGGGGGAAAATGAACTGGCTAAAAGGAGAAGGCTAAAAGAAAAGTGATCTCGTGGGAATCTAAATTACTAATTCAAGAAAATGTTCTTGAAAGTTCCCCAATCTACGAATTGATTAATGTAATAGAATGCTCTCATCTGATCATACCACCTAGATAGCTGATCTCTAGTCTGATCATAGGGTGTCATTGCAATCAACTTTTTGACACCTCGAAGCTCTTGCGAGACAGATTGTGGGAGTGGTGGGGGAAGTGTGGTACGGATCACATTATACGGACTGGACCGTTTTGACGTATACCACACCACACGACCCGGATGATGGTGTTGTGTTCTAGTGTAGGACGCCGGTGATGGTGTCGGTGGAGTGTGGTGGGCGTGCATCACCGCGTGTCGCAACCTACTCACATCAGATCCTCCGGCGCCTCCAGATGCTGCCGATGGATAACGACGGCTGGCTTGAAGATTGCTTAATGAGGCTCCAGATGTTAATGCATTGAGATTCTCGTATGGTTGACGGTTTTGATAGGATGGGTAACTAAAAGTTCGTGTTGAGATGATTTTTTTAATTTCGAATACTCACTTGGCATACTGATTAGTTTGGATTCCAGGTCGCTCGTAAGTTGGTTGCTCTCCTCTCCGTTGCTCGTACGTCGGCTCAATTCGCTCGTAGTACGATGGAGAAGCTTGTGGAAGTTGTTGAACTCTTGAGGCGACTGGTTTGGCCATCTGATACCATGCAGGAATTCCGTCAATTGCTTCTGGTTGAGCTGCTTGAACATTTTGAACTGGTTGCTGTTGTACTGTTCCACTTCGTTGTTGTTGTGCATATTGAGAAGTCGAGTAGCCGACAAGAAGAGTCAACAAAATTAGACTCCTGAAATGAAATAAAAATATATAGTTAAAAATTGTTTTCTAATTTTAGATTTTCAACATGTCTCCATTTAAATAAACAATTGTTGACCGACACTTGACCCAATCGTTCCCAAAAATCCAGATCTGTCTAAAGTGTTGATCCCAAAAACATGAAGCGTGCACTCGAGTGCGGAAAACTTCTCGGAGGAGCCCGTTCTGGATCTCAAGTGCTTTGACATTTCTGTTCTCATGCTTATCTTTGCAGGACAGATTGGGGTCAAAAGGACGAAATGTGTTTTTGGAGAGCGGAAATATTAAAATTGATTTTTTGAGGTCATTTTTCGAGAGCTGATTCTTACAATTAGATGAACGTTAGAAATTTCCGTGTTTTCGTAAACTTTTAACAGCCGAACATTTCATTGAAAATTCAAAGCTTTAAGATTTATGTGACTTTTTCTGGCGAAAGTAAAAATTCTACCAATTTGAAACAAAAGAAAACCCTTGACTTCAAACCAGTTCTACTTCAAAGTTTTCAAAATACCAGAAAAGTTTATGGACCGATATGTATTCTAAAACTACAGTATCTTTATATTACTGGTGCTATAGTATTTACTTCTTGTGCATACTAGGAAGAAAGTATCTGAATAATATTTTCTTGGACTTGCAGAGCTGCTGAGATATTATACCGTTAAACCTGTAATTGAAGGTCCGCCACACTGTCAAGTTTAAGCTTAATTATTTCAATTTCTATGCGATTTATCAAAAAAAGTCAACTGACAAGAAAATCTGATCTTATGATAATACGTTTAACAGTTGATGACATTTTTACTACTTTTGACAGGAACATAGAAAAATTGGCTTAAGGTAAGAGTTAAGGGGACCTCCTTTAATAGGTTTTACGGTATACTGTAGGCAAGACTAACCCAATTTTTCATGAAAATCTACAGTATACCAAAAATGTTCCATAACCAAAGTAAAATTTTTGGAAAAGATGGTACAAAAGCTTACCTAATCATGATGAATATGTTACAGAAACAAGCACAAAAATGAAATAGAGTGCTAGTCTTGTGGAGACTGTGGAAGGGAGGAGACGGAGCTGGTGGTCAGTTTCTCAAGTGCTTCGGCCAGAAGTGATGCAAGAGGGAGGGGTCAAAGAGTGCGAGTGTTGGTCAGAGGTGAGACACGAGTAGACGGCAGAAAAGAGCACTCAAGATCCTCGCTTTATCTATCTCTTCTCCTTATGCCTTCTTCTTCTTCTTCTTCTACGGGCCGCCTGTGCTTCGTCGCCGCGCTTTTGTAGTCTCTTGCGGAACGCCCTCACAGAGGCCGCGCCGCGCCGCGAGACGCCGACGTGCGTCGTGAGCACTGCTTTTGGAATCAGAAGAAAAAAACCGTTTGCTCGCGCCACACTTTTTTCGACGGACAGACGGGTCGCTGCTTTTCTTGTTCAATTTCTGGAGTCGCGCGAACTGTCGAAACAATTCGGGGGTCAGCGGTGGCACGTCTCAGACATTATGGTGTTTAATTAAGGAATTTAGAAACGATCATGATGTTTAGACAGAAAGACAAAAACAGTTGGAGTTGATTGAATTAGGTGCAAATGTTGAAAATCTTTTTATTATTGGAAATCTTTTTATTATTAGAGCTATTAAAAATAAGATAATAGAGTTAATAAGTTCAACTGAAAACTGTATAAATTAACCAGCCGAAATTTTCTATTTCGGCTTGTATTTGTATATTTTCAATTTATCAATACTATTTCCGTCAGAAATCAATTATCCGATATTATCATTCTGATATCTGTAATCCAAAGCCTTTTCTAAACTAATTCTCAATTTTTCCCAACCCTTCCAGTTCATTTTTTAAATGGTAATCATCCTCATCACCCTCTCATAAAATTCCGTAATGATAACATTGACCAATTGATGGTCAGAGAAGAGATCCGATGCTGCCCCCTGTCTTTTCCTTGCTGAGTAAACATTCGTCCTGTTTCTTCTGAGCAGGACTGAGAAAAACAGTGAGAGGGAATCGCGTTGAACTTTTATGTGTTTCATTGAATTGAAGAATTCGTTCAATGTTCGAGGTATACTCGCTCAGTTTTAAACATCCACGCAAAGCTGAAAATATAATAAACACTTGCAATCTGACAAGGTAAGTGTTTTCAGACTTGAGAATTTTCTGAAAATTTCAGTACATATAGTTTGAGACATCCTCTATACGATGATAAAAAAATCTAGGTCCCATTCTCATTAGAAAGCTGACAATCTTCGTCTGAAAATTTGGTCCGATTTTGCCACGCAGCCGATTTCGGCTTCCCCCTCCCTCATCTACCAATTCCGCGTGAGAGGAAAATATCGGTTGTGCACAGGTGATTCGCGCAGCGTCTATAATAGGTGAAATATTGTTCGCGAAAAATCGCCATGGGTACATCGGGACATGCCTGCCGCAGGCCATTTACATACCAATCGCGAAAGCGCCACCGCAAACGATCAATATTCCGCCTATCGCGAGCAAATCTTCTACAATTGAGAGCAATAATTGGCATATTTTTTTTTGGATCTAGAAGCTAGCCGCTGCTCAAAAACGATTTATTTTACATAAAAAACAATGAAAAACACAAAAAACTGGTTAAAAGTCATTCCTTTCCGATGTAGTCGTACTTGCTGGTATCGCGCAGGAGTTTCTCGTTTTGTCCCTTTTTGTTTTAGTCGATGACGAACCGATTTAAGAGCAGATGATGACGTTGATAGTTTTTTCGAAGAAACTGAAATAATTTTTATAGATTTCAAGTTCCCACTAGTTTTCTCACTATACCTCCGACACAAGATATTGGAACTTTTTAAAATCCTCCACTTTGATAATTCCGAATTCCCGATCAACACCGTCTGAAATTTGAAGTTTTCTTTCGGATTTCTCGAATTCTACCCACCGTTGACTGCAGCTCTTCCTTCTTTCCACTTTCCTAAATTCTTTTTTTCTGGATTGTCCTCGACGTACCAGAACAATTCAGATTTTCTGGGTCCCTGTGAAAATTGGTTTAGAAATTCGGACTTTCTGAACGCTTTTCACCTTTTTAAAGTACAGTAGCAATTCTAACTCCAGAATAAACCGAAACTTATACTTCTAGCTTCCGACGTTTGTCTCACGGCCATTTTTTAAAATTTTTCTTTAAATAAAAAGCGAAATAATTGCTGATACAGTATTCTAGTATGTTCTTGTAGGTTAAATAATAATTTACGGACAAAAATTGCAAAGAAAACTGCAAAAAAACGATGAAAAATAACCAATATAGGTGAAAGAACTTCGAAAAAGAAAACACAAGACTTTTTTCGCGATTGGTCAATTGTGGAACTTTTATAGGGCCAGTTAGTAAGATACGAATTTTGCTCGTGAATGGTCATTTGTAGAACCACTAGTTCGCGGCAGGTGAGTAATTGGGTCGTTTATAGCTCTTCATCTGTAATTGGTCAATCACGAATCACCTGTGCATGTGGTGTTGTGGTAAGAGGTGGCTCATTAGGGGTGTCAATTGTTTTTGAATGCTGGTTCGACCCCCACTGTGGTAAAACTTTTTTTTTGCGTTTTTTGAAACCAATTTTTGATTCCCAGTTCGGCCCTCTAGAAACTTTTTGATACTTTTTGATGAATTTCAATGGTTTTCCCACTAAAAATGAAACTTATGAGAACTTTATTAAAAGTTTAAAAATTATCTTTTCAATTGGTCCTTACAGCATTCTATTGTTAAGAAACGAAAGCTTCAGCCTCTGAAAATTGCTCAACTTTGCTCTTTTTGAGGTGGGGTACTGTTAAATCGATCACATACAAGATTTGAACCTGTTTCTATAGGTTCCAGTTAATTTCCAGCAATATTTAAGAAGTTTGGGATTGATAAAGTTCTAACGACAAACACACTTTGGAGATTTTCAGAGCCCAAAGCCGAAATTGGACTGTCTAATTTTGTCAGAATGCTATTTTTAATGTTTCTGAATTATTGGAACATTTTTTAAAACTTTTCAAAAAGTCACCTTTAAAAAATCACTTTCAAAGTGGGGACTCCATGGTGATTTTTTCCAAAATTTTTCAAAAAAAAAACAATTTTTTCTTGAAAATGTTCAGCAAGTATTTCAGATGATAGAGAAATGTTTGAAAATGAGTTCGCACTCAAAAACATCCATCCTGAAAAACGACTTTTAAAGCTCGAAAAATGCGAATTTTTGGCTAAAATTTAGTACTGAAAACACTTTGAGAGCCCATATTTTGATTCCTATTGGGAATGGGACCAAGATATTCCCGAAACCGTTTTCAGCATGTTCGAAAGTACCTTAGTACAAATTTCAGCAAATTCTCAAAGCCCGTCTGAAACTTCTGAATCACTTTACAAACTCGTTTGAAAAAAAAACTACCATAAGACCTGAAATAGAATAACCAAAAAGGGAGCTTTTGTTACAGGCTTTACGGTATTTGTTTCTAGTTGCTCCAGGGAATCTGAAATCAAATGAGTACCTTGTCCTTATTCAGCACACTTTGTACGCTGAAAAGCTGATCATATTCATCATATCATATTTTTGAGTCGAATTTTTAGGCTTCGAACTTTCACTTTCCATTTTAAAAAACCAATATGATAAATATCAATAAGAAACACTTGTTTAGTAAATGGGAAAACATTTATTCGATAATTTTTCTTTTGCACATTAATATGTACTCTTATGGAAGACCTCCGGTGTTGATTTTGTCGAAACCGACAAGGAAGTCATAAATTGGCTCAACAAATTCCTCCATTCCATCTGGATTGGCAGTCACACAGGCGACGGCGTCTAGTGGTACTGTGTTTCCGGTTGGCAAGTTGACCCCTTCATATCTAAAATTGAATATTTTCCATGAAAAAATTATATTGTTATCAACGCACCGATCCTTCCGTTTGTTGCACTTGAGAATAACACCGGACTTGCTACTGATGGAGATAAGAGCGTAATTTTTGATGTTTTCTGCCGTTGGGTTTGCATTTCTTGACTTAGCCACGAGGATTTGAACTTGAGGATTCGGGCAGACAACGATAGCCTTATCTTTTCCTTGACGAGTGTAGTAGGCTATCTTTGGGGCGGAGAACAATGGTGCGAAAGAGTTGGTGACATTGAACACTCCAAGGCGGGCACACTCCCGTTCTGAAATTGCAGTATTTTATAAACGTATTCCTTATTTTCTTACTTTCGTCGCTTTCGCTGCTGCTACTGCTGCTGCTGCCCCAGTCTTTGTCATTTACAAAATGTGGTCCTGCGTAGTAGCCATTTCCGTTGGAGTTGGCTGCATCGTAGTTGTCTCGGCCATAGTTTCCGCAGACAGCAAGGCCAAAGAGAGCCGCCGAAATGGTAAAAAGATTCAGAATCATTGTTCGGAATCGAAGGTATCGAGTTGGTCTCTGTCAGAGCTTTTATAACGAAGATGGGAAAATATTTTCAAAAAGATTCGATTCGTCATATTCTATGTTTATATTAAAAAAATAAAAAATCTAGGATTCAAATTATGTTATGAGAGTATGAAAAAAAAATTGAAGACGGTTGACGTCATCAAGAAATTTTCCAAATTAAATTCAGAAAAATTCACTTATCAACTGAAACGATCAATATAATCAGCATACAGTTAATAATCTTCAGTTTTACTATCAGATATTTCAGACCAGAAGTTTTACATTCATTACACTATTATCTCCAATTTTATAGCCTGCGTCAAAAAGAGAAAACAAAATCTTCAGTCGAATGCTAAATCCACAAGAAGCCAACCGTAATCATATAATCTGAAATTAACGGGAAGTTGAAAATTATCAACCATTTCTGATACTTTTTGGACCCCAATAGGATATATTATCCTTTCTCATATCCGTTTTGTGTTGTCTCTTGCATTGTAAATCAAAACTTTCATTGTTTCGTTTTGTTCCCAATGATTCAAAGACCCTGCATCCCATATCTTTGTTATGACTATCCTTTCAATAATATCGATGATGCTCAATTTCAATTTTTTCTATATTTTCTTTCATCTGCTCAATATAAAAGGCCCTCTGTGCCCCAAAAAGCATCATCCTCCAAAGATGTTATTTTTTCTAGCACTTTCCGTGGCCGTCTCAGCAGTTTCTGCCACCTACGGATCTGGCTCAACTTACAATCGCCCATCTTACTCTTCCAATCCGGTGTACTATCCTCCTGCCGTTTACGACTCTCACTACTGGGACTACAGCAGTCGCGAACGTCATCACAAAGGTGAGTGGTTAGGTTCCAATGGTGATTGTGATTCCATAATTTTTTAGAATGCCCAAAAATCACCACCTTCGCCGGACAGTTGCCAGGTATTCCAGCTGAAGCCTTCTACCCACCAGTCATCAGATATGTAAAGTACGGAAGGAATGTTCATGCTCTCATCAGTTGTGACAAAGATCCTAAGAACGTCAATTTCCTTTTCGGTAAAAAAACTGATTCAGAGGATTTTTCTTAAATTTCGAATCGTTTAGCTCGCCACAACAGCTCTCGTGACGTTCGCCAAACCAACTTGATTGCAATGGGAAGCACCGCAGGAGTTGTTGTGAAATGCGATCGTGACGAACGCCGATACGAAGGAATCGCTATTGATCTCTATGATGAAGACGATTATTCCAAAACAGTTGATGTCACCCAAGTCACATGCATGGGATTGGATAATTCTGCCATAGGACTTCTTTTAGAATTGGCAGTTAGAGAATTCTCTACCGAGATCTTCGCATTTATGAATTTCGTTGACTTTTTCAATACTGGCGTCCCTGCAGCCCCTGTTATCCCACCTGTTAGAAGAAAGAGAGATGTTTCGGACGTCTCCACATCAGCTCCAGCCGAGGAAACCGCCAACGACATCACCGCGGAAGCCACAGATGCCCCAACAACTGGTGCTGCTGCTAACAACGAAGTAACAGAAACACCATCAGCTCCTGCTGCTGTCACTGACAAAGATACTGAAAACTCAACAGCCGCATCTGATGATGTATCTGAAGCAGCCAAGTCTGATGTCACTGATGCTCCAGATACTACAGAAGCTCCAGCTCCAGGATCACCAGAGGCAGTCAAACAAGCTGCTGCTAAATTGGGTGCGATTCTCGGAAGAATCTTCCATAAATAAGTTCTTGAAGTCATCTTTTCTGAATAAAGATAATTAATTTGAAAATATTCTTTTAAATTTTTCCCTGTTCTGTGAATGATGTCAACATCAACTGACGGACACCACAGCCATCTTCTTCTTCTTTTCTTTTTTCTTCTAGGTAAACAGTCAAGCTGTTGAAGGGCAGTAGCATGTGAGACTTCCATTCGGGTGACCATCTTGCACATTTCGAAAAACGGTAAGAGGCCATTCATTTCCATTCTCTTTTCGTTTCATTTTTTCTCTACTTCTACATCAATACCCATTTTCTTCAACTCTCTATCCACATACAATCCGTCGTTTCAGAAAATGGGTTGTATCGGATCTCGTGTTTCCACAGGGAATGATCCTCCATCGAAGTTGAAAAAAGCTGAAATCGAGCTAGAGACATTTCCAGAAGAAATCGCTCACATCCGTCTGAGGGCCAAAAGTGTCCATTTTGCGGTGAGTTTCTACTACAAAAATCAGGGAGTTCTTGTACAAAGTTCATGAAAACCTATCAATTTTGCCAAAATTGACTAAATTTCTGAGAAAGAAGGAGTTGAGTAGTTTTGGAGGAGGTCCGTCTATTGAAAGGGCCCTTCTGATATAATACAGGTTTTGCGGTAATAGTAAAAGAGATTGAAATTTCCATAAGTTTCCTTTTTTCATTAAAATTGATTTTTTAAATTTCTCCATCGTAAAAGTGCAATTTCCTCACGAGCTTTCCCTTTTGAACTTTTACTTAGACAGCTTTGTTTTAATGTGTTTCTTGAATATTTGTCACGAGAAGTACCGATCTACTGTAAACTGTTTTATGTTTGGATAACATTTCAAATGCATCGAATTGCGAATTCTGTTTTAAAAACACCTGTCACTTTTTAATTTGCGTACTCGCCTAGAATTTGAACTTTTAAAGATGAAGTTTGGAGCTGCAGAAAACTGATCAAGACTAGGAAAGTTTTCAGAGCCATGCCATCCTCCATTTCGTTCCTTATCAATGGCAAGAAGAGCTAATTTACGACACGTATCAGTTGGATCAGGAGATTGCTACCAATAACAGCAACAACCAAAACCATTAACTCGCTCTCTTTTCCAATACTTGCATTTAATAAAAGGCTTATTTCACAAAAATGTTTATAATAATTCATTAAAATTACCAAACACTATGTTGAGTGACATGTGCTCCAACAACAGTTTTCCAGATCTGTTGTGAATTGTTTCCAGTATTTTTAGGACTGAGTCGGAACATTGAAAGTGTTGTGTTACGGTATGGTGTATGGACTATGAGCATTGTTATTGTAGACAAGATTCCATGAAACGCAATACCAGCAAGAGCAATATTAGTGGCTCCTATAAAAGATAGGGAATACATATTGAAAAAGAAACGGTATCGTTCCTACCTTGATTGTAGTAGTCAAACCAAATTGCTAAAACAATATATAAAACTGGAAACATTAGAACAACAATAGGAACAAATATCTGTATGCACAGCGCAAAGAAAAATTGTTTTTGGAGACGATTTGTGGTTTGTGATTTGGATACAGTATGTAATAGATAGTAAAAAATGGCTCCTACAAAATAAATCGTTTGTGGCATCACCAAAGAGAACATGAAAACGAGACATAGACATGGAATGATATTCACGACAGACAATACAAAATATCCAGGGCGAGTAAGGACATCGTCCGGTATGCACGGAATCGTCTGAAATTCAAGCATGCTGACCTAAATTCGCGGTTTAAAATCTTACTTTCTTCGTAACCGCTCTTCCAACCGCTTGATCTGGAATGTTCAAATATCCAGGAGCAATGAATAACACAGAAACAATATAATGAATCACAACATAGATTATGCGTTTCCAGCTTCTTTTTCCATTTGACCCATGTCCATGTGTCAACCTGTGGTAGCGGTCTTCAAAAAAAGTGAGAATAGTTACGGATATCACTGAAACAGAAAATTTTGAATCAGTCAACTGAGCTGCCTCACCTCCAACAAATGAAATTCCTAAATAAACTTGAACGTTTGTTGGAATGCCTAAAACCAATGAAAATCCTAGCGGATATCCCGAGCATACTGGCAAAGTGAGTACTGGAGTAGCAATGAAACTGAGATAAACATCAACAAATGCTCCAACAAAATGAAGTAGGAGCATACTGGATTTAACAGTTCTCATCTTTTTTGGAGTCTTTGCAACTATGATATATGCTCCAAATAAATGAACAGGAACTTCAATCGCAGTTAAAATATGTAGTGTGCCCGCATAGAACTCATCAGTTGCTAGAAAGCTTATACCCTCTGAGCACATGCCAAACAAGTGAGCACAGCCATCAAGTGGAGAAAATTAAAAATCAAACTGATAGAAGTTTTCAATTTCTAAAGATTTTTTCAGCTGCTCCTTTCTTTCAGCTGCTTTAGTCGATGGTCAAAAAATCGGGAGCAATACTTAATTAAATTTGCCCGGTCAGAACATTTATCAACAGATTATCAAAAATCTACTTTGAATGATTGTTATTTCAATGTCATAGATATTTTTATAAAATGATTTATTCTTTATGAAATAACTCTTTTTGCTATTTGAGCATTCTGACCAACAACAGTTATCATAATTTTAGATTCTGTTGGTTTTCTTTCCTTCATAGTTATCCAGTAGAATGTATCCAGTGTGGCTTCTCTATAAGGTCGATGTACAATGAGCATTGTCATTGTAGATATTACTCCATGAGCAGCAGCCATCACGACAGACATGTTCGTGACAGCTGAAACCGGAGAAGATTCAAGTGATGATTCATACTGAACTTACTCGGATTGAACTGATTACTACAGACAAGAAAAATTAAAATAAAAGTTGGAACAAAGAACACGGAAATAGGAATTACCACCTGTATTCCTAGAGTTATCATTAGTTGCTTCTGTAGCTTGTGAGAATTTCTGGATTTTGAAGAAGAACCCGAAAGTTGCCAAACGATTGACATCACATAAAATAAACCATGAATCACTAGAAATGAAGACATTGATCCAACACATATCGCACAAACTGTGGCATCAACTGCAAGAACGAAGAAGCCGGGACGATTCAAGAGATCTGGAGGAAAACAGGGTATCTTTCGAATTAGTGAAAGTTGTCCTTCTTTTTGATCAGGAATATTGAAAAAGCTGGGCAAGAAAAATAAAAAGGATAAGCAATAGAGAAATATCAAATGCAATTTTCGTTTACAATTACGATTGGAGTTCGCGCCGTTCGCTAGAACATAGTAACGACCTTCAAAGAGTAGAACGATTGAAACACTGACTGCTGGAAAACAACAAAATAAGTTTGTACTAATTTCTAATTTTTACCGCTAACAAGTGAGAATGCCAAATAAACTTGAATTGAAGTGGGAACCATTAACCATTTAGATACTCCCAATGGATATCCAGCACTAGAAGGAATTGATAAAACTGGAGATGTGAGAAAACTCAAATAAAAATCTACGAATGCACTCAAACAGTGGAGAGATAATAGACTATTTTTGATTGATGCCATCTTTTTTGGAGTTTTGAAGATCACGATGAACGCACCAAACAAATGAACAGGAATTTCAATTACTGTTAGAATATGAAGAGCTGTCAGATAGAATTCATCAGAATCAAAATATGAAGTTTCATATGAGCACATTCACATGCTTAGTTTAGTGGATTCGAAATGTAAGAGCGAGGGTAAAATCTGAGAAACACAACTGCAGCTGCTGAAAAAATCAGGGATCAGACATAATAATGTCTGAAAGTTAAGCATGAATAACAAAAATAACATTTTTTTTATTCAATGTTATGAGTTCTAATCATTTCTCCATCAGAAACTGTTCATCAGAATCAGGATGTATTGATGCGGGTGTTAAGATATCTTTTCATTCGGAACACTGCCAATGTTTCCACCCGATATGGTTTATGAACAAGAAGCATTGTTACTGTGGATAGTACACCATGCATTGAGATAGCAGCAAGGGCTATATTTGTAGCCGCTGAAAAATTTCAATCTCCGTTTCAGCTCAATTCGAGAGTTCTAACCTTGATTGTAAATATTCTGGGATATTGCCACAGCTAAATATATTACTGGAAGCGCAATCATAAAAGTTGGAATCAGAGTATGAAGTCCAAGAGAAACCATAAATTGTTTTTGAAGTTTATACGTTGCATTTGATTTTGAACTAGTTTGGGAAAGACGGTATGTAGTTGAAATGACAAAATACATAAGTTGAGCGAACAGAAAAACTGTATCCAAACAGATTGAGAGCACACATACAGTACCATCTACAGCCAGGACAAAAAACCCTGGACGATTTAAAACATCTTCTGGAATACATGCGACTTTCTGAAACTATCCAATGGTGATGTCATTTTTTGTGATATTGTTACCTGCAGTATTCCAAATTTTCCGTTCACCTGATCAGGCATAAACAAATAAGTTGGAAGCATGTAAAGGCAGGAAACTGTGTAAAGAGAAGCTAAATATATAATTCGTTTCCATCTGATTGTCTGGGAATTTCCGTTCTTGAGAATATAATTTCTCTCTTCAAAACACCCAAGGATTGATACACAAACAGCTAAATCCAATTAGTCATTTCCTCGCTTTCAAATCAAAACTTACCACTAACCATTGTACAACCTAGGTAAACTTGTAAAGGTGTGGGAATGCCAAGCCATACAGAAATACCTAACGGATATCCAGCGCTAACTGGTAGGGTGAATACAGGAATACATAAAAAGCTTAAATAAATGTCAAGAAAGGAACTTAAAACATGGAGAATCAGCATACTGGTTTTAACAGAAGACATTTTAGCCGGCGTTTTCGCTATAACGATATACGCTCCAAGGGTGTGAAGAGGAATTTTAAACACTGACAGACAATGAAGTGTGATTTTATAAAATTCATCTGAAGCTAGAAATGACGTTGTATTGGAGCACATATGAGGATAGGTTTGAAATATAGAATGCAATATAAAGCGAGTTATTACGTATGTTTTCACCTGGATCCGATGTATAAGACACCATGAAAATCTAATAAATTCTCTTAATTTTTTCCCTTTTTCCCTTCCGCGTTCTTGAAAAATGAACACAAAAACACTGAGAATTTAATTACTGTACTCCTTTTTGCTCAGACAAAAGATCGAACAAAAAAATTCTGAAAAGTTGCCATCTAAAACTGGCCTAAGTTTTTTAAAAGGTTTTTTTGGTCTAGATTTCTGACTGCACGGGAACTTAAGTCCTTGTCCATAGTCGCAAATATTTTCAAGCGCGTTTTTCAGGGATTTCAGACTTTTTTTTGAATTTTTCCGTAATAATAAAAAATTCGAAATACAGAATATCTAAACATTTAAAAACTTTTGATCGGAACCCTTTGAAAACGACGAAAAGAGCATCGTTTGAATAAATACAAATTCATTTGAAAGTCAAATGATACCTCATAGAGGTTACACAAAGGAATGTGAATACTTTCACAGTTTCGAAGATAAGTTAAAATATGATGAGATCAATGTCAATTGAAGAATTCGATCAGGAACTCGAGAAAGCATTCCATAGAATTGTCATCCACAAGTTTCTCTTCTTCTCCCAATGCCTTCTTTGTCTCTTGAACTTTTTCTTCAACCGTTTCTTCTGGAAGGATTGTTGGTCCAGTGAAGTAGGAGGAGATTACTGCGGCGTGCATTATAATGGAGTTCTGGGAAAGAATATGTAATTGACTGGGTCTTGAATCCGTACAACTAACCATATTTAGTAGACAAGAATTCAAGAAAAATAACAGAAAAGTTCAATGGAGATAAGAACAAAAGTCTGAGTTTCTATTCCTAGAGTACCCTCTTTTATGCTTTTTCCTTTATCAGCTGTGCTGACTTCGCATCAAGCGAGAGAGTTTTGCACCGAAACGACACGACGCAACCATTTTTGATTTATTCGCCCCTCCTTTCTTCGGGTCTTATCACGGAAGTGTGCATGCGCTTAACCCTTCTAATCAATTGGACGCCATCGTCACGAGAACATGAATCTCCGGCTTTTGGCGACCGATAACTTTGAAAAATACATGTGGGAATCAAACATTCAAGGATTACGGTAGTTCTTCTTCGTGATTGTTCGCAAAAGTTGTTTACCACATTTGGGGTACATCGTGATTTATAGTTTTATCAGTACTTGTTACTGGTCTTCAGTCTTGAATAGACCGAATTTCATGAATCTATAAAATAAAAGGTTTTTGATGTGCAGGCTGTGTGCAAAAAAGACACCTGACGCCCAAAATAATAAACGCATTCAATGGATTTAGTTGAATTAACAATAAGATGAACAATGTTCAAAAAATTTAAATTTAAAATTCGGAAAAGTTTTTCAAATTATCAAATTTCAAAGTGACTGAAACTCTGGAATTTAGACCGTAAACAGAAAATTCGGTTAAAGGAATTCTGAAAAATTGTAGAAACTGGGAAGATCGGTAAGGAGAGAAGTCGTTTATTGTCTAATTCCGCGGAACGGATTTGTACAAATGAGAAGTTGAAACTCGATGAAGTTGAAACTTTTTCAATTTTACCCATTTGGTAAATATCCGATAAATCGAGCAGTTAATGATCACTTTCATAGATGTCCAAGTTTGCCCTAATTTCCCTGGAGTCGTTATTTTCATTATACTGTTGAAAAAATTGGAGGTGTGGAAGAGAAACACTAGAAGGTCCCACAACGACAAATACCGTAACCTTTTTTTAAATTTTCCGACAAAAACAGTGAAACCGAGGAAAGAAATACGGTAAACGAAAGATATTCCAGGTTACTGTAGTTGTCGTTGTGGGACATTCGAACACGGCCACCAGCGTTCCATTTCCACAGCTCCAATTTTTTTGTACTAGAATAATTGTTCAGTGAACATTTTCATTTTTTACTGTCATCATAAATCATATATTTTTGTCCGACATTTAGTTATTCTGACCCTTCGACCATTTTGTTATGCCATTTAACTGATAATCTTATCACCATAATTACATCACTTTCCACGGAAAAGAAGGCTTCTCGCAGAATCGTACTCTGTACCTGCAGAGATGCAAAGAACTAAAACGTTCAAAAGCATTGACAGCGTCACAATCTGCACACATGACACTCAACCTCTTATCAGTTTTTTTTCACCGATGTTTGCGACCTTCGCGAAGAGTTATAGATAACTTATAGTTCTTAAAATTGGGGCTTCATGTGTGAATTTATTTGGGGAAGCAATTTGGGACACCGGTAGGAAAATTAAAAGTTGCAATAAAATAAAATACAACAAGGACTTGTTAATCGTTCTCCATATCGAATGATTCATTCATAGGAACTCTTCTTCCTGAGGAACCACCACGCCTATCGTCTTCCTTTGCTAATTGTCGAATAAATTTAGCGTAGCTTGAAGTGAGTCGAGTGAACAGTTCTTCCAATTCATGGTCTGCCATTCCAATAGAACAGGCAATATTCAAATATCCTCCGTGTTGTTCTGCAGTATGAGATCCAAAGTTTACAAACTCGCATCCTTCGATTGTTGTTTTGGATTGACTTGATTGCACAACTCTGAAATGTTATTTTATTGATCTTCAGTATTTCGTTATCCTTCACCTTGCTCCTGTGATTCCTCTAGAGAAAAGAACAGAGCCGAATAAAGTCTGTTTCGTGGGTGGAATCGTCGAGAGAGTCATTGCCAAACTGATTTCGTTTTCCGGAACATCATATACGCATTCTCCAACATTCTCAGCAAAGGAAGTCAGTTTTCTGCGCATTTTCAGGAACATCCTAAAAATTAAATATTTGACGATTCAGAAGATTTTACTATAATTACTGTTTCTGTTTCTGGAATGGCTCTAGAAACGCCGATTGTCCTTGATAGAGAAAAGTAAGAACCAGATCTCGAGATGGAACAGAAGAAGCTCTTCCTGGATATGCTTGTGCAATCGATTGGATATGGCTTTGTTTGAATCCAGCAATCAGTGCTCCGCCAACAGGAACCTGGAAGTTTTTATCCAGTGATTGAACCACTGCATCCACTCGTCCACATTCGTGTGCTGCAGCAATCTTTCGAATTGTCTCTTCACTTTGTAATCCATAGGCATTATTTACTAAATGAGGGACGTCGTGGGCGGCACAAATTGCTGATATCGCTTCAATGTTATCTGGGGATCGAGGGGCGAAACATGATGTCGTTGTCATCACACATAGCAGCTCTTCTCCTCTTTGTTCCACAATTCGATTCACTGTTTCTACGTCAGTGACTAGTGCATCATGATCTCTTGTTGGTTCTACAATAATTGCTTCGAAGCCAGCGTGATAGATACTTTTTAACGATGACTTCTGATCAATACGGAGCCAAATCACGTATTTTGCTTTCGGCCTTCGTCGCCTCCATGAAGTCATACAAAGAGATAGAGACATTCCAGTACATAATGGGACTACTATACACGATTTAACTGTTTGTAGACCTGAAAGAATGTGAAATACAATGCAATTTCGTAGTTTTCCACAGTATCTAGAAGATGAAGTGCATGCTTGGCAAACTCATTGGAAAGGCAGGCCAGCATAGATGATCCCAGGGCTTTCGGTTGGATTTCCAACAAGTTTCCACTTCGCCCAATTCCATGCGTCAGGCTGAGTATGATACAATATGTCAGTAGGAAAATAATCTCACTAAATCTCACTTTGAATGTAAGCGTTGAACCAATGGCGTCAAAACTCTTCCTTCACGTTCTCCAGCTCCAACCGGAATCTGAATAGAATATAAAAATAGGATTAGACCCACATCGCGCTTTACCATATCAACACGATTGTTGGTGTCGTGAGATGACAACCATGACAGGAATAGATCTAGGGTGTGTTCTGTCCAACCTTCTTCTGGGATTTGCTTCTGAAGATGAAGAATTCACGAGTCTCCGGTTTGTACGAATTTACCTTTTCCCATAGAGAATTGAGCAATTTGTTGCTGGATTTGCTCACTAATCTCGAATATTCTCCTTCTTTCTTTCCGAAACTGGATTTCATATCTTCACTTCTAGATGTTCTACCGCTGACACAGTCATCCACTCTGAAATGTTTTACTTGTCTATTGAGAATAATTCAATCTCCTTCATAGATAATTAGTCTCCTCACCGTGACTGACAATCAACGCAAAGCGGTAGACAAGCGCATTCTGTGTGTCCGGGGAGACTCATCAGAAGTTTTTCGAATGACATTGAAAGAAAATTTTAGCGAGCGCAAATTTTTTTACTAGAGGAGGTGGGAGAAGAACTGAACATTTAGCCACTTCCGATTGCTCGCCGTTTTTTCTTGCTTCGCAGTTTCGAACAAAAAAGTAAGCAAAAGTGCACTTACATGACGTCTCGATACTTACGTTTGACGAGAAGTACAGAAAATAGGTGTTGGTGCTCACAAGTATAAGCAATGCCGATTTACACAATGTCATGTGTGACAACGTCCATTTTTAGAATTCATTACGAAAATTGTTAGATGGGTGGGGGAGGGAGAGAGAGAAAACATCGCAATGAAATAAAATAAGGTAAATATAAACAAAAGCCGAATTTATCGCTCGAGGGGAGCCAATCCAAGTTTTGCACGGAGAGCATTCGCCTCTGCAATCTCGCGGTCTTCATCATTGTCAGCACCACGACGAGAAGACGACTCCTTCTTCCGATCTCGTCGCTCATCATCTGAAAATAGAAATCAAGTGGTTTTAATAATACTGAAATCTATTCAACCTTTTCTGTCTCTGCGATCTCTCTCACGACTTCTGTCACGATCCTTTCTTCGTTCATCCCGATCTTTCAAACAGCTGCTTGGGCCTGGCTCATCGTCTCCTCTTTCTCGACGTTCTCTCATTTTCTCTCGTTCCCGTACTTCTCGTCTGTCACCAACTTCTCTTTCACGATCACGACTACGACTACGTCTTCTTGAAGTCAATCGTGGTTTCTCCTTCTTCGTTTCCTCTTCTTCCTCCTCATCAGATTCAGACATCGCAACAAGATCCCCATCAAGAAGTGATTTGTACGGTGGTAACATGTCTACTTCTTCGAGAGCCCATCGCCGTTGGAGGCGTGGCAGCTGGATATCACAGTATCTATCCTCCCGGAGCAGGTTATCGATGAAATCATCCATGTAGATTGCCTCGAATCGACCCATTTTGTTCATGAATCGAAGCTTGCGAAAATCATTGTACAATGGTTCTAGATATTTATAGATTTCTGTGGAATCGAATGTCAGTCGAAGGTACATTGCACCCAACGCTCTGATGTATTTGAATTCTTCTTGTTGAATGAATTCCAGTACAATGTCTTTGTCCGGTTGAATTTGTAGCATTTTGAGAGCAAGACAGAGAAATGGCGTGGGTTTGATGTTTCCAGCGTAGATTCCTCCGATATAACGAAGATCCATTCCTTTGTCAACGACGAGTTCAGCTGGAAAAGCACAGTGTGTTTAATTTAAGCGGGTTTTTGTTACCTGTAAGTGCAAAGCAATGTTCTTTCCAATACATACTGTCATAAATACGCTGTCTGATGATTTTCTCCACCAAAAACTGAGGATTTGTTCCTTTAACAGTTTTAGCAGTTTTCTCCGTGCGATTCGCCATCTGAAAATTATGACGTGCAAAAACAAATTCTTGAGGATTATTGGAGAAACATGATCCGGAATCAACGGTTATTAAGAAGGAAAACAGATTAATTTTTGTTGGAAAAATAATTTATGATAATTGAATTTGAAAAAGACAACAATGAGAGCGAGAGCAGTATTTGATATCTTCAGTAAGCCTTCTTCTTGACGATTTCCGGTCTCCATACAATTGGATGAGATTCTTCGGTCTGAAATAGTTCTTGACATATTAATAATATTATTATTTCTCTCACCGCTGAGTCATCCGGTTTGTACATTTTGATAGTCTTGTCAGCTTCGGCAGTGATAAACCTGAGACCCGTCTTGTCGAAGCATGAAGCATAAATTCCAGCTTCAGACTCGATAGATCCTGGTTGAGGTTTCGTTTGCATCTTTTGGAAGCAGAATCCAGATCTCCAATCCCAGAAACAAAGAGATCCGTTATCAGCTCCTGATACAACAACTCCGTCGTCGTTGGTAGATAAAGTGTTGATGATGGAGTTGTGACCAGATAGATTCTGCATGAATTCTCCCTTTGGCAGCTTCCATTGCTTAATATTGTCGGGAGACGCAGATGCAAACATGTTCAGCCTTGGATGGATCGTTAAAGCTCTGACCGACTTCTTATGATGAGTGAGTGTGCACATCGATCGACCAGCAGCTAAATCCCAAAGACGTACAGTCGCATCATGTGAGGCTGTGATGACTTGCGGATCAACTGATTGGCAGACGACGTCAGCGACAGTGTTTGTATGACCAGCAAAACAGTGAACTTGAGCTTTAGTTCTCATGTCCCAAACTCTAGCCGTTGAATCACGAGCACATGTGACAAGAATATCAAGAGATGGATGAACAGAAAGAGCTTGGATTGCACTTAAGTGTCCATGATAATGACGAATAACTTTGTTGTACTCAAGATCCCAACACTTCACCTGAAAAAAGAATTTGCAATAATTAGCGAGAAAAAAAATACGAAACCTGCTTGTCTTCTCCTCCACTAAACAAGAAAGGATGCCTTGGCGAAACCTTTACAGCTCTCACTGAACTGATATGACCGGTTAGGGACAACTTGAGACCACCCGAGGCTAGATCCCAGATTTTGATAATTCGATCAGCACCGCCTGTAGCGAACCATTGATTTTGAGGCTCAACATCCACAGCTCGAACCCATCCAGTATGACCAGAGATGACGCGATACAACTCCCATGGTGCGTGCCATTTCGGCTTCATCATCATTGGCGCTTTTGATGGAAGGAGAGACCGAGTTGTTTTGTCTTCTCCATTTTGATTACTGCCCAGAGGTACCAAAGGCAACAGTTTTCCTTTCTGGGATGATGCTTGTTGATTCACCAATTTTCCAGTTCCATCCGTAATAGCCAATGGAGTTCCAGCTGCAGCAATTACTGATCCAGCACCAACAGAAGGTTGGGAAGTAGGTAGAGCCAGCATCTCGTTTTCTCTTCGTTTTTTCGCTTCTTCGACTTTTTTGATAACACTTCCATATTCATGCGTTCTTTTTATAGATCGTATGAGATTGTCACTAAAAAATCTTGAGTTGCATTCAGCGAAAATTTGATTTTTAGAAAATTAAACTTCGATAGTGAGAGAAAAATTTAACGGTCAAATCAAAACTCACTTTTCTTCTGGCATTGGAGGTGGTTGTGTATAATCATGATAAAAAAGGTCTTGTGCTCGTTTTAGCGACCTGAACACTTGGTTGAGTAGAGCTTTTTTGTCCGCTTCTGGTCTGTCTTCTAGAAAAAAGATATAAAATCATATATTCTATTTAACCACATACCGATTTCTTCATCTGCTGGAGCAGCTGGTATTTGTTCGTAAGGATCTGATACAGTAGCTGCCATCTTTCTGGAATAATCAAAGGTTTAACCTATTTAAAGCATTTCAGAAGCGAGATAATACGCTAAAAGCAATATGCGTACAAAATTTATAGAGAAAATTTCAGAAATTCAGAGGGTTTTGAAGAAAACGTTCATTTTCAAAAAACCTCTTTGAAAACATATTCGAATGAAAGTGGGCGGGGCGAGAAAATGCAAGGCGCCGCATGCCTTTTCGCATGTATGCCGCATGACGCTTTACATTCACTGAATATTGCCAGCAGTTTTAATTTTGAAAAATAAGACAGAGTAATCACTGCCGGCAGTACTGCACAGCTTTGAGTGTTCTGCATGTATGCCACTGAGGATGTTAGTTAAATACTAAAGCTTTTTTCAAAACGAGCCTTAGACATTTCAGAAGAAAAACACTGAAACAGCAACTAAAAACCGTGATGCAGTCAGTTTAATTTTACTGGTTCTGTTGGTTTTTCTACTTCATAGAGTGATTCAAGAAGCAGATGAACATTCATGGTGAAGTATTATGAAGGATATACAATGGAATCGGTGCAAAAGATGCTTGAACGCTGAACTCTTTTATTCAATCATGAAAAATGAGATTCAATTTTAGTACAAAGTAATATTTTGGCAATAATATTTCACAGAAAGTGAGAGTTCCGAGCAATATAAACAGTGGGAGAATCTTGAAACATTAAATTTTAGGAGTTGGATTCTGGTGATGATCTCGGTGATTATTGAAGAGTGACACACTTCTGCGAATGGTTTTCTGAAAATCAACGACACTGTATAAGAGATATTTTAATTTTTAAACTTTGATGGTGCCGACGACTTTGCGAGTTAGACTTCGTGAACGTCGTCTTTTTCTGATTTCAAGATGCCCTTCTGTAAGCGTGACATCATCTGCGAGTGAATCGTTTGATATGACAGTGTTTTCTTCAACTTCTCCCAGTGCTTTGACGGCTTCCAGTGATGACAGATATTCTTTAACCAATAGATAAAAAAGCTTCCAAGGAAAACATATCTTACTTTTGTGTTCTTTCAAAGCCTGAGAACGCATTTCTTCGATAATTTCTGTCTCCCGCATTCTTTTCAATTCTTGTTTTTTCTTCTCATCGTTTTGTCGAATGAAGTTAGTCCGATATTCAAGAAGCTTCTCTGCTTCTTCTTGATCTACCAACAGTGTTTTGATACGTTGCTGAGCTACAACTTTTCTGAAAGTATAATGTTTTCAGAATACATTCACGACTCTTACGCAGCAAACAGACGCTCATTTTGGCTGTGGTTGACGATTTTGTACATGTTCTTCGTGATATTATTGATTGCGTTGGATACATCGATGAGCCGTTTCGTCAGCTGAGCACTTTCGGTTAAATTGATCTTTTGAAAAAATACTGCTTAGCTTGTTTCACATTTCATGCAATAATACCTCTTTGAAACTTTCAGCAAGCACAATATCATCTGTCAGTTTTTCAAGGTCAGACATAATTTCATCAGCTTTCAGAATCCATTCTTCAGCTGATGTCAATCGTGGTTGCTGATATTTCCATTCAACCCCTTTGGTACATCTGACCAGAAGAAAAACTTTCTCAAGTATTTGGGATTCCTTCTGAAGCAGAGAATTGACTTGTTCTTTTGGGAGCATTCTGTAATTATTATATTCAAACCTATGTCCGATAAATAACACATTCAGAACTGTTTAACATCAGCTTCTGGCCTCGAAATGTGGGAAAGACAGAGTCTCACGCTGCGTCTATTCGTCTTACACGCTCTCTCACATGTTGCGTAAGCGCGCTCCATACAAAGTGCGCGAAATTCGAAAAAACGCGAATTTTCGACGTCTTCTCGCTCAGTCGCATTATCGACCAAGAACTCATGAATCCATCTCTGTATTCATAGAAGCCGTTATCAAAAACGATAAAAAACATTTTCAGGATTTTCGAATATGTTCTCAACTTGTCTTTCAACCGTAAATATAACTTTCACCATATTTTCGTTTTTCAAATAAATTTCGCAATTTCCAGATGTTCTTCTCAAAAGCAGGAAAAGCGGCTGTGGAATGGGCGAAAGGAACAAAGTATGTTCATCGAGTTATTTCCAAGTAGTAATAAGTTTTTTTACAGAGTTCCCTATAAAGACTTCGCGCAAACCCTGGAAAAAATTGAGGATTTGTCGGGAAAGAAGAAGATTGATGAACTCGCCCAGTTTTTTACTAAAGTTCTCGATTTTTCACCAGAAGATCTGACAGCATGTGTTTACATGTCAGTTAATCAACTTGGACCATCCTATGAGGGTTTGGAGCTGGGTGTTGCCGAAAACTCACTGATCAAGGTAACACGTCTATTTTTGACTATTCTAAATATTTAACAAAACCAAATTTACAGGCTGTTGCTAAAGCAACCGGTAGAACTGAGAGCAAGATCAAAGAGGATCTGCGGATCAAAGGAGATTTGGGAACAGTTGCACAGCAATCGCGTTCCAATCAAAAGATGCTTGCCGTTCCAAAAGCATTGACTGTTCCGACTGTTTTCAATAAGCTTACAGAAATTGCCAAACTTAGTGGAGTTTCAGCCATGAACAAAAAAGTAGATGCTATCAGTGCGTTACTAATCGCTTGTCAAGGAATCGAAGCACGATTCCTAGTTAGAATGCTCGCAGGAAAAATGAGGATAGGGCTCGGCGAGCAAAGTGTTCTATCCGCTCTCGGACATGCATTCACATTTGCCAAGCAAGCAGAAAGTGAGAAGAAAATGACTGGAGAAAAATTAGACGCATTGAAGGACACGAATGTGAAGCGAGTGAAAACTGCTTATTGGTAATTTCAAACGATTTGACTTCTCCGTTACAGTTTAATGTTTTACAGTGAGTGCCCCAATTACAACCGTATAATCGAAGTGGCTCTGTCAGAAGGCATAGAAGTTCTCGAGGAGAAGTGTAAGCTGACTCCGGGAATTCCACTGAAACCAATGTTAGCCCATCCAACAAAGGGAATCGATGAGATCATGCGTAGATTCCGAAACCAAACGATGACTTGTGAATGGAAGTATGATGGTGAACGTGGTCAAATACACAAGAGAGAAGATGGACAGATCTTCATCTACAGTCGTAATCAAGAGAACAATACTTCCAAATACCCAGATATCATTGAGAAGATTTCAACTTGCATCGGCGAAGGAGTTGAATCGTTCATCGTAGACGCAGAAGTTGTCGCAATCGATGAGTCTGGAGCGATTCTCCCATTCCAAGTACTGACCACCCGGAAGCGAAAGAATGCAACGGATGACAATGGTGTCAAAGTCGGTGTTTTCCTTTTCGATCTTCTATTCTTCAATGGAGAGTCCCTCGTCCGGCAACCACTTCGAAAACGACGAGAATTGCTACGTAAAAATTTCAAAAAGATTGAAGGCAGTTTCTATTTTGCAACTTCTGTCGACACCATGGACACTGACGAAATCAACTCATTCTTCGACGAGGCGATTCAAAACAAATGTGAGGGTCTTATGATCAAAACACTTGATACTGAAGCAACTTATGAGATTTCTCGTCGCTCGAAAAGTTGGCTGAAAATGAAGAAAGACTACGTCGATGGTGTCGGAGATACTTTGGATCTTGTTGTGATGGGTGCATACGTTGGAAACGGAAAAAGAACTGGAGTATATGGAGGATATCTTCTTGGATGCTATAATCCAACTACAGAAGAATATGAAAGTGTCTGCAAGATTGGAACAGGATTCACCGATGAGGATCTTTCGGAGCAATTCAAAATTCTTCAAGAAAAGAAAATCGATCGTGCCCCAGTGTATTATCAATTCGACCCAACTCTGAAACCGGACGATATTTTTGCTCCTCATCTTGTTTTCGAAGTTAAATGTGCTGACATTACTATATCGCCTCGCCACAAAGCTGCTGGAGGTTTGACTGAAGATGGCAAAGGAATTTCTTTAAGATTCCCTCGGTTCCTTCGTATTCGTGATGATAAGAATCCTGATGACGCAACATCTTCTGAACAAGTTCTTGAAATGTACCGTAATCAAGAGATATTCTCAAATCAGAAAATTGAGCAAGATGATGAGAAAGATGACGATGATATGGACGGAGAAGATGAGGAGGAAGAAAAAGCTGACTTGAATAATACGAACGCTTCGGAAGGAAGTTCCAAAGAAAATCCAAAAGTAGTCGACGAAAAGAAGGATGTTGTAAAGACGGAGAAAAGTAAAGAGAAGGTAAGATATCTTCAAAAAAACTGTTCGTTTGATTCCCTTGTTTCAGAAGTCTCCTGTCAAATCTTCGCCAGTGAAGCAGTCGCAAGCGAAAAAATCTCCGATAAAGACATCTTCAGTTAAGACATCTCCCGCGAAAAAAGAAATAGAGAAGAAGAAGAAGGGACCAGTTGCCAGCATTTTCAGCTCATCGAAGAAAGTAACCAAGGAAGAAGTCGTTGAAGTCGAAAAAGTCTCCATCAAGAAGTCTAAGGAATCGCCATCACCCAAGAAGAAGAAGAGAGATGAGTTCTCATCAAACGATTCAGACAGTGACGAGGATGCGTTTGCCAAGAAGAAACAACCAACGAAGAAGAGGTCCCGTGTGGTAATCGACTCGGACTCTGAATAATAACCTGACAATGACTTGTCACACTTTTACCTCAGAATATGATATTTCCTACTTTTTGTACTATGTTTTTCTTTTCACAAGTAAATGACTAACATTGACCCGTTTCTTCTTTTGTCTGGGCACACCCCATTTTCTACAAGTCATCCATGTGTGCATGTCTTGTACTTTCAACTGATTTATTCAGAACTTTGAAGTTTGAGTATTCTATTTGTGGCATTGTTTTTGGGAAGAGTGTCCATTTTCATTTTGTTTCACCAGCGGATTCTGGATAAAATGTCTATGATAGCGTTGAAAAATGAGTTTATCGTTGCTTTTTTGAATTCAATGCTCGCTCTTTTCGTATGTTGTCCTTGACTTCCTAAGAGAGCATCCGCTTCTCGAATTCAATTTGAAGTCCAATGCGACAGGGATGGAGAGGAGGAAAGCACAGTTTTTCGAGACATAAAAATGTCTTCATTATTAAAACTTTTTGGGCTTCCATAATGCTCAAACGTTTTCATTAAGCACTCAAATTGACGCTGGAAGATCTCGGAAATAGAAGGCCACCCAAACAGTCAACTTTGAGCTCAATTATCACGATTCCTATAAAAGATATCAAAAACGCGTCAACTGGTAAATTGTTTATCATAATATCACTAATATTTTATCAGTTGACAAATGTTTGATACTTTCACAGAAATCAAGATAATTGAGGTCAAAGTTGACGGTTTGGAAGGGCTTATATTAAAGCAAATACGGGATTACAGTGTGCATCTTTCAGCAAATCCTAACTGATGATACATAGTAATTGGAAGTTTAATTGTACTCGAAATTTTCTCGTTTGTCGAAAAAAAACAGCTTAGTAAGCTGTTTTGGATATGTTGTCTTCTGACGGCGTGAGAGTAACAAGTATACCCATTCTTCTCTTCTTTTTTCACTTATTCACTCGACTTCTTCTTTCTTTTCTTGTACAGGAGACGACGTAGAACACGAACGAATATAATTAGACACGTAATTAGGCGAGTAATTGTTTTTTTTTTCGGTTTGAGCCCTCCCATGCCTCCCGTTTTTTTCTCTTCTCTATGTCTGCTTGAAGCCACAACTGGACCTCCTGCTCTCTCCTGAGCTGCTCTTCTGACGGCGTTGGGAAGGGGTTTCGAATCGTAGATTTTCTCGTTCTCTTACTCTTTTTTGTTTTTTTTTTTTCATTTTCTTTTTCCCTATACTTTTAGAAAAAAAACACACACAGACATACCAGAATTTGATGATTTATGGAAAAGTACACAAGTCGAAAAAAAACGGGAGGAAATCTCATAAATTCAAGGGGAGCGAGTTTTTCGCAAAGGAGAACATTTTGTTTCAAAACCATTTTCTGAATATGAATTCTTCTTCTTTGCTCAAATTTTTCGTTCCCTCAGAACGTCTTCTCACTTTTTGCAAGTAGAATGCTAGTGCCAAGAGATTCTAGAGTTCAACCAAAGTTGAGATTCTCGTCAGAGATCATTCGGGAATCCCTTACCACCAATAACATTTCCAAATAATTTCTGAGACACAATTCAATAGAAAAATATTGGATTACTGTAAAATTCTCTAGATTTCTTTTTTTATTAAAAATCCATTCGAATCTCGTGTTTGAATGTGTCCCTTCTTGGCTCCCAACACTTCGCCTCATAATCAAAACTTCAGAGATTACTCCCGTCATCATCTATTTAAATATGTCCTCTTTCCTTCTACCCATCATCACGTCATCAGGACATTTATGTAATCATGTTCCTTCTTCTTCCCCCTTTTAACTTCTTGCACACACATAGAAATCAAAAGTGGAGGAAAGGGGATTCACTAACAACATTCGATATGCCAAATTGATGAAGCATGAAGAGAAGAACGAATCGAAAAACTCACCCGACGCTCCGACACACAATTTGGTCCTGATTATGTCTTCTTTCGAAGAGAAGAAGGGCGACGAGCAATTCAAAATCAAACCAGCCACTTCCCGTTTTGTCTGACTTTTGCCTTCTTCGGGACCCTTTTCTTTTTCCTTCTTCGATTTTATTTTACTTCTATACATCATATTGGAAGATTTTCTTCTTCCTTTTCTGACTCTTTTGGGTATATGACAGTTTTATGGGGTAAACCTTGTCGTTGAATAAGTGCGCCGTTGTTATGAAGACCGATGACTTGGTTTCAAGGTGGTGGGGAAGGGAAGAGAAAAGTGGACTCAAGCACTTTTCTGATGGGCCCATTTAGTCTTCAACTCTATATTTATTAGTATGTCTTTTACATTTTCTTCCAATTTCTCTTAAAAGGAACCGAGTGGGAAGATGTAGGTCATTTGACAATCATTTTGCTGTTTTTTTAAAGTTTCCAGTGAATTCTAGCTCTTGGAGTTGATAATGGACGGTGATTGGATAAGACTGTAAATCCAACACTGTAGGTCCAACACCGTATTCCTCTGCCGTTCGTGACTATTGACGGATTTCGCGGGTTCAACCACTCTCGTGATATAATCTTGAACATACAACTTTTCGAGAAAAAAACGAATTCATCCGACGGCCTGTTTTGATTTATGACAAAAAGTTTTTTTTCGGGAAGAGTACATTCCAGAAAATTCCCAAACTCATTCAGAACCATTCTGGGTCACAAGGGAAGACAGGACATCTAGATCCTTCAAATTCTTCGAATTCGTTTTCTTTTCATCTCTCTTCAGAGTCCCAATGAACTTTGTAAACAAATCAAAACCGAAAAAAAGTCAACCGTCCAAAAAGGCTCTATCAAAGTGTCACAAGTCGTCTGTGCCATTTTTCCCTTCGACTTCTTACACCCCAAAACCACTCCATTTTTGTGTTGAGGGCTCTCTCTTTCCGTAGTTTACAGAACAATCTCTCTCGGGACTCCAAACTCCTCTTGTCCGGGATTTGTGCTGGCTGCTCCGCATATTTTGCCCTGAAACTCGGAACGATAGATGCCGAATTTTTTTTCGCTAGAAAGCTGTTTCTATTACTATGTATACTTTCTATTTATAATTCAGTTCTGAGTTCTAAGCTATGGCCATTTTAGGGAACCTATGTGTTCAGAAAGAGAACAGGACACCCAAAAATTCTGAAATTGGAGTAACATCATTTCGAAAGATTCGAATATGATAAGCCATCTCCCGAAGACCACTCCTTGCGTCATTTCAACGGTATCCCACGAATCTACTACCATTGCCTTATCATTCCCTTTGGGACTAGTGCTCTCATTCAATGCCCATTTATTAGCGGCTTCTTCTTCCCCTACTCCTTGTCTCGTTTTTCCGACGTTTTGTGGCCGGTTTCCTTTTTTGTTGTTTCCTTTTTCGTTCTAGTTTTATACCCTCCATCAATGACCCAAAAACAAGAACATCCAGCATCTATCAGGTGTTGTTTTTTCAAACCACACCCCTATTCTAGTGTCCCTAGTGTATACTTTTTCACTGCCGCGGAGCCACAAAAAAGACGCAGGAACGAACAATTTCCACAATTTCCTTGTTTTCGAGAAGTTCAGGAATGGAGGTCTGAAGTTGACAACAATCGTAGACGATTTTGTTTCTAGATATGTCGTAGTTTTTTTTGGTTTCGAAATACCGTAAAACCTGTATTAGAAGGGCTCTCGGAAATTTGCTTGAAACAATAGAAGTGCTGGCCCTTCTAATGCAGGTTTTACGGTATTTTATCATATTAAAGAAATCTAGACTTTTGAACATAAAAAAGTCCATAAGTTATTCCTACATTTTTAAACATGATTACATTGGCCGAATTATTGAATCATGTGGGAGTTTTGGCTATTTGATTAAAAATATTGTGTAGGCCTCTGTCAATCAAATCCACTCATTTTTTCATCTAGCTTTTAAAAAAGTTTGACATCATTCTGTTAGTTGGCACCTAAGGTTTCATCCCTTTGTATTTCTTTTTCTTTCAATCTCATTGCACCCGTTCCTAGCTGTTTTTAATCTCCATTTTCCTTTTTCCTCGATTTCCCCTTTTTTACATTCTCTAATTTACATTACATTCCGCTTGTGTACTTCCGTTCTATTCTTGCTCTTCTTTTGCCACCCCAAAGATTCTGATTTCATTTTTTCCCCTAGTTCAGAAACACTAAAATACACAACGTGCACATCGCCACTTCCATAAATTCTCCGTTTCCCTGCTTCACTCTAATTATCTCTCGTTATTTATTCGCTTCGCCTGTGGTTTTTTTTCCAAAATCTTTTGTTCTTTTTTTCTGAGAATTCGTTCTGCTGGAGTTGTTCGTTACCGGAGGTTTCTATAGGTCTTCAGTTTCTATGTGCTTTGTGTTTTTTAAGAATGTGTAAATACTCTGATGGCTTTCTATCAAGAAATTACTTCTTTGGGACATTCTACAGTACACTTAATTAATTGATAACTTCGATAAATATGCAATTCAATTTTATCCAACATGCGTTAGGTTTTACGAGTCATGACCAAAACATATCTTAAAAACTTTAATTATCTTTTTAGATCTTTAATGATATTTCAAACTTTGAGAATATTCAATACCTTAAAATTTAAAATAGACCCGCACACTATCAAGTTTGAGCTGATTTCTCTTGGCTCCTATGCAAAATATCAAAAAAGTGTCAAAGTTTGTGATAATTTGATAAAAACTTCATCAGTTGACAACTTTTTCATATCTTTGGCAAGAACCCAGAAAAATTGGCTCACAGTTAAAAGTGAAGGACACTTACAGTTAATACGATATTTCGTTCAGAGTATACAAATTGCAAATGCCACCAAATACTAAACTAGGACTGTATACAAAATACAACATTTTCCGATTCTAGAATTCCCAAAACGAATAAAATATCTAGATGATACAACAGATCCTACCTAGCCACATGACATTTATTTTATATCCTGTGTCCTAAAATCTAAATCACCCATCATTGTCTGAAGAAAATGAGCACTGGCTCATCGTCGCCTACTTCTCTCGTCTCGAGCTGTCTAAAGAGTATCTTCACAGCTAATTCGTTCCGAAAAAGAGATTCAGTAAAACGATTAAAAGTTGAGCCTTGTGCATTTGTCTATGTGCTGCACAGAAGAAGAAGGCTCATCGTTTCTTCCATCGACTACTGGAGCAACAGAAAAAGCAGCAGTAGCATAACAAAGCACGCATGAATTGCTGACAAATCTCGGGACATCATCGCCTGAATTCAATTCAATTTCAATGTATCCCCGTGTCTTTTTCTTCTTATCTTCTGTTCGTGGATGCGTATGTGTGTCCTTTTTTATTTCGTTTTCTTCTGAAACAGAGAAGACCTTCCGGAAAATCGGATTAGAAAGAATCCGACGAAAGAGGTCTTTTTGCGTTCAAATCTAATCCGATCAAGACTTTTTTATTCGGGGATCTCGGGGCATCCAAAAGCTCTGAATTTCTGATATTATTATTTCAAAGAAAACAAAATAATAAACAAATCTGGAGAAAAAAGTAAAATAAGAAACGAGCCTAGTCTTGAAAGCTTCCGTTGTTTTCTTTTTTCATAACGAACCTAATTATTTCCAGAATCCGGTAATCATCTCCAGGTTATGCAGGATTCAGTTTTTCTCTCTTCTCTTTTTTCAAGTCATCAAAAGTCATTATAATTATACTGAGTTGTGTATTCTAATACCAAGTGACCCTTCCTCTCTCTTCTCATCATTCATTTCATGCAAATGATGAGGAAGCTCCGCCCATTTCTTCTTCTGTGGAATTGACTTGTACTCGTCAGTATGAATACCCATCGAAGTTTCTTTTTTTTCCCATTCAGAGACTTCTGGTCTTTAATTTCTTTGACACTTTTCTTCCCTCTCACCTTTTGTTTTGTTTCTTTTTGTTTTTTCGTTTCTTTTTTTCTCTTTTGCTCAAGGTCCACCAGATAATTGTCTTCTCAACTACTTCAACTTCTTCCCTGCAGCTCATTATTAATCTGACTCCCTCTATGTCCGTCTACAGACTTTCGCCAGAATCCTTCCGTGTCTTCCAATCATCTATTCAGTTTCTTCTATTTCTTGAAGCATTGTTCCTGGAGACTGATCGTCGAGTGCCACGATATTCTCATCTTCTTTTCGTTTACTATTTATAGAGCTACGGATTCATTGCAATTGTTATGCAAAACCACCCCATTGCGGTGCTTCATTTTGGAATTTGATACCCGTTTGAAAATAATGAAAATTCAAAATACTGAATACTGCAGACATTACCTTCCAACTGCAAATAAAAGGAAAGTTCATAATAACAGTGTAGTTGTGAATGAGTCAAGTTTTGAAATATTAAATTTCGTCATCCTGATTTTCTAGTAGTTTAACTACATCACATTTTAAGAGAATTATCAAAAAATTTAATAAATCCGCACTTTTCAAATTTCAACTTTTTTTCGATTCAAAAGAAAAGAGCAATTGAAAATAAATGTACCTGTCCTACTTCATTTTCCTTCTATCCCCCCACTCTACCCCAAAAATGTCCATTCAAATTGGCGCCTCCCTCTCTTTTCCTTTTTTTGTGCTCCTGAAATTCCTTCTATTTTTTCTCTTCCACCTTTTCCGATGTTCTTCTTTTTCCTTCTACACTTTCTCATAGGATCGAGGATCTACAAAAACTAGAACCTTTTTGAAGTACTTTTTCAACATATTCCAATTCCAGCTATTAATTATTCATGACCTCGTTTCTCCTCTGCCATGTTGGCTTTATCTTCCGATTTGTGCCTCCTACTCCTCCTTTTTGCCTTTTTTCGCCTTTTTAATGGAACTCCCCCTATTTGTGGACCTTTTCTTCTTGCTCTTCTACACACTTCCCATTTTTTACAGATGCGACAAAAATGAGACGGAAGTTCGATGATACTGGACAATATTCAAAATGGTTAATAGCACTTTTGATATATTTACTTTTCGGTGTAGTAGATTCAATTATTCTTACTGGAGCTCCAGATTCTTATTCACGGTAAGCTCTGTGATCCATGCAGATAAGGAGATAATCGATTTTTCATTTCTCAGATATCCGAAATGGGCTCATTCCTTCGAAAATTCGTTATCGATGGAATTGAAGACACGGCAATCCGATGGAATGTTACTCTACACAGACGACGGAGGAACTCATGGAAACTTTTATTCACTGACAATCGTCGAAGGCCACATTCAATTAGATTTCAGGTAATATTTTTCTAAATATCTCGATTCTCATAACTCCTCGTTTTACAGGTTAGGTGACAATTCCAATGAATTTGGCCAAAGAAGACCAGTAAACACGATTCGGATAGAAGAAGTGAGTTTCGAAGAACCCAGATATCGGACAATACTCATGACCATAGTTAGTTTAGTCCATCATTCTCGTAACTTCTTTCTTCTATATATTTTGACTTTTTCTTCTTATTCCGTTTCTCTATACCCAACGGTCATAAATCTGCGAATCAAGTTATCTCCGCGAGAAGCGGTGTTCTTTGAGCAGTCGATCCACAATGCCGCCATCCGCATTGAAACCCATATATTTTATACTTTAAGTGAGCTCCGAGAGCACGTCCCACTGGGATTAAGTCAAAAGAACAAGTGTCAGTAAAAGAAGGAAGTATTGTTGCAATATTATAAAAATAGAACTATGAAACAAAGAAAATGGAATTTCAGGTCAGAATAGATGATGACAAATGGCATACTCTAACGATATTTCAATCATGGGAGAATGTAAAATTGGAGTTGGACTACACTTTGGTTTTCAAGATCTTGAACCAAAGAAGTTTTGTCTTCGGGAATATTCTGAAAAACTCTGATGTCTTTATTGGAGGACTACCACCAGTAAGCTCTGGATTCAAATTCTTCAATAGCATTAAAATATGTTCCAGAATATGCACATGCTTCCCGTGATGAGCTCTCCACTCCGTCGATATACTCGTCATTTGGCAGTCAACGTGCGCAATCTGATGTATCGCCAATATCCACAAGGTATGTAAAGCAATAGAGATCTTTGGCCTCAACTTTCAGCACTTCTTGTTTTAAGACTTGTCCAAGTTGAACGAGATAATGAAATCGTTGAAGAGTAAGAGTTAAAACCGAGTCCCACTTTCCCATTTCTCACTGATTCTTATTAGTTATTTTGATGGATATGAATATGTATTAATTGTTACCTTCATTTCACTTGTGTGTATTGATTCTTTACACATCTCATAATCACTGACCTTTTGGAACTATAGAAGTGTGTTCTTCTAATGTATTCACATCTTCCTGTAACTTTGTTGTGATATCCTGTCATAGAAGGGGAACCAAATAACACTTGGTTGTTATTCAGGTGTCACATCTCCACAGCTTCTGGAATCCGTGGGCACACGCACCAACGAAGACGACCATTGCAAGTCGAAATCTGTTTGTTCTTGGCTTTTCTGAATTTGTTTTCTGAAAATCGTATTCTTCAGATGTCGTCACGCGAGCAATTCGTGTGTCTCAACGACGGTGAATGCTATTCAGCCAACGATGGACCACATTGCGATTGCCAGTTTTCTGATCATGACGGAAGAAATTGTGAAATTGGTAAGAATTCCCATAGATCCTCTTCTTCTTTTGACGATGGGATGAGGAACAAAAACAGAAAAGAGAAGAAGGTCGGAGATTGTGGGAAACTCCTATTTTTGGTTTCAGAGAAAAACGACGGAGAACTAACTTTTGGAGGAGATGAGTGGGTTGGATACGATGTTTCCATGAACATATCAGCAGCAGTGAGGGCGAAAAAGGAGAATTTAACATTGACATTCAAAACAGTACATGGAACATCTATGCTTTTTTATGCTGGGGATGAGAAGGTTTTTGAAAGAAATTGAGTTACATTTATAGAAAACCCATTTTAGAGTTATCTACATCTGATGCTACAGGATGGTGCGATTATTGCATCTTCAAAGTTTGATGGTTCAGATGCTCGAATCATCCGAATGTTCAACTCATTTCCATCTCAACGATACGATGATGACTCCTGGCATACGATAGTGCTAGAGAGGTCCCTTCAAATGGTAAGTTGCCTTATAATTCCTTTATAAGATTTCCAGCAGGGTCAACAATTTGTAGTTTCTAGTCTTTACTTACTAATTAAATAAAACAAATCTATTTGACCCGGGTTTTTAGCATTCGGAGGAGATGGTGGCAATCCATGTAAGTTTGTGTGTCACCCAGCTGTCCAAAAATTGAATCTCGTAATCTGGAACGAGAGAACAGCACGAGCTTATCCCACAATTTTCACCCTTTTCCCGGCAGACTGTTTGCAGTTCGCTATGTCTTCCAAACCGCTTTCCAATTATTTTTGAGTTCTTTTTTAAGATGTCTTTTCAACAATTTTTCCTTCTTCCCTTCGGTTCACCCGCATGAATTTTTTCCCTGTTTCATTTTTCGTAGTTCGAAAAATGTTCAACAATTCTTGATAAGTTTAGAAATCTAAGAACATTAGATAGGAAATTTCAATAGTTCTCACAATTACATATTTCCTAAAACCACATGGCTGAAAAGTTTGCAGTTTATTTCCAAACCAATCTTTTCCTTTGTTCCAATCCAATCCAATCACCATTTTTCCCTTCTTAGTTTCATGAATTATTGAATGAATGGAAAACAATACAGATATTTTCAGATGACTCTGATAGTCGATGGAAGAAGAGACGAAATTCGACAATATGCTCCAGAACTAGATTGGATATCCAACTCATTTGCCTATCTTGGATCGATCCCAAAGCATAATCCATCAAAAGAAGTGAATAGAGTTTCGTTTCGTGGATGCATGAGGAAAGTCAGATATGATGTAGATGCTACACGAGTTTTATTCGTGAATCTGGCAGACCAGAGTTACGGAGGAAGTGTGTAAAGACGGGTGGAGATTTATCGTATTCTTGCAAGAACCCTTCTCAAAGGTCCGATGTGCTATCCTTCTCTGATACATCATCATATTTAACATTACCAAGATGGAATAGTCTGTCCAGTGGGAGTCTATGTAAATCTTAAATCACAAATATAAATGAATAAACCTTGACAATTCCAGCATTTCACTTCCGAACAACATCTCCAGATGGATTGATTCTCTATCACGGTGTCATGCAGCATAATGCGACAGATTATGTTGCTTTTGAACTGATAGATAGTCATTTGTTCCTCATAATCAATTTGGGATCAGGAGTGGTTCGATTACAAACAACTGCAATGAAAGTCAGTGATGGAGAATGGCATCATGTACAATTGGATAGACTATCAAGAACAGGAAGTGTCATTGTGGATGCTATTAAAATCGACTTTAATACACCTGGAGTTTCTGCTAATCTCATTATTGATGATCCTATCTTTATCGGAAATGTTCCGAATAACTCAATTGCGTATCCTCCATCTGTTTGGTCCATCACACTCCAGAAAGGTTATACAGGATGCATCAAAAACATTAGACTCAATGGAGTTTCTGCAAAGATTGCTCAGCAGTTTGAATCAACAAACACCACTGGAATTGAGCTTGGTTGTTCTCTTTCTAATGAGTTGGATATCTGTGAACCGAATCCCTGTCAAAATTTTGGACGATGTAGTCGGAACTTAAATTCATTCGAATGCGATTGCTCCAATACAAATTTCGAGGGAAAACGGTGCGAGATAGGTGAGCTAGTCTAGAAGTTTCAAGCTGAAACATAAAAGTTTCAGAGCAAACTGCGGTAGAAGTAGACGGAGATGAATCCAAAGTGCACGTGCTTGCTCATACAAAAGTATCACAAGTGGAGCATATTCAAATCAGGTTTCGGGTAAGTTTTTGCTGAAATTATTCAGATTAAAAATTTTTTTCAGACATCTTCTACAAGAGGAGTTTTGTTCGATACCGGAGCAAACGGGAAAAATGACAAGATAACCGTTTTTTTGAATGATAGTCTTCTCAATTTGTTTCTTCAAGATTCTTTAACAAACAATGTAAGTTTAGAATGTTTTCAAATCAAGTATGTTAACTTATTTCAGACATTTTCCTGGGGAAAATCTCTATCAGACAATCACTGGCATGAGCTGCAAGTACGACGTCTCGGCCAGAAACTTCTTCTCTATCTTGATGGATTTTGGAGTCATAGCAGTGAGAAATGCTTTTTCAAAATATACATAACGTTGATCTGCTTCAGTATACCTCCAAAATCCAATCTCCGTTGAAATTGATGAAATTGGTGCTGCCTATTCAGTTCATCCATCCTCTCCGCCACCGAGAGATGAGCATTTTAAAGGATTCCTCTCAAAACTGATATTCAATGGTAACGATTATCTTGCTAAAACAAAACGCGACAGTGCTCTACTGAGCAAATCCACTAGTCGAGAGAGTAAAGGACAGAGGAATGTGTAAGTTTGAAAGGTTTGAAAAATGTTGAACTTACAGTTCTGTAATTCCAGCAAAACACGAATCGCTTCGATATCTTTCACAAACTCCACGGGTTATGTAGCATTCTCTAGTGACAAAATATCATCTCTAGCTGGTTCTTTCCGGGTTCAATTCAAATTTCAAACGCTCATGCGATCTGCTCTTATATTCTTCACTTTGCCAAAACATGACTATGATCAGTCATTTCGACTTCAGATTATAAACGGACGGTTTGTGAATATTATACTAGTAGAGTGCAAATGTGAAGTTTCCAGGTTAAAATACACATACCGGATATCTGGCCAAGAATTTCATACAACCTCTCCAAAGCTTCCTTATCGACAACATCTGAGTGATATGAGATGGCATAGTGTCCTTATTTATCAAGATGAGAAAACCAATGATCATGTTCTTCTGGTGGATAATTCAACGACTACACTGATAATTGATAAAATGAAGAAAGTAGAGTCCAGAATGTCAGGTAAACTGTACTTCGGAAGTAATCCACTTGGAGTCTCCCGTCCTTCCAACGGATATCGTGGATGTATTTCAACTCTTCGAATCAATGAAAAGGCTCTGGATCTTTATGAAGATGCTGATAGTCGAATGAATGTAAATCGAGGATGCAGTGGTTAGTTTGTTAACTTTTTGAAATTTCTTTCCATACTAAACTTTATTTAATTGCGAATTTAGAAACAGAAGAAGTCATTCCGACTCATCATCGAATCCGGCATTCTGGTATTGCTCTTATTCTCCTCTTCTCTTTACCATCATCTATCTATCGCTTAAAAAAAATCCGCCACTTTTAATTCTCAGTTTGATCACTTCTTCAGTTTTAATATAAAAGTGTTATGTGAATTAATTTCACTCAATGAATTACAGGTCCAATTGCTCGATGTGTAGAGGATGCATGCGCGAATCACGGGCGGTGCATTCAATTATGGAGTTCCATTCGCTGTGATTGTAGCCTAACAGCACATTCTGGAGATCGATGTCAGAATCGTACGTGGGATATGAACATTTCTGTTCTAATATTGTTTTTTCAGCATCAACAACAGTTCGATTCGATGGAAGTCCATCTGCAATCTTCTACGAATACGCTCCAAATGAACGTCCGACGACCAGCAAAGACTATTTTGTTTTTTCGTTTCGAACCACCCAACCAAACGGAGTTCTTATTGCCATCGAATGTGCCGCGGACCAGGACTATTTCACAATTTTTCTTAACAAAGGATACCTGAATGCTCATTACAACTTGGGTAGTCGAGATCACACTGTCAGCTATCATACTCGTGTTCTGAATGACGGATTTCCACATGTCATCAAAATATCGAGAAACGAATCAAGCCTAACGATACAAGTGGATAAACTGCCCGCATTGAGATATAGACCAAAAAAAGCCAGTGACCTAGTTTTACTGAATATGCAAACCAGAATATCAATTGGAGCATCATTCAACACAAGACATTTGGAGCAGAGGAGGAGGTTTGTATTCGCAGTGACCGAATTATAAATCAAGAAGTTTGGATTCAGAATGCTACGTCATCGTCGCAACACGGAGATCTTCGATTCATACCAGGGTGAAGTGTCGGGAGTCAACGTCAATGGTTTGATGGTTTTGGATCTTTATGAGAATGGTGAGAGCCGTTTTTCTTACTTCTTCCCACACAAACCAATTTTCCGTCTTTGCATACTTTATATAGAATCTTCTATAAATACGAGTATAAATCCAAATTAGATGCCATTTCCGTCTCTCTTTCTTCACTTCATTCGTCTTCTTCCTCTCTCTCTCTCTCACTCCCACAACATTCTGAATGCAAATTTTCGAAAATCTGGAGCTCGTAATTGATGGCTTCCTTCCTTCGCACCTCTTCATTCTGCTTCTTCATTTTGAAAATTTCCGCATAACACAATTTTCTGAAAAACAAGAAAATCAAAAACATTATTCAATATTCAGCTGAATTGTGAAAAAATAGATGAACATGAATTCGTTTTGTGTGTTAGTGTTTTCAGAAAACAATTTTCGTAGATTTTAATATTACTCTTGTCTAATTTCAATACGCGTTGCAGCCGAAAATTCGAGGATGGGCGGAGCTTAAGTCAGGTAGCGAGATCCTTAAAGGCGCATTTAAAGGAGAATGTATTTTCGTAATTGTTTTCTGGCCTTATTTTTATTTTTTGAAAAAGTCAATCAATTTAGAACTTTTTTAAAACAACAAAAAAACTTTTAAGGATTTTGCTACAGCACCGAAGCTCCGCCCACTCACGAACTTTCGGCGCGCAATGAAATTAGACAAAAATAATCTCTGTCCGACAACATTTGAAAAACCAATTTTTAAATTAGTCTTCTTTTTCTATAGATATCTGATTGCCTGTATTAGGGTCATTCAGTATGTGATCGATGGTTTCTTAAGATAAATATAAAAATGCAAAATCTTTAGGAAAAGAGAAGCGACTCTTTTCCTAAAAAGTAATCTCACTCACATTTTTCTTCTCCTCGCCGTTCCAAAAACTTCCGTCACATTCTCCTTCTTCTCCTCATTCACAGTCATTCTCTACTAATCCTGCTCCTCTTTTCTAGATCTTTCTCCTTCTCCTTTTTTCTCACTTCATTCTTCTCGAAACTCTTTTTTAAAAGTGAAACAAAATTTTTAAACAAGAGAAAGAAGATCTTCCTAAATATGTGTATTAATATTAATGCAAAAGTGCCAAAGTGCTGAGGTTTGTTGAAAAAGAAGGAGAAGAAGAAGAGGAGGAGGAGGTCCCGACTCTTCCTCTTCTTTTTCTTCTTCTCAACGACGTCTTCTCAATTATTCACGAGGAAAGTGGTCAGTCAGGAGAAGATGTGCACGTATTCTCGGTTGCTTTAGTAGCCTTCTTCAACACTTGTATCATAGATTTCTAGTGGTATATACTCATGCAACAATGAGTCTTTCGACAGCTTCCGGCCTTCCGAAGCCAAAATAGATATCTCAAAAAGGAGAGAAGAATCGTATTTCATTTCACATCCAATGTCATCCTCTTTTTTCTACTGCATCCATCCCCAATACACAAATCCCCCGATTTCCTTAAAAAGAGAGTATACTTTCCTCTTCTTCTTCTCACAGACATTTTCCTCATCTATTCCACTCTCTAGTCTTCTTAACCCCGACGACGGCTTCATGATGAATTGACGTGAAAAATGCATGAGGTGTGAGAACTCTCTCTCTCCTTTTTACTCTTATTTCTACCAGAAGATCTCGTTGAGCCCATTCCCTTCCTTCCCACTCCTCTCCGTTTCAAAACGCCCTCGGAAATCAAGAGTTTTCTGATGCATTCCACCTATAATTTCATTCATCTATTGCACTTTTCATCGTTCCCACGATATTTTAGAGCCGAATCTTGCAAAATCATTCTTCGAGAGAAGCCTTGCTTATTTTCATGAAGATAAACCTTCTTAAAGCTACATTTTTTCAGCTATACAAAAAAAGTTATATTTACTAGCATCCCATCAAAAAGAATCCAACGAAAAAAAGTTTTTATCGCAAAACCTGAAATTTGCTGCTTTTGAGACATTTGTAGAGAATTTCGTTTTCAAAAATATTTACCGTAAAACCTGTAATAGAGGGCCTAACTTTAATTTTCAGCCAATTTATTTCGCTTTCTGTCAAAGATATACAAAAGTTGTCAACTGATAAATTATTTATCATAATATTAGGAGTGTTTTGTCAGTTGACACATTTTTTATATCTTGTATAGAAAATGAGAAAAATCCGCTGAAACTTTACAGTTTGAGTGCTCTTTTATTACAGATTTTACGGCATTTAATTTAGATTTCATAGATTTCTGTTTCTACTTTTGCTTTCATGATTGCATCCTGCATCGCGGAAAAAAGAGTTCTTCAAATCGAGAAACAATTTTCAATTTTTAAAACTCTAATAAAAATTTTTGCTTTTGAAACATGTCATTCTTTCGTCAGGATATACATAACTGATAGTTCCGATTTTTTGAAGAAAATGTACTTTTCGAGTGTTTCCATAAGTGCACTACACCTTTTGAACCCATGCTTTTTTTCTTGAATTTTTGATCAACACTTTCTCTTTTTTTCCGACGCTTGACCAACAGAAAGGATCTTTGTTCGGCCGAGGTTGAAGTGAGGATGAACCAAAAAAGCTTCATCCCAGTTTTCCAATTTTAGAATGAAAACGATATTCGTCTTTCCTTATTTCTTTTCATCTTCTTCTCCTTCTTCTTCTCAGTCTCTTAACTCACCTACTTTCCACCCAATACTACTTTGCACAAGCTTTTTTCAACACACAACTCAGTCCCTTTTTTTGAAATAGCATACAATCAGGTAGAGAATTTGAGAGAGAAAAAGGAGAGAGACTCTCCTCTTCTTGGGTTGCTTCGTGTCGGTCTTCATCTTCTTCTTCTTCTATATATCGTCGTTTTCGAGCCACCCAAATCGATTCCGCTTCACATCATTTTTGACCTGTTGTCATTAATTTTCTATTTCTTCTTACTCTTTCTTTTCCATACACATCACTCATAACCCTTCTATTCTTAGCCCTTTTGATTTGATTTAATAAATCTTGTCCTTACTTCTTTTGTACTCCTTCTTCTTTTTCTTCTTTCCTTGCAATCCAATTTTTAAGCAAGTAGCAATTTCGAATGTCCACTACTATACTCCAACGGTGCCCATAAATTTTTGGTGTTTGAAGAAAGAAATAAAGAACGAAGCCAAAAAAAGACAGAAAAAAGGCAAGTCAGCGGTGCAGGAGAGAAGAAACCCAATTTGTTTCGAAGCACATACAACTCGATACGCCTTCTATTCTGTCTTTCGTTTTTCATCCTCCTGCTCGTCCTTCTTAGTTTTTTCTTGTGGTGGAATACATTGAGGAAAGAGGAAGCCGATTCAGGAAAAGGATTGTGCTCTTCAGATGAAAAAAAAGGAGAAGAAGAAGAAGTTCGGTCATAAAAATGTTCATAAATGAATGTTGAAGTATGTATAGAGCTTCTATACGAAGAGCAGGCAGCGTGTGAGTCTGCGCGACCATCTTACCCAGTTGTTTTCTACGATGGCTCATTTCATTCTCATCCGATTTTCTAAACCGCTCCGTTATAGATCTCATGATTCTCTCTGTTTATTGTCCTCCATCCTAAAATGTCCGAATCGTAAACAATTCCAGAAACCTGTCATTTTCAGACTCTGTAATCTTCATCTTTCCGATCACTTTACTATTTTCTAACTATTGTGCTTTGGTTTGAAATCAGTTATTCACATTTCCAGTGGAATATAGTCCACTTTGAGATTCTGAATAATGACATAGCACTTATCCGTCCGGCCTGAAAATTTCAGGAATCATGAAGTGAATAAAAACTTCTGTTTTTGTAATTTTCAGTTTTTTCGTACAATTCATACACCTTTTTGCAGGTTCCAACCGCATCCATACAATCGGAGCACCTCAAACAACCGCAGTATCGGAGGCAGTGAGCAACAGTTCTGAAGAAGACGACGAGTTAGCTGAAATGATGATGGCGCACTCTATTGAAGAGGTTAGCAATTTTCAGCCGAAAAAATTTAATCCAACACTTCCTTTAAATTAATGAGAGCATGATATGAGGATCAGGATGTTTGGAATATTTTTATAGGATTTTTAGAGTCGATGTAGAGGGGGCCCACGATCCAAGGGTACATCGAAAAAGGGTACATCGAGGGTACATCGAGTTCTTAGGGTACATTGGTTCTGAGGGTACATGGGATCTTAGACTGTAAGGCGTTTTAGCCTAAGCCTACAATTTTGAGCAGAAATCAAAATAGTATGTATAAAAATATTTATTTACTTTTTTTGTCCACCTAAATGTACCGAACAATCCAATTTACCCTTGGAACCAATGTACCCTAAGAACTCGATGTACCCTTTTTCGATGTACCCTTGGATACTGGGCCTGTGGAAGGAGAAAATATGAAAAGTAAACTATTGAGGATGAGAGCAAAGAATCTCTGAAAATGAGTCATAGAGTCCCATGAATGAATAAAATCTAGGAAAAGTATATGAAGATTTACTGAATCTTTGTATACAACACAAATCAGTAAATATACATATGATTTTCACTTTTAACTTTGAACCAGTTTATCTTTGTTCCTGTAAAAGATATCAAAAAGTGGCCAACTGACAAAATATTTTTGATATTATAATAAACATTTTGTCAGTTGACCACTTTTCGATATGTTTACGAAGAACCAAGATAAATCGGCTCAAAGTTGAAAGTCGGGTGTGGTTCTATTAGAGTGTTAACGGTATTATGTTATTAAACTTTGGAGAAGAACGATGTGGAAAAGATCTCTAGAAAGTTTATCGGCGAAAATGAACACTTTTCATTTTTCTCTTCTACTTATTTCTCTTTTAACGGAATTGTTTTATTAGCTTCAATCTAATGTTTCGATTTGAATACATACTTCGTTATGAAAATCCATTTTCAAAGTTTTTAGGAAAACCCTTGGTACAAAAAGTGTACACCGAAAAGTGGATAATCGTAAAACACCTAAAATAAGTCCTTTTTCTTGCACAGAATAAAAGAAAAGAGAGGAAGGCGGCACTTGATGAATCACTTGCACTAATGTTATTGTGTCTCCTTCTTCGCCCATCTTTCTCTTTTTTTTTCTAGAACAAGAAAGTGTCGAAAATTTGAGAATCTCCAATCTTTTTCCTTTTTAAAACGAGAGACCTCCTAGTAGCAGTCGTAAAAGTCATCTGAACAACATGCAAATCACATTTTGAACAACGGAACGCAGTGTACAACTCTTTTGTGTTCGCGTTTATGAAGGCTCTCCAGTAAGAAGGAATGAATCGAATATTCAAATGTTTTGGACCTCTTCCAGTTGGCGACAACGCCTTTGAACAAAAGCCAACACAGCTTCTTCTCCTTTCTTTTCTTCCAATAAAGCTTCTTAGTCTCTTTTCATTCTCTTCTCCAAACTAATTAGTAATCTACAGAAATTGCCACACACTCCTCTTTTTCAGTATTTTCCATGTCTCCTATTCCTGTCTCATCATCACTTTTGTCTCGTTTCATTTTTCTCGCTTCAATTTCACTCTCTTTTTTTGCGATATGCACATATCGAACCATAAAAGAAACGTCTTCAGTCTGAAAAGTGCCTAAAGCGGGTTGAAAATTCCATTTTTGTTGTAGTGAAAGAAAAAGAAGAGAAATCCAGTTTTATGTAGCTGTGCGTATGCATTTCCGAGAAGAGCGAGACGCCGTCTTCAGCTAACGCTGACAGGATTCAGAAAAATAGTTGTTCTCATCTGACAACATGTTTATTTGACAACTTCATATCTATGTGTTACAATGTGAAAGAATTTGCACTTTTCAGTGTTTCTTTATTTTTGTTTCTAGAGGAAACGAGGAAATTCGCAGATCGATGATTCTCTTGTTAGTTCTAGTTTCACAGAGGCTCGAACTAAAATTATATAATTTCCGAATGATCTGGTCCAGATGTTCATTTTCTCCTCGAATTTTTCTTTAAAAATTTTCCAAATACCTGTAATAGAAAGGGCCCTACATTGTCAAGTTTAAGCTGTTTATTCTTGGCCCGTATAAAAGATTTCGAAAATCTGCCAACTGATAAAATGTTCGTAATAATATCATAAAAATTATCAGTTGACAGATTTTATATATCTTTGTACAGATTATGTTCAACTTCTAGAATTTCCAAAAAAATAAATCATACATGTGGCGGGCTCGGCCGGGCCGGTGGGGGAATCTTCACCGGCCTGGGTATGGAGGCAAGATTTCGTCATTTTTTGAGAGAACATTAGATTTTTTGTGGTTATTTAAAAAAAGTATTTTTTTCATGGATTGAGAAGCTCTAAGAAAGAACCAGTAATAAATTGCATTGGGATCCGAAAATTCAAATGATCATTTTAACAAAAGTATGCAACATCAACAGAAAAAGGCACCTGGGCCGGCCCGAAATTTAGCAAGTTAAAAAATTATGTTTTCAAAAATTTGTAAGTTTGTTTTGGTTTCCTCTAACATGCATTAGTATCAGAACCAGAGAAACTCTATATTTTAAAGTTATAAACTCATGGAACTTTTCTCTATTTCGAGGTCATATCGGTTATAACAAATGTGGCTTATCAGTATCAGTGATCCATAACTTCTGACTTCTTCGAACAATATTTCATAAATAATCTCATGATCTGTATTAAAACTATTTCTATCTGAAAATCCTTAACTCTTTCAGAATCCGAACGAAGCATTGATCGAGTCATTAGCTCCCAGCTGCTTGAGTCTTGAAGAGCAACAAACTTGTTTTATTGACACCGACGATTCAACAGGTACGTCTTTTATTTTTTCTATTCGGGTCCCCTTTCCCTTAAACACCAAATCCATGTGTTCTCGTTGGCTCGATTCTGCATCTTCCAAAAATGGCGCGGTCAATTCCGGAGGGAGCTGTTCTCAACATTCACAAGAACCATAACTTTTCCAAGATGCTTCCCTCCGCCTCCTCAAAAAAGTTTTTGTGGAGGAAAACTGGGATGCAAGGAATAGAAAAACTGGAAAAGCTCATCAATCTTCAAAACGCAATTAATTTTCTTTTTTCTTTTTGTGATTCTTTTTTCGTATTTTTTTACAAACAAGACGAAACGGGAAAGAAGGCGAGTAAAATGAGATAGGAATACAACATAGCACAAATCATTTATTTACGAGGATTTCGAATCTCAGACTCTCGTTTTTTTTCCTGTTACATCTGTTCCACACACCCGTCTCGATTTATTTCCGCCTGGCTACTGTTCACCTTCAATTTGGAGAAGCCGTACACAAAATGTCCCAGGGCTTCATGGATCCGTTCTGTCAGTATAAATAGGAAATACATATACTACCAGATTATATCCTAGTTTTGAAATTTCTTCTGACACTTTTGATATACTCTCAAAAACGGTTTCCTGTCTCCTACACTTCATCTTGTTCACTTACTTCCTTTCGGTCCTCCGTTCTTTTTCTTGAAATTTGGTGTGAAATTGGCCGAGAAAATCGTCGCCTTCTTCTTCTTCTTCTTCTTCTTCCACGTCTTCTGAAGCCGTGCCCCTATTATTTCAAAGAGCGGAAGCTGTGCTGCCGCCCTTCCTACTGGAGACAAATCATAAAAAGGTGCGAGAGAAAAATGGCCCTTCTCAACCAACATCTGCTTTATTTTTCTTCTATTTCTTTTTCCAAATATTGACATCATTTCCATTTTTTTTGAAACAAAACACAAAGTGCAAAGTGGAGGTCATAGTTTGAATTCTAAGAACTTTCAGAATTTAAGCATTAATCATTTTTGGATCTATCTTTTTTGTTCCCAAAATCATAGATGGTCGTAGGTGCTGTGAAAAAAACTGTATAAGTTTTAGTAGAAAGCAACTTGATATTCCATAACTTTTTCTTTTATACAAACAGATTAGAACCAATTTATCATCACCTCACCCCTAATCCCACCTTTTCAATACCTGAGATTTTTTCTTCGGTCATCTCCAAAAAACTAGAATATCCTAGACATATACTTCGTGGACGTACGTCTTCATATACACGTCTTCAGCCACTTTCACAATTTTCAAAATGAAATATGAATATACATTTTTTTCAGTTAGATTTTGAAACATGAGCCTGAGGCAGTTGCCCTTCGTTTTATTCCTCCTTCATTCCACAAAGTGCTTCATACACTCTTGTTTGGAAGAGGACCTTCCGATGCCTCTACATCTGTATAGCCGTTTGTAGGTGTCTAAATTCGTTTATGATGCCTGATGCTTCTCTTTCTCTTTTTCAATAGTTTCTTTTCGGAAATAGTATAAGGAAGGGATTGGATAATCTTGGGACGACGGGGGTGTCCTCTTTTCATATGGAATCCGGTCAAAGTGCACCAGATGCTCCCATTCCCTTTTCCTTCTTTTGAATACTCTACGGAAATCTTTGAGTTTTCGGAATAAATGATGGATTAGGAGACGGAAACAAAGAAGCCGTGAGCTCCTCTTAGCTCATCATATAACATCGTTTTTAATGCTAATTTCATTGCTCAGATTTTATCTCTTTCTAGGAATGTTTCACACGCAATTTTGCAGAAAGAACGTTTTCATTTTTCATGAAGTTAACTTCTTCTCCGACTTCTCATTTTGTGAATTATTTAACAGTCAGTCTCCTTTTCTTTTCAGTAGTTCATACAATTCTTTCCTTTCCAATTGCACTCTACTTTTTATTTCTTCTCAATACCCTTCTGCCGTCGACCTTTTCTTGTCATCTGAAAACACGAAAAAACTATAAAAAGTGCTTTTGGTTGTTTTCAAATATAAAATCGTGGGGGCCTGCTATCGAAGTGTGAGTGCTCCCCCCGGGGACCGATACAAAAAGTGAGAGGGGTCCGGGAGCTCCTCAAACTGACCCAGATATGAGAGGAGACACACGAAATATGAGAGGAGACACCCAAAATGTTTCCGATTGGTTATCTTTGAGCTTCATCAAAAAATGTCCAGGTTATATCCCTGACTCCTCTTTTTTCAGAATAGCTAAGATGTCAGAATTTGAAATTATTCCTCCCATATACTTGAGTTTGGAGTTGTTTTATAGAATACTAGTTTTGTTTCAAAACTATTAAACAATTTTTTTTTGACTTTTCGAAAAATCACCTGGTCTTCGAAAAAACCACAGCACTTTTTCATTCGAAAATCAGGACATTTCTCGTGCAATTTAGCTCAAAAATCTCCTCGATTCCGTATAACTCATACTCAATAATATGGTATTGTTCTGATACAAACAATCGGAGCTGTGAAAAAGAAACGCCGGTAACCGTGGCTGAAGGTCCCACCCAACTACCGTAATCTAGAATTTTTTGATTTTCAGAATTTATTATCTTGATTTTCGAGCGTTTTCTGTCAATTTTTTCACTCTCAAAAAATTTCATATTCCGATTTTTCTGGAGAAGTTAACAGAAAACTTGAAAAAACAACAAAATAAATTTTAAAAAACTAAATATTTTTGGGTTACGGTAGTTGTCGTTGTGGGACCTTTCTGTTCCACAGATCCTATTTTTTACCAGAATAATATTTTGACTGAAAAGGTACTCTAATACCTTCTTTTGTGATCCAGTCAATTCGTGGATCTTGCCCTTTTCTTTCATTTTTCTTCTTCTTATCTCATTCTTGTTTTTTATTCAAATTCATTCTAATAAATCGTCACTTCCCCCTCCTGGAAGATCTAGAAGACGTAGTAACTGCGAAAAAGTCGTTTTTCTGTTGCCTATTTCTTCAAAAAATCAAATAAGAAGTGTGTCGTCGCTTTCCTTTTCCGCCGCTCCTTCTTGCTTTTTCTTTAATTATGTCCCGTCGTTGCCAAAAATTTGTCACAGATATAGGAGGCGGAAAGAAGAAGAAGAAGAAGAAGAAGAAGAAGAAGAAGAAGAAGAAGAAGAAGAAGAAGAAGACAAGAAGAAGAAGTAGGAGAAGGAAGAAGTGTGAAACGATGTATTCGTGTCCAGAAAAACGGGAAGGACGCGTCAAAAATTCCGGTGTGAAGCCTCTCACTCACCCCCCCCCCCCTTGAGTCTTCCGATCTTCATTTGCATTGACAAGTTCACTCGGTTTCTGTTCACGTCGCCTTCTTTCAAAATTTTTGGTGAGGAGCCTAACAGCTTCTTGGCACTTTGGTAACCTCAGATTCTTACTTCCAAGCTAGACTTTTCACCTTTCCAAATTCTTCATCCTGGACAAAAATAACATTTATTTTCTTCTTTATCCTCCATCATCCATCTATAACTTTATTGTGCTCTTCTTCCATCTTGAGTTATATATAAATAATAAAAAGAATAGAGAAGAAGTCGCCTTCCTTTTTTCGGTTGGTCCACTAACCAATTGTGTGTGTTTGAACACCTCTGGAAGGCAGTCTTTCTCCAAATCTTTTTGCATTTTTTTCGGCTTTTAGCGACATTCTGAAAATATTCCTGTTTCCGGTTTCATAATAGGAATCACAACTGTTTTCCAGAATCCTGAATTCATTCATCCAATTAGCAGTTTCTTTTCTTCGATGTCTCCTATTACCACTGTTATCCGATACCTTCTTTTCTTCCTTTCACTACCAACTTTCTCACCTTTTTTTCAATCTCTATAGGCTCCTCCTCCAGATGGTATTCATTGAGAATTTGCGGGGTGGTACGCCACGTGCTACTACAACAGTATCACCTATTTTGTGCTTAATGAATTGGAACGACGAGCAATGTCGGCAATTCAAGAGCTATATTCCAAAGTTCGCATCAAATTTCGATGCTCCTCGACACGCTCCCCAGACGCCCTCATTTCCTTCGTATGATTATGAAGGGGAAGATCAGGAAGAGAAGAAAAAGAAAGAAAATGATCATGGAATCGCTGATCGTAGTATGAATGATGTGTCCGGAGAGACCAATGGTAGTGTTTTGGTGTTGAAAAGGGATATTCCCGGGGATCCTTTTGAAGATGTTTCAAGTACCGATAACTCTTCTTTTTTTGCAGGATTCTTCTCCCCAGTTCTTCCAGCTGTTGCGGATATCCCAAGTACTCGACCAAGTGAAAGTGAGTTAAAAAAATTATTTTCAAATGAGTCGGCTGACCGCAAAAACATAAATCTCGAAATCGATTAGCATACATAACTTTACTTTTTGAGAAATCAAGCTACAGTACTTTTATGTACAAAATATGTGTGCTATAGCCTGTCGTGAGTTTTGTCGAGCTTCTTTCGAGGTCACTGTTTGCTACATTAAATGAATCCAACGGATTTCCAAAAAGCATAAAGCCGCTATCTGATTGATTTGCTCTATCACCAGAAAATCCAAACTAATCCCAAAATAATAATCTTTGAAACTAACTTTTTGTCTTTATTACTAACAACTGGCCATAATATGTTTTGATTGCATCCGTTCACCCCCACACAACAAATCTCACTCATAGTGGTTTTTGTTTCTTCTTCCAGCAGTGACAACGAGGCGAACCCCATCACCTAAAATGTCTACAATTCCTCATCCCATCACCACCACTTTGCCTGTTTTCTTTTTGTCACAAATCACCGATGGTGATGAATCAGAAGACGAGTTTGACGGCTCCGGCGACGACCAGTTCGGTGGAGACGGTGTAGGAATAACAGCCGCCACACAACCTTCTGTTGCAAAGAGCACACCGTCGATTCCTGCTGTAACAAAAGTACTAACAACCACTACTTCTGCACCTAGCAGCACGCATCGTTCCACGGTCTTACCTAGACCGTATGCGAGTGTTAAAGAAGCCGCTGAGCAGAATCCAGATTATTTGGGATCAAGTATCTGGAATCAGGTGGATACTTTACCTGAGCCTATGGTCACAGGACCTGCGTGGCGAACGAACAAGTCTCTGACAACAACAGTGACCACTCAACCAACGACAACGACAAAGAAGAATAGGAAGACGACGACTACAGCCACAACGACGTCTTCCACGACTACAACTCGTTACCAGCCAAATTACGGTGAGAACTCAGAAACACCTCGCTTGCCGTGTCTGCTCTCGGAACTTTTATTCCCTCTGTCTGTCCGTCCTTTCCAAACCTACCTTCCAGTCGTCCCAACCGCTTTCTTATGTCGTCTTGCCCTTTAAGTACCCGCTTTCAATGTCTTTTATTCCTTCCGTTTTTTTTCTTGGCTGGCTTTTTCCATTCTTTTTTGTTTTCAATCTATCAGAGAATAATCTTGGTAGAATTTTGGTGGATTAGTATGAGAATGAATGAGAGTAGAGAAACGAGCAGAGGATCAGAATAGCTATTCGGAGCTTTGCATCTGTCTGAAAACAAGATATCCCTGAATATTTTATATATTTATACCTTTTAGTGTTTATAGATATTATTTCTAGTTCACATACACATATGAACCTGTAATAGAAGGGCCTCCACATCGTCAAATTTGAGGTCAATTATCTGGATTCCTGTAAAAGATATAAAAATATGTCAACGGATAAAATGTTTGTGATATTATGTCAAACAAATTATCAGTTGGCTCAATGCGAAAAGTTAGGAGGTCCTTCTATTACAGGTTAGTAGTTTCCATAGTCGTTTTTCGTACTGTTTTTGCAAAACCACCTCTATGTTTATGTTCGAGCCGTTCCAGTTCGGTGCTTTTTTGTGAGCATCCTGGAACGAATCGAAATTCCTCATTACCCGTCACTCACATTTCTCCAAACACATATTCGGGATGTCCTCCTTCATTTTCTCTTCCCTCTCTTCCATTCTTTTCACTCCACTCCAAAAATTCGTCTCGTCTCGATGCCGTTGACGAGTTTTTGGTGGTCGTTTCTTGTCCATCAAACACAAAAAGGCCTTAGAAGAGCAGGTGATGCGTGAATTCAGCTACGAGTTTCGAGAGCCATTCAGTTTGCCTCCTGATTCTTCTTTTTTTATTTTACCAATTATTCATTGCCTTGGTTACCTCTCCATCTTTTTTCCAACAAGACACTCTTCTGGAGCATTTTCTTCTTTTCTTAATAGTCTATAATGCTGCGTTGCTCACTGCAAACTCTATGAATCTATCATCAGATATCAAAAAGATCTTATGGTAAAGTAAACTATGCATAATTCATCTCAGAAGAAGAAGAAGTCGGCAAAGAAAGACGTCTTCTTCCCTTCTCTTCCACTTCTTACAAATGCGTAATCGATGCTTGTAATCCCTATGACATACCGCCTTTGATCATCGGTGCATTTACAAGATTTTTATACTCCGGAAGAGCAACGTTCTTAGATTTATTTATGCTAATATCTTATCCCAGAAAACGTCAAAGGACTTCTTTTTTTGCATAAAAAACTTTCAAAGTTTAGTTGCTCTCTGCTCTGAGAGCTGCCCCATACCCTCTCACCATTATGTGAAAATCTCATTTCCCATCGGAGGCATTTTGTGCGGTACCTCCACACCACTAGAATATTTGATAAGCTCAAACTTTTTTCACCTTTTTCTGTTTTCATAGCTCATGTAGTCCTAGCAACCAAATCAAGATATAGAGGGCGTATCCGTTGTTTTCTGCTTCTTCCACCTTCTTCTATATTTGGACTCCAGAAAAGGAAATGTGTTGAGAGCGAGACACAATTATCCAAATGAGAAGTGACATGTTGCTCCTCCTTCTCCTGCTCCGCTACCAACCTCTAAATAACTTTTTCTCCCATCCTTCTTATTTTTTTTTCTTGTGAATAACTATGTGTGAGTACTTTCATATCTGTTGTGGGTTACAATTTTGTGATTTTCCACTTTTTTGTCTGTCTTTCCCTTTTGTTCAATCAACATGTTCCCTATTTTCCTTATTTTATTTCGCAAATCAGTTCGGCTTTCTGTGTGTTCATTTCCTCCCGCGTGTTGATTAGGGCGGTTGCTTTATAGAATCATGTGCTTGTTTCTCATCACAATTGTTTTTCAGATATCGATAACGAAGTAACCGCTCTCATCACAAGCAGTATAGCTCCTCAGAAAACTCGTCCAAAATCGACTCCTCACTTCACAGTATATCCAGTTAGACCAACGACACCTATGGGAGATACCATTACTACTACAATGCAGGTAGGAAATCAGAAAATCTAATTCTCGAAATCTGGAAAATAGTTCAGATGTACAAGATGGTACAAAGCAATTCAGGGGTGCAAAATTCGCCATACAAAATTCGAATTTTTTCCATTTATTTTGCTCCCCCGAAATGTGGATTTTGTCCCCTCAATCGCTTTGTACCCACATGACCCCAAAAATTCTGTAGCCTCCGAATTATTTGCCTCGAAACCTTCTAAAAACCGGAAGTATTTCAGGCCGCCACCGTCACTGATTTCCCACGGACTCCACTCATCATGGGATCCAGTTTGGCTGTGATTATCGCCATCGCTGCCGTTGTGTTCTTTGTTTTCAAATGCAGACAGAATCCACCAGCTTCCGAACACTACACTATGGTCAGTAATAAATATTCATCTGTATTAAATTTATGAAAATTCAGGCCATGAAATCTCAATCTGGATACACAGCCATCGCTCCTGAACTCTCACCTCCCATGAACCATGACCGAAACAATGACTCTTGCACTCAACCATTACTTGCTAAACCTCACGTGAGTTTTTTTGCCGATTCCTTTTCAAAAGAGAGAAGGACCTCCATTCACTTCTTCGTCTAATCGTTTATTTCAGATCAACGGAAATGGTTACGAGCCGCTGAAAGGAGCAGTAATAGCCAACGGAAACGGCGCAACGGCCACAATGATGCGTAACGGAAACGGGAATGGAGTGGCGAAGAAAAAGGATTTCAAGGAGTGGTATGTATGAAAAGACAATCTCTCCGAAAACTAATAATAATATTGTATCTCTTCACTTTGTATCTAATTGTCTAAAATGGGTATCATGTTCAGATATCACTTTCAAATGGTCTCTTTAAATATTCCTTCTTTTCTTCTTATTACCAATTACTTAGGAACTCTCTATTTTTTTCCTCTCACCTCTTTTTTATTCAGGTTTTGTCTTTCTATTTTCCACACCCAACTGTGTACTCCCTTATGTATTCATGTATATTAAATCATTCACAACACCTAATAAATGTTTTATCAACTTCGAACAACTCGTTACCCTCCCCACACATTTCATTTCAAGAATCAAGGAGGGAAAATAGAAAGAGGCCAAATTCAGAACATTGCTGAATCGAAGAAGAATCGAAGATCGACGATAAGCCATCAGAATATGAATAAGAATAATAAACAAAAGATGGTACAGTTTGATATGCGAGGACCGTCGCCCTTCTTTCCCTTCGTCTTACTCCTTTTGTGTTCCACATTACGAAGAACGAGAAAGCTAATTTCAAGAAAACGATGAGCCGTCCATGGCCATCTTCTTCTTTGGCTCTTTTATCACTTTTTCTAATTATCCTCCGCCAGAGCTTGGCCTGTATTGATGTCTTATTTGTCATTGATAATAAAACTTTAGAGGTATGTGATCAGATTTTTTAAATAGTTTTTATATTAACAACATTCAGGTATCAAGAAACAGAGCTCTTCAAGTAGCTCGACAACTTCCAGAAAATCAGAAAATCAGAAAATGGGTAGTATTATCTAGAAACGATCGTTATGTTCCAAGAGTTTTAAGAGTGAGTTTTCAAAAATTATTTCTAATGTTAAAGTGTTCAGAACAATGCGGAACTTCAATCAGTTCTGAGCACAATCCACGGAGACTATGATCGTTTCCTTGAGATTGCAACTGGAGAAATTGCCAGAAGAACTGCAAGTATGATTTAATTGAAAATTGAAACTTTCATTTAAAGCTAACAATTTTTCAGCATTTCAGCCGTTTGTGATTCTCTTGTTTTCTGAAACACCTGTGAATCAAACGATGACCAAGTTGTGGAGAAGTATTTCGTTGGCACCTGCCCTTCACATTTACAGAATTGGAAGTTTCCAGAGAACGAAGTTTGTTGGAACAAAGTCAGAGAATCGACAATTTTTAGAGAGTTTTTCTTACAGCAGGATGTTGTCTGAAGATCAAGAAACAGATTTTGAGAAACTGATTCTATGCGGTCGGAACAGAACTGATTTGTTCAACACCGAATCCAGTAAGTTCAGCGGAGGAAATGAGATTCGAAGATCTCCAACATCTACACCTCATCCTTGGACATCGACTCGTGATCCATTTGTTCGCAGACTCACGTTCTATGATGCATCGAGAACGCTTATTGAAGAAAAGAGAAAACAAGAGCAGCTGAAACAACAACAGCTATCTCAAATCAACAAACAATTCACTATAACAAGGACTTTTAAAAAGATGACTACGAAATCACAGAGTTTCACTAGAATTCCTACAACTACTTCAAGAACAACGAAGACTACAAGAAATCATATTTCGTACACTACCAGAACTCCAACAAAATACGATGCAAAGAAGTTCTCTGGAAGTTATCAAGCTAGCACCAGGTAAGCATTTTCAATTAACTAGAAATGTTTCACACATTTCTTTGAGAAAACCCCAACCTTTCAAATGGTTCACCACTACAAAGAAACCAAAGTTCAATCCTACCACAGTCAAAAAATATACAACAAGGTTAGGATAAGAACTTTTGTATGGGTAATAAAATCAGGTTTAGGAAGTTTTCCACATGGAATCAAGATTCATGGAAATCAGTCACAAGGTTTTTGGTATTTTAAAACACTAGCGTCATAATTTTTGTTCACATCGACTAGTGTCTCTGTTGTTAATATTTTCAGTATTTGCTATGACTCTTCTCCGCTTCTAACAAGTTATTTTTCTTTGCGGTTAGTCAAAATAAATTTCTTTGAAGATCAATACTTTCCTAAAACGTATTTCTGAAAATTTAGGAAGACCATTCTATCGACAACCAGAAAACCATTCAGCACCGCAAGGCTCACTTTTGCGAGGTTTATATTCATTTTTTTAAAGTTTTCAATATGTTCATCCAAAAATTTTATCTCCAGGAAAGCATTCTTCTCTACAACACAAATTCCCTTCACAACTACAAGACGTTTACTTAATAGGTTGAACTTTTGGGTTATAGTTTTTGCTTCTAGAAATATAGTTTTTCGTCCTTTTCATTACGCTGACTATTATGCTGCTATTGATAATCGTCTACTTGTCTAGAATAACAAATAACTGCTTTGTGACCGTTGGTTCAAAACTTTCAGTATTTCATTATTTCTTTAGTATTTCTGAAACCACCACAAGAAAACCGTATACAACGATCAAGCGTCCTCAGACCTATGTTACCAGGTTGGAATAGATTTAGAGATGCAAACTTCTCTTGTTATTCCCGTTCACAAAATTTTAGAACACCATTCACCACAACAACGAAAAGGCCACTCCCTACTTCAAAGCATGTCGGTACCTCTGTTAGGTGACTTTGTATTCTAGAAAGTAAAGATTCGAATCAAGTTTCAGGAAAATATTACTGTCTACCACTAGGAAACCCGAAATTACGCCTACAACTCCGTATTATACTAGGTTCGATTATTTGAAATCGGTAGACTTTGAAAAATTCCAGTAGAAAACAACAACCACATTTGTCTACGACAAGCCGACCACCAGTTCAGCAAATTATCACTACAAAAATGTTTTGTTTTTGATACTGTGTAGATATCTAGAATGATTTCAATTTTTAGAACTGTTTTTTTTTCCAATTTCTATCACCTTGTTTCGATACTATTTCAGGATTCATCCGAGCAGTAAAATTGTAAAAACCACTAGGCCAATGACAACCAGGCGAATGACTACTACTCGACCATTCAGGTTTTGAACTGTTGGATCTAGAATAGCTTAAGTTTTAATTTTAGTGTACACCAAGTCTTTCCGACCACTTCAAAACCTCCCGTCCGAGCAATTTATACTAGCTCTACGAGGTTTGGAGAAATTTGCAACTCTTGTATAATTTCGAAATCATAGGCAACCTCAACAGTCTCGTCTGTATACTAGAAGTACGCCAACAACGTCTACCCGGTACTTCTGAACGTTTGCTTTTTAGATAATTTTAACTTTATTCGAGCTAGATAGTCTTCATCAGTTCTGTATTTAATTTTCACTTAGGAGTCCTCCAACCACAACCAAATTTCGTTGGTGGATGACCACAAGGTTTGTGGGATTGATTATGTTCTTCTATAGTTTTTGGGTTACAGACCTCCCGGTGCTCCATTCTGGACAGTATGGTAATTTTTGAATTACTTAATAGAATAGTTTCTAAAACTTGTTGAATTGAATTCAGGACTCCATCTGTATCTATGACCACAGCCAAACCATTTACACGAGCTTCCACCAGGTGGGAATCATATTCATTAGTTACTTTCCTTTGTTTCTGAAGTTAGCGAGCATTCTCAGTTTTTAAATTACTTTAGGTCCACTTTTGTTCAAACTATCACTCGCAGACCACAATACACAACAAGTTATGCTACGGCAAGGTTAATACATAGTGTTTCAACAAAAGTTTTGAACAAAGTTGTTTCAGGAAACCTTGGTGGATCACTCAGGTTCCACAGACACGACTACGGTATATTTATTGGAAATTATTATTTTTTTCGGGCTAAATATTCACTGCTTTCAAATTTATGTAGTCTTTTCCCAACTTCTGAATTTCAGTCCTTCCATCACTACAACCCCATCGTCTGTCCCTGCTGCAACTATAGACTCTCCACTAAAAAAACATGAAGGAGGGGGAAATGAAATCGAGGAATTGAATGGAAAAAATTTCAAAGTTCGATCGAGAAGTGTTCATTTTGCGATGACTGAGAAGCCTCCAGTGACTACTGCAATGAATCCGATGAAGTTTTTCACCACATCGAGAACTCCAATCACAACTGCAAAATCTCTGATACCGTACAGCTGCACTGCTGATGTTTTCTTCCTAGTTGATCTATCACAGGGGACAGGAGATAAGAGCCAACAGTAAGACATCTATAACGAATATTAAAAAATTTTCTGTTTTTTTTCAGATACCTTGATATTGCTGCATCAGCAATTAGTTCTCTTCCCATATCACAAGAAGCAGTTCGTGTTGGATTGATCAGTTACTCTGGTCCCGGTAGGACCCATGTCCGTGTATACTTGGACAAGCACAATGACAAGGAGAAGTTGATAGAGTATGTTGATGTATATTTTTTCTTGAAATTAGAAAAAAATTCCAGAGAAATGTTCTTGATGGAACGACATGGTGGAACTACAAGGACTGCTGATGCGATTCGATATGCGACAAAAATTTTCGAAGGAATGGCTCATCCGGCAAGGAAAAATGTGAAAAAGGTGTTGGTAGTTTTCACAGATGGATATTCTCAAGATCATCCACGAGATGCAGCTAGAGGGGCTAGAGCGAAAGGATTGCAGCTGATTGCTGTAGCAGTAAAGGATAGATTAGCACCTCCAGACGAGGAGCAACTAGCTGAAATTGGGGGACATGCAAAGGTGACTTTATTTAAGGATTGCTAGATCATCAAACGCGAAATACTCCGATTTTCAGAACGTGTTCATATCTCCAAACGGACGAGAACTACGCGAGAAGATCATAGGGACCCAGTGCCGTCTCTAAATGCTGTCATTGATTCGAGCTCTTTTATTTTTTGACAACACTTTCAATATTTAATAATCAATTAATTCATTTTTAAACCATAATCAATAAATATTTACAGAATAACCACATTTGAAAATGCGCAATAGTTATCCTAGCAACAGCATCAGTTCGTTGAGGAGAAAAAGCACACCAGGGGAACTGAATGAAGAGAGATTGGGTTGAGAAGAGACAGAAATGGGACATGGTTTGGGACACGGGGACATAGAACTACTTAGGAAGAGACTAGACGGGGGGATGGTTCGAATCAATGGGATAAAACTAGTGTTATGCAACCGAGAAAGGAACGGAAAACTAGATGGAATGTGACCCGATAACCGGACGAGATTGAACTTTAAAAAACATGGAAAACGCTGTTTGTGATGATGTTGTGAAAGATAGAAATTCAAAAATGAAGAGATTAGTTGATGGAATGGAGACCCGCTTGGATCAGTGGATGCGTTGATTGTACGAGTGGTGTTGAGGTGACCGGTTGGAAGAGGTTCTGAAAGTCCAATTGATATGTGAATTCATGTAATAAATGTCAAAAGTTATAGTCTAATGAAAATTGAAGAACAGCAAAAGTCAACGTAGTTTTACCTGTTGCATGGCTCTTGCCATGAGTTGCTGCTGAGTGAACTGCTGAAGTTGCTGTTGTGGAGTGAGTGGTGAATTGAGTTGAGAACTAAGACTACTCAAAGAGTTCAATTGCGATTGCAACTGTTGATTGATGTTTATTTGCTGAGGTGTCAATTGCTGTGGAGTTAAACTTCCGATTGTTGAAGGAATTGTAATTCCGAGATGACCATTTCCAAATGGATTCAACGGTGATGATGCTACAGTAGTTCCAACTGAATTTCCAACTGCATTTCCAACAGCGTTCCCAACTGCACTAGTCAGTTGAGCAGCAGCTGCAGCGATTTGAGCATCATGAGCTTTGGCTTCTTGCTCTGCTCTTGCCTTCATTGCATGAGACTTCATATGGGCATTCAGAGACTTTACTTTCTCGAAACACTTATCACAAAGACGGCAGTGGAAGAATCCATCAGCACTTGGTTGAGCTCCCTTCTTGCCGGCAGAAGCTGATGGAGTATGATGAGCACGTGGAACTGATGGCTGGTAGTTCTTCTGGATTCCAAACAAATCTTTTGAGACTGGAGACATTCCAAGAAGTGCTTCCTCTCTTGGTGATGACATTATTGGAGAGGTGCTGAAAAATATTCATAAAGCAAGTATATCATAAACCTTCAAGGCTTACAAGGCGCGGTCTCGGAACTCCAAAAGTCCATTACCAACGAAGGAAGTTTCTGTAGCAGTGGATTCATTATCCGACTCTCCAGATTCCATCAACGACATTTTCTTTTTCGGTGGACCTTCTGGCTCTTCCAGTTGATTCTTCTGCAAATTGATATCCAACAACTGCCTCTTTCGTCTCAGGTTTCTCAATTTTCGGTAGTCATCTGGACAGTCTTTCTTCCACGAATAATAGAACTGAACACAATCTCTGACTGATTTTCCAGACATCTGAAAATGAGAGATTGAATTTCAGACGAAGGTTTTCGCAATGACATACCTCAACAGCAACCTTGTCGAAATCTTTCTCTGACTTATAAATTGCATCTTGGAATTGTGAAATCTCTTCTGGAGTCCAGAGCGTCGTGTCGTTGTAAGTGTATCCGAAGATATTTGAGTAATGTTCCCAATCCAAAGTATCACTTCTCAACAAATCGTCAACGGCTGCTTCAATGTTTCCTTTGTTTTCCATGAGCAGATGAATTGCCAATTCCTTGTTTCTTCCGGCTCTCGGACAAGCTTGACTGCATGCAAGCAATTCGAATGCATTGACTGAAATGAAATTTGATTATAGAGACAACGGATGCTTTTTTTCGGAATAGATAGAAGAAAAACTTACTTTGTTCTACATCAATGTCTTTCAGGATTTCCGAAGAAAACACACACTCATCTCGGTCTTCAATGTCGTCTCTTTCCGATTGTGGTACTTGTCTTTCTGCCCATTTCTTCACACGGGCTTGATAGGTTTTCCCCAAATTTATGTGCCTGAAAGTGATGCTTTTTTTTTTAAACAAACTTTTTTTGTGTTTCAATATTATGTCAACTCAATTCGTTTTTGAGCAAAATTATAAATCTTCAGAATAATAATTGAAGAAATACTTACGGATTCGGATCACTGATCTTCGGTCCATCATAATCGTAATAGCTGTCAGACATGCACGACGACTTTCTGATTGCTTCCAGCGACTCTTTTCTTTCTGCCTGCATTTTTTCATCAGCTGACGACGTCGACGCCCAAGATTCTTTTCTCAAAGCCTCAAGCTCATTGGCGAAATTGGTTTGGTTCATTTGCTGAGCCATATAGAAGAACCCATTTTTTCTCGATGGTCCGTCTCCATCTTCACTCTTCTTTTTGCCATTCAGAATGCTCTTCACATCTGCATCTGATCCATTACTGCAGCTTGGAGAACCGGCAATCTGCTGAAAGGCATTTGATTGATTTCTTTCGGGAATAAATTGAAAAAAATTACCTCTGCAACTGGCAATAATGAGTTCGCCGATTTGGCAATCTGACAGAATAGTCCTGATCCGTTACGCATGGGAGCCAGGATTGGAGGTGGCGTATACGGTAGAAGTTCAGTGCAAGAAGACAATGGATTGAGTTGAGACCCACGTGGGGTACGTAGTTGACTGAAATTCCCAGTGTTGAGAATCATTTTGAATGCAATGAGAATCGAATGAAAAAATCATGGGAGGGTAGGAGGAGCAAAAGGGCTAGAATCGAGGCGGGCAAGAGGTCGTTGCCTGTTATCAGAATTGGAGAAGCACACGCAAGCCAAATTTTTTTGCTTTCTGCTCGATGCAACAACGCTTTTAGTGTGGGATGGAATGGACAATAACAACATGGAAGTGACACTTTTTATGCTGCCCCGCAGTGCTATCAGACAGTCAGGAGGAATATTGAAAGGAGAACTAAATCATGAGAGTTTTACAGACAAAGAACACGGAAGTTGGTAGACAAAACGACACTCTACAAAACTGGAAAGATTACGTGTTTTTTGCAGGTACCAGAGAAGAGAGAAGAGGTGGTAATGACTGCAATTGCAGAAATAAAATGGAAGTGTTTGTGGGTTGATGGACGGAGAAAATGGGCAGACGTAGGAGAGAAAAACTCGGTTGGCTCGAACTTTGATCATTTCAGCAGAAGCAAGACGGGAAAGACTTTTTGACCGAAAAAGATGAAAAAGTCGTAGAAAAGGAGCACGTATGTGCATACAAAAGATTGGGAATTTCCGGGGAGACGAGTCTCTTTTTTTGTGCCTTTTTATGTCTCAAAGTGGGAAACTTATTGTTCAGAATTAGGAAATCTAACAAAAACATTCCGAGCAAACTCGGGACATACAGACAAGAACAGAATGGAACAAATGCAAGAAAAAAAACAGAAGAGGAAGCAAAAGAAAAGTATTTTCTGTCCGTGGAAAGAGGAAGGAAAACAAAAACACAAAGTTCAACTTTTTTTCTGTGTCTCCCTCTGTTATTTCAGATTATCCTGGGAGGTGTACAAAACAGTCATTAAAAAATGGACCTAACAAATATATTTCAAAAAGAGGTCTCCTCTGAAACGACAGAGTTGCTTGGAAACCTGTAATAGAAGAGCTCCAAAACTGTAAAATTTGAATTATATCAATCCTTATTCAAGATATCAAAAATGTCAACTAACATATCGCTTCTGATACCATGATAAGCAATTTATTAGCTGACAACTTTCCTATATTTTTGACAGGAAGCCAGAAAAACTGGCTAAAAGTTAAATGTTAGAAGCCCTTCTAGTACAGGTTATACGGTAGTTGAATTTGAAAATCAGACGAAGAGGGTATTTAAAAATCAGAATCTTTGTGGTCTTAGGTCCGTGAACTGAATCTCAAAAGACATTCCCGTCCCTCAGTAATTAATTTGAATTCGGCTGAATAAACAGACAGATTGAACGGTTTTCGTTGTTCAGGTACTAAGAATTTCCTCGAATCATTCTTGGTTTTCCAAAAATTACGATTAGGATCTCTGATGAAAGCGTTCATGTTTTCCCAGAGACGTTCACAAATTTATATTTTTCGTACATGTGTTTTCCTTGCTAGATGCACTTTGGGATATGAACGGAAATTAGGTTCGAGGTATTAAAAAAAAGAAACGGATTAGAGGATAGAGGATGAAACTGCAAAAAACAACAGTTCAATCTAGAAATTGATTTTTCTATGAGTGTTACTTCTAATATGAAAATGGCTAAACCTGAAACGATATTGTAGGTTTGCAATTTTTCATCATCAGCACCACCGGCGGTACACCGTTGGTCGCCGTCGCCGCGCCAAACCAAAGGTGCACGCAACCACTTTTCGCATTCTCCTGTTTTCAATGCTGACAGAGGAGAAAGGTGTTGAAACATCGTAGGAATCAGAGAGGACGCAGGTTGGGGCAGGTAGTGCAAAGATTAACAGGACATGAGACACTGTCTGTTTGTTGTTTCACCGAACTTGAACGGGATGCTTCTGTGGACTGAGAAAGAGAGAGAGAGAAAGGAATGGAACAAAAACAACGATCGTATTGATAAGAAATCACGTGATTCACTGGTGCACATTTGCAACAGCTGGACATGAGCTCATTCCGAAAGAATAGCCGAAGGGACCCCGTAAACCACAGAGATCCAAAGGGAAAGGAGAGCCTGGAGAAAATAGAGCACAACACGTTTTTTGTTGAGCTATCTCCCCTTTTTTCCTTCCGCAGAAAGAAGGGGGCATTTGGACGGAAACGGACAGAGAGCACGGATGAAAAAAGAAGGAAAAAAAGGAAAGAGAAGATATTTCGAGCGATGTTGGGGCTGCTCTTCTTATTGCGCTTGCAAAAGTGCATGAATCGTGCATTAAGATGAGCAAAAACAAAAAATAAAAACGAAGTAGGAACTGGTCAAGAGACGAGGAGAGAAGATGAAGGATATGAATATTAATCAAAAGGTTATTATAGTTTTACAACCCTATAATCTTTTAAGACCTAATCCTTATCGCTGAATCTTAGCTTTAGAAGGATACGAATTTTTTGGACTCAAATTAAAGATTCTAAAGATTCAATCTGAAACTAGAAAAATTCTCTCTTTCGTAGATCTTTGAATAGGCAAACAAAAATGAATGCAAAAGAGAATTTGAATAGTTCAAAGGAGGAGTCAGTCAACTGTCCCTGCTAACACAGTGTCAACAAGGTTAGTTTGAAATGTCGCTCTATAGAGAATCAGTGGTCTCTAAATGCTACGTTTCCGATAGATTCCTTCGGACGATATAAGGAGAACCCCTTTCGAAATGTAGGACTGCTTGATGGTTAGTCTAGTGATCACTTCATGCTTTCTCCACCATCTCCGTCTCCACCCCTCGAGTTCCCCGGAACGAAGAGAAGACATCTGATTAGAAGATGCAAGCATCCCCAATGACGAATCCGTTCGTTCATCCCATTCTTCCACTACTTTCATTTCTTCTTAGACACCAAAAAGCTACGAGATAAATGTTTATAGCATGCTTTGTTAGAGAGACAGCAGACTGGGGACAGCTGGGTCACGAGACACCACACCCTTCCGATGTTTTTTCTTCTCCTGCAGCCAGCAGTCGCTTCTGCTGTTGCTGCTGCTGGGGCTGCAAATGCACGTCCTTTCCCGAATCTCTCTCATTTCTCCAGAGGCACTCTACTATTTTTTCGGGAAGAAATGAGGAAGAAGCATCAGGCGACCGCCGATCGAGAAAAACGGGCATTGTGGGAAAAACTGAAGGAAGGGACAGATATCCTTCAAAAATGATGTTGATGATCAGTGATACAAAAACCTGACGAACGATATTTGGGTGCTAGGTATGAAAATAAAGAAAAAAGAAGAATATGAGGGAGGTGCGAGGAGCTCTCTGTAGTAGACAGGAAATTAGAAATCTCTCTTTTTGTTGTTTTTTTTCTTTCTAAATCATAACACAAAAAGAGGAGTCTAGTGGAAACGAAGGAACGACATAAAATATATATATACTTAAAGCAGAATTCTAGAATTGAGAGTTAGGAACAGCAAAGATCCAGGGGAATGGAGGGGGTCTAGACTCTCTGACAGGGAAACATTCCGAACAATGGGAGGATGTGAACAAACTCTTTTATATGTACATCGATATCCATGATATGAACTTTTTATTCGAAATTCAGAGATCGACAGTTTGTTTACAAGGAAAATTGCAATAGAAACTCTCAAAAATCAGGCTCCTGAAGGGAAAGTGAAAAAGTTCATCAATTTTGTTCGTTTTCTACAATATCACTTGAACCGTTTCATGTCTATTCCCAACTACAACTACATAACCAGTTTGGTGTCGGTAGCTGGCGCGACACCCGCATGTCGGGGGCAAAAGGGAAGCAAAAACTTGCGAATACCTCCCTCAATGAAATTCTTTGCAAGAGAGAATAAAAACGAAGAAGAAGAAGAAGAAGGACAAGGAGGTGAGTGATGTGATCACGTGCAAACATCAGACACACAAACAGTTCGCAAGAAGAGACAGAACGAGTGGAAATTTGCACCGTGCGAAATCGAAAAATCGTCGAGCCGTTGAGCCAGATGGTTTTTTTTCACTCAAAAGAAAAATGATGCACTCACCTTTTTAATGCCATAATCGAAGCTTTTCTGGATGGAACATTGTGATGAGATTTCTTATGCTGAAGTTGTTGTTGTTTCAGAAGAAGTGACGACGACATGGACAAGAAAGTTGGAGACGGTACTTGTTTAGACGGATCCAACTGGTCCATCTGAAAATATTGTACTTTGTCTTCTTTAGAATCAGATGAGGAAGAGAAGGGATACAAATCATCCAAACACCTGATAAATATATCGAAAACCTGAGAACTGTCTAAGAGAAAGTGCGGAGAACCCCATCTGCAATGTGATAAGGGCAAGTGGAACAAAAACGAAGAGATACGAAAACCGCATCAAAAATGAGAGGAATATGAAGTCGCGGGGCAGGTGATAAAGAAATAGACACATATAAACTTTTTTGGCATAACATAAATGTTCTTTGACTCTTGTGAAAAGATTGAACTTTCGAACCGAGATCCGTACGTGCGCAAGGTTTGTCTAAAGAAAAAGAAGAGGGTCTTTTTTGGTGAAAAAAATAAAGGAGAAAGCGGCATATTTGTTTGTTTTGTCTAGATAGGAGGTCTACAAAATGGAAGGGTGTAGGATGAAAAAGACTTTGGAAATCTTAAGATAAGAATATAAGAGTCAGACTAGATACAAACTGAAATAAGGTGAATTGGAAGGCAATAATTTGAAGGCAGGCAAGTTTCGTTTTCATTAAATTGTTCTAGACAACGGAAGGGTAATTGAATTAGTTTCTTTTTTTTCAACTCTTCTGTTCAAGAAATCAATAAAAACGCGCTTTGGTTTCTGAAATGCCGCACTATAATTATCCTAACTCAATAGTCATAGGCACCTGGGTGCACCAATTACAAACTCTATACTTCCTTATCAGAGATGCACGTATCTATAGATTCCATTTTGAATCACATACCTTAAGTGGTGACAACATCTCCGATTTCACAGTCTGTTGTGGGGGTTGCCCACTGCTTGTCACATCCATCATGTCGTGAGATAGATTGCCGAATCTGAAATGAAGATATAAGTTCGTTCTTTTCATAGTTTTTTTCCGTTTTTCAAGGTTTGAGACTTGATTACAGAAGGATTTAGGAATAAGAGCTTCCGAAAAAATATATAATACATCATTCAGTATATGAAACCGATCTCGATAGGAATGTATTAAAAACTAAAGTTGTTCAAAATCCGACAATTATTTTTTTTGTTTCAGTTCAATGTTGATCCTTTTAAATCGCTCCGAAAAAAAAACCGTTGTAAAAACTGAACAGAACGAGGATCGAAAAAAACGCGAAAAAAAAGGAAAAATTGTGTTTTGATGAGGGAGAGATGATTCACAGATTATATTGTGCTGTATTTGAAAAGCTGCCACTCAAATACGGAAAAAAGGTGGAAATACGAAATTCGTCAGAGAGTTACGGTTTTTTGTGTATGAAAAACACAGGAGGAAGTGGTTGTCAAGAACATCATATTTTTGGAAAAGTTAAAATGAGAGATTCCAACTGTAGTGAATGGCTCAAAAACGATTTACTTAAACTTGAGTCACTTCACAAACATGAAGGTTTCCAGGTTATTGGTATAAGTTTTGAACAAAATTTAGAAACGATTCTTGATTTTTAAATTGGCATTTTTAAAAACCCAGCTGACTTTGAATTAGAAACAGTTGGCAAACAATTCAAAAAATGGAAGAAAACTAAGCGATATCTTGAATTCTTATATATACTACTCGTGACCAAGTGAGATACCCCATCTCTTTTTTCTCACCCATCAGAAAACCAAAAATCATGAAGAACACGAAAAAGGAGGAACAGGTAAAAAACAGTCACACACTTGTTCATGATTTAGACAGAATTACAAAACTTTTCTCGATGGCGGAAAATTGCGATCTCTCCATTTTTTCAGGCCTACTTTTCATCTTTTTCAGGCGGTAAAACGAAAAAAAAGAGGAAAAATAGAAGAAGGAAGGGAAAGAAAAAAAGACAAGCCCTGAGACTTGGGACAGACATATAGACACATACGCCCTCTTTCTCTTCTTCTTCTCCTTCTTTTCCGCTCTCCCGCTCTCTCTCTCTCTTTCTCTCTCTTTTTTTTCAATTTTTTTTCGGTTGAAAACAACGGCTACGATCGCAATTCTGCAATAGAAAACATGGAACAAAACGAATTTGAAAACAAAAAGTGTATCAAAATGACGTGGAAAGGTCAATTAGTCTATGAAATGACATAGATCAATGCCAGAAACCTAAATCGAAGAACAGCTGAAGTTTATTTAGGTTTCTGTGCCTTGAGATATTTTAGGAACACCTACTTCTGTTTTTTTCTTGATGATGAAAACAAAGTAGAAAGAAAAACGGAAATTGAAGAAGAGACAGACAGAACCAACATGCACAAACACTGTCTTCTTCATATTCTTCTGATTCTGAAATCAGTTGTACTCTCGCCTTCTGAGAAGATCCTTGAACTAACATAGGTTCTTGAGTCCTAAACTTTTTCCCACAATTTTTGGTTTCGATAGATAATTTATAGCTTGTGACTGGAAAAAAAAACTAACGCGTTAACGTCATTAGAAAATCGGATATCTCAAAAAAAAACGGAGTACATTTTCTGTCTGGAAAATCTGAAATTCTTAATGAAGGATTTTTGGATGAAAGTGATCAGTTTAGAGGTTAAAGAAGATTGCTCTTCTAGAGTGAACAGATTTTTAACTTGGTATTCTTTTTTTCCGGCCATTTTTTTTTGAAAAGTTTGCATCGAAAAGTTCGGTGATTTCTCGTTCATGAAAAATCTATAAATTTCACCAAAAATTAAGTTTGTGGGCAAAAAATAGTGTTTCAACCAATTTTCATGAAATTTTAGAATTTCAGGAATATTTTTTTTTTTTTTTTGAAAATCTAAAGGAATTTCAAATTTTAAACATCACATTTTGAGAAGATTCCTCTTTTTCAGGGGCCCTTCTATTAGAGAGGCCTTTTACCAAAGAGACCCTTCTAATTATACGGTTGGTACAGATGCCACATTTCCAGTTTCAATTATTTTGTGAGGACTCCTCACTGAGGCGTTCAAAAATAAAACTATATATGTTCAGATTGCCTTTCTAACTTGTTATTTCCTGATTGGCAAAGTTCTTAGAATTTTTAAAACTTGGAGATTCACGAAAAACGAGCAATGTTTTCCCACAAATTCAACAAGACTTATTTCTACCGAAATTATGCTTCAAGCTACTAGAAAGCACAAAAGGGTATTTTTTCATGTTTCCGGGACACTACTATCCGTGTTGTGGTGGTTCCAGTGACATGTACTCTGGAAAAAAAAATGAAATGGAAAAGAATACTTCCGTTTTTCACTTTTTCAGCTGATGAACAACGGCTTTCAGAAAACTAAAATATAAGGAAGAAGAAGACGAGCTGGAAAAGGAAATGAATAGGAATGAGCCTCATCTTGTCAGCTTCAGCAACCCATCTTATGCAAAACTCTGAGTTGGTAAAGATGAGAATATTTTTTGGTCGGGAAATGCTATTCCAGAAAAATGTATTTTTCCGACTTATAGATTTTCAGGCGTCTTTGCATTTTGCGAGAAAAACCATTTTCACGACAAAGTTGTAGAAAAATGAATTTATTATACCGTAAAACCTGTATTAGAAGGGACCCCCTCCCCCGCACTATCAAGTTTGAGTTAACTTTTCTTGGCTCCTGTGTAAGATATCTGTCAACTGACAAAACAATTTTGAAACTATGATAAAAAATTTATCAGTTGGCCACTTTTTGATGTATTTGACAGAAATCGAGATAAATTGACTCAAAGTTAAAAGTTTATTACGAGTTTTACAGTAGTTGAATTGTTTTTGATGACACAACAATTATGTAAGAATCTATCCAAACAAAATCAAAAAGTAGCTTATTGTGCACGTTTTTCTCTTCTTACTGTTGCCAATTATGTACATGTGATTTTTCAATTATTTTATTACAGTATTGGGAAGTCTGTGTGTTTTTCTTTTTTAGAAACTACAGTACCTTCATTAGTTCTTGAAAATATCTCATCGCCGCACCATGGTACCTCAGAATCAAACTTGGCATAAATATCTCCCGACCCTATAACTTTAAAAAAATTCCAACTTACGGATTATCAACATGCTCCAACTTGATATCTACACGCGGACCACTGGAATGTTTTCTCATGTGCATTGGATTATGAGATTGGTTGTGATTTCCGTTAGTAACAGGCTGAAACCGAATCATTTCAGACCCAGACCATTAAAAACATTTTCTAAAATTGATGCTAATCCTCACCTGATTTGTCCAATCTGGATGTGGCGGAGGAGGTTGTTGGTGATTAGAATGATAAGGATGGATTTGATGGTTTGGCATGAATTCGTTGTTTTGCCACGTACGAGGTGTCTGAAAGAAATGTTCATGAGTTCAATATTTCAAATCTGATCAAGGTCTTACATATTGGTCAGGGTACATATGATGAGAGTTTTGGGATGAGAAAAAGTTCGGAGCCAGAGAGCATTTTCGAGGAGGCACCGAGAAGTTATTGGGGTTTGGATAGTTTGGAAGTTCATCGAAACGAACGCGTTGATTGCTTTTTCGATTGTTTTCCTGAAATAATTCTGATTTTCAAGAAATATGGTTTTTGGAACTTACATTGAACTGTGGCGGCGGTGTAACATTTGGTGGTGAAAATCGAAGTGGCTCATATGAGAAATTCTTGGTCTGAAAAACAATATTTCTAGATCAGTTGAGAAAACAAAATGCGAAAATTCGATAGAAGTAGAGATGTTATGAATGAATGCGTCAGGCTTAAGTTTAGAATTGTTTTCTCTTACTACAGAAATCATGGTTTTCTCAAATTTTGGGATCAACTATGTTTGGGATCATAGAAAAAATTGTTAAACATCTGGCCTTTAAGGATAATTGTTCGACAGTTACCGTAAAATCTGTATTAGAAGAGCCAGAGATTGCTCCAAGAGGAAGCCTTTCAATTAGAGGGGCTTTTCTACCTTCCGGCTATTTATCTTCTAAATCGAAAGTTTCGAAAAAATACGAATTCCGCCAAAATTGAGCAAGTACTTGAGCAAAAAAGTCGTGTTTCAAAAAATAAATGTTTCCGGAATTTTTTGAAAACGGTCGGAAATGTTTAATCACAAACAACACATTTTTGATGGGAACTTCTATTAAAGGGATCTTCTATTTTGCTAGTTTTTTACATCTGGGTCTCTACGCTTTGATTTTGGAAATATCATCATGTCCAACTTTTTCATAATTTTTGCACTACAACGGTTGGTACTGGATATCGACTAAAAATTATAATTTTGAGTTTCAACACCAAACTCACTGGTAGTTGCTGAGACTGGTTTGACTGTCCTGACATAATCGACGGTCGATTCTGATGGTGTGACGATGGTGCTTGAAATTCATGCTCTCCATTTCCATTCATCTGTAATACTTCATTCTCATATGCATAAGAAAGAAAAATCATTCAAAACCCCAATCAAGTTGAATATGCTTCATTCTTCTGTGAATTCCCACGGAATCTCATGACAAAGAATTACCTTTTGTGGAAAGTTGTGTTGATAGAATGCATCGACATCTCGACGATTTGGTCCAGTAATAGTCGAAATCGATCGTCGTGGGGCATAATAACTGGGTGGATGTTGAGGTGGAGGCATAGGATTAATAGCTTGTTGAGGCTGGGGCACATCCGGAGCACCCCATTCGAACGGATTGTGCAACGGATCCACGTTGACCTAAAAGATCAGAACATTGAAAAATGTTTCCAAAGATTGAAACTGAAAATACGGAGGTCTCCTGTTTTCGGGAGGAAACAATACAGTATTAATGACAAACGATGGATCCAAAAACCGGAGAATAGCGAGCAAAAAAGAGAAGAGAAATGATCAATAAAAATGGGTTAGGCGCAACATTATACATTACCGAATGGCTTTTTGTATCGGACTTTTTGGTTTTTTGAGCGCCGCTCGGAAGAAACGATTTTTATGGTAGCAAAGACACGGAGTAAAGAAGGTGTGGTGGATGAGTTCAAAGAGCAATGAAAGTACTCTTTTGAAGAGAAGCGGTGTCGTAAATTATATGGGTGAGAAATAATAAGTGATAACATTGTAATGAGATATAAAGTTGAGAAGAAGCGGTAGAAAAAAGGAAAGAACTAATATAAACTGTGATTAATGTATCCTAAAATTTGTGATGGAGTTGTAAATAAAATATCGTAAGCTTCGATTCTAAGATTCCGATCCCAATTTTCATAATCCTTGAGTTCCTGATTTTGAACAGTTTGATTTAGGTATTCACAGATTTGATAAAAATGAATCGCCCGAAATACAGTGAAATTCTCTGCCACTCAAAAAACAACTATAAACTGAATGTTCAAATTAGCTACCGTACAAATGAGAGAACGCAAATGAGACTGGAATACCGAATTTTCAAAAATGAATACTAATTCATTGACAAAAATTTTTAATTCTTGTGACTTTTGGTCAATGAAAGATTGTGTGGGTGGAAATAGAGAAGAGAAAAAAACATGAGTAGTCCTTAATGAGACAGAAAAAAGAAGATTGAGAAGAGAACTGACAGAGTAACGACTTCTCATCATCATCATCATTTCAATTTTGTCTTGAAGAAGAGAAGAATGAAATAGAAATCACGTGGTTTTCTGAAAAGGAAAAACGGGGAAGAGTTCCGATTCTGAAAGACAATCGGAACAAAAGGCAAAAGAAAGTTCAAATTTGAGAAAAAAAGATGAGGGTGTGAATTGTTGATTCATTTTCTTCTAGCCATCCTAGAATTTCTTCTGATTAATAATTCATTTATAGTCACGTTTCTGGACCATGGTGCCAGAAAAGCATGAGAGTTAAACACACAAACTTTATAGGTCAGAAAACGATATTTCGATAATCTTCAAAAGGTTGATCATGATGAAAAAGTTTCTTTTTTTAACGAATGCGAAGTTCAAAGATGAATAGAAGCTTTGTTAAAAAGGCATGAAGAAATGTATGTTTTTCAATCATTGAACATCTTTTTTTCTACATCTCTTTTTTGTGAGAGCATTTCATCTCATATGAAATCCTTCAAGTTAATCTATAAGTGAAGATACAAATAAAGAATTAAAACCATGAATCAAGAAACGTCAAGTATTCAAAGACAACACTCCATTACCGTAATATTTAACCACTCTTGTAAATGGCCATCGTATGGGCGTGGAGACCGGAAAAATAAAATAAAAAAGTAAAGACTTTTAAGTAAAGGCAAAGCAAATGAAAACAATACAGAACCGGTTTCGAGTCTCGCTATCAGAGAAAGCGATGACATAATCTTATCAGATCGTTTTGTAGAAAAAAATTCATGCAAAATATTTTTTTGTGGTAAAAAAAAAGAAAAAAAGAAAGAAGATTCAGAAAATATAGAAAATTTAGAAGAACTCAGAGTAAAAAAAACGGAAAAGTCACTTGAGATCGCAGGCGGAAATTCCTAATTGTAGCATTCAGGCGAACAGGATTGAACTATAGAAAACGTCATGATGACGTCGCTGTTTTTTTTCGAGAGTGATTGCAACTTCTTTCTTCGCTTTAGACTGTCTAGTCGATTTTCGGTACCAGAATATCGAAAGCTTGGGAGACATTTACAAAAAATAGAAGACTGTTTATCGGAGCTAGAGTACCGTATTTCCTTTAATAGATGATTGACCCAATCTTTCACCTTTGAGAGTTTCGAATTGTATTCAGAACGGCACTTTTAAGAACGGTTGGACAAAAATCTTCTAGAAGTTATGTAGAATTTAAAAATCTGTTACCAGTAATCTAATATCATGGAGTGGTGGTTTCTACCACACCTCTTTCACTTCAAAATCAGCGAATCACCAAAAAAGCGATTAGGCTCAAACACAAAAAAGAAAGAGGTAAAAGTTGCGTCTCTTGCGTCTAGAACCCTCGTATATTGTTTGTTTTTCGGTAGTCTATTTGTCAAAACCTTTTGGTCTTCCCTTCGATTTTTCTTCTCTTTCTTTCTTTTTTCGTTTCCGTTTCGTATTTTATAGAGAAATGGAAAAAAGAACAAAAACGAAATGGGGAGATACTAAAACAAAAATAAGGATTGATCAAGAATCTCTCCCTGTTGTTGACAAGTTAAATTTTAAAAGTGCAACTTTCATTCAAGTGCTAATAGAAAAAAGAGTTGAAGATGGAAAGAAAAGAGACGCAGATGATGAAAGGAGAAAAGAAACGAAAAAGAAAAATGAAAATCGCTGGGAATTATTAGAGAGAAAACGGGGAAAAACGGGAGTGCTAGGAGGTTCGGAAGGCGGCGATTCTTGAGGCAGGCGACAACTACAACGAAGACGGCATGAGAGAAAAATGAGAGGGGAGAGGTCACTAATTGGCACCACTTTTTTCTTTTTTTTTCCCTTGCTACGAGATCTGTTTCAAGAAAAATGGATATGGAACAAATTGAGAAGAAAGAAAGAAAGTTGTCACTATCACCACCGAAACTTGGTTTAGACAGGCGTCATCCTCGGTCAAACATCATTTTGATGATAAGAGAAACAACCTGTGAGGATGAGGAGCAGGAGCAAAAAGTGAGTAACTTTCAAAGTTGAGAGAAAAAAAGATAGATAGAAAAGAGAATGCAGAAGAAAGGTACACGAGAGGATAGAAACAGGTGTTTTACAGGACTGACAAGAGGATAAAGATTAAAAGGCGTTTTGGATGGGTTCAAATAGATAGTAAATATTCGATTATCCAAAATATTGTGATTGGAAACTTGACGGTAATCTTGATTTTTAAAATTTTTGAGCTTGATCTGGGTATATTTTTTGAAATTTTTGAACAATTTTAAAGTTTCGATGCTTTTGTAAGGGCGGAAACCCCCAGGACACTTTCTTTGAGGTGGAATTCAATCAATTTTTCACATGTTTTTTTTAAACGCCGACCAGGCTGGTCCGGGCCGGAATCATATAAGTATGGATCTAGATAAGATGTAATAGGAACTCTCCAGATTCGAAGTTCCAAAGTTATTTTAGGTAAAAGCCAGAAATATCAGTAGCCTGAAAAGTCATTGGATTCGAAGATTTCAATAAAAGACTGAGGAGAATATCCCATAGCAGAACTTTTCTGATAAGCATGTTATAAAGTTCAAATTTTGACTTCTCAGTCTATCTCCTTGTTTATGACCTAAAACTAAACATTTATGGGAATCTGGAGGGTCGACAGAATTAAATGTGGGAACATTTTTGAGTTTTCTCATGATCTTTTTTGTTTTACGATATATGCACTTTCAAAACGATTTTGGGGATTTATGACGAATTACGGAACTAGCAGGGTTAACGCAAACCCAGTAATCACTAAAAAAGAAGCTTGTTGTTAGATGACGGGAAAACGTGGGGGTAGAAGAGAAGCTACAGTAATACCTGGACAAAAACAACGAAATAGGTTTAATCATATGTGAATAAGATCCGAGATAATGAGAAAAAGACAAAAAAGAGTACTCCACAAGTGCACCAAACCACACGACTCACCGCATCGCAGATGAAAAAAATGTCTGTGATGAAAAAGAAGAAGAAGGAGAGAAAAGAGGAGGAGAAGGACAAGACACTGTTTCAACCAAGTTGAGAAGATAGAAGAAGAAGAAGCAAAGAGTAGAGGAGACTGAGAAGAGGAGCGCGAAAAAATGTCGGATGAGAATGAAGGAAACGAGAGTGAAATATTGGATACGCCTGATTGATGGAGACGGAGACAACGAGTTAGTGGCCGTCAGGCATTGGGAGAAGGGAACCAAGTAAATAAAAGGGCACGTGGAGAGTGTGGCGAGAATAAAGATGCTGAGGAGCGCGAAGGATATCTGGGAAGGAAGTGAGAGAAAAAAGCAACATATAAGAAAGTGATGATGAGGAGAAGAAGTAAGGAGAAGAAGGAGTAGAAGTAGCAGGAGACGAAGAAAATGATGATGGGACAAGAAGAAGGATGTAAGTATGTGTGAAGGAATGGGTGAGCCAATGAAAAGACGTCTTCTGGAAGTTGAGGAGAGTCCATCTGGAGATGACGACGTCACACCGCATTTTCTCCATTCATGAGGTCCTACATTTTTAATTGTGCCAGGCAGGTTTTTAGCTCGAAGTTTAAAATGAATATGTTTTCTCATGGAAGAGGTAGATAAGACTAATGAGGATAAAAGAGCTAGATGGAAATGAAAAGAGCATCTGGATACAAGAAAATCTGTCTAATGAAATATATCATCCTTTTAGAAAATTTAGTCCGAGGGATTATCATCTAAAGGTTATACGAATTTCTTGGAATTGAATGAATAACAAAAGAAGGCTTTTGGGAACTATTTTCAAAACAAGTCTCTAGTTCATTTCTTCGAAACATGGATTATAATCTCTCAATTTCTGAAAAATCGAACAACCGAATAGGAACCACTGAGGTTTTGCTTCATAAGATGTTTATGAGAAAACGGATTAAATTTGAAGAATTTGCTTCATACGAAATATTTGAGATAAATTATTCTAGAGATCACTTTCTGGGGAAGACTCACCAAATTATATACTAAAGAATCTAGTACCAAAGAACAATTATGCATCTGCAAACTTTCAAGCTTTTCAGAAGGAAGCTAGCAAAAGATCAACTAATGAGCCTAGAAAGTAGAGTATTCTACAGAGCTACTCTTTATAAAAAACCGGTGAGAATTGGGCGGGATCTTTAGAAATTATCAATTTCTCAACCAAGGATTTTGGAACACAATAATATTCGGTTCCAACTACATTTTTTGAACGATTTTGTTGACTTGAGTCATATGAGTTCTCAGATTTATAGATCTCCACCACAAGAAAAAAAACTCAAAATACAAAAAATACCAGCTACAAAATTTGTTATACATTAGTCACACTGCATATTTTTTCGCATGCTACTCCCATGTCCCAATTTTTATTTCTACCTCGTAAATACTGAAATATGTTTTTTTTGTTCTGCAAAAGACAAAAAAAATCACAAGTTCTCTATTTTTAATGTTTACAGCCATTCAGTCGGTGGGTCACAAACTAGCATAGTTATTTGGTGGGCGGGAGTTGGACACGTGAACGGGCGGCCCGTGTAATCTTTTCAATAGGTCGCCCTGAGGGCTAAAATGAACCAGTCAGAGGCACGGAAAAAAAGAAGAAGAGTGTCACCTGGTAAACAATGTTGATGACGTGGCAGTTATTAACCATTATAGGAAAAGGAGCAAAATGGAGAATATCTTTCTCTCTACTCGATCTGTAAAGCGGCTTTTCTTTAATAAGGTTTTGATCAATGGAGGGGGAAGTGGTGATAAACAAACCCCCTTTGTTTTACTAGATTATTTGTCAAATGTGTTCCAATTTTTGAGCGAGTGGAGCATGTCCGATTAGGGAAAGATGCAAAGGGTTGTGGTTTTCAGGTTACAGGTAAGGCGAGGTTGCCGGAAAGTGTTTAAAAGACGGCTGAAGACCTACGAAGTGGCTATAAATTGTGTCTTTAAGCAAATGGGAAAATTTTTGTGACAAAAAGAGAAAGACAATCATTAGGGATCGGACCATAACCAAAAAAACTTTTTTTTTAAATAAAAATAAGATGGGTTTTTTTTTTACTTTTTACAGAATATTTTTTCAAGAAACATAGTTTCACAGTTATGGTCCGATTACTAACGGTTCCCTTTCATACATTTTGCCACAAATTATTTCCCATATTCTTAAAGAAGCCATTTACATCCAATTATTAGACCTTCAGCTGCCGTTTGTACTCTTTTCGGTCTCCTCGCCTTAATTGTGGTCATAGAAATCAGAAACACACATCTAGAACCAAATCTTGTGACCTACTTCAGCTCATTTTGATTTTAATGTGAAATCAGTAAAAAATTGTTAGAAAATTGTCTAGACTAGTAAGGGTCCTAGACGTTTATAATTTGTCGAAAAAGTCTTCATCGCGAAACTGGTGATATTTGAAATAGCCTAATCTTAATATACTTGACTCGGTTTTCAATACTTATTCTAACAACCAAGTAGCAGGATAGATAACGATGACGACAGAGAAAATCAGCTGCGAAGCAGAAGATGTCACGTCACGGTGCACTCGAATATGCAAGATCTTCTAATTATAAATTTCTCTTTTTTTTGCAAATTTGAAAAAATGAATATGACAACTGCAGTTGCCTCTTTTCCCTCCAAAAAACAGAAAGAAGAAAGTGAAAATGGTTAGGAAAGAAGAATAGTACTTGCACACTTTCCGTCCCTCTCCTAGCCCCTTGGGGAGCTTAAAAAAAGAACAAAACGGAGATTGAAACACTCTCATCTTTTCGGTTTTTTTGGAACAGTAGTTCTGGGAAAAATGGAGAGCGAAAAGATTGATGAGACACTGGCATTGGAGGTTTTCGCGTGCTTTGGATGATTTGCGAGTGCTTCAGAAGTAGATTTTTTGAGAGATCAAAAGATCATAACTTGTGCTTGATATCTTGGGGTATTGGGAGATAAGTTAAGCTCATGAAGTTAACAAACTCAGACTGAATTAAGTGAATTCATTTGAAAGAAATGAATTCATTTGAAAGAATATTCAGAGAAAATAATAGTTGGTCATAAATAAAAGAATTGGTAAAAATGTAAATCTTCCGGAAAAATAGAAGCCTTTTGTCAGATCATCTAAACACTCATCAGATATTTTCTGTGATGCCTACGTGACTTATGGAAGGTTTCCAGTCAGCTCGAGCGGTGGACTCAACGGACAAATTGTTGATTTATTTATCCCATAGAATGCCAAAATAGAATTTCCAAAAAATAACTGAGCTCTTCTGAAATGCTTCTACAATATTGAATATTGGACAATGGGTGGGGATGAAATATAGCTTAAACTGGGAATCCACAAGAGATCTATAGGCCATACTTATGTGTAATCACCATGACATCAGAGAAAAGTAAAACTACGAAAGGAATGGAGAGAGCGGATGAGTGACAGGAAATGAGAATTCTCAACGAAAGGAATTCGCGAAGAAGGAGGCTCACGGACTCTTCCTCCCCACAGGAAAAAGAGCAAGAAAAGGAGAAAAGATGTTCTTCTTTGAATTGGATTTGAAAGAAAAACCGACAAAAAAGAGGAGAAGGTAATCAGATTGGATGCCCGAAAGAAGAAGAAGAAAAGAAGAAAAAAGGTCCGCTGAGCTTGTTGCTCTCACGTGAATGTGTTTTGCACTCTTCTTATGAGTTTATCGAAGACGAAAAAAAAAAGAAAAAGGAAAAAGAGGGTACGAAGGTCCCAAAAAGATGCACAATCTGCTGTTGAAAGTTTATAAACACTCGGAAAGATGTGACGAAAATCAGTTGTTGATGACGGAGAAGACCTAAGAGAAATTTTAAATTGGGGGAGTGAGAAGATAAGAGAAGGAAGAGATAGAGGACCACTTACTGATAAGATTTAGATGGGGAAAAATGAAAAATAAAAAAGTGATAGGTGGTAGAGTATCAGATGGGTGGCTGCACTTTTAAAAGTGCAATGTTTCATTTGAGGAATCACCAAATGTATCCCCTAGGAAGCTTCTGGGTAATTATGTCCTCAGAATGACAGAAAATGGAAATAAAGTACCATAAAACCTGTAATAAAAAGGCACCCACACTGTAAAGTTTCTGATTGATTGTCTCAATTTCTATGCAAGATATCAAAATAGTGTTCACTCAGACGCCTCTAGCGTTTTTTAATAAGGAAGATAATTTATATGTGGACAACTTTTAAATATCTTTCACAGGAACCGAGAAAAATTGACTGACAAGTTAAAATTTAGGAGACCTTCTACTACAGGTTTCACCGTACGTTGCGTTTTTCCTGAATCACAATCATCGATCAACTTTGTTCAAAACGAAACTATGGCTTCTTGAAATTTTAACATCATGTCCCTATAGAAAAAATTCAAACATGTGTAAAATAAGAGAAATGAATCAGAGCAGCTGCAAAACCAGTCAGGTATATGTATAGAGTCTGCTTCATAGTTTACATTTAAACTCCACTCACAGACAAAGAATAAACTAAACTATTTTTTGGAAAAGCAGCAGATTTAATTAGATGTCATGTCACTCAAAGGATTTTAGTATTTCTGAAAGAAAGAAAACAAATCGAAATATGAAAGTTTTGCAGCCGGATGATATGTATCAAATGATCATTAGGGACAAAGAACAGACCGGAAACATGAAAATATTGTTGTACGAGCAAGGGCAAATATCGTTTCGAAGGTTTGTGTCGTTCGACAACAGATGCTCAAATACAACGTGGATTCTTCTTTTTCTTTTATCGAAAGGATACATTGGATTAGCATTGTAATGAGTTTGGGTGTTTTGAAAAAATGACAAAGATGGTAATTAATTTTCGTCTATGTGGGTAGTGGCTTTTTTGATACAAGAAAAAAAAAAGGATTGAGTCGACTGGATGGGAGACTCAAAATCAGAAAGCAACAAAAATAAGAGGAAAAAACGGTGAATAAGAAGAAGAGGTGTGGCTTGAAATTATTGAGTTAGCTCCTTGTCAAAAAAGGAGATGGAACCCCTCTTTTTGGAGCACAAAGAACACCTGGATCAGATGGTGTGTAGGTCAAAAGAGCGTACGTGACAAATTGAGGATTCTGAATTTCTAACGCCATTTCTCTTCTTCTTCACCATCTGCCACAGAAAACGAGAGAGAAATAATTTTAAAGAAAAGAGACAAATTAATGATGTGGGGGAGGATGGTGTTACTTTTTTGGATTATCGTCGTCTTTGATCATCATTCTTTTCCTCAAGTTTTTGGAAGACACAGACAGAGATTGCAGGCGAACAGTGCCTATTCGTTTTGCAAGATGAAAAAAAGTCATAACGTGTTTTCTGGGTGGATATTCACTAACGTCTTTCAAAAACGTTCGGGGTCAAGACGATTCTTATCAATGGATGATATTGCGGGTTTAGAACTTTAAAAAGTGCAATAGGAGGTTTTCTAGAGAATAATCTGAATGTTACAGTAGTTTTGGTGAATCTACAGGGAGTAGGTATAAGAGTGGATTAGTTGAGTATGATCGAACAGTGAACATCAAAAGCAAACAAATAAAATTTTTTGAGAAAGCATGACTTCAAAGTTATTTGAACAAGCCTGTCTGGTGCGCCTTTGGCGCGTTTTCGGGTACCATGAATAGTTTAATAGAAGGTTTCCAATACTTTCACGTTTGAGCTTACTTATCTCAATTCCTATGCAAGATATCACAAATGTGTTAAGTGACAAAACACTTCTGGTATTATGATAAACAGTTTATCAGTTGACAATTTTTTCATATCTTTGACAGGAACCGAGACAAATTGGCTCGAAGTTAGAACTTAGGGAACCTTCTATTACATGTTTTACGGTCCCTTCTTGGTATTTAATTTTCAAGCTTTTCGAAAATCGTACGGAGAGAAAGAGACGCATTTATTTATTTATCTTCGGAACGATACTAACTTTGAGAAAGACCATCATCGTAACAAATTAAAAAAAGAGCAAAAAAGCCTATTTCAACTAGGTAATTGTTCTGATCTCCGATGTTAGCGGAAGATCCTTCCGGAATATGTCAATCCAAAGTTTTGAAAGCAAACTTCTAGAAAGGTCGAGAACACAATTACCAAAAAAAAAGTTAAAAATCGAATGTCGAAACAGTCATTCATTTTCAATCACAATCAGACAGCAAAAAAAGATAGGAGAGGGGACGATTGGAAAAAAGAAGACTGGCGCGATAAATAAACGTATCGATTGCGAATTGTGGCCCGAGAGTCATTGATTGCCGAAACACAAAAAAAAGTGTAAACCGATATATAAATGATGATAACGCGGCAGAAGAGGTGAAGAACGAAAAAGAGTGAGAGAGTAACAAAAAATGAACAAAAAAACATTGAATTGGAAATTGAGCAGAGGGAAGAGTAGGTCATATATGGAGAATCAAAAAAGAAGTGCAACAACTGAATTCTCCGAAAAGTAAAAACATTTTAGTGCACGAGAGATAACGAAGGAGTTTTCTTATCAGCTGACGTCGACGAATCGTGTAACGTTTCGAATATTTTCTCCCCCTGATTACGGAGTTCTGGCGCCACACAAAAAAAATCACAAAAGTTTGCTATTGAAATGGCTATAATATTTTTGTACTTTTCATTGGAAAGTTCATTGGAAAGAAAATCAGGAGAGCACTTTTTGAATTTTCAAATAGAGTTCGCAAGCTATGGAGGAGCTTCAGGAATATGATCTGTGATACAATGAGACGTGAATAGAAATCTTCACCGGAAAAAAAATTATCTGCAAATCTGGATCCCAGACAGTCCCATGTAATAAAAATTGACAGAATAGAGTCTGTGTCGGCTATCTCAATGTGTTCACACCTGCTGCTTAATACATGGCATCGAAAGTGGAACTTTGTACACTGTCTAACATATACCCCACATATATAGCGTTGAAAGTGTACAAACATGAAATTTTGAAAAAAATCTCATCTGAAAAAAGCGCAAAGATCATTTGCAGAGTTCAGGTTGGTCCAATACGACCAGATATGGTGACGATTGAGAGAAAAATGTTTCAATTCAAAGTTAATTTTTAGAATTTTCAACTTTTGGTTGAGGATGTCTGTTCTAGGAAGAAAATTGAGCCTACGAAAGACATGAATATCAGTATACATTTTTGCGCTTTGGTCGTAAAAATGCATAGACAGGTGAAATTAAATTTCTGACAAAGTGGAGGAGGTATGAAACAAAATAGTGGGTGGATTTCGATTTATCCGTTTCTCATCAGCTCCAAATCTCTAATAGAATTGTTCTTTTTGGATAACCCATTTTGGTGATTCCAAATTCCGACTAGAATACGTTGAAACGTGAAAATCAATAGAGCTAAATCTACATAATTGGCGATTATGGACTGCGTTGACAAAGATATAATAGAATTCTCAGAAACTCCCAAAAAACTCATATACGCATATTTTAAGTTTGAAAAGATAACTAATGACAACAGTAATACCTGGAATAGAAGAGCCAGACACACATTCAAGTCTGAGCTCGACTATCTCAATTTCTATGAAAGATATAAAAATATGTCACCTGATAGAATGTTAGTGATATTATGATAAACAGTCTACCAGTTAACACATTTTGATATCTTGCCTAGGAGGCAAGGGAAATCATGTCAAACTGGGCAGTGTAGGGGCCCTTCTAAATATTACAGGTTTTACGGTATCTGAAAAAGTGAAAGAAAAACAAGTTGAAATCGGCTAAACATTTCCATATTTTCATAATTTTGGAATCGACCTTCAAAATTTGACTTTTTTTTGATTTTCAAATTACCCGGATAATATTAAATTTTACATTTTGGACAATTTTTCCTCTTCTCAACATGTTGCCCATCCAATCATACATATCTTTCTGTCAACCGTTTCATATCTCCACACCATCCACCTATTTTCTCATTTCCCACCCAAATACAATTATCCGCATAGGCTCCGCCTCTTCCTCCACCCATCATTCCTCCCATCTCATAGCCTTCTTATTCTTCCCTTTATTCTTGTCTTCCCCTACTACTATAGTAATTCTCTTTCAGTTGCAGACGAAGAAGCAAAAGAAGCAGCAGCTACTGCAGTAGTTTCCTCTTGTACCACATTTCTTTTTCTGGTGTGGTCACCTCTTGTCCCCGCCCCCTATTTTGTCCGTCGTCATTTCCAAAAGAAAAAGTGCCCAGTGTCCACTCTTGTTGGTTTCCCGTGGTAACTTGAAGCGGACACTCTCCGCGTCTTCCGTACTCTTCGGAAAAGGTTTCTCCTACTTCTTCTTCTTGTCATTTTCTTTTTTCTTTCCGAAACTCATTTCCTATTTTGTGTTCTGAACAAGCTCGTTTTGAATTCGAGTCTTTGGTCCCAAAGCTATAGTCCCTAGTTCTCACTATTGTCGTTTTTTGTTATTGTCGCTGTCAATTATTTTTTCAATAGTCTTCTTGATTATTATTACCTGTGGTTATCAAAACTAACAAATAATCGTATCTGATTGTTATTTCCGATTTTTCAGATTGTAACCCTTTTTCAATACCCGTCGGAAAGAAAACGATGAGAGCTCGCTCCAGTTCCGTTACCGTACTCTACGATAAAAGACATCGCAAGGGTGAGTTCTAGAACACATGGGATCTGAGAATAGTTTCTGTTTCAGGAGTCTCCCTTGATCGAAACAATAACTACGCATCACGAGAAGTCGAAAAGCAACCCAGAATGGTCCATACTTCGTCTCGCCACGTCAACGAAGGTTTTTTTGGAGTGAGTCATCTGATCCTCCTCCACGAGACCCCTATTCTTACATTCATAATGGGGGATAAGTACAACTATACACTTTTCGTATATATGTGCACTTTCTGAATGTCCATTCCATTTCCGTCCACTCGTTTTTTCTTCTTTTTTTCTTTTTACTTTTACCTATTACTTTTTTGTGCAGGGTTGTGTCTCCAGATGTTTCTGTTATTGCATCATAGACCCTGGTACGAAGACTAGTACGGAAATATGAAAGGAGAAAAAAATAAGGGGGAGTCACCGGAAATGGTCCCAATAGGAATATATTGTGTATAAGCTTATAGGGTAGAGTAGTTTGACTCATCGAACAATAAGAAAACGTGTCTGAAAAGATCGTTCGAGATGTTCAGAATCATCGATCAGATGCTGAAAAGGAATGGTCAATTAATGGCCAAAATTGAAATGGTTTCTCATTAGTTCGTGTTCTACTAGTTTTTAGACAGGCCTTTGATTATTCAGAACTTTTTTTCTAAATCAGACAAAGATACCCATTAAGTTCAGTGTTTTTCATATCCATTCAATTTCCACATAAGCTTCTTTCAGAGTAAATGAAAACCTGAATTAGCTAACTTACGAAATCCATGCGGAAGAAATCATACACCTCATTGCGCTTGTCTTCCGTGACCTATTCAGCAGGGTTTCTCACCTGTTCTCACATTTAAACGAACACTTCTGGAAGATGTTTTTGAACCCAAAGACCTTGTCTAATTCCTTTTACATCTGCCACAACAATAATATTATGTCGGGACGTCGTCTATTCTTGTGGGTTTAGCTATATGGATAAGTAATAGTGTATTCCGGATAGTTAGGCAACAGATCATGTCACTAATGGAATCGGGCGCTATGTTGTCTCACTTTCTTTTTCAACTTTCTATTTCTCATTTAGGTCTCCAAATGGATTCAGCATGTTGACGGACGTCAAGAAATCGAAAAGCAATACGAGATTGGCGCTGTTATCGGCAAAGGAAACTTCTCGAGTGTGCATCTGACGAGACGCAAGGAGGATGGCACCAAGTGCGCGCTCAAGGTTCAGTACCAGTCAACACGACAATTTTCATTTCCTTGCCTATTCTTAAATAATTGTTGGTCCTTCTTTTCAGCAAGTCGAAAAACGAGCAATGCGCGGGAAATGCTTCTTTGTGGACAATGAAGTCGAGATGCTTTCTCTAATTCAACATGATCACATAATCTCAATAATCGACGCATTCAGTACTGATAATCAGTATTTCATTGTTTTCGAGCACGCACAGGTTGATCTATAGACCCAATTTTCTAGTCAATATATTAAAAAATATTTCAGTATGGAGATCTTTATGAAACCATTCGTAAAAATGGGAGAATCGAAGAATCAGATGCTGCAATGATAACTCTGCAAGTGGCATCTGCTCTCACTTATTTGCACGAGCGGAACGTTGTTCATCGAGATGTCAAACCTGAAAATCTGCTTCTCGTCGACAAGTTCAGTGTGAAACTCTGTGATTTCGGATTGGCTTGCCATGTCCTTGGACCTCTATATCGTATATGTGGAACACCTACATATTGTGCTCCAGAAGTTCTTCGAGAGACTGGATACTCAACCAGATGTGATATATGGTCCCTTGGAGTTGTTCTCTACGTGATGCTCGTTGGATATGCTCCATTTCGTGCCCCAGATCAATCCCGGTTGTTCAAACTGATATTGCAAGCAAAACCAAATATGGATATGCCAGAATGGAAAGGAGTCTCTATGAGTGAGTTTGTTGTCTGTTTTTTACTAATAAAGTTAACAAATTAAATTTCAGGAGCCAAAGATCTTGTATCTCGTCTTATGAATAAGAACGAAGAACGTCGTCCACTTGCCTCCCAAATTGTTTCTCATCCCTGGATTGCTCCGTTCACAATGGAGAATATCGACGATGAATAAATTCTTGATTCTGAAAAAGTTCGCCCGGTGCAAACGCAAATGTCTTTCAGCATGAAACCATTTCATTTCAATTCAATAAAAATGTACATTTATTTTTTATGTTCCTCGTCAAACAATTTCGATAATCGAAAACAAGTATTAACTAAAAATCAAGACAGGGAAAGTGAAAAAAAAGAACACAATGACCAATTTTTTCAATCTTGTTAATCTTATCAGTTGTTTCTCAACCCATTGAAGTGGTCAGAGGAAACTACAAGGTGGCTACAATCGACACAATTTTATGCGGTTCAAGTTTTTAGTCAATGTGACCTGTCACTGGTATAAAAGCCAGAGTTTTCTTGATTCAACTACGTTCGTGTAATTATGGCTCTTTTGATTCCTATTCTTCTAGGAGTACTTGCAATAATTTTTGTAATGTGTTCCAAAAGAATAAAATGGATTTTGAAAGTGTTTGAGTTCAGTGACAAACTTCCTGGTCCAACAACACAGCCATTTATTGGGAATATTAGTTCATTTGCCAAAATGAGCAAAATTGGTATGAATTTTTTTTTAAATATTGAATTTAAAAAATTATATTTTCAGAAATGCTGGACTACATGATAAAAACTGCAAATGAGTTAAGAGACAGTGGAGAGAGTATAATGAGATTCCAGTTTATTGGAAAACTTCTCGTTTTTCCTTTGGATGGAAAATCCGCACAAACGTTACTTCAATCAACAACAGAGCTGGATAAAGGAGACGATTATGAATTTGCAAGGGCATGGCTTGGGAGGAGTGTCCTTCTGGATGGGTATGGAGAAAGATGGAAAAGCCATAGAAGACTTGTCACTCCAACATTCCATTTTGCAAAACTGGAAGGATACCTGGGAGTGTTCAATAGAGAGACAAAGGTGAGAATAACAACTATGATCGAGTTTTGATATATTTTATAGGTGATGGTTGAACTTCTGGATGAGTTTGCAAAATCTGGAGAGACAGTTGATTTGTTCCATTACATCAAACGTTGCACATTAGATATCATTTGTGGGACAGCAATGGGAACCACTATCGATGCACAGCACAATCCAACCCATTCGTATGTGTTGGCAGTAGAAAGATTCAATAAACTATCGGTATTTTTACTAATAATTTTGAACACAAACTTTTCAATGCAGGTTGATCATTCGATGAAAGCCCATCTACAGATTCCTTTCCTCTTCTGGTTGTTGGGTTATCAGAAAAAGAAAGATGATTATGTTTACACAATGAAAAAGTTTACAAGAGATGTAACTGCTGGAAGAATGACAGGTTTGAAGTTAGGCCATATCGAGAATCATGCTTCGAAGAGAGATATGAACTTTTTGGATATTCTTTTATGCAGCAAAGAGACAAAGGATTGGAGTGAGAAGATATTCGAGAGGAAGTAGACACTTTCATGTTCGCTGGACACGATACAACTGCTGCATCGTTCTCATGGATGTGTTGGAATATGGCACATAATCAAGATATTCAGGAAAAAGTGTACAAGGAAATAATTGAGATTTTTGGAGATGATCCGAACGGAGATGTAGATTCTGAAGGCATCAAGAAGCTGGACTATACGGAAAGAGTATTGAAGGAATCTAAGAGACGGATTGCACCAGTTCCTACTTTACAACGAAAGCTGAGAGAGGATATGGAGATTGGTTAGTGAAGATTTCGAACTAATTTTAGACAATAATTATATTTTAGGTGGTCACATGATACCAGCCGGCGTGAACATATCAGTAGCTAAAGAAATGCCTACGACTACATCCCTTTCTCAGCTGGGCTTCGTAACTGTGTTGGGCAGAAGTTTGCTCAACTTAACGAAAAAGTTTTGCTGATTCACATGTTGAGAAACTATCGTATCGAACCGATGCTAGATTTTAATGGCACTCAGCCGAGTTTGGAGGTATGAAGAATGATTTTTATTCATTAAAGATTTCATTTTTAGATTATTTCAAGACCATCAAACGGAATTCCTGTGATGTTGACTAGACGGTAGAAGAAGTTTCATCAATTGGTCAAATTCATACTGCTCCATTTTTATCTTTGAACTTGAATAAATATGAACTTCAATAACATAAACTGAATTCGAGTAATTTCCTGAAAATAAAACCTATAATGAATGTATGGCTAGTCAAAAGTTTATGTATTCACTGTTTTTATATCCCTATGTCATCAAATGATCAGATCTGGTATTTACTTGTTACAAAAACCAGTTCATGCCGCAGAAGATGCTGGATACACCACAAAAGTGTTCATCCATTCCATTTCCTTGACCACATAGTCTGCATCAAATATGTCTTTCACTGTTAAACACAAACAAAGTATATTTCCGAGTAGTATGATTTTGATGTTTTTTACCTTTTTCTTGCTCATCTTCACTATTATTATCAGTCGACAATCAAGAACTAACAATGAGTTTGATAAAGAAGGCGGATTGAATTTGAAACCTGACTTTGTGTATTCTTTGATTGGTGAGCAATGATTCTTGGCTCCGAGAAGATTCAGTTTCAGAGATAAGAGAGTTGCTTACAAACGCCTGTAAGATTCCTTACATATTCTTTCCAAACGAAGACGATAAAGTCTATGAATTGCTTGATGAGAATAGAAAACCTGTAAGGTACGTTTTATTCTAAAAAAGATCAATGTCAGAATTACTTCTTTAGAAGCGACTGCATTTTCAATGAATTGAACAAAAGTGTCAATCTGACTTCCGATGGAACATTAACCTTCAAATCAAAAACGAATGTTGATTCGTCCACAGATTCCATCAAGTAAGTTGTATTTTGAATTAACCAAAACAGTTTTTCGAAACATTTTTTGGATGCACCTACTACAAGCATAGTGGAACATCGGATCAATCTTTCGAGGTAAATACCTAGGTTTGAGAATCAATAGTTCTAAAATTCAGGTTACAAAAGACGTGCCTGTGAAAGTTCCGTTTTACAATTTCGCATTTTCCTGTGTTCAAAACGAAATTGTAAAGTTTTTGAAGCCATTTGTGAATTTCGCTCTGATTCCAAAGGTATGAAAATTGAAGAAAAAACAATCTGTAAAATTTCAATTTTAGCAACCACAAGGCGAATCGATTGCTGTAATATTCCTCCCAACAATGAATCACAAACTCTTCATGAAGAAAATGCCGAAAAGTAAACATTTCATGAAAAATAATAAGTTTGAATTTGCTCAAATTATGACCAAGGCAAGTTGGAATTTGAAAAATATTGAAAAGATTAAAATGTTTTCAGAAAGAACCAAAGCCACTGAATGATCTTCTTCTACAACTGGGACTCAATTCTGAGACTCAAAATGTGTTCGACAAAGCAAAGGAACACAAATTCACAACATTTTTCTCTGGGCCAAAACTGATTCGAGATTTAATTGATCCAGATTTCGATACAACGGATCATCAAAACTTCATACAACAATTTTTGGTAGACGAGCGTTCGTGCCTTAAAGATGGCAGAGTAAGCCAAGAAGTTGAATTATATAAAAACAACGATTTCCAGAACCTTCTTAGCGATCAACTAGAGAAAATGAACGCGTTCCTAACATCAACGAGTGATTCAAAAACATTTTCCACTTTGTTTTTGGATGATTATGGACCACACAAAAGTTCAATCGATCATGAGTTGAATGAAATGTTGAATTCTCTAAACGATTCGAAGATTTTTGAAAATACTACTCTTATTGTGACGTCTTATGGCTTATCAGAAAAGTAAGTGAGCGCTTTCGAGTAAGTAGTAAGAAAATATCTAGATTTCAGGGATGTCGAAACTGAGAATGAGAAAAATCCACTATTCGCAGTCAGATTATCAGATAAATTTATGAAGAACTACCAAGAAAAACATTATTTCATGAAAATGAACTTCAACAGGTAATTTATATCCTAAAACTTATGGTTTAATGTTTCATTTTCCAAGGCTACTATCATCCTTAAATTTCAATAGCATGTTGATTGAGCTAATGGATCCTTATGCCGTTATCAGCACTACTCCGTTCAAAGTTCAACCAACGTGGCGAAACTGTGCATCTGAAGGGATTTCAGCGATTTCGTGCGTTTGTATGAATATGGTATGTTGTTTTCTGAGGTTTAATGGTTTTTTATTATATTCCGTTTTCAGAATCTAAAATCAGAATATCCAGAGGAATCTGAGAAGAATTTTTTGAATCAATTGAGATCAAAGTTTGGAAAGGAAGTGAATAGTAAAAAATGTGTTCGATCATTCGAAACTGAGGACTATTCTTTTTTCTATGATTATGCACTGAATACGTACGTTATATTTTGGATTCACTGATGACGAAAAAGTTCCAGGAAGAAAGAACTTCGAGGAGTCGAGCTCACTGGCTTTGCTAATATCACTGGCTTCAGTGGAGAGGTTATTTTCGAATTTTTTTAAGACTATAGGAAAAACTTAAATTTCAGAAAACATTAATGCTGAAAAAGATGTTCACTTTTAAGAAAGACTTTGAATCATTCCAAAGTTTTGACACGGCACGAGTGATAGTAGCTTATGAAGTTAATATTGGAATTGCAAGGTGAGTTTAGAAATGAAATAACTGGCAAAGTGACGAATTTCAGCATGTGTGATCTTTGAATGAAATGAAAAGCAAACAGTACGGGTTGCCGGTAGAGAATAAGTGAATCCAGCCTGAAGAATTTCTCGGATGCCTAAACTAAATCTTCCAAATGAATCAATGTTGTATGTGTATCAAATAAAACTTTATTTGGATAAATCGATTTCATGGAGAAATACCAAAGCAGTCAAAATAATGGAACGAAAAAAAGCTTTTATGAAAATTCAGATTCGCTTTCTTCAAACATAATACTCCGACCCACATAATCCTTGTATACGATCGTTTCACCTCATTTTTTTTTTCCCTCGATTCGCTTTTGTCCAGTACGATTCCCTTTTCTTCTGATCAGCTTTTTCACTCCTTCTCAACCCTTATCAAATCTTTCCATTACATCACTTGGTTGTTCTTTTCATTGTGTTCCATACACACCCATTTCCATCCCTTTCGATATCAATTAATTCTGTACAGATGACCACCTTGTTGCGTTCTTAGCCTTCCGCGACGCCGTCTCGTTCGTCACGTTTTTCATTCACTTTCCATTCTCAATTCGGTTCCACAAACGGCTTCCGTCTGCGTCTCCGAATCATGTTCACTTGTTTCTTAGAAATCTTGTAATAATACATTTAGACACTGGTCTCACCATACTGTACTATCTTTTGAGATCTGAATCTTTTCGAGACTATTAAAGGACAGCTACATTGGATACTGTAGGTTTCAGCTAGTAGGAATGTAGAACAGTGTCCGTCTCTTAAATTTTATATATCTCATAATTTTATCGCAATTGCCCATCAACATCATTCCTTTCCGATTAATATTCGCACCTTGCCAATTCATTCGTAGAATCCGTTCCATATATTTATTCGTTCTTCCTTTCCATTATATTCGTTTTCAGATGTCACCTCTTTACCTAATCCTACCATTTCTTCTTGTTTTACCTACAGTACCCCATGAACTTCATCATAAAGCGTTTCGATCATTGAAGACTCCAAAAGTAAATAAGCATAGATTATCATTGATTATCCAAAGATTGAAATCCAATGATACGACACGATTGAACAATCCAGGTATCAACAAGAATTTGTCTCTAATTTCATTGAAATTAATTTTCAGAACACTGTCCAATGTTTCAATCATTCTCTCATTGTGCTTGCGAACCCACTTGCAACAATCCAAATCCAGTAAGCTTTCATAATCAATACACTTTTTCCTTCTAATTGTGATTTTAGATATGTGAAAACTGTGAACCTGGATGCACTTGTAGAAATGGATTCGTAAGAAGTTCCCTACGTCTTTGTGTTCTTCCAGAGGAGTGCCCAAGAACAAAACTTCGTCGATTCGAACTTCAACCACCAAAAAGACTCTATGAAGCTGTTCCAGTAGTTCTCACAACCACCACATCTCCTACTACAACTACTACTGAAGAGCCAACAACAACAGAAACTCCCACGACTACAACCTCTGAATCTTCACTTGTTGAAGAAATAATGACTGTTCCATTGATAGTTCTCCGAAACGGTCCAACACCCCCGTCTGCCCCACCAATGCTTCAAGAGCCGATTTCTGATATGATCGGAGCTCCATCAGCCACTCCTCCACCTGATTTCTCGTATGGACCACCAGGAATGAATGCCGCAAAAGTGGCACTGTATGAGAACTTCCTGAAGCAGAAGAGGATCATGCGGGCACTCCGACATAGAAGAAATCAGTTTGCGAAGAGAATGTTGTAATATTTTTATTTTATCTGTGCTTGGCTAGAAAGATCTCATAAATTCATTAAATGTTTGGTATAAATATTTTTACTTTAAAACATTAGTGGTACAGAGATAACGTAGTGGGAGAGATACAAATAACAAAGTGATGGAAGTTGTGATAAGAAGAAACCGAGTATTCATAAATTTTATAAAATCACAGCGGATAAAGCAATAAAAACATTTTCTCAGTGATGTTTGGTAGATCTTCGATGTGGACGTTTTTTGTTATCTGTCGAAGTTTCAGGAACGAATTCGAATATCGAATCAATTGCGACACCATTATCGGCAGTGTTATCAAATAGTTTGTAGTCGATGTCTGAAAAAAAACACTCTGGTTATTTTTAGAATGTAATAAAACAATGGGGCTTACCTTTGAACAATGGAGCTGATTGGGAAGATCCTATGAGAAGAAATAGAAAGAAAACGACAGCTACTAGTGGCTGCATGATTTAATACACTGAAATAAGATGCTTTGAGCACTTTTTATCAGCCGAGGATAGGGGGCGTGGCTAAAAATAATCACTTGGGAATCCGATCATAAAAGAGGGAATTTGTTAACTCTCTTATCTAGAATTATTGCACTTTAACAGGCACTTCCGCCTACCAGAAAACAAGTGGAGTGTGACAATATAAAAGGACAAGGTGGGTGGGTTTTACAACCGTACCTTCAGTTGTAAACTATCATTGAGTGCCTCATCCGACCCAATAATTTATAATCCTCCCAGCCGATGGGAACTTCTTCTTAAAGCCGTGCTGGTAGGTATCCGTGCCGGTAGGCAACTCAAACAAAAATCTTCTTACGTAAGAGCAAAATGTTTCTTCTTTTTGGTCTAACAAGGAGAACTGAGAAGATTATCAGAGAATATTTGATTTCTGGAGCCCCTTTTTTTATTTTCATTAGTTTGAGTGCTTTATTTGGAAGGAAAACCAGTTTTGTAAATAAGTTTATAATCTATCCAAATCTAGATAGATCCGGACGGAATAGTAGGCTACGTAATAGAGCCGTACTAGGGGAACAAATTTAAAGTTTCAAAGTGTAAAATGGAAAAGTTTCGAGCAAGAATAATATTTTATCAGTGTTCATTTATACAATAGATAACATGTTTACATCTACAGTTCTGGAAGAACTTTTCCTGGATTCATAATGTTTCTTGGATCCAACGCCTTCTTTACTGTATGCATCAATCTGACAGTATTCTCTCCTAGTTCTTCTCTCAAATATTTCCTCTTTCCCAATCCAATACCATGTTCACCAGTGCATGTTCCGTCTGCTGCTAGGGCTCGTCTCACTAAACGGTCAGAAAACGATTGGATCTTTCGATGTTCTGATTTGTCTTCCTCGATTGTTGGTAGAATAACATGGAAGTTCCCATCTCCAACATGTCCAACAACTGTACCATGTATGCCATGCTCATCTAAATCAGCTCTTGTTTCTGAAATAACGTCGGCCAATTTGGAAATTGGAACACAAACATCCGTAGTGAACCCCTGAAAAAACTGATTACTTTAATAAATAGTTTTAGATTTGACTCACTCTTGCCCCAGTTCTCATTGATAATGCTGCATAATAAGCGTTATGTCTAGCTTTCCACAAAATAGCCATTTTATCCGGAGATGCTCCAGAATCAAAATCCAATGCTTCATGACTCTTACAAATTTCTTCCACAGCAGTTGTCTGATCGGCCACTTCTTTTTCCGAACTTCCATGAAATTCAATGAAAAGAGTTGGGGCTTCTCGGAGAGTCAGACCGCTGTATGCGTTGCATGCTTTAATCTGTACATCGTCCAAAAGTTCTATTCTAGCCACAGGAATGCTCCATTGGAGAGCTTCGACTACAGTGGAGGCTGCTTGATGAACGGAAGAAAAAGAACTGACTGCAGCAGAGAGGAATTGAGGGCGAGGATGCACTCTGAATAATTAACTTTTGGAACTAAGTATTTTTTATTTCCTACTTCACTGTCGCCTGTGTAATGACTCCTAATGTGCCTTCAGATCCAACAAAAAGTTCTGTGAAGTTGAAACCAGCTGATGATTTTCTGAAAAAATCTCTTCCTATAGGGAAACCACAATTTTGAAAAAATTACCTAGGACACCTTCCTTTTCCCTTTGTATCAATCACAGTTCCATCTGCCAACACAACTTCCAAATTCACTACATTCTCTTTCATAGTACCATAACGGATTGCATTCGTTCCACTAGCGCTTGTCGCTACCATTCCACAAACTGATGCGTCTGCTCCAGGATCTAAAATTTGAAATTTCAATTTTAGGTTATCAGAGACTCCACAAACCAACTGGGAAAAACAATCCAGAGTGCTTGATGGAATCATTCAGAGCAATTCTTGTGGTGGAAGGTTTCACAGAGCATACGAAGTCCTGCTCACGAAGTGTTGGCTCTCCAACTACTTGCTGGGTACTGAGACATACTCCACCTAGAATTGACATGGATCCACCTTCAAGTCCAGTTCCAGTTCCAAATGGGACCACTGGGATATTTCGATCGTTGCATAATTTCAGAAGTTGAGAAACCTGTTCGACGTTTGTTGGTTCCAATACGACGGCGGGTGGCGGGGCTCTGGAAAGGTCTGGTTTCATTATATTAGTTGATTGTAGGCAATTTTGACCAACTTCAGGAGTCTGGATTTCGGCTGTCAAGTATCCGATAACTTTGAAAATATTGGAGGGTGTAAAAATACGGGATTGAAAACTTTGCATTCACAGCATTTTTCGTAGATTCCTAGTTTTTCAGCTACTTTCCGATTCATAACAGACACCCGTTTTTTTCCCGTTTTCAGTACAAAAACGGGCCAAGAGGGATGTCTTTCAGTAATCTGCAAATAGCTGGAACACTATATATTTTCAAAAAATTCTGTAAATGCAAAGTTTTCAATCTAGGTATGTGTTACACCTTCCAAAATTTACAAAATGATTGCAAACCTGACAGCCGAGCTTCAGACTTTTGAAAATGGTCATAATGGCCAAAAATCAACTGAAAATAGGTTTCTTTTTGTATATCTTACTGACTGGTATTACTTTATATATTTTTAGTTTGGTATTGTCGGAACAAAAAACTGCGACCTCGGTGTATGCAGATCCAATACAAAACGCAGAGTGTTTTGCACTGAGTCTGCATCCACCGAGGTCGCAGTTTTATAATTCCGACAATAAGTGAGATATATTAATTTTCCAAATTTTCTATTTAAAACCAGCATCAACGTTCAATCTCATAACTGCTACAATTCGATCTTTGTATTCTCCAAAATCCAAATCCTATCCTTACTCTGGCTCAGCTGTTGTCAAAGATCAATTTGACAGACGCGGAGTGTTACCACAAGAGAAAACTTACAACAAGAGAGAGAAGATTTTGAATTACACGTAAATCATATAGAGCTCATCCCAGATCTCTATACAAAAGACGTTTAAATATGGTTTTAACTACATAATAAAGCCGTTTCCCGTTTGGGATTCAACTAGTCAACAGAATGGAAACTCACACAAAGTGGCTTTCATCCCGGGCAAACTGTCTTCTCACAGATTCTTGAGTTCTCACTCCAGAACTACCAGCAATCTTTTGAAAATCTGGCAACGATTTTTCAATGGCATTTTGAATGGCTTGTGTACTGAAAACTCGCCGCATTTCTGAAATTGTAACAAGAAAATAGTAATCAATTCTAATCTAGGAGAAAAAGGAATTGAAGAGTAATCGACTAGAACACAACTGACACAATTCGGTACAATGTCTTCTCTTCTTTTTTTTCTTGTTAAAACAGGTGGAAGTTGTCTTGATCGCAGTTGTAGAACTGGACTCTGATGTGACAAACATATACACTCAAAAAACGGGCAAAACCCGGGGAGTTCAAAGAAGCATAGACAACGGGAAAACGGAAGGAGACGCAGCACGAGAAGCAACTGAAATTTGTGTTGCTTTACACGTGATGAAGGACAAAGATGGATGGGTGGAATAAGAAGAAAAAAAACCGATTTCTATGCTGAGAACTTATTTTCAGGTCGAACACAGTACTCAATAAAGATAATTTGACTTGAATTTGAGAAGTTTGGCTCTCGGTCCTAGTTGCAATGATAACGATAAAACAACTTTGTATTTGAAATAACATTAAAAAAAGCGATGTGAAATCACATTGTTATTCAGAATCCACAGATCCAAGGACGATAAACAGAATGTGACTCTTGATTATTGGTTCCTTCACGCGTTTGTTCGCCGAATTATCAGATCGAGTCTATGAATACAGTTTCTGGAGGAATCTGGATTTCAATAGCTTCAATATGTTAACATATATGTTGCGTTTGAACCTCGAAGAAAAAAACAATGGATTTATTACGGACGCGTAACAAATCTAGTAACAAAAGAAGAGAACAGGGCAAAGTGAGAAACATGTAGAATCAAGATGATGGGGAGATCTGATTTGTTAGTTTTCAAAGAGCGATGTTAGCTGATATGACCAGGGAGGACTTCTCGTGATTAAACTTTGATTTCGATGTCTCCAAATCTATATGAAATGGAAGTCCGTAATCGAACAAACTCCTGCTGTTGTCAAGTGTCACTAGACACCGTGTTGGATTGAGAAGCAAGTTTAGTCTGGAAATTTAGAATATTTGAAACTAAATAGAGGATGAGGAATAACCTTTTTGGATCACTGATTGGTTTGCCGTCCAACTCACAGCGCATGCTGATTTCTAATCGTTTGCCGTCGAACAACCGTATTCTTGTTCCTTGAATGCTTTTGACACCAAAGATCTGTAATGATCACTTATTTTTTGTTGAATGAGAATATACGAACTCACTTCTTGTTTCAGCTCATTAAGTTCCTGGATATGATAATCTTTCTGGTGATCCTCTGTTGCTTCTTTCATTTTTGCCGAGTCTTTGTGATAGAGTTCTTCAACAACGCGTTGTTCCGGTTTCTTATTGATTCGTTGTACTTCTAAATCGCCAACAGCCACACGGTTACGAAGAATGATTGGTTTCAGAGGATCGAGATCGATTCCATGCTGAAAACCACAATTTTTCATATTAAATATATCAACTTTCACTTACTCGACTCTTGATGAGATCACAGAAAATCAGGGCTAGGAGGTGTCGGAAGAACACATCATCGGCGGAAGCTAGTCGTTTTTTATAGAATGTGCTATTGATGAGGACATCGATCTATATCACAAAATAATACATCTGTCAACTTTAATACAATCACCTTCACTGAGTTTTCATTACTATGGTCTCTAACACAGTCCATTTCACCGACGCTCATTGGAATTCGAAACGATGGGTTTCCAGCGTCTAATTGAGCTGCGATCTCGTCCTGAGAACAAAACTTTATTCGAAGAATTCACGAAAATGAATTTTTACCTGTTCCAAATCTTCCAAAGGCGGTGGAAGCTCTTCGCAATGGCAGACATTTACGAAGCATTTCCGGAACTCTTCGGAGAATCCTCCATCGACTTTAATATCTTTCCATTTGCAAACATATCCGGGCAATGGCTTGATGTTCCAAACTTCTTCTTTCTGTGGTTTTTCGATTTTCAAGCTCATCTGGTTAGAACATGTTTGGATTGAACTCCTAGCCTGTTGAGAAATATCACTAATGCTCCGAAAAACATTAAAACAAATATAGACACAAGGTGTATATAAATATATCGAGATTCATGATAATATGAAGAGAAAAAGGCACGAAATTTGGAAACAAGAAAATAAATTACTCAGTTATTTTTACTATTCACATTCGGGAAATTATGTTAGAAAATGGCAAGAAGAGCGAATACGGAGTAGAGAAGAACACATGGATAGGCTACTAGTAGTCGTTGGTGATCCATGGATAGAGCGATAACGAACAGCTTTGACGAAGCTGAAGAGCACCACAAGACAGCGAGACTAGATATGAGATAACCGACGATTCCCTGAAAATTTAACCGTTATGATTTATACTATATAAAAACGAATTTTGGAACGCACCTTGAATGATAAAACTGCCGTCACAATACTAAGAAGAGCCATTGGTAAGAGGCAGTATCCAAGAACAGATGCTGTACACGTGAAAGAAATATTCTTCTCATCGGTAGCCATCAGATTCATGAGGGCGTAAATTCCAACACATCCAAGTCCTCCAACTCCATAAATGAAACCAAAGGAGAGTTTTCCGTGTAATAGGAGAGCTGCTCCGAAAAGAAGACAGAATACGAGTGGTCCTGCAAGATCTTGATCGGCAATCACTTCAACGGTGGCTGATCCAGTTGGGTTAAGAACTGCGATAGTCTTCTCTTTGATGTGTGAGAAGTTGATGCCAAGTTCTTCCAACAATGGAGGCTCATTCTCATAATCTTCTCCGTCAGCTGCTGGATTTGGTAAGGCTATAAATATACTTAAAAGTTAGTTTCTTCCTGCATGTATTTTCTTAATTTACCTCCAGTTCCAGTATTTGGCATAAACATTTGACCTCCATAGTAATTGTTCTGTGGTTGTTGATATTGCTGCTGGTTCTGTTGGTAGTAGTCGTTTCCAGCAGCTGTAAATTCGTTTTAACTTAAAAGTAACATCCAAAACCACAAGCACTTACGTTGCTGAGGTTGTTGATGCTGTGAATAATCGAATTGCCCCCATCCCATGTCTTGTTGATTTGTCTGCGTATTCCATCCTCCTGGAAACAAATGGGGTAAAGGATTTGGATTTAAATTGAGGTGAGTGTTACCTTGCTGTTGTTGGCCATCATCCATCCAGAATCCGTTAGACATTGTTGAAACAAAGCTGGAAACGACGGAAAATGATGTGGCAAAAAATTCGTTGTAACAGTGAAGCAGTAGAGCGCGGCTGCAACGAGACCGATCTTATTTGAGACCCCGGTCAGATCGAATTAGCGGATAAGAGGAGAAGAAAAAGTTTTGCGCAACGGCCACTAGCCGACGACGATGATAGCGATGGCGTCAAGAAGCGGCAAAGACGCAACACCATTTACACGGCCGATGACGACGTCGAATGATTCAGAATCAAAATTGGAAGCGAGAGGTGGTAGACGTAGATGACGAGTTGAAGAAATAAGTAGATGACGAAGCAGCAGCAGAAGAAGAAGAAGAAGAAGAAACAGATGGAGAAGCTGTGAAAGGTGAAACCATGTGTAATGTTTCAGTAGTTGAAGAGGACGTTGGTGTAGATGACAAAGGATTCTCGTAACATTTATGTAAATTTGAAAACGATTCGTGAAGGGAAAGTATACGGAATAAGGATTGGTCAATTGAAGTATTTGAGAGGAAACAAACGGCCAGGAGGGGGATTTCTCTCTCTCCTCGAATCCAATCCGTGACGATTCGTTCAAACTGGGCAAGTTCTCGCAGTCTCTAAATCTATGCATATATCCCTCAATTTCTCTGTCAGATGAGACACTACTTCACATCGCCATTCCTGATGATCCGGTTTTGAGGAAGAAATGATGAGAGATCGAGGCACGATCGTCTGATTTTCCTCTTCAAAATGTTTTGGTGATGTTGGCAGGAGGAGCGTGCCAAAACAACTTTCGATGTAAGTATTTCAGGGCAAAATGTTTCGTTTTTCAAGATCGCCATGGCATACGCAACCGACTTCTGGAAACCGGAGAAAGAATGGGACATTCGAGATGAACTGGGGCTGAATGTATTCAACGGATTTCAATTGAAGAACGAAATACTTTCTTATCCTGACCATACGGAGTTAAAATGTCTGACTACTTCAGCTGAAAAACTCATTAGATCTCTGCGCAAGAACTGTAAACCTGGAGGCTGATGTTTCAAGTTGTTCAACTTTTCGTAACAATTTTCAGAAAAATTAGATTACTCAATTTATTATTCAATTCATTTTTTAACGATTTCGAACAATTTTCGTTTTGTAATTCATGATTTTTTTTTCGCACAGTTTTTAAGAAGATGTTCATTTCTCTACAATATTCCAACGACTTTCATGTAGCCCCTGTGGTGTAATATACTTTTCATTTTACGATTCATATGAACTGTTTGTTCATCTAAAGTTTGGCGAAATTTGTTTTTTCGCATTTGAATTGCCGCCATCAAGCAAACCTGCACATCTAATGCAGTTCTCTTGCGCGTCTGCGCATCTTTCCGTCAATACATTTCCACCGCGACAATTTCTCGTCGACAGCCACCCGACATCACTGCGCTCTCCTTATATTCTCCGACCATTGATACGCATGTGCTTGGTTGTCTTCTTCATTTTCAGTTATTTTTTCCTCGTTGCGTTCTGAAATTTTCGTCAAATTCTCTTCGTTTCATCCCACGAATCCTTCTAAAATTTTACTCGTTGCAGAAGAACCATGGATCAATTCCAAGCTTTGATTGAGCCAGCTCGCCAATTCTCAAAAGACTCGTACCGTCTAGTCAAGAGATGCACAAAGCCAGACAGAAAGGGTGAGTTTTGGAATGATAAAATGCTAACTATTCATATGTTCTGTTTTTTCCAGAGTACCAGAAGATCGCCATGGCCACTGCTATCGGATTCGCCATTATGGGATTCATCGGATTCTTCGTCAAGCTCATCCACATCCCAATCAACAACATCATCGTCGGAGCTTAAGAATTCATTCTTCGTGAATTATAAAAATATCGGGTTGTTCTTTTCTATGTTTCCGCCGTCCCTCCCCGCCGACGAGGAGCACGGAACGCACTTCTCCCTCTCGTCCAATTTTCATGTAGAGTTTCACATTTTTGTCGTTTCGTTTTAATCATTCGAAATCCTCTATTGTGATTTAATTTATTTGTGTCCCACTTTTAATTAACTCATAAATCTTCAAAAAAAGGTAAAAACTGTTCGACTTACTCGCAAATAGAGGATTTTCCAACTGAACATTTTTGCTCGCATGTTGATGCAAGACAAGCACTGGCAAGAAAAAAAAATTGATTGCAGTCTGAATGGACAAGTTTGTAATAGCGATATCTGGGAAACGGAAATCTGGTAAAGACTACTGCACCAATAACTCAATAAAAGCATTCGAGAAGATACAATTATCTGTATCAGCTGTCGGCATATCACACAGTTTGAAGGAAGAATACGCAAAGATTCACAGTAAAACAGTCATCAGTATTCGAATAAGTTTAAAATCCACGTTTTAGATCTGAACTTCGCAGAACTATTAACAGATGGACCGTACAAGGAGCAGTTCAGAAAAGATATGATACGATGGGGAGAAGATGTCAGGAATAAAATTCCCTCAGTATTTTGCAGGTTTTCGATCAGTTAAACCCAGGATGTATAAATATCAAGTTATTTTCAGAGCTGCTCTTCTTTCTGTAGATGATAGCGACATTGTAATCGTTTCGGATTGCCGACGAATAACAGATCTCGAGTTCTTCGTTAGAACTATAAAACTCTCACAGTTCGTGTTGAGACTATCGAAGAGCACAGACAGCAACGGGGATTTCGATTCGTGAAGGGTATTGACGATGCGGAGTCAGAATGCGGCCTGGATGACTACAAATTTGATGTTGTTTTAAAAAACATAACAGGAGAAATAATCGATCCTCAGATAAAAAAAATTGTTGCAACAGTAAATTATGAAATCAATAAACTTTAAAACAACGAACAAGTCTATAACAATGTCGATACTGAATTGCTAAATAATAAAAACCTAAACGAAATTGACGATTTTCAATCATGATTGGCTGGGATGTGCACGTTTTTAGTGAGATCGTCGAAGGCCAACTTGTCCAAATACGCATTTCGATCCAGTGAAATCAAAAGAGGTCGTTTTCCAACGAATGCGGTAGCCAAGGGAATCCACACTTTCTTCATCTCAGGAGCAATGGCCGCGTCCACAACATCAGCAGCCGAGAATCGAAGTGCTTGTTTTTGCATCAGGAAATTGTAATGAATGGTCGTATACAACTGAAACTCAATTTTCTAACAGCTCTCTGTGTAGTTGTTCAACCTTTTTATCGTTATTGTAAAAAATATCAATTGGGAAACGCTTTGCCAGAAAATGAAGGAGAAGTGGTGTGAAGGAAAGCAGGACAAGGAAAGTGTTGGCAACTGAAATTTCATAAATTGGAGATAGAACTGCTCAACTCCTCACCGATGGCAAACATCATCATTGTAGGTTTTTCGGCAGCAGCTTCCCACAAATACGAGGATAACACCGGGACCATCACTGCTCCAGCAACAGACGATGACAATGAAAGAATCTAAACAGCTTTCTGAATTCTTCACATTCCTGAGATCTACAACTACACACCTTGGCTCCCTTCACTCCCATTGCAACGACGTCATGAGGAGTTTTTGGCGAACCAGGTGGAAGAGTACCCTGATGAATCAGAATCGAGTGACCCAAGTCATCTTTATTGACTTTTGACAATGGTATTGTTTCAATGCAACCTGAAAACTACTTTATTAGATTTCCTTGGTTTTCATGCAATCCGGATTTTCGTACATTTTTGAGTTGTTCCCAAGTTCCTTGTAATTCGAATGAAATTTGACGCACTGATTCGGACCGGACGCAGCAAGATTCGCGGTAGTAAAGAAGTCATTGCTTTGCAAGCTTCGGAAAAAATATTCACTGAAAACCAGTAGTAGTTTGTCCACGAGGACTACACGGCCAAGGAAAAATAAGAGAGACCCCGGAAATTAAACTTTGATTTCGATGCCTCCAAATCTATATGAAATGGAAGTCCGTAATCGAACAAACTCCTGCTGTTGTCAAGTGTCACTAGACACCGTGTTGGATTGAGAAGCAAGTTTAGTCTGGAAATTTAGAATATTTGAAACTAAATAGAGGATGAGGAATAACCTTTTTGGATCACTGATTGGTTTGCCGTCCAACTCACAGCGCATGCTGATTTCTAATCGTTTGCCGNCGAACAACCGTATTCTTGTTCCTTGAATGCTTTTGACACCAAAGATCTGAAATGATCACTTATTTTTT